>NC_140447.1:28016729-28616729 GCF_963576455.1 Neolamprologus multifasciatus | reverse complement strand
CGTGCTGTGAACATGAGTAGGTTTGATCAGAGTTTCAATTATAAAAGAAAAGGAAAAGACAAACTGAGCAAAAAGAAGCAAAGAAGGGAAAAAAAGACCAACTTTTTCCCAACTGACAAGAAAAATACTCGTCATATTTTCATAATAAATAACTGCCTGTCCTAAACAGGCAGTGGTTACAAACAGGAAGACAAGCAGTCCATTAAACAGTCTACAGGGTCAAGCGCCTTGAGGCGACTTTTGTTGTGATTTGGCGCTATATAAATAAAATTGAATTGAATTGAATTGAAAACATACAGATAATTCAAACAGCTATAAAAAAAACAAAACTGGACACTGAAAAACTTCACAAAGTAATGTGTGAGGCACCAAAGGGAAGCAGCTGAGTATATTCAATGAATTATCTTCAAATACAAAAGACAGAAACTCCTAAAGGCAGCATGCAAACTGAGCAGGATACACAAAGATCAGAGATTGCAAAATAAATCAGAAAATGATTTCAAACTTACTGAGAGCAAGGCCTCTGTTACAAATCTGTCTAATAGAAAAACATGCTGTACAGATACAATAAGGTAAGTGTTCATGGTCATTTAAAAACTGGCTCTACCTGAACCACTTAAATATTTTATGAAGTCACTGAGTCGACAATTTCTAAAGTTTGTTTTCTTAATTGCAGTTAGAGTGTGGCTGGTAGAGACCCACAGACCTCTTAGAGGTTCGAATGAACTTAAAACACCTGAGTTTCCTAATGTGTTCTCAGCTTGTTATAATTCTAGACAAAGAGGAGTAGCAATTCTAATACATAAAAATATTAATTTCACAGTACTCGATACAGTTATAGATCCAGAGGGCAGATTCTTAATCATTAAACTATCTATACTTGATAAAAAGCTATGTATTGTAAGTGTATATGGTCCAAATGTTGATGATCCCTCATTCTTTCACGTTTTTTTCAGTGCACTCTCTGAACACTTAGATGGCACACTTGTTCTTGGAGGAGACCTCAACCTTGGACTAAATGACGAGATGGATAAGCTCAATACAGCAGGAACTCAGCGTAATTGGCAATCCACAAATATAATCAAACAGTATATGAGCGACTTTGGTCTTTGCGATGCATGGCGCTCCCTTCACCCCACCAGTAAGGAATATACTTTTTTCTCACATGTCCATCACTCCTACTCTCATCTGGATTATTTTTTGGTCAGCAGCTCACTGCTGAGCGACATTTCAGCCACTGAGATTCACCATATAGCTGTCAGCGATCATGGTCCTGTATCTTTAACACTAATGCACAAGAATAATACTACGCCAAGTAAAAACTGGAAATTTAATACATCACTACTTAAAGATGAAGACTTTATTAAATATTTTAAAAAAGAATGGACTTCATATTTAGACTATAATGACACTCCCGGAACATCAGCTTCTGTTCTATGGGAAGCAGGGAAAGCTGTGATGAGAGGTAAAATAATTTCTTTCTCATCACATAAAAAGAAAAAAGAAAAGAAAAATATTCAGGAATTAGAAAAAACCATAAAATCACTAGAAGAAGCCTACGTGTCACACCAAGATCCGGAAACATTGAACAAAATACGTAAAACAAAACTAGAATTACATGAGATAATTGATAGAAATTTTTTTTTTTTAAATTCTTAGTACAAAGACTACGCTTACAAAATTATGAACATGGTAATAAATCCGGTCAATTTATAGCAAACCAGCTAAAAATAAATAAAGAAAAAACTACTGTATGTGCTGTTCAAGATTCATCTGGGAACACAATACATGAACCGAAACAAATAAACAACATTTTCAGGGATTTCTATAAAACGTTGTATTCACCACAAATAAACCCATCTAAAAAGGAAATTGGTCAGTTTTTGGACAACATAACTCTTCCAAAATTATTAGACACTCAAGCAATGGCACTGGATTCACCACTGACACCAGGTGAACTCCAGGAAGCCCAGATAAGTATGCCCAATAATAAGGCTCCAGGTCCAGACGGCTTTCCTGCAGAATTCTACAAAGAATTCTGGACAATTCTAGCACCAGTTTTCTACAGAACGTTGTTGGAAATCAAAGAAAAGGGCAGACTTCCATCAAATATGAATTCTGCAAACATTAATCTCCTGCTAAAACCAGGCAAAGACCCTGTATATCCCTCAAGCTATCGTCCAATATCCCTTATAAATGTAGACCTTAAAATAATCTGCAAAGCTCTCTCAAAGAGACTGGAGAAAATAACCCCCCTCTTAATTCATCCTGACCAAACTGGTTTCATAAAAGGTAGGCACTCATCAACAAATACACGTAGATTACTTAATTTGATAGACTACCCGTACAGTAAAAACCTTGAAACTACAATATTTTCTTTAGATGCAGAAAAAGCATTTGACAGAGTTAACTGGAAATTTCTATTTGCAACTTTACACAAATTTGGTTTTGGATCCTCTTTCATTAACTGGTTAAAAATATTATATAATTCCCCAACAGCTTGTGTCAGAACAAATGATCAGACATCCTCCAGCTTCTGTCTCCTGAGGGGCACCAGGCAGGGATGCCCACTCTCCCCTTCACTGTTTGCAATTTTTATTGAACCACTAGCAGCAGCAATTAGACAGAATTCAGTAATTAAGGGCATAAAATGCAAGAATGTGGAACATAAAATCAGCCTTTATGCGGATGATGTGTTACTCTATCTCCAAAATTCACAAACCAATATCTCTGGGGTGATTGAATTGATAAACTCTTTTGCAAGAATATCAGATTACTCAATTAACTGGTCAAAATCTACGGTCCTTCCGATTAATTGCTCCTTCCATAATTCCTCTTCTACACCACTGCAATCGGGAAATATAAAATATTTAGGTATTAATGTTTCTCCCAAGCTTGCAGATCTAACTAAATTAAACCAAATCCCACTTTTAAAGAAAGTAGAAGGTGATCTGGCTAGGTGGAAATGTTTACCCATATCACTCATGGGAAGGGTCGCCGCTATAAAAATGATGGTTTACCAAAAATAAATTATTTATTCTCAATGATCCCAACTAAACCGCCGCAAGATTGGTTCAGATCTCTAGATTCATCTATGTCCAAATTCCTTTGGAAAAATAAACCCCCATGTACAAGCTTAAAAACACTACAAAAGACCAAGGATAAAGGAGGATTAGAACTACCTAACTTTCAGCGCTACTTCTTAGCCAACAGGCTTCAGTTTATCTCAGGATGGCTAAAACATACCCTCTTAGATTAACCTTGGCTACATGTAGAACAAGCACTTTGCAATAATCTAGAGATTTCAGATCTACCATCTATCAGCTCAAACATCCAACGACATGAATGCTTCAAAAGCATCAGCATCAGCTCTTCTCTGACAGCATGGTGGGAGTTTCTAAAATTGACGGAGTCTTCATTAATCCCATGCAAATGTACACCTATCTGGAACAACACTGACATATTACAAAACAATAATATGATAAACTTTTCAGATTGGAGTGGTAAAGGAATCAAATATTTAGAACATATACTAGAAGGAACAGAATTTATTTCATTTGACAGACTAGTTACACAATATGGGATCAACAAGAAAAGATTTTTAGAATATCAACAAATTAAATCCATAGTAAAAAAGAAATTTAAACCGGGTCAAGTTGAACTACAAACACCACCAAGTCTTAAAACCCCCAAATTACTATCCAAAATATACAGAATGCTTTCTAAAACAGATGAATCAATATCACTTCCTGTTGCAAAATGGGAAGCGGATTTATCAGTTAACTTAGACCAAAACTTCTGGTCTCAGATTTGCTTAAAAACCTTTCATCTAATTAGAAATCACAGTCTTCAATAATTCAATACAAAATACTACATAGAGTGCACTATACAGGTCATCGGATGTTCAAGATGGGCTTTACGTCTACCAACAACTGCTCACACTGTCAAACCAAAACACCGGACAATTATATCCACGCTCTTTGGTTCTGTCCACCAGTTCAGAAGTTTTGGCGCGAGATATGTGAAGACTTATCAAAGTGTCTGAAATGTAACATTCCAACTTCCCCTTTAGTGTGTTTGTTGGGCAGCTTAGATAATGTCACTACAGATAAGAATATAGCCCATATGGTTTTCACTGCCCTATGCATAGCCAAGAAAACAGTCCTCATGAACTGGAAAAATAAAAATAATCTTAATTCTAACCAATATAGAAATTATCTATTAGATTACATTAGTCTCGATACAGCCTCTGCCACCACATCAGATCAATTGCTCTGGGCTCCTTTGATTAGCTCCATCACCTAGTGGGGGTGGGGGGTCATAGTTTGGTCCCACCTTCGCTGTTGTGATTGGTGTGGGGGTAGGGACAGGCTTAGGGCGTCGGGGGGTTCCCCAGGAGCATCTTCCTTGGGGGGTCTCAAACGGGGGTAGCAGTCATGGCCTATTAGGGGCTCTGTTGGCTCTTAGGTGACGGTTTCCTCGTGGCTGCGTGCAGCGGGGCTAGGGGAGGGTCTGTGCTGACGGACGTGGGTTACTGACCTGGTAGCCTGGCTGCCTCTGGGTGGGTCCGGGACGGGCGTGAGGTTCTGGGGGCTCTCCGTCTCTGGGCTGGGGCCCTGGCTGGCCTTCGCAGAAGGGGGAGATACAGGAGAGGTGGAGGAAGATCTCAGCCTGGGCGTTTATTGTCTTGTGTAGTCTGGAAGATGAGTGGATGACGGGGTGGGTGCAGTTTTCTCTGTGGTGGGGTCAGGTGGGCTGTCCCGGGCTCTGTGAGGCCGGGCGGTGCTGCTGTTCTGGGCCCCGGTCCGGTTGGGCCCCCTTTCCCTGGCGGGTTGCGGAGTATGGGGGTGCCTACTGGGGTCAGCGGGGAAGCTGGCCCCAGGGAGGGGTCACTCGCCCCTCCCTTCCTTCTCTCCCCATCTCCAGCTGCCTCCATCTTCCCGCTCCACCACAATCACCCACACATGCAGGGCCTTGGGGTAAAGGTGTGTCACCAGGGTGCAGGGGAGGGATCCCCCCCTCTGTCCCCTTCTGGCTTCTTGTGCCTCAATTTTATCCCACAACTTAGACATTCACATTACTCACACTCTCAATATATATACATATAGGATCTTGGGGGTGGGCACACTACACGGACTCCAAAAGACCAACCGGGTGTACACCTCACCCCTGGCGTCGTTGCCCACCTCTCAATTTTAAATACACGTTTGCATTGAGGGCTATCAGGAGTGGCTATGCGCTTACCTGCTGCTCTCTGGCAGGTAGCTCCATGCCCTCCTGGGTTTTAAATGCACCTTAGAACACACATGCATCAACACTACATATGAGCGGGCGGAGGGAGGTTTGGAGTCTTCTCACACCCCCGTTCTCTGCGACCTGCTGAAGCGGGGGGCCAGGAGGAGGAGTTGGCCGTCCGACTGGGGTCTGGAGTGTGGGGCCTCCCTGCTGCTGCGAGTCGGGGCGGTCTGCTTCTCCCCACCGAAGGGAAAAGGGTAACACCACCTGGGTCTGGGTGCAGTTTCCCCCTCCAGGGGCAAGGGTACCTAGACCCGGTTCTTAGAGTACGCTTGGGGAGTGTGATTGTGTGTACAGTGTCTCTCTATGTCTGTCTCCACGTTGGTTGAGTGTTGAGTAATTGCGTATGAGAGCATGAGGGTGGGAATGGATGTTTGTATCTGTGTGTGCCTGTATGTCTGTGTCTATATGTCAGGTTGGGTATCAGACGCCACCTCTCTGGGGACATCTCAGGCCCTCTAAGGTATGGAGACCTATCTCCCCCCACCACTTCCCCTGCCAGTGGCAGATGCCCTCAGACATCGGTGCGTTGGTGGTTCTTTGTGTCCGGGGGTGGGCGCCCAGGTACACACCAGCTCACTCCTTGGTGGCTGCTTATCGGGGCCTGGAGCCTGGGGCTCGCTCGGGCCACTTCGGGGGTGGGGTGCCCTTGGCCTCTCGGCCTGGGGCTCGGTCACTCTGGCGCAGCTGGCTGCCGGCGGAGCTCACGGGCACGTCACTGCAACCCCCCCTGGCTTCTGCTCCGCGGCTGCTGAGTGACCCCTCATCTGGGACTCTCCTCAGCTCTTTCTGAGATAGTGGCACAGCTGCCCCTCTGTTGGTCTTCCTTGGTCTCTTGTGTTCTGGGGGCCTCTGGATGTCTGGAGTCTTGATCTCCTCCATACCTGCTTAATGCCCTGGTGGACGGGGCTGTGGCTCTCCACACCCTCTAGCAGATCTTTACATGAAGGAACCTTTTAAAAACAAGCGCGTCCATGCTCACAGGTGTACACACGGGTGCTCACACACACAAACGACACCCTTTTTGGCTCCTACCTCAAAGCACACTGTGCGCTGTCCATATTACGTGCTGCACAATAATGTTTAATATTTAGTATTTACTGTTATATTCCCATATATCATCGTGATGTTGTTTATTGTATTGCTCTCGTTTTCTTCTGCTTGTTTTCTTTTTTCTTTCTCAACAGGTGATCCAGGTGATTGATATATGTATTTTTTTGTCTGCTTATTAGTTGTTTTTTGTTTTCTTGCCCTTTATCCCCGTCCCTCTTCTCGCTGTTTTTCCCCCCTCTTCCTTTCTCCCTTTTCTTTTCCTCATTCAAGTCTGTCCCATATCTAGCAAGTGAAAATAAAAAAATAAATAAAATAAACAATGAAAGGTGAATCAAATAGACCATTACGGCAAGGCTGTGATGGTCAATTTGGTAAAGTAAATCCGTTGGGCATCTTTCCTCGCCTTGAGACAATAATTCTGATGGCAAAAGAACCAAACGGGACAGGAGCAGAAAAAAAGAAAAAGAGTGTGGCTGGTAAAGATGAAAACACATACAGAGCGTAAACTGTCTTTGTTAGTAACAAACGTCAGGAAAGAAAAGACAAAACACACAAACACTCTCATGACATTCATGAATAATTAGAAAGCATCTAAACATTCTGGTCGTGGATTTTTACAGTCTTATTTGCACTCGGTCATCTTCATAATCATCCTGATCAATACATGACAGGGGAGGTCCTGAGGTAGGCGGGGCTCTCTGGTGATGTCAGCATGAAAGGCAGGACCAGTGTCAGCCACATGTTGGTGAAGCATCACAGTACACTGGTGTGGTTTCCTTTCCAGATGTTTGACATTTGACACTTCAACGTTGAGGCGAACAAGAAGACACAGTGTTGGGTCAGGTTACTGCAGGGTTTCTAACTGACCAAAAGCAGAAGCACACAGACCAACAGGGATCAGATGCTGAGTGTTAGAGGAACAAGCTCATCTGTGCTGATCACTGAATGCTGCTTTATTCTTTTGTTGAAGTTGGCTGGTTGGACAGTCTAATAGTGATATCCTGCCCATCTGGGGAACAGTTTTAAAAAACACATGCAATACTTTGTTTGTATTACAGTCAAAGTTTATGTTAATTTTTGTCCTTTAAAAGTGTTGCTGTACTATAAAGTACTATAATTTGAGGCTAAAATGGCTCAGCGATTTTCAGAAGGACAGATGTTTCTGTTCAATTCTTAAATCCATTTTTTCAAACACAAACACTATTTTAAAGCTTCTGGAGAGTAAAATAATAATGATAATGATAATAACAATAATAAAAACAAAAGCTCTCAGATCCATCAAACCAAGCAGCAGAAAGCACAATAAGTGAAGAGAAAACTTTAACCTTGTAGACTTCATTATGTTCCAGCTGCTCTACAGACGCTGTGACCTCGAACTTAAGCAGGTCGTAAAGTATGTGCAGCTCAATAACTTCATAATTAGACCCTGTGGTATTTAGGCAGCAGAACAACTAAGAATAACAACTACAAATAATGTTTTTAGGTTTCTGTTGTACTGCAAGGTTCTGTACAGGAGAACCAAACCAAGAGCAAATTTTACGTCTCATTTAGAGCCGAGCACAAATGCCATCAACATTTTGCAAATTGAATCATCTTTGTTTAGATGCAAGAAGAATCATATAGAAATTAAAAAAGTATAAATATAAATCCAGAGCAAAGATATCCTCTAAATCAGCGTAGCACATGTGCAGCTGCTGGGATTCACTTAAGCATTCGGCTCGTTGCGTTTGCAGTTTTTTCTCTCACTGTTCTGGCTCACAGCGCTTCAAGCACAAAAATAAATATCCCCAAAGGTGTATGTGGCGGGCGTGGCCTGCGGTGCCGTGCAGAGGGCCAGCAGAGGGAGGAGCTGGCGAGAATGGTGGCCGAGCTGGCGGCCACGCAGCAGGAGCAGGCGGCGGTGTGGCGCCACAGGCGGGAAGAGCTGCAGGACCAGACAGAACGCCACCTGCAGAGGATGGAGTACCTGGCGGCGCTGATCCGGTCCTGCCCGACACCGCCGCCACCCCCAGCGGCGCTACCCACCCGATGGGGTGGAGGAGATCCGGGCTGTGCAGGCGCCCGTGCCGGCCCCCAGGTTGCGACCAGCCAGGGACCAGCCTGCCACAGCACCTTTCCCCACACCTCGCGTGGGAGCCGCTGGGGCTCGGCAGGGCCCGGTGCCCGTTCCTGCGCCCCGGAAGAAGGCGGCGGAGCCGGCAGCGGTGGAGGCGGCGCCCGAGGAGCCGCTCCAGCCAGGAGAGACAGCGGCGCCCGAGGAGCCGCTCCAGCCGGGAGAGACAGCGGCGGAGGCGGCGCCCGAGGAGCCGCTCCAGCCGGGAGAGGCAGCGGCGGAGGTGCAGCGTGGGGAGCTGCTCCCACCGGGAGGGGCGGAGAAGCCGCGGGATAAGTCGGTGGTGCCCGTGCTAGGGGAGTCCGCGCCACCGAACCCCGAGTTTGGCGGGGTGAGCAAAGCGCTCACCCGCTCCAGCCGGGAGAGGCAGCGGCGGAGGTGCAGCGTGGGGAGCTGCTCCCACCGGGAGGGGCGGAGAAGCCGCGGGATAAGTCGGTGGTGCCCGTGCTAGGGGAGTCCGCGCCACCGAACCCCGAGTTTGGCGGGGTGAGCAAAGCGGCCTCACCTCCACCAGAGGCCGGTGCCTGCCGGACATCTGCCCAACCGCCTGCGAGCGGGGCGCACGACCGTGCCGACCGCGCCGCGTCCACCTGCCACACAGCCGACCTCCGGACCAGCTTCGCCGACGCTGCTGGTGTAACCGGTGTGATTCTGCGTTGTGTCTGATCAAAAGAGGTAAAAGAAAGAAAGGCCTCCAAGTAAATAATTTGCCCACTCCAGCTCCTCTCCCACAGGGGAATTGTAGAAAAGGGGCTGGCATTTATTTTTACATTAAACATAAAATATGGACGTTTACACGTAACATATTTGACATAAGATAAAACAAAAACAACAACATGAAATCCGACATACCTGATCAAAAAAGGTAAAAGAAAGAAAGGCCTCCAAGTAAATAGTTTGCCCACTCCAGCTCCTACGACCAAATACAAACAGTGGGGAAGAGGGTTAGCTCAACCCACCACAACTTCCAAGCTAGCAAGAAGTATATATTCATGCTCGCATTTATGGCGCCTAAAACTCATTTATGATACATACATACTACACACTTGTAACATCTAACAAAAAAAACAGGCTTAATAATGACAATAATTGAACTAAAATCACAATCAGAAAAATCCAGGTGGCTAAATATGCATTATATGTGTGTTTTACAGTGTTGGGAAAGAAATTATACCAACCTCTCCCACAGGGGAATTGTAGAAAAGGGGAGAGGCAAAAGGGATACACTGTATTTATAGGGTTGCACCAAAGAAGAAGAAGAAGAAGAAAAGAATGAGGAGGGGCTCTAACTGATAATGAACATAACTACAGGCTTGGAGGTCCTAAAAGTCAGGTATAAAAGGAACGGTTTGGGGGTTTAGGACACATTTTGTGTAATTATAACAATGTGATTTATGACCCTGTTACACTGGGTTCGCAGGCGGCCCCCTGAACTCACAACTCCCCGTCGCTTGGCCAGGGCCCGGGGGCGCCAACGGTCAGGGCTGATCCCCTCTCACGCGCGCGGTGGGGGGAGTAGGTTGGCCGGATGGTCCCCCGGCCTCAGTCGGGCGATGGGGGTATGTGGCGGGGCGTGGCCTGCGGTGCCGTGCAGAGGAGGCGGACGCACCTGCACGGCATCCGCAATCACGCCCCGCCGATATAAATATTGTACTGGGTCCTGTGGTGGTGGTTGTTGTTGTTATGTTGAGCTGCAGCTCTGAATGCGAATGTGCAGCAACAGTGAGGGATTAATAAAAAAAGTATCAAAATGCCAATGGGTCTGCCGTGGTTGTTTACAGTGTGAAAGGGAGCTAATTAGTAAGAGTATTGTTACTCTCCCCAGGAGTAGTCCAGCAGTAGAAATCAGTCCAATAACAAGGTGTGTAACATCTAGCAGGGTGACAGAAAAACCCAGGGTAACTTCTAAGGACCTCAACGTCTCTCTCACATTGTGTTTTTTAAACATGTTTCCATTTGTCACTTCAGTCTTTTCTCTGAAATACAGGAAGAGAAATCATGGCTGAAACAATTTCTCATGAAACCAGGGGTGTGGTCCAACAGTCAGTTTTGGTGAGGAAGGTTCCTAACTGAGAGAAGTGACCCAGAACTATCTGTGTAGCAGCCACAATGAATCAAGATCATGAGCTTTATTAACTGATCAAAGTCTATTCTTTCATCTTCTGTATTATTCAGTTTACATTGGTAATGCCCATTATTGTAATGCTTTTTTAAGATGAGCAAAACTTTATTTTACTTTGGGTTAGCTGGGATAAGTGATGGATGGAGGAAATTTTACTTCAGCCACAGAAATCCTAAACAGGAAGGAGGAGCAGAGTTACAGTGGATCACTATCCAGCAGAGAAACAAGATTTATTTCAATTTCTAGGCCATGAGTGAGATTTACTAAGTGGGCAAATTAGGGTGACGATACTGTTCCAGAGTGATGTATTAATAGTGCACACATTTACATTCAGAGATGCATGCAGCCAGTTCATTTCAGTATTAACCGGCTTTCTACCAACAGCAGCACAAAAACAGCAGATTCAATCATGGAGACACTGAATCTGCTAAACTAATTAAAACATTGTAAGTGCAGGTCTTCAGTTTACGTTTCTTTGTGAAAACAGCACAGCAAAGGAGACTTTATGATGTTTTGGTATAAGGGATAAATCTTCTGACCAAACCTGCTGGGACTGTGTGAGGTCCTGAGGCTAAGAGTAAGGATTTATCCACAGGAGAGCTGCGTTCTTACAAACCATCCCACTGTGTAAACCTGACATCTGTGGAACAGCTGAGCTGTATGTGTACAAGGACACAAAACATTATTTACCATCAGATCCCGAGCCCTCCATGTGTTAATCAACAAACTGGCGCTGTGCTACATCCATAAATAATGAATAAATTAGGAGCTAAAGCTAAAAGGACAGTTTATTTATACCATCTTCATGTGAACACATCTAAGAACATCACAGATGAAAGAAACATTAAAAACTTCCACACTACATAAAGCAAGAAAAATAGTTTTTCTTGCTTTATGTAGAAAAAACAAAAACATCAAACACCTCCAAGACTCTCTTTGAAAGAACTAAAAACCTTTATTCTCATGGTCCAATCATGAGTGAACTCCCCGATGAAGCCTTGTGTGCTAAAACATGTCAGAGTTTTAAAGGTTAAATATGAGTTTCCAAAACATTTTGCTGGAGAACAATGAACTATTTGACTGAGTTTCAATTATTTACAGACGAGCAAAACCAGGACAGAGAAAAAAAGGACAAAACTGGCTCAGTAAAACGACAGAAAATAAGATCCCATGGAAAGCTGTATTATGTAGAAGTTCAGCCCAGCAACCAGTTCAGTTCAACACAAGTTTAAATGATTCTATCTGAACTCTGTGGAGCCTGATCTCAAGCTTTTTGAGTCTGACACTGAAACCAGAGGATCTTTCTGTCTCTTCAGATTCACTGTGATGGGAGAGATTTCAGCCCTGAGTGATCACGCTGATGTTTGCACAGAGCAGACAATGAGGTGAATGTTTGGGCACATTGGTAACAGTGAAACAGTTTATTAGTAACGTGGGATTGTTTGTGTGTGGAGTATGATCTGAGATTCCTGAAGCTCTTGTCACACTGGTCACAGCTGTAGTTTCCTTCCATATGTGCACGTTCATGGCTGTTACGATTACCTGAATCTGAGAAGCTTTTGTCACAGTGTCTGCACTTGTATGGTTTCTCTCCTGTGTGGACTCGTTTGTGTTTTTTAAGGTTACTTGCAGTGGTGAAGGATGACCCACACTGATCACAGAGGTGCTTTTTAACCCCACTGTGAATCAGTTCATGTCGTTTTAAGTGATGTGATGTGGTGAAGCTTCTCCCACATTCTTTGCAGTATTTCAGTTTGTCTCCAGTGTGTCTACGTTGATGTCTTTTTAGGGTGTTTTGCTGACTGAAAGTTTTTCCACAGATGTCACAATGAAACTCTTTCCCACCACCACAGTGATGACAGGGTTGAGAACTGGATCCATCTGTGTCGCTCTGTTTCTAAACAAAGACACAAAGACAGTGTAAGTCAGTCCTTCAACACTTTTGTCCTGAACGTCGCCTAAAATAAAGAGCATCTCTGCAGACGTCCAATTACATTTTACTGTTTCAGTTAACACACTCAGTTTATTGGGCTGCAATAACTACAATACTACCACCATAATACTACAGTAATACTAAAATCATAACTGACATGAAAATCTGAATAATCACTCAGAGCTGCTTTTCCATGTAGTAGAATTGCTAACATGCTAACACAGTTTAATGAGCAGAGTTGTTCCAAATAGTCAGGCTAAAATGACAAGATAAAAATATAAATACATACCTCACAGTAACTGCACTTGAGTCTCTTTCTGGTGTGGATCTGTTGGTGTTGTCTCAGGGAATGTGGAGATTTAAAAGTCTTCTCACACAGGTCACATTGATAAGGTCGTGCCTCAGTGTGGGTAAACATGTGTTGTTGTAACTTTGCGTCTGTTGTAAACTCTTTGCCACACTGTTCACAGCAGTACACATCATGTCTGGTGTGAATGCGTAGGTGTGTATTTCGGCTATCTATCCGGCTGAAAGTTTTTCCACAGATGTCACAGCTGTATGCCTTAATTCCAGAGTGGGTAACTAGATGCTTCTGCAAGCTGCTAATGTGAGTAAAAGCTCTGCCACACTGATCACAGCTGTACGCTTTAACTCCACTGTGGATGAGTTGGTGTTGTTTTAGGGAGACCTTCAAGGAAAAAGACTTTCCACACAAGTCACAGCTGAACGGTCTCTCTCCAGTGTGGATGACCTGATGCTGTTTTAGTTCAGCCTTCAGACCAAAATCCTTCCCACACTCGTCACAGCTGTATGCCTTAATTCCAGAGTGGGTAACTAGATGCCTCTGTAAGTTGCTACTGCGAGTAAAAGCTCTGCCACACTGATCACAGCTGTACGCTTTAACTCCACTGTGGATGAGTTGGTGTTGTTTTAGGGAACGCTTCCAGGAAAAAGACTTTCCACACAAGTCACAGCTGAATGGTCTCTCTCCAGTGTGGATGACCTGATGCTGATTTAGATTAGCCTTCCCAGTAAACTCCTTCCCACACTCGTCACAGCTGTATGTTTTCTCTCTCTTTCTTCTGTGAGGTTTGTCGGCCTCCTGAGAGCGCTGACTTCTCGCTCCATGTTGGTCCTGCAGTGACAGAGATACAAACAGAGCCAGTGAGTGAAATGCAGTCGTGGAACAAAGTGAACCTTCAAACTCCCTCCATTAACACTAGTTTTAAACCTGAAGGTGGAGTGTGGCACCAAACACCTTAAAGGTCTCTTATCACCACCTGCTGGTAGTTCCAACATATTACATCCAACCTGGTGTTAAAAATCATTCATGACTGTTCAAACACTAAAATCATGCCCATCCCTCCTGATTGTACACACACACACACACACACACACACACACACACACACACACTTTATAGATTTATACATAACCATTCAGTGATAATAAATCCTATGTTTGTCTTATTAGCTGCTGACCAAATGATTTTCTTAATAACAGAGTCGATGTGCTGAGACCATGAAAGGTGGTGATTTATGGTAATGCCGAGTAGTTTAATCTGGGTGACGTGTTCTAACACTGGATATGGAAAGACTCAGTTGCAGGCTGTTGACTAATCTGCTTCTAATTAGCATAGATTTGGATTTAGATACATTTAAAATCATGTTGTTTTTACTTATCCAGTCAAAGACATTCAGCAAATTTTGTTGTGACACGCTGATCAATTCAGAGTTGTCACTGGCTGAATAAAACATGGTGGAATCATTGGCATACCCAAGATTGAGCCAAGACATATTGCAGATCGTTAGTGAAAACTGAATAGAGAAGTGAAGCAAGGCAGCTGCCTTGGGGTAGACCACAGTTCATAACTGAGAAATAACCATTACAATAAACCTTCTGCTATCTTCTGTCCAAATAATTTTTTTTTCCAGCACAGAGCAGCTGGTGAAAATCAATAACATTTGAGTTTATCAATCAAAAGATCAAAATTTATCAAATCAAATGCAAGAAAAATGTCTGATTGTAACCTAAGGGTTTTTTTACATTAAGGAAAAGGCACCAAACATCAAACCAATTTAAGCCTAAACAATAACACATGAAAGTAGAGCAGCTGTGGAGTATTTTGTATTTTGTCTAGTGTCAATTATATCGTCAGCTATATCGTTATCGCAAATTTTCAAATGTATATCGTGATAAATATTTTTGGTCATATCGCCCTGCTCTGTCTGTCACCTTCTGTGTTGAGCTCATTGTTTTCTCTGTAGTGGCTGAGTCCAAGTAGCTGAAAATGTTCCTCTGCTGCTCCGTCAGACTCTTCTCCTCCTGCTGATCAGCTGGGACACAAAACAGATCTTTGTTAGGCTCCACACTGCACTGAAGAGTCAAAGTGTCTCATATGTTCATCTGACAACAAAAAACAACATATTTTTTGCTTCCCGAGGTGGGCAAACAGACACAAAAGGTTTGAGCACGGATACCAAATTCAGCAGTATGGCAGACCAGTAGCAGGAGAGACCGAGGCCTGTTATTGGAATCAAATGCCCAGTGGGCCGACACACCAATTTGCACCGATAAGACAAAGACAGCTATGTTTTATCCTGGAATATATTTTTTTTTACATTTCCTTGAAATTTTTTTTCCTTGTAGCACTTTTACCGTCAACTAGGAGTGCAACGATAAACAAAATTCAGTTCGGTTCGATACTTTGGTGTCACAGTTCGATATTTTTTAGATAAAAAAAAAAATTCATGCTTTATTTTGTCATTTATTAAAATTATAAATATATATTTTAACTCAAAAGTACAGTTTTTAAAATTAATGTTGCTGAAACAACAACAACAAAGAAAAAAAATCTATCTGATAGAGAAATCACTCATTTTTGGAAAAGAGAGTTTATTACAGAGAAATGGCTCTTTCCAAAATAAAAGCTATACGCTTCTTCTGGGCTATATTCTCAGCAGCATATTAAACATATCAGGTCCCCATAAGGAGAATCATGTGCAAACGGCTGTCTAAATGACTCGGGAAAAGTTTGTAGCATGCGTGCTTGTTGTTTTTGTCTGCTTCCACTTGTCTTTGCACTAGGATGATGTCGGCGTAAATGTGCAGTCATATTCGTTGTGTTCCCACTAGTGCTGTCAGCATTAATCTCGTTAAAATGACGTTAACGCCATAACGCCGCAAATCTCCATTAACGCGTTATCGCGGATCGCCCCGTGCGTGGGGCTGGACGGCGTCAACACGTTAACAAGCTAACTGCGCTAAAGCACTAGTTCCCACCAATTGAGCATTGCGTGGCACATCCGACATACTGTTTTACTTTAGTCCATGACGCGCTTACCTTCAGGGTCATGCTTCACATGAACATCAAGATAGTTCTAAACACCAGATCTGAATGAGGGTGGGGGAGGTTCAATTTCGGGTAGCGTTGAGGCAGTTGCCATGTTGCAACGAGCTTAGCTTCTGTCTTGCTAGCTTGCTCTGCGCTCAGTGGATCTGCGCTCGACAGTGCAGCCTAGGCGGGGTAGTCGAACGCAGATCCACTGAGCACTCAACACAGAAAGCATCGTCGGAAGAAAGGTTGATAAAACAAATAAAAAATTTTGTATTGTTCGATAAATGTGCATACCGAACCGAAAGCACTGTATCGAATGGTTCAATATCGATACGAGTATCGTTGCACCCCTACCGCCAACATGCTGTTTGTTTGTTTTTTTTAAAAACACACACTCCCTTCACCTCTTCTACATTCCTATGTTTCTCCCAGAGCAGATCTAAGGGGCAGCCCCTCAGTCATACACATATACTTTTAATCTCACCCTTAAGGGGTGGTCCCAAGGAGTTTCACAGCATGGTTTAGAACAGTGGTTCTCAAACTGTGGTACACATACCACTAGTGGTACTTAGTCTCTCTCTGGTGGTACATGGAAAATCGCAATTTTTTTTTTAAAGACTAAACAATATGTAATTGTGGAGGTATGCAAAGACAACACAAGCGTTCCCGGGGCTCTTCTGGGAGAGAGGGTGGACCAGAAAACATCTCCCCGAGCATAAGTCCTCTATAAAGAGCAGCTTATTGCCAGTGGTCGCGGCCGCTCCTGCAAGTGAGTAGTAATCCTTTGCAGCCAGCAACAGTGAATTGGTGAAGCCAGCTGTTGGAGGAAGACTTGAGTGAAGAGGAATCTGCCGTCATCAGTCCCTAGCAAGGACATTGTGCTCTACATGAGCTCAAGAGCAATACCGTCACCCAGGCCCGAGAGAGGAGTTTCTCGGTCCGAGGGAGTAGCGCCGTAGACGTGGGCAAAATTGTTGGTACCCTTCAGTCATGAAAGAAGAACTCACAATGGTCACAGAAATAACTTTAATCTGACAAAAGTAATAATAAATAAAATTCTATAAATCTTAACCAATGAAAATCAGACATTGCTTTTCAACCATGCTTCAACTGAATTATTTAAATAATGAATGGATGAAACAGGTCTGGACTAAAATGATGGTACCCCTAGAAAAGAATGAAAATAATGTGACCAAAGCGACATGTTAATCCAAGGTGTGTCCACTAATCAGCATCACAGGTGTCTACAATCTTGTAATAAGTCAGTGGGCCTATATATAGGACTCCAGGTGTTGTTTGATGACATGGTGAGTACCACACTCAACATGGACCAGAGGAAGCAAAGGAAAGAGTTGTCTCAGGAGATCAGAAAGAAAATCATAGACAAGCATGTTAAAGTTAAAGGCTATAAGACCATCTCCAAGCAGCTAGATGTTCCTGTGACTACAGTTGCACATGTTATTCAGAAATTTAAGATCCATGGAACTGTAGCCAACCTCCCTGGATGTGGCCGTAGGAGGAAAATTGATGACAGATCAAAGAGACGGATAATCTGAATGGTAACAAAAGAGCCCAGAAATACTTCTAAAGAGATCCAAGCTGAAGTTCATGCTCAAGGAACATCAGTGTCAGATCGCACGAGCTGTCACTGTTTCAGCCAAAGTGGGCTACATGGGAGACGACCAAGGAGGACACCACTGTAAAAAACATATCACAAAAGATGCAGACTGGAATATGCCAAACTACGTGTTGACAATAAGTCGCAGGTCATGGGTCTTACAACAGGACAATGACCCAAAATACACAGCTAAAACCCAAAAATGGCTAAGAGGAAAACATTGGACTATGCCAACCCTCCCAATTTTTCTGGGAGAATCCAGAATTTCATTGCCCCTCCCGAAAATCTCCTGGAACCACCATTCTCCCAAATTTCTCCCGATTTTCCACCCAGACAACAAAATTGAAAAATCAAAGAATATCAAAGAATTTCTAGCGCGGCCCAGCTAATTCCAGTTTCCAAAAATGGCGGCAGCAACTTAGTTTTAATATTACTCTTATTACTCTTTCTGAGTTGCAAAATAAACTTTTAAAATATTTTCAGGTGAGAATGTAGCTGTGTAAACTTCAAATATCTGAGCCGGCAAGAACAGCGAAGTCCTGGCTTCATCGTTTTCAAACCCCCTGTGGTCTTTTGCTAATCAGGTTAAACATGATATATAAGTCATTTAGACAACTTATTATTATTGTTTGGCTTTTTTCAGTGTTTTATTTGTTCCTGAGTAAATCAAACAGAAAACTGATTAAACAAAAGTGTGAGATGGTCAAGAATTTACGCGTCCGGTTATATTTTAGATAGCAAGGAGCAGAGGGCAGAATTTCACTCCACTGAGAGAGGTCATAACGTAATTCTGGAGGCTAGACCATCCAACTTCACAATCGCTTACTTCCAGCCTACCCGACTTTCGAAGGACCCGGGCCATGTGTACACACACACACACACAGAGTGCCCTTTTGAATGTTGCCAAATATGTGTATGTGGTGTCTGTGAAGGTTCTCAGTCATCCAGGTCATCGTAGTCTAAGGAGTAGTGATGGGTCGTTCGCGAACGAAATGGCTCTTAGAGCCGGTTCTTTGAAGTGAACGATGCGAGCCGGCTCCTTATTGGGAGCCGTGAGGGGTTTTTTTTGGTTTTTTTTTCTTTTTCTTTCTCTCACCCTCTCTCTCGCCCTTTTTTCCGCTAAACTCCGCACGCGCGGCCTGTACTTTGCGCTGGGCAGAGGGGGGAGGGGCATTAGTTACACTCGCAGTAGCACAGGATCAGAGCCAGAGAGAAAGAGAGCGAGGGACAACAACATCACATTAGAAAGGTATAGTAATCATCCACTATTTTCAGTTGCAGATGATAAAGGATTCAGAAATCATGCAGGCCCATATGACAGAGAATGTGCATCTTCTTTTTGTTTTAATATTTTAATTTATATTTAATTGTGTTGTGGTTTGTAGTGTTTTGTGTTGTTTCACGTTAAATTTGTTTAAAAGGAAAAAGCTGAAAATTTAAATAGTTAAAAATTTAAAATGTAAATAGTTGTTTTTTGTATTATATGATTTATTTATTACATTTTATGTGGAGTGAATAAATAAAGTATATTTATGGTGGCCCTTAGAGACAAAGCACGTACAAACTCCAAAACACGTACAAACTCCTAAGCACGTAAAAACTCAGAATCACGTACAAAAGACAACAGAAGTGCTCCAGGATGCTAGGGCGCAGTGTTGAGCTTTTGTTTCCTAGTGGCTACACAAGCCAGGAAGTATCAACAACCGGATTTGGTGTGTGGTAGTAACAGGTAAATTAACTTTTTTTTTTTTTTTAATTATTTGAATAAATATGAGTGCTTGTCTATAAATACACAAACAATACACACATGCTTTCAATTGTGTAATTTAAGTGATCTGGGTAGCTCTGTTTTGGAAGTTCAGTAAACGCTAGAAATGTGTTTTGGAGTTTGTACGTGCTTTTTGGAGTTTGTATATGCTTTAGAGTTTGTACGTGCTTTGTCTCTAGGGGCCATATATAAACATATATAAATAAAACCACTTTTTTTTAACATTAGTAATTCCTTTTCTGCATAATTTTATATTATTGTTAATGATTAAATAATTAAAGCAACAAAACAACCTGAAGAGCCGGTTCGGAGCGGAAAGAGCCGGGTCTTTTTAGTGAGTCGAGCCGAAAGAGCCGGGCTCTAAAAAGAGCCGGAAATCCCATCACTACTAAGGAGCTTGGAAAGAAAAGCGTCTGGACTTCTTTAAGTAACTTGAAATACATTTAAATCTGGGACTCTCCACCATTTGACCCTTAGAACGGAAGAAGCTTCTTGGATAAGAAGTGAAACGTCTTCATGTGTATGTGGTGTTAAATAGGCCTATACTACTGCGCTTTGATATTGCTCGTAAGGGTGAAACTCATTGTGAAACGTTTGAGAACCACTGCTACAGAACAATGGCGATTTCCGTTAGCCTCACGTGACGCCCAGAATTGTACAATACTGATGCTTGAGAGCGCGCGTGTGATGCAAGTATGTGTAGAGTGTTGAGCGCGTGATCAGTAGTGCGAAAAACAACTCACGAAACCTGACCTTTCCATACTCGTGGCTCACTTCCACTTCTAATCTATTCGTTTGCACACTTACACACACCCAGCTGTGGTTTCCTGTTTTGCTATACTCTGGAGAGCCTCGGCTTTAACGGTCTTCTCTCACAGAGAGCAACAGAAAGCGTCCTTCAGAAAACTTCGATAAACTCAAGATTGACTGAACTTACCTTGACACTAACCTTTAGATGTGAGAGGTTGTGATGTGTCCTGTGTGTCGAGTAATCTCGGGGGAGTTTTTGTGAAGCGCGTATCGAGGCTCGCTTTGATTACGTATGCAGTGACGTTCGAGGCCTCGTGAGCAGTCCGTACCACGTGACTGATTCAGGAACTGGCTCGCCGGTTCGCGCCAGATTCGAAATAAAATGGGCAGCAAAACACAGCTGATTCCCCGATCACACAGTGTTGTGGAATTGGATTACGTACGTGCTACATAGTTACTTGAGCATTTCTTCTTCGATAGAACCAGCAAGGAAGACATTTTTTTCTCTTCTAATAAAGTATGCACACAGTAATAAATATCACAAATGATAAGTACCATAATATAAATAAACAACACTACAGATCCACCTGACTTATGTCTTTTAGTTTATTAAAAAGTGAAGCGCCACACAGTTTGTGTCATTATCCAGATGTACATAAGCATGATTACACAGTTACTAGGGGCGGGTTTTGATTATCAATTAAAATCGATTCTAGCTTGGATAATGTGATATTGATTCATTAAAATCCTGAATCGATTTTTAATATAAATTTATTTTGCCCCAAACGCCAGAATCTCAGGTTAAACCTCACTAAATTTCAACAACCACCAAACAGCTAAAACAGTAAATGACAGCAGATACACATAGGCTATTACGCACAAAGACACAAAGCGCGGACCCGCCGACACATCAGAATCAGTGAGATGTCACCTTTCTAACCCGACGGCACGGACACGGTCAGGGCCGAAAGCCGACAGCTCGCTGATTCTGATCTGTCGGCGGGCTTTGTGTTTTACGCCCTTTTTGCGCTGATTCTGAAGCTGTAGGTTTTACCTCTCCAAACAATATTGACTGAACCAGCAGCAAAAGAAGATCCAAACTACGCTTCACATAAACATAGCCATGAATTCCCTCTGACTTTTGCTATTTTGCTTCCACTGCGATAAAATCACACTTCATGCATAGCTCTCTCTCTCTGTACTTCAAGAACAGTTTCCCCGTCTAAAAATCTGTTTTCTGCATTATTCGCTTGCTTGTTACGCACAAGTCTACCGTTGTTTACAGCGCTGTCGGTCACTGTTTTTTTCCCTTTTACTTACTTCCGAAAAGAAAACCTAATTTCTGCTGTTCAGTAGGCTACTGAACAAATTTAAACTTTTTAAAATTATGCAAAATGCAAAACGCTTAGCCGTGTCTCTAAACCTCTGTAATTTTCTCTGCTTCACTTTAGCAGCATCAGGTAATGTTCATATGTTGATTAATGGTTTTCTTTCGTTTTTGATCTACTGCAAATATTTTTATATTTGCCGTGGTACCACCCGTGGTGGTAATTAACACCAGCCGCATGCTGCCAAAAGATTAGCTCCAAGGGCTGTAAAAGTCTTAGGTTTGTGTTCATAAAGAACATGTTTTTTCAAGTCGAGAAAACTCAAGTAAAAACGTTAAAAGCAACCTTTGCAAAAATACCAACATTGGTGACTTTTTTTTTTAGAATGAAAAATAAAATCTAATCACAGTAATGGAATAAAATTGTGACAAATTTTTAGGGGACCTAGGAACATTTTATGTTGACATTTATGATTTTGCATTTGTGTGAAAAAATGTAGAATGAGAAATTTCACTCAAAAAATATAATAAGCTAAGTGACACTTTACAGTTTCTCTTATGCTAACAGTTTGACTGTACATCTGATCATATTTTTGTCTTATTCAGACTCCACAGTGTTATGTTCAGTGGAATTAGACCAGGCCAGCATCTCCACACAACCCCCTGAGCCACATCTGCACTCAGTCCACACACAGTGGGAGGATCCTTCGCAACAAGACCATCAATACTGCAACAGGTCTCGCAGAAAAGATGTGCAGGATAAGATGACTCAGTGTGATGAAGTTGCATATTTCATTCTTCAAAATGATGCAGACGCTTTGCTGTACACTGGGATAGCCTTAGAAACATTTAACACACTTGTGTCGACACTGGAAGGATATGACAACAATGAATTTACCATGCCTGTCCGAGATCAAGTCCTCATGACACTTATGAAATTAAAGAGTAACCGAGTAATAGGTGACCTAAGCCGCCAGTTTCATATATCACAAAGCATGGCCAGCAAGATCATCTCACACTGGTTAGACAAGCTGGAGGAAGTTCTCCGACCATTAATTCCATGGCTGCCAAAAGAAACTATTCAAGCAACTATGCCTGAAGCCTTCAAGAAGAACTTTCCAAATACTACATGCATTATAGACTGCAGTGAGACCCTTTTACAGAAACCCAGAAATCTGGGCTCAAGAGGGGAATCATACAGCCATTATTATTCACACAACACAGTCAAATATTTGGTTGCTGTTGCACCATGTGGACTAATCATGTTTGTGTCTGCGGCATATGGCGGCCGATGTAGTGACAAATTTATCACAATGGACTCTGGAATATTAACATACCTAAAACCTGGTGATGAAGTCATGGCAGATAGAGGTTTTACAATTAAAGACTTACTCTTTGAGAGAAAAGTTAGATTAGTAATACCCGCTTTCACAAAAAAACGTACACAGCTAACTGAGGAACAGGTAACATACACACGTCGGATTGCAAATGTAAGAATCCATGTTGAAAGAGCAATCAGACGCTTGAAAGTCTACAAAATACTTTCACAAATTGTTCCTATAAGCATGGCTCCTAAAGTAGACACGATACTGAGAATATGTGCTGCTCTAGTGAACTTAAGAGAGGATCTCATTCGTGATACACAATAAATGTGTATGTTATGAACAATTGTGGACTCTGGGATATTAAGATGGTTACTCAGGACATAAAGTTGTGTAGTGTAATGTAATTATTTTAAAGTTAAAATTTGATGTACATATATGTAGAGAGTAAATAATTCCAGGTCTCCCTTTTTTATCTTCTGTTCTAGAAGAAAGGTTATGTGATACAGTACGTGTGTGTGTGTGTGTGTGTGTGTATATATATATATATATATATATATATATATATATATATATATATATATAACAATTGCAATCAATTGAACAATTATTGCTTTTTTATTCAACCACAATGTGATAAATTTCTTAAATGAAAAAAAAGATGTTTTTCTCAAATCTACAATAATTAGTTGTGCATTCTTGACATTTTTTTGTGTTGGAAGATTACAGAAATACAGAACTATTCACAGAATTTAATGTTGTCAGTTTGTCATTCATTTCCCACCATATGTTACAACTATGTACATTTTAGTTGTATTGAAATATTTAACAGATTTCATATTGAATGTGTCCTTTCATTCACAAGACAGAGACCAAACTCTGCAGACATGTTGGTGTCTGACTGTCCCATTTATAGTTGTAACATGCATTAAACCTTGCTCATTATCTTCAAGTATCTCTCATTTAACTGAAACCGTCCTGCTGCATACTCCTCTACAAGTCGAGGTAAGAAATATGAGAAGTAAAACCCTCTCAAGCGCTTTACTTGTTCCTTTACAAATGCTTCATCATATTGCACTGTAAATGAAACATGCTCAGTAGGTGTCCAGATCACAAGTGTGGCAGTCTTGAGCCCTGTGCAAAACATTGTAAGTTGCACTTGCATGTAATAGCCTCTGCTGCCAGTTTTCTGCAGCTGCAGTTCGCCATCTACCAGTTTGATATCGCTGCATTTCTGGGTAAGCTGCTCCGTGAGTGAAGGATAAGTCGGCACAGGACATTTTATTTCTAGAAGCACATCTGAGTCAATGACCCCGTCAGGGCTCGCAGAGAGCCATGGCTCCTGGATGCTGATAACACTACCCATGTGAAGGATGTTCATACCCTGTTCTTTCAGCTGATGACAAGCTCTAACTTCATTTTCTTTACCATGGTTTGTTGCATAATTCCCACGAAAGGAAGGGTACATGTGCTCAGATAAAAATTTATCATTTTTTGTGGTGGCGCGTACTGGAACTTTTTTAGCGGAGCTTGCTGTAAGTCTGATTTTCCTGCAGTTGTGCCACAAATCAGATGCACTTTGCTCTTTTGTTTCTTCTTGTAATTGTTCTGCTTGCTCTTCAGAAACTTGAATGTATGCCTGGTAGAATGCCCTGCATGGATTACAGCTTAGTTTGTAACTGTGTGCTTGGTGTGGCTGAAAAAATTGCTCATCAACTTTACTGTTGCGGTGAGGACCTGCAGATGGCGAGGCATTGTAACACTTTCCAATTAATGTGTTCTTGAGGAGGAAAAGTGGCTTCACTGGTGCTTTGCTAACACTGTCAATAAAGTCTTGGTGTCTAAGGTGATATGGTGTTTATCTGCTGAAGTTTATCTGGCTTAGACGTTTAGGTTCAAGGTTCTTTGCTGTCCCTGCATTCCACCTGCGCTGCTCGTCTGTACACGCAAGCCCTGTCTTTCCACTGATCGCAGCATTCTGCACCTGTAACAAACATTAATAGTTTTTTCTGTCAATACTGTAGATTTAACATAACGAGGAAGTTTACACTAACAAAAGCAGTACACGGTCGGTGTCCTGCATGTTATAGATATGACCCTGGGTCAATACACCTGAATCCTATCCAAAACAGATATAAACACTGGCAAAGTCACCCATATTATCCATTTCATATTAATAGTCAGTTACTTTTTGATGCAGAAATATACATCCACAGTCTAATTTTTTTCAAAGTAGTGTGTGTGTACAAAATATACATATATATAAACAAACGTGTATTATACTACCCTGTGTCACTTCTTATAACTACAGTTTTTCTTGTCCTGTAAATTTGCCCTTAATGTGCAGTCTTTTATTTATTTTTTTATATTTTATCTTCATGTGATTGTACAGCATACAGCCCACACAAAGTTAACGAGTGGCTTTCACATGTAAACAGTGCTCTACTTGGCTAGATGGCAGTAGCGTGACTCCAATCACAGCCTTTGACCAGTCCAGTGTTTCTGTTTCAGTGATTTAAACATTGTGATATCCAGATAAGTGATATACCTTCCACAGAATAGCAGCCGCATGACTACATGATCTCCCTAATCCGGCGATACAGGAACAGCCGACTGTCTCCACTACTCCACTTTCTCTTAGCATTACCCATGCTAAGTGTTTCGCTTGATTAATACTCTGGCTCGGCTCTACAGCTGCTTTAAGAAAAATAAAGTCGCCTTGTTTGTTGAGCAGTACTTTATCAATTTTGTTGCTGTGCAGGTAATTATACGCCTCGGTGCTCTTGTAATTACGTAATTCCTCGCCATCAACGCCTTCGGAAAATACAAGGTAATTAATAATGTCGATGTAGCTAACATCGGGCCATAGTTTCATGTCATCTACCCACTCCGTGAGAAGTGACGGGTGAGGCACTGCAACTGAACTGTCCTCGCTGCTTTTTAAAACATCTCTACTGTGTATCCACCTTCGATGTGTTGCCATTTACTCCAGGTAAAAGAAACTGCAGTGAGAGAAATCTTTATCAACAGTCAAGGTGTAACCCCGCAACTGTCAACAACAGCGCAAGCGGAAGTAAAAAACCGGCTTCCGCTATGAATCGGGGTAATGGCGCGAAATCAGAAATACTGTGGATAGATATAAAAATATGGAAATGTACTGATCCGTGATCTGAATTATAACATTTCTGACTGTCTGAGGCAAAATTTCCCCGGATCGGATCGAATCAAATCGTGGATCGAATCGATTTGGGACCTTGTGAATCGGAATCGAATCGATTCTAGAAATCAGTGACGATACCCAGCTCTAACAGTTACACAATCATACCAAAACTCTGTCCTGATAGTTTCCACTTTCTCTTTTGTATCAGACATACTGAGACAATATTCGGGATAAATAATCATGACAACAATTTATTTATTCAGTTTAGAGGTTTACACCTCACATCATTATAATCACAGAACTTGTTTCTCTTGAATCATCCACTTGATGGCGAAGTAGAGCAAATGAATCATCACAATGCTTCGAACCATGAGTCGACCAGTTGGATGGAAAGCTTCAGTTCATCACGAGGCTTCATCTCCCCATCACTAGTATTTTGGTCCTAAACCATTCAGAACTTTATAGACCAGCATCAGAACTTCAAAGTCTATCCTCTGACGGACAGGCAGCCAGAGTGAAGACCTCAGAGCTGGACTGGTGTGGTCCACTTTTTTGGTCTTAGTGAGGACTCGAGCAGCAGAGTTCTGAATGAGCTGTAGTTGTCTGACTGATGTTTTAGGTAGACCTGTAAAGATGCTGTTACAGTAATCAAGCCTATTAAAAATGAATGCATGGACTAGTTTTTCCAGGTCCTGTTGAGACATCATATCAGTACTTACTTTTAAACGTTTACTCTTTGGCTGCTCCAATTCCACCGTTTTTTTCGGCAAAATTATCCACACCCACTGCCGCGCTATGCAATCTGGGATATGTTGGGCCACGAAGTCTACACCAACACATCCTTAAAATTCAGGGAAATGAAGGACGCATTTGAGGGCCGCATTTCGAGCAGCCTTTGAATTGGGACAGCCTTCGTCGCGTTGCTGTGACGTAATCGGCCTTCAAATGCGGCCTTTAAGGCTGCAGACCCTGAATTGGGATACAGACCAGGAGTGACATGTTTAGCCACATGTTCTCCTTAAGTTGCTGTCTGCCTGAGTGGTGTCCAAGAAACGATGTGGGCTTCATAGATACTTGGCAAATCTTCTGGAGGAAACCTGGTCTTGTTAGGAGAGACGACATCGATCCCACTTTGGATGGAGCAGCTCTCATTTCTAGAAATATGGACAAATTTATTAAACCCCCTAAAATATGACTATCCAGAGCTGGGACCAGGAAGCAGAGTTGCAGTCTTACACGCCTCTCTGCAGCTTCTCTCCTCCTGAAACGACAGCCTCAACACAGCATTTAATCTGTTATTAGAATATTAAATATTTCACTTTAATGTTGCAACTATGCGGTCACTTCTGTCTTTAAACAAAATATTTTCCAGTTACAGAAATCATGAAATCCAAACTAAAGTGTTACTGTTGCTTTATGCATTTTATATAAATAATCGATGATGGTACTGACATGAAGGAAGAGAAAGTTACAGGTTGCATCCTTTGAGTTTGTCTCCGTGCCTTTGGGCAATTTTCAGAAGGACAGATGTTTCTGTTCAATTCTTAAATCCATTTTTTCAAACACAAACACTATTTTAAAGCTTCTAAAGAGTAAAATATTAATGATAATTATAATAACAGTAATAAAAACAAAAGCTCTCAGATCCATCAAACCAAGCAGCAGAAAGAACAATAAGTTAAGAGAAAACTTTAATTTTGTAGACTTCATTATGTTCCAGCTGCTCTACAGATGCTGTGACCTCGAACTTAAGCAGGTCGTAAAGTATGTGTAGCTCAATAACTTCATAATTACACCCTGTGGTATTTAGGCAGCAGAACAACTAAGAATAACAACTACAAATAATGTGTTTAGGTTTCTGTTGTACTGCAAGGTTCTGTACAGGAGAACCAAACCAAGAGCAAATATTACGTCTCATTTACACCTGAGCACGAAGAGCCATCAAAATTTAGCAAATTTAATAATCTTTGTTTAGATGCAAGAAGAATCATATAGAAATGAAAAAGTATAAATATAAATCCAGAGCAAAGATATCCTCTAAATCAGCATAGCACATGTGCAGCTGCTGGGATTCACTTAAGCATTCGGCTCATTGCGTTTGCAGATTTTTCTCTCGCTGTTCTGGCTCACAGCGCTGCAAGCACAAAAATAAATATCCCCAAAGGTGTGAAAGGGAGCTAATTATTAAGAGTATTGTTACTCTCCCCAGGAGTAGTCCAGCAGTAGAAATCAGTCCAATAACAAGGTGTGTAACATCTAGCAGGGTGACAGAAAAACCCAGGGTAACTTCTAAGGACCTCAACGTCTCTCTCACATTGTGTTTTTTAAACATGTTTCCATTTGTCACTTCAGTCTTTACTCTGAAATACAGGAAGAGAAATCATGGCTGAAACAATTTCTCATGAAACCAGGGGTGTGGTCCAACAGTCAGTTTTGGTGAGGAAGGTTTCTAACTGAGAGAAGTGACCCCGAAGTATCTGTGTAGCAGCCACAATGAATCAAGATCATGAGCTTTATTAACTGATCAAAGTCTATTCTTTCATCTTCTATATTATTCAGTTTGCATTGATAATGCCCATTTTTGTAATGCTTTTTTAAGATGAGCAAAACTTTATTTTACTTTGGGTTAGCTGGGATAAGTGATGGATGGAGGGAATTTTACTTAAAATAAGATCCCACGTAAATCTGTATTATGTAGAAGTTCAGCCCAGCAACCAGTTCAGTTCAACACAAGTTTAAATGATTCTATCTGAACTCTGTGGAGCCTGATCTCAAACATTATTTACCATCAGATCCCGAGCCCTCCATGTGTTAATCAACAAACTGCTGCTGTGCTACATCCATAAATAATGAATAAATTAGGAGCTAAAGCTAAAAGGACAGTTTATTTATACCATCTTCATGTGAACACATCTAAGAACATCACAGATGAAAGAAACATTAAAAACTTCCACACTACATAAAGCAAGAAAAATAGTTTTTCTTGCTTTATGTAGAAAAAACAAAAACATCAAACACCTCCAAGACTCTCTTTGAAAGAACTAAAAACCTTTATTCTCATGGTCCAATCATGAGTGAACTCCCCGATGAAGCCTTGTGTGCTAAAACATGTCAGAGTTTTAAAGGTTAAATATGAGTTTCCAAAACATTTTGCTGGAGAACAATGAACTATTTGACTGAGTTTCAATTATTTACAGACGAGCAAAACAAGGACAGAGAAAAAAAGGACAAAACTGACTCAGTAAAACGACAGAAAATAAGATCCCATGGAAAGCTGTATTATGTAGAAGTTCAGCCCAGCAACCAGTTCAGTTCAACACAAGTTTAAATGATTCCATCTGAACTCTGTGGAGCCTGATCTCAAGCTTTTTGAGTCTGACACTGAAACCAGAGGATCTTTCTGTCTCTTCAGATTCACTGTGATCCAGTGATGGGAGTAATTTCAGTCCTGAGTGATCACGCTGATGTTTGCACAGAGCAGACAATGAGGTGAATGTTTTGGCACATTGGTAACAGTGAAACAGTTTATTAGTAATGTGGGATCGTTTGTGTTTGGAGTATGAACTGAGATTCCCGAAGCTCTTGTCACACTGGTCACAGCTGTAGTTTCCTTCCATGTGTGTACGTTCATGAATGTTACGACCATTTGATTGTGAGAAGCTTTTGTCACAGTGTCTGCACTTGTATGGTTTCTCTCCTGTGTGGACTCGTTTGTGTGTTTTAAGCTCCCTTGCAGTGGTGAAGGATGACCCACCCTGATCACAGAGGTGCTTTTTAACCCCACTGTGAATCAGTTCATGTCGTTTTAACTGATATGATGTGGTGAAGCTTCTCCCACATTCTTTGCAGTATTTCAGTTTGTCTCCAGTGTGTTTACGTTGATGTCTTTTTAGGGCGGCTTGCCAACTGAAAGTTTTTCCACAGAGGTCACAACGAAAGTCTTTCCCACCACCACAGTGATGACAGGGTTGAGAACTGGATCCATCTGTGTCGCTCTGCTTCTAAACAAAGACACAAAGACAGTGTAAGTCAGTCCTTCAACATTTTTATCCTGAACGTCGCCTGAAATAAAGAGCATCTCTGCAGACGTCCAATTACATTTTACTGTTTCAGTTAACACACTCAGTTTACTGGGCTGCAATAACTACAATACTACCACCATAATACTACAGTAATACTAAAATCATAACTGAAATGAAAATCTGAATAATCACTCAGAGCTGCTTTTCCATGCAGTAGAATTGCTAACATGCTAACACAGTTTAATGAGCAGAGTTGTTCCAAACAGTCAGGCTAAAATGACAAGATAACAATATAAATACATACCTCACAGTAACTGCACTTGTAGAGTCTCTTTCTGGTGTGGATCTGTTGGTGTAGTCTCAGGTAATGTGGAGATTTAAAAGTCTTCTCACACAGGTCACATTTATAAGGTCTCTCCTCAGTGTGGGTAAACATGTGTCTTTGTAACTGTTTGTGAGTTATAAACCGTTTGCCACACTGACCACAGCAGTACACATCATGTCTGGTGTGAATGCGTAGGTGTGTATTTCGGTTCCCTCTCTGGCTGAAAGTTTTTCCACAAATGTCACAGCTGTATGGCTTAATTCCAGAGTGGGTAACTAGATGACTCTGTAAGCTCCTACTGCGATTAAAAGCTCTGCCACACTGATCACAGCTGTACGCTTTAACTCCACTGTGGATGAGTTGGTGTTGTTTTAGGGAATCCTTCAAGGAAAAAGACTTTCCACAAAAGTCACAGCTGAACGGTCTCTCTCCAGTGTGGATGACCTGATGACGTTTTAGTTCAGCCTTCAGAGCAAAATCCATCCCACACTCGTCACAGCTGTATGCCTTAACTCCAGAGTGGGTAACTAGATGCCTCTGTAAGTTGCTACGGTAAGAAAAAGCTCTGCCACACTGATCACAGCTGTACGCTTTAACTCCACTGTGGATGAGTTGGTGATGTTTTAGTTTATCCTTCCAGGAAAAAGACTTTCCACACAAGTCACAGCTGAACGGCCTCTCTCCACTGTGGATGAGTTGGTGTTGTTTTAGGTAACCCTTCAAGGAAAAAGACTTTCCACACAAGTCACAGCTGAACGGCCTCTCTCCACTGTGGATGAGTTGGTGTTGTTTTAGGTTACTCTTCAAGGAAAAAGACTTTCCACACAAGTCACAGCTGAACGGTCTCTCTCCAGTGTGGATGACCTGATGCTGTTTTAGTGAACCCTTCACAGTAAAACCCTTCCCACACTTGTCACAGGTGTGTTTTTTCTCTCTCTTTCTTCTGTGAGGTTTGTCGGCCTCCTGAGAGCGCTGACTTCTCGCTCCATGTTGGTCCTGCAGTGACAGAGATACAAACAGAGGCAGTGAGTGAAATGCAGTCGTGGAACAAAGTGAACCATCAAACTCCCTCCATTAACACTAGTTTTAAACCTGAAGGTGGAGTGTGGCACCAAACACCTTAAAGGTCTCTTATCCCCACCTGCTGGTAGTTCTAACACATTACATCCAACCTGGTGTTAAAAATAATTCATGACTGTTCAAACACTAAAATCATGCCCATCCCTCCTGATTGTACACACACACACACACACACACACACACACACACACACACACACACACACACACACACACACACACACACACACACACACACTTTATAGATTTATACATAACCATTCAGTGATAATAAATCCTATGTTTGTCTTATTAGCTGCTGACCAAATGATTGAACAATACTCCAGATGAGACATTACTAGTGCATTAATGACATCTTTCATAATTGAAGAAGTGATACACAAAGAGCATTTCATAGCCATAGCTATGCCTTGTCCCGTTTTCTTAATAACAGAGTCGATGTGCTGAGACCATGAAAGGTGGTGATTTATGGTAACGCCGAGTAGTTTAATCTGGGTGACGTGTTCTAACACTGGCTATGGAAAGACTCAGTTGTGGGCTGTTGACTAATCTGCTTTTAATTAACATAGATTTGGATTTATATACATTTAAAATCATGTTGTTTTTACTTATCCAGTCAAACAGGTTCATCAAATTTTGTTGTGACACGCTGGTCAATTCAGAGTTGTCACTGGCTGAATAAAACATGGTGGAATCATTGGCATACCCAAGATTAAGCCAAGACATATTGCAGATCGTTAGTGAAAACTGAATAGAGAAGTGGAGCGAGGCAGCTGCCTTGGGGTAAACCGCAGTTCATAACTGAGATCCAATAATTTTTTTTCCAGCACAAAGCAGCTGGTGAAAATCCATAACATTTTAGTTTATCAATCAAAAGATCAAAATTTATCAAATCAAATGCAAGAAAAATGTCTGATTGTAACCTAAGGGTTTTTTTTACATTAAGGAAAAGGCACCAAACATCAAACCAATTAAAGCCTAAACAGTAACACATGAAAGTAGAGCAGGGCGATGTGACCAAAAATATTTATCACGATATACATTTGAAAATTTGTGATAACGATATAACTGACGATATAATTGACGCGAGACAAAATACTTTACAACTCCACAACTTTATTAGTGCAAAAAAAATCCATCAATGTATTTTCACTTAAACAAGCAGCTGTTTTTTTATGTGCATTAAAGTTATATAAAAGTTTAACAGTGCAAATGCAAATTGCTTGCTGACAGTTTAACCAAAAGGATTTTCCAGAGGAAATTGGCTGACATTTGCTCCAAGGCATTTGCACTGTTAAATTTTTATATAACTTTAATGCACATAAAAAACAGCTGCTTGTTTAAATGAAAATACATTGATGTCAGGTTTTTTTTGCACTAATGAAGTTGTGGAGTTGTAAAGTATTTTGTCTCGCGTCAATTATATCGTCAGCTATATTGTTATCGCAAATTTTCAAATGTATATTGTGATAAATATTTTTGGTCATATCGCCCTGCTCTGTCTGTCACCTTCTGTGTTGAGCTCATCGTTTTCTCTGTAGTGGCTGAGCTGAGTCCAAGTAGCTGAAAATGTTCCTCTGTTGCTCCGTCAGACTCTTCTCCTCCTGCTGATCAGCTGGGACACAAAACAGATCTTTGTTAGGCTCCACACTGCACTGAAGAGTCAAAGTGTCTCATATGTTCATCTGACAACAAAAAAACAACAAATTTTTGCTTCCCGAGGTGGGCAAACAGACACAAAAGGTTTGAGCACAGATACCAAATTTAGCAGTATGGCAGACCAGTAGCAGTAGAGACTGAGGCCTGTTATTGGAATCAAATGCCCAGTGGGCCGACACAACGATTTGCACCGATAAGACAAAGACAGCTGTGTTTTATCCTGGAATACATTTTTTTTCTTACATTTCCTTGAAATGTTTTTCATTGTAGCACTTTTACCTCCAACTAGGGGTGAAACGATACAGAAAATTCACAGTTTGGTTCTTGGTTTTTAAAACACACACTCCCTTCACCTCTTCTACATTCCTATGTTTCTCCCAGAGCAGATCTGAGGGGCAGTCCCTCAGTCATACACATATATTTGTTTCATTTGGATAATGTGGGGGGTATGGTTGACCTTTTGACCTTTACATTTTCATTAATATCTTTCAAACAGAGGCAGCACAAACGACACTTTTAGTAGCACAAACCAGCACAAACGTAGCACAGTTGATTGACCCCAGTTTTCATTGCCCCTCCCGAAAATCTCCTGGAACCACCATTCTCCCAAATTTCTCCCGATTTTCCACCCAGACAACAAAATTGAAAAAATCATATCAAAGAATTCCTAGCGCAGCCCAGCTAATTCCAGTTTTCAACAATGGCGGCAGCAACTTAGTTTTAATATTACTCTTATTACTCTTTCTGAGTTGCAAAATAAACTTTTAAAATATTTTCAGGTGAGAATGTAGCTGTGTAAACTTCAAATATCTGAGCCGGCAAGAACAGCGAACTCCTGGCTTCATCGTTTTCAAACCCCCTGTGGTCTTTTGCTACAAAGGTTAAACATGATATATAAGTCACTTAGACCAGCGGTCCCCAACCCCTGGGCCTCGGACCGGTCCCGGTCCGTGAGTCGTTTGGTACCGGGCCGCGAGAGTTGAGGCTCAGGTGTGAAATGTATAGTTTTCAGTGTTTATATCGGTTTTCAGTGTTATTTTGTTATCGTTTTTATCATTAACTCTGTTTTCCTGGGTCTTTTCACGCATGTTATGAATAAATTGGTATCAATAAATCGGTTTTCGGTACCGGTACTAGTTTTATTTTGTTGTATTTATCCGTGACAACTCTAACGCCGGTCCTTGAAAATATTGTCGGGCATAAACCGGTCCGTGGCGCAAAAAAAGGTTGGGGACCGCTGACTTAGACAACTTAAAAATATTATTGTTTGGCTTTTTTCAGTGTTTTATTTGTTCCTGAGTAAATCGGTTAGGCTGAGATCAAAGTTATTAGATTAGATTAAATAAAACATTATTATTCCCTCGGGAGGGTTCCTCCGGGAGTTTCACACAGCTGAAAACACGTCAAACAGAAAACTGATTAAACAAAAGTGTGAGATGGTCAAGAATTTATGCGTCCGGTTATATTTTAGATAGCAAGGAGCAGACTGCAGAGTTTCACTCCACCGAGAGAGGTTGTGACGTAATTCTGAAGGCTAGACCATCCAACTTCACAATCGCTCACTTCCAGCCTACCCGACTTTCGAAGGACCTGGCCCACATGTACAGACACACACACACACACACATACATACACAGAGTGCCCTTTTGAATGTTGCCAAATATGTGTATGTGGTGTCTGTGAAGGTTCTCAGTCATCCAGGTCATCGTAGTCTGAGGAGCTTGGAAATACATTTGAATCTCGGACTCTCCACCATTTGACCCTTAGAACGGAAGAAGCTTCTCGGATAAGAGGTGAAACGTCTTCATGTGTATGTGGTGTTAAATAGGCCGATACTACTGCGCTTTGATGTTGCTTGTAAGGGTGAAACTCATTGTGAAAAGTCTGAGAACCACTGCTACAGAACAATGGAGATTTCCCTTATATGGTAACACCTGCAACTCATGTGACACCCAGAATTGTACAATACTGATGCTTGAGAGCGCGCGTGTGACGCAAGTATGTGTAGAGTGTTGAGCGCGTGATCAGTGGTGAGAAAAACAACTCATGAAACTTGACCTTTCTATACTCGTGGCTCACTTCCACTTCTAATCTATTCGTTTGCACACTTACACACACCCAGCTGTGGTTTCCTGTTTTGCTGCACTCTGGAGAGCCTCGCCTTTAACGGTCTTCTCTCACAGAGAGCAACAGAAAACTTCGAAAAACTCAAGATTGACTGAACTCAGTTCAAAGTTACCTTGACACTAACCTTTAGATGTGAGAGGTAGTGATGGTCCGCTTGAAGCTGACGCTCCGGTGCGTGTGTCAAAAAGATCAACACGCTGCTTCAGAAGCACGTGTCGAGGCTTGATTCGTTTGGCCAGAGTCACATGATTAGTGACGTCTGAAGTTTCTGTACTTTTTTGTTATTGAACTTTATTGAAACACAATGAGTATACAACATACAAACAGATAAAGTTTACGAAAGAACAGAACATGAACATACAAAACCAGGGGTAAAAAAAATAATTAATGAGTACGCGAAAAAATCCACATATATATATTGTTCTGAGAGCCTTTTTGTTGGTTAAGTCTGATATTGATTGTATGTACAATTCCATATCCTTATAAAAAGGCAGAAATACACTTACATTTATGGATAGAACATTTAGCTAAACGTATTAACATATTTATTATAAAAAAACATTTATCATTCTTCCTGGGGAACTCAAAGAAACAGAATAAAACATTTTCCCATTATTAAGAAAACTCCCTTAAAATATGGACAATAACAAAACTGCTAAATTCCTTCCAGAATCTCTGTGTAGAGGAACAGTACCAAAAAAGATGTGCCACAGTTTCTGGATGATCCCCACAGAAAGTTCAATTAGTATTTATGTGTCTTTTAAATGTTACCATATAGTGACTGGCAGGGTAACATTTATGAAGAATTTTATATGAGGTTTCCTTCACCTTGTTTACAATTAGATATTTATGGGATCATCCAGACTGTCTTCCAGGTGATATCTGGAACATGTCGGTTCCAGTAAGATATTATATATATGGGAGAGACATGATATCTTCTTGGAATAAACTACGTATTCTCTTATTGCTGTTACCAAGTTCCTGTGAAAAGCAGATTTTTCCCACTGCTGACTCAGCTGGATCAGGGAGAGTGACTGAGGTAGATATTGAACTGTCAGTGTTTTTATATAACATTAAAGTACCTGAGGGTATGGCACCAAGCACCATTGAGAATTCCCGAACACTTACGGGAAAATTATAAAGTGTAAGGAATTCATTGTAAGTAAGTAGTGCTCCCTCTTTATTAACCAGCTGAGCCACTAATAGGATCCCATTTTGGACCCAAGTTTCCAGGAAAAGTGATAATAAAAGAAATAAAATATCTCTTTTTTTTCCAGATGACGTATTTGTGTAGTGAGAAGTTGTGTTTATAAATGAGGGTCCACGCTAAGAGGACCTGCTTATGGAAGGATGAAAGATTTACAGGGAGTTTTCCAACACTGTAATTACAATTTAAAATAAAATTAAAGCCACCAAAATGGGAGAAAATATGATATGGTATAAAATTCCAGATAGAGGTAGGGTTTTAAGAAAATGTTTAGCCCAAATAATTTTTAAAGTGTTATTTAAAGTAGAAAAGTCTAAAATGTTAAGCCCACCTGATTCATAGTTATTAATCACAACAGATTTTCTAATATAATGTGTACGGTTTTTCCATATAAAATTAAAGAGCATGCGGTCAATGTCTTTACTAATTTTCTTATCCAGATGTAAGGAGAGAGCAGCATATGCCAGTCGGGATATCCCTTCAGCTTTAGTGATTAACACTCTACCTGTCAGAGATAAATCCCTTTGCAGCCACTGGTTGAACTTTTTTCAGATTTTTTTTGCATAATTGGATTGAAGTTTGACGAGCATCTTGACTTTTGGTCTTTGGATATTAACAGTCCTGGGTATGTGACTTGTTGTTTAACAGAAATGTTACAGATAGCATTTGCAGTGCAGTCTTTAATTGCTAGAAATTCACATTTTTTTAGATTTAGACATAACCCAGATGCCTCAGAGAAATCACTAATAACACTAAGGGCTGGACGGATTTGATTTGCATTCTTCAAGAAGAGTGGTGTCATCAGCTAGCTGGCTGATGATGAGCTCCTTATCAGCTATGGTGATTCCTTGTAAAACAGGTCAAATCTTGGGGTGGAGTCTTAATCATTTTAACTGAGCTATTGCCATTCGTGTACAAGGTTTTGAAGCTTTACAGAAAAATGATCTAAAGCCAAATTTTTTAAAAGAGTGGAAAATAAATTGATGTTCAATTGTATCAAAAGCCTTTTAAAAATCCAGGAAGAGAATGAAGCTATTGTCAGATACCAAATCAGAGTAATCAAGTAGATCCAAAACCAGTCTAATGTTATTAGAAATGTGTCTATTTCTCATAAAGCCTGATTGTGTCTCATCAATAATTGTATCCAAGAACTCTTTAATTCTGTTAGCAAGTACTAAAGCCATAATCTCATAGTCATTATTGAGCAGACAGATGGGTCTCCAATTATCAATAAGAAGTAAGTCTTTGTTTGGCTTTGGAATAAGTGTTATGAGACCCTGAGTAAGAGTAGGAGGGAGGGTGTTATTCTCTATACTTTCTATGAAAACCTGCAGTAAGAACGGAGGCAGGAGATTAGAAAATGATTTATAAAACTCTGCAGTTAAACCATCTGTGCCAGGAGATTTGTTGGCCTTAAGTGCAGAAATAGAATTACAAACTTCCTCCACAGTCAGAGGGCTGTCACAGTGACTTCTATCTTCCACAACAATAGTTTTTAGGTTTTTAATATTATTGAGAAACAGTGTTGAGACATCCTCATTATATTTTGAGTTGTACAGTTTAGTATAGAATTTGACACAGAAATTTGAAATTTCTCTATGATTGTCAGAGACAATGCCATTAATATTTAGTTGATTTTGGATCAGTATTTTTCAAGCAGAATTCAAAGCAGAATTTTGTTCTCCCTCCTCCAGCCACCTCTTCCTGGATCTTACAAAAGCACCCTCAGCCTTGTGTCAAAATAAACCGTCCAATTTATTTTGAAGGTCTAGTAAAGTTAATTTATCTTCCTCTGAGATTTCTTCTCGATATTTCTGATAATAAGAGCCAATTTTGCTGATCACTTCTTCCTCTTCAGCTTTCCTCAATTTAGTAATTTGACTCCCATATGTTCTCAAGAATTTGCATGCTTCAAATTCAATTTTAAAAAGTTATATTTATAGAGCCGGGTGGAGGTATGCTACACCAATGCTTGTAATGAAAAGAAGGACTTTCTATTGCTTGTAGAGAGCCATTTCTTTTTACAATAGCGGATGTATTTTACTTTCTTATATTAACCTACAGGCCGCCCACTCGTCTCCTCGTATGTGTAAAAAAATATCCATTAGTGAAAAAAGCGCAGCTCACATATTCAGAACTCTATCCCAAATAATTTTATTAAAACACCCTGATGAGGTATTTTGGTTTGGTGCAGCCACTCATACCAAAGTAAAGAGTTTTTCTTCATTTTTATAGCTACTTTTACAACGGGTTTTCTCGTTAACAGAAAATAGACAGAAACCCTAAAAGAAAATGGCCTTGTTTTACGCACATCAAGAAGGAGTCAGACAACCGTCGGTTCATCCCGGTCAATGTTTCCTCCGTCGGGTACCATAAACATATAAGAAAAAACCCCCAGAGAATTTATTATTTTTCTAAGAGTGAGAGAGAGAGAGAGAGTGAGCGAATCGATCAAACTTTTCTACAAAACGTTATACACGTTATAAATGTTAACCAACCTTTGACACGTGGATGTTGGCTTAATTTTTACCCAAAGAGAAATTTGACCCCAATAAAAAAAACAGGATACTGTGGTGAACACTTACCTCAACTTTGATGGGTTTTTTCACAGCCATTTATTCTGAAAAAAAAGTAAACATGTTACAAGGACAGTTTTGACACAATGCCCAGTGCAGAGTACATGAATGGGAAGTAGGAATTCCTCCTCTCTATACAGGGTGGGCCATTTATATGGATACACCGTAATAAAATGGGAATGGTTTGTGATATTAAAGTCCTGTTTGTGGCACATTAGTATATGTGAGGGGGCAAACTCCTGAAGATGGGTGGTGACCATGGTGGCCATTAAGAACTCGGCCATCTTGGATACCACTTTTTTTTTTTTTCAATAGGAAGAGGGCCATGTGACACATCAAACTTATTGGTAATGTCACAAGAAAGACAATGGTGTGCTTGGTTTCAACGTAACTTAAGTATGTGCAGCTCAATAACTTCATAATTACACCCTGTGGTATTTAGGCAGCAGAACAACTAAGAATAACAACTATCTTTGTTTAGATGCAAGAAGAATCATATAGAAATGAAAAAGTATAAATATAAATCCAGAGCAAAGATATCCTCTAAATCAGCATAGCACATGTGCAACTGCTGGGATTCACTTAAGCATTCGGCTCGTCGCTGTTGCAGATTTTTCTCTAGCTGTTCTGGCTCACAGCGCTGCAAGCACAAAAATAAATACCCCCAAAGGTGTGAAAAGGAGCTAATTAGTAAGAGTATTGTTACTCTCCCCAGGAGTAGTCCAGCAGTAGGAATCAGTCCAATAACAAGGTGTGTAACATCTAGCAGGGTGACAGAAAAACCCAGGGTAACTTCTAAGGACCTCAACGTCTCTCTCACATTGTTTCTTAAACATGTTTCCATTTGTCACTTCAGTCTTTTCTCTGAAATACAGGAAGAGAAATCATGGCTGAAACAATTTCTCATGAAACCAGGGGTGTGGTCCAACAGTCAGATTTGGTGAGGCAGGTTCCTAACTGAGAGAAGTGACCCAGAAGTATCTGTGTAGCAGCCACAATGAATCAAGATCATGAGATTTATTAACTGATCAAAGTCTATTCTATCATCTTCTGTATTATTCAGTTTACATTGGTAATGCCCATTATTGTAATGCTTTTTTAAGATGAGCAAAACTTTATTTTACTTTGGGTTAGCTGGGATAAGTGATGGATGGAGGAAATTTTACTTCAGCCACAGAAATCCTAAACAGGAAGGAGGAGCAGAGTTACAGTGGATCACTATCCAGCAGAGAAACAAGATTTATTTCAATTTCTAGGCCATGAGTGAGATTTACTAAGTGGGCAAATTACGGTGATGACACCGTTCCAGAGTGATCTATTAATAGTGCACACATTTACATTCAGAGATGCATGCAGCCAGTTCATTTCAGTATTAACCGGCTTTCTACCAACAGCAGCACAAAAACTGCAGATTCGATCATGGAGACACTGAATCTGCTAAACTAATTAAAAAATTGTGAGTTCAGGTCTTCAGTTTACGTTTCTTTGTGAAAACAGCACAGCAAAGGAGACTCTGTGACATTTTGGTATAAGGGATAAATCTTCTGACCAAACCTGCTGGGACTGTGTGAGGTCCTGAGGCTAAGAGTAAGGATTTATCCACAGGAGAGCTGCGTTCTTACAAACCATCCCACTGTGTAAACCTGACATCTGTGGAACAGCTGAGCTGTATGATGTGTACAAGGACACAAAACATTATTTACCATCAGATCCCGAGCCCTCCATGTGTTAATCAACAAACTGCTGCTGTCCTACATCCATAAATAATGAATAAATTAGGAGCTAAAGCTACAAGGACAGTTTATTTGTACCATCTTCATGTGAACACATTCAAGAACATCACAGATGAAAGAAACATTAAAAACTTCCACACTACATAAAGCAAGAAAAATAGTTTTTCTTTCAGGTGGTTTCAGAAAAAACAGAAACATCAAACACCTCCAAGACTCTCTTTGAAAGAACTAAAAACCTTTATTCTCATGGTCCAATCATGAGTGAACTCCCCGATGAAGCCTTGTGTGCTAAAACATTTTTTAAAGGTTAAACATGAGTTTCCAAAACGTTTTGCTGGAGAACAATGAACTATTTGACTGAGTTTCAATTATTTACAGACGAGCAAAACCAGGACAGAGAAAAAAGGACAAAACTGACTCAGTAAAACAACAGAAAATAAGATCCCATGTAAATCTGTATTATGTAGAAGTTCAGCCCAGCAACCAGTTCAGTTCAACACAAGTTTAAATGATTCTATCTGAACTCTGTGGAGCCTGATCTCAAGCTTTTTGAGTCTGACACAGAAACCAGAGGATCTTTCTGTCTCTTCAGATTCACTGTGATCCAGTGATGGGAGTGATTTCAGCCCTGAGTGATCACGCTGATGTTTGCACAGAGCAGACAATGAGGTGAATGTTTGGGCACATTGGTAACAGTGAAACAGTTTATTAGTAACGTGGGATCGTTTGTGTTCGGAGTATGAACTGAGATTCTTGAAGCTCTTGTCACACTGGTCACAGCTGTAGTTTCCTTCCATGTGTGCACGTTCATGCTTGTTACGACTACTTGAATGTGAGAAGCTTTTGTCACAGTGTCTGCACTTGTATGGTTTCTCTCCTGTGTGGACTCGTTTGTGTGATTTAAGCTCCCTTGCAGTGGTGAAGGATGACCCACAATGATCACAGAGGTGCTTTTTAACCCCACTGTGAATCAGTTCATGTTGTTTTAAGTGATGTGATGTGGTGAAGCTTCTCCCACATTCTTTGCAGTATTTCAGTTTGTCTCCAGTGTGTCTACGTTGATGTCTTTTTAGGATCTTTTGCTGAATGAAAGTTTTTCCACAGAGGTCACAATGAAACTCTTTCCCACCACCACAGTGATGACAGGGTTGAGAACTGGATCCATCTGTGTCGCTCTGTTTCTAAACAAAGACACAAAGACAGTGTAAGTCAGTCCTTCAACATTTTTGTCCTGAACGTCGCCTGAAATAAAGAGCATCTCTGCAGACGTCCAATTACATTTTACTGTTTCAGTTAACACACTCAGTTTACTGGGCTGCAATAACTACAATACTACCACCATAATACTACAGTAATACTAAAATCATAACTGACATGAAAATCTGAATAATCACTCAGAGCTGCTTTTCCATGCAGTAGAATTGCTAACATGCTAACACAATTTAATAAGCAGAATTGTTCCAAACAGTCAGGCTAAAATGACAAGATAACAATATAAATACGTACCTCACAGTAACTGCACTTGTAGAGTCTCTTTCTGGTGTGGATCTGTTGGTGTTCTCTCAGGTTACGTGGAGCTTTAAAAGTCTTCTCACACAGGTCACATTTATAAGGTCTCTCCTCAGTGTGGGTAAACATGTGTTGTTTTAACTGTGTGTCTGTTATAAACTCTTTGCCACACTGTTCACAGCAGTACATATCATGTCTGGTGTGAATGCGTAGGTGTATATTTCGGTGCCCTCTCTGGCTGAAAGTTTTTCCACAGATGTCACAGCTGTATGCCTTAATTCCAGAGTGGGTAACTAGATGCCTCTGTAAGTTGCTACTGTGAGTAAAAGCTCTGCCACACTGATCACAGCTGTACGCTTTAACTCCACTGTGGATGAGTTGGTGTTGTTTTAGGGAATCCTTCCAGGAAAAAGACTTTCCACACAAGTCACAGCTGAACGGTCTCTCTCCAGTGTGGATGACCTGATGACGTTTTAGTTCATCCTTCCCAGTAAAATCCTTCCCACACTCGTCACAGCTGTATGCCTTAATTCCAGAGTGGGTAACAAGATGCCTCTGTAAGTAGCTACTTTGCGTAAAAGCTCTGCCACACTGATCACAGCTGTACGCTTTAACTCCACTGTGGATGAGTTGGTGATGTTTTAGTTTATTCTTCTCAGTAAAATGTTTCCCACACTTGTCACAGCTGTACGCTTTAACTCCACTGTGGATGAGTTGGTGTTTTTTTAGGGAACCCTTCAAGGAAAAAGACTTTCCACACAAGTCACAGCTGAACGGTCTCTCTCCAGTGTGGATGACCTGATGCTTTTTTAGTGAAGTCTTCAGAGCAAAATCCTTCCCACAAATGTCACAGCTGTATGCCTTAATTCCAGAGTGAGTAACTAGATGACTCTGTAAGCTACCACTTTGAGCAAAAGCTCTGCCACACTGATCACAGCTGTACGCTTTAACTCCACTGTGGATGAGTTGGTGTTGTTTTAGGTGACCCTTCAAGGAAAAAGACTTTCCACACAAGTCACAGCTGAACGGTCTCTCTCCAGTGTGGATGACCTGATGAAGTTTTAGATTAGCCTTCGCAGTAAAACCCTTCCCACACTCGTCACAGGTGTGTTTTTTCTCTCTCTTTCTTCTGTGAGGTTTGACGGCCTCCTGAGAGCGCTGACTTCTCGCTCCATGTTGGTCCTGCAGTAACAGAGATACAATACAAATACAATCACATAAAATATTATACAATTAAGTGGATTCAAGATATCCACACAATTTGGCTCTTACATCCACAGTCAGGTTTCACAATTGTTAAAATATAAGCAATCAATAATAATAATAATAATATCAATAACATTGAGACACATTGCACAAATTTCAAAAGCAAATAATCTCTTACAATATTTACAACAACTAAAAGCTCTGTAAATCGGGTTTTAAGTGTTCATTGAAGTTTTGAATAGTTGCTAACTCTCTAATTTTATAACTCAACTTATTCCACTTAAAAGTTGCTCTAAATATAACAGTTTTACAAAAAGTTACTTTTAACTCGAGCATTTACTAAATTGCAGTTTGTTGAAAATTGTGTAATATCATTATGTATTTCATCTGGTTACTGCAGCTGAGCAGAAATAAATGTGGTGTGTTTAACAGAATTGCTTTCTTTATAACTACAAGTAAGCCATAGAATATTTTAGCCTGTACAGGAAGCCAAGAAAGTTTATTATGCATTTTATTGATATTAGTATAGTATGAACATCTTAACACTAATTTGGACGCCTTATTCTGGACTAACTGAAGTCTGCTAAGATCTGTCTTATTAGCTGCTGACCAAATGATTGAACAATACTCCAGATGAGACATTACTAGTGCATTAATGACATCTTTCACAATTGAAGAAGTGATACAGAAAGAGCATTTCATAGCCATAACTATGCCTTGTCCCATTTTCTTAATAACAGAGTCGATGTGCTGAGACCATGAAAGGTGGTGATTTATGGTAACGCCGAGTACTTTAATCTGGGTGACGTGTTCTAACACTGGCTATGGAAAGACTCAGTTGCAGGCTGTTGACTAATCTGCTTCTAATTAGCCTAGATTTGGATTTAGATACATTTAAAATAATGTTATTTTTACTTATCCAGTCAAACAGGTTCAGCAAATTTTGTTGTGACACGCTGATCAATTCAGAGTTGTCACTGGCTGAATAAAACATGGTGGAATCATTGGCACACCCAAGATTAAGCCAAGACATATTGCAGATCGTTAGTGAAAACTGAATAGAGAAGTGGAGCGAGGCAGCTGACTTGGGGTAAACCGCAGTTCATAACTGAGAAATAACCATTACAATAAACCTTCTGCTATCTTCTGTCCAAATAATTTTTTTTCCAGCACAAAGCAGCTGGTGAAAATCCATAACATTTTAGTTTATCAATCAAAAGATCAAAATTTATCAAATCAAATGTAAGAAAAATGTCTGATTGTAACCTAAGGGTTTTTTTACATTAAGGAAAAGGCACCAAACATCAAACCAATTTAAGCCTAAACAGTAACACATGAAAGTAGAGCAGCTGTGGAGTTGTAAAGTATTTTGTCTAGTGTCAATTATATCGTCAGCTATATCGTTATCGCAAATTTTCAAATGTATATCGTGATAAATATTTTTGGTCATATCGCCCTGCTGTCTGTCACCTTCTGTGTTGAGCTCATTGTTTTCTCTGTAGTGGCTGAGCTGAGTCCAAGTAGCTGAAAATGTTCCTCTTCTGCTCCGTCAGACTCTTCTCCTCCTGCTGGTCAGCTGGGACACAAAACAGATCTTTGTTAGGCTCCACACTGCACTGAAGAGTCAAAGTGTCTCATATGTTCATCTGACAACAAAAAACAACATCTTTTTTGCTTCCCGAGGTGGGCAAAGAGACACAAAAGGTTTGAGCACGGATACCAAATTTAGCAGTATGGCAGACCAGTAGCAGGAGAGACTGAGGCCTGTTATTAGAATCAAATGCCCAGTGGGCCGACACACTGATTGCACCGATAAGACAAAGACAGCTGTGTTTTATCCTGGAATATATTTTTTTTACATTTCCTTGAAACTTTTTTCCTTGTAGCACTTTTACCGTCAACTAGGAGTGCAACGATAAACAAAATTCAGTTCGGTTCGGTTCAATACTTTGGCGTCACAGTTCTATATTTTTTAGATTAAAAAAAAATTCATGCTTTAATTTGTCATTTATTAAAATTATAAATATATATTTTAATTCAAAAGTACAGTTTTTAAAATTAATGTTGCTGAAACAACAACAACAACAAAAAATCTATCTGATCGAGAAATCACTCATCTTTGGAAAAGAGAGTTTATTACAGAGAAATGGCTCTTTCCAAAATAAAAGCTATACGCTTCTTCTGGGCTATATTCTCAGCAGCATATTAAACATATCAGGTCCCCATAAGTAGAATCATGTGCTAACGGCTGTCTAAATGACTCGGGAAAAGTTTGTGGCATGCATGCTTGTTGTTTTTGTCTGCTTCCACTTGTCTTAGCACTAGGATGATGTCGGCGTAAATGTGCAGTCATATTCGTTGTGTTCCCACTAGTGCTGTCAGCGTTAATCTCGTTAAAATGACGTTAATGCCATAACGCTGCAAATCTCCGTTAACACGTTACTGCGGATCGCCCCGTGCATGGGGCTGGACGGCGTCAACACGTTAACAAGCTAACTGCGCTAACGCACTAGTTCCCACCAATTGAGCATTGCGTGGCACATCCGACATACTGTTTTACTTTAGTCCATGACGCGCTTACCTTCAGGGTCATGCTTCACATGAACATCAAGATAGTTCTAAACACCAGATCTGAATGAGGGTGGGGGAGGTTCAATTTCAGGTAGCGTTGAGGCAGTTGCCATGTTGCAACGAGCTTAGCTTCTGTCTTGCTAGCTTGCGCTACGCTCAGTGGATCTGCACTTGACAGTGCAGCCTAGGCGGGGTAGTCGAACGCAGATCCACTGAGCGCTCAACACAGACAGCATCGTAGGAAGAAAAGTTGATAAAACAAATAAAAAATTTTGTATTGTTCGATACATATGCATACCGAACCGAAAGCACTGTATCGAATGGTTCAATATCGATACGAGTATCGTTGCACCCCTACCGCCAACATGCTGTCTGTTTGTTTTTTTAAAAACACACACTCCCTTCACCTCTTCTACATTCCTATGTTTCTCCCAGAGCAGATCTAAGGGGCAGCCCCTCAGTCATACACAAATACTTTTAATCTCACCCTTAAGGGGTGGTCCCAAGGAGTTTCACAGCATGGTTTAGAACAGTGGTTCTCAAACTGTGGTACACATACCACTAGTGGTACTTAGTCTCTCTCTGGTGGTACATGGAAAATCGCAATTTTTTTTTTAAAGACTAAACAATATGTAATTGTGGAGGTATGCAAAGACAACACAAGCGTTCCCGGGGCTCTTCTGGGAGAGAGGGTGGACCAGAAAACATCTCCCCGAGCATAAGTCCTCTATAAAGAGCAGCTTATTGCCAGTGGTCGCGGCCGCTCCTGCAAGTGAGTAGTAATCCTTTGCAGCCAGCAACAGTGAATTGGTGAAGCCAGCTGTTGGAGGAAGACTTGAGTGAAGAGGAATCTGCCGTCATCAGTCCCTAGCAAGGACAGTGTGCTCTACATGAGCTCAAGAGCAATACCGTCACCCAGGCCCGAGAGAGGAGTTTCTCGGTCCGAGGGAGTAGCGCCGTAGACAAAATTGTTGGTACCCTTCAGTCATGAAAGAAGAACTCACAATGGTCACAGAAATAACTTTAATCTGACCAAAGTAATAATAAATAAAATTCTATAAATCTTAACCAATGAAAATCAGACATTGCTTTTCAACCATGCTTCAACTGAATTATTTAAATAATGAATGGATGAAACAGGTCTGGACTAAAATGATGGTACCCCTAGAAAAGAATGTGACCAAAGCGACATGTTAATCCAAGGTGTGTCCACTAATCAGCATCACAGGTGTCTACAATCTTGTAATAAGTCAGTGGGCCTATATATAGGACTCCAGGTGTTGTTTGGTGACATGGTGAGTACCACACTCAACATAGACCAGAGGAAGCAAAGAAAAGAGTTGTCTCAGGAGATCAGAAAGAAAATCATAGACAAGCATGTTAAAGTTAAAAGTTATAAGACCATCTCCAAGCAGCTAGATGTTCCTGTGACTACAGTTGCACATGTTATTCAGAAATTTAAGATCCATGGAACTGTAGCCAACCTCCCTGGATGTGGCCGTAGGAGGAAAATTGATGACAGATCAAAGAGACGGATAATCCGAATGGTAACAAAAGAGCCCAGAAAGACTTCTAAAGAGATCCAAGCTGAAGTTTATGCTCAAGGAACATCAGTGTCAGATCGCACGAGCCGTCGTTGTTTCAGCCAAAGTGGGCTACATGGGAGACGACCAAGGAGGACACCACTGTAAAAAACATATCACAAAAGATGCAGACTGGAATATGCCAAACTACGTGTTGACAATAAGTCGCAGGTCATGGGTCTTACAACAGGACAATGACCCAAAATACACAGCTAAAACCCAAAAATGGCTAAGAGGAAAACATTGGACTATGCCAACCCTCCCAATTTTTCTGGGAGAATCCAGAATTTCATTGCCCCTCCCGAAAATCTCCTGGAACCACCATTCTCCCAAATTTCTCCCGATTTTCCACCCAGACAACAAAATTGAAAAATCAAAGAATATCAAAGAATTTCTAGCACGGCCCAGCTAATTCCAGTTTCCAAAAATGGCGGCAGCAACTTAGTTTTAATATTACTCTTATTACTCTTTCTGAGTTGCAAAATAAACTTTTAAAATATTTTCAGGTGAGAATGTAGCTGTGTAAACTTCAAATATCTGAGCCGGCAAGAACAGCGAAGTCCTGGCTTCATCGTTTTCAAACCCCCTGTGGTCTTTTGCTAATCAGGTTAAACATGATATATAAGTCATTTAGACAACTTATTATTATTGTTTGGCTTTTTTCAGTGTTTTATTTGTTCCTGAGTAAATCAAACAGAAAACTGATTAAACAAAGTGTGAGATGGTCAAGAATTTACGCGTCCGGTTATATTTTAGATAGCAAGGAGCAGAGGGCAGAATTTCACTCCACTGAGAGAGGTCATAACGTAATTCTGGAGGCTAGACCATCCAACTTCACAATCGCTTACTTCCAGCCTACCCGACTTTCGAAGGACCCGGGCCATGTGTACACACACACACAGAGTGCCCTTTTGAATGTTGCCAAATATGTGTATGTGGTGTCTGTGAAGGTTCTCAGTCATCCAGGTCATCGTAGTCTAAGGAGTAGTGATGGGTCGTTCGCGAACGAAATGGCTCTTAGAGCCGGCTCTTTGAAGTGAACGACGCGAGCCGGCTCCTTATTGGGAGCCGTGAGTTTTTTGTTTTTTTTTTTGTTTTTTTTTTCTTTCTCTCACCCCCTCTCTCTCGCCCTTTTTTCCGCTAAACTCCGCACGCGCGGCCTGTACTTTGCGCTGGGCAGAGGGGGGAGGGGCATTAGTTACACTCGCAGTAGCACAGGAACAGAGCCAGAGAGAAAGAGAGCGAGGGACAACAACATCACATTAGAAAGGTATAGTAATCATCCACTATTTTCAGTTGCAGATGATAAAGGATTCAGAAATCATGCAGGCCCATATGACAGAGAATGTGCATCTTCTTTTTGTTTTAATATTTTAATTTATATTTAATTGTGTTGTGGTTTGCAGTGTTTTGTGTTGTTTCACGTTAAATTTGTTTAAAAGGAAAAAGCTGAAAATTTAAATAGTTAAAAATTTAAAATGTAAATAGTTGTTTTTTGTATTATATGATTTATTTATTACATTTTATGTGGAGTGAATAAATAAAGTATATTTATGGTGGCCCTTAGAGACAAAGCACGTACAAACTCCAAAACACGTACAAACTCCTAAGCATGTACAAACTCCAAAACACGTAAAAACTCAGAATCACGTACAAAAGACAACAGAAGTGCTCCAGGATGCTAGGGCGCAGTGTTGAGCTTTTGTTTCCTAGTGGCTACACAAGCCAGGAAGTATCAACAACCGGATTTGGTGTGTGGTAGTAACAGGTAAATGAACTTTTTTTTTTTTTTTAATTATTTGAATAAATATGAGTGCTTGTCTATAAATACACAAACAATACACACATGCTTTCAATTGTGTAATTTAAGTGATCTGGGTAGCTCTGTTTTGGAAGTTCAGTAAACGCTAGAAATGTGTTTTGGAGTTTGTACGTGCTTTTTGGAGTTTGTATATGCTTTAGAGTTTGTACGTGCTTTGTCTCTAGGGGCCATATATAAACATATATAAATAAAACCACTTTTTTTAACATTAGTAATTCCTTTTCTGCATAATTTTATATTATTGTTAATGATTAAATAATTAAAGCAACAAAACAACCTGAAGAGCCGGTTCGGAGCGGAAAGAGCCGGGTCTTTTTAGTGAGTCGATCCGAAAGAGCCGGGCTCTAAAAAGAGCCGGAAATCCCATCACTACTAAGGAGCTTGGAAAGAAAAGCGTCTGGACTTCTTTAAGTAACTTGAAATACATTTAAATCTGGGACTCTCCACCATTTGACCCTTAGAACGGAAGAAGCTTCTTGGATAAGAGGTGAAACGTCTTCATGTGTATGTGGTGTTAAATAGGCCTATACTACTGCGCTTTGATATTGCTCGTAAGGGTGAAACTCATTGTGAAACGTTTGAGAACCACTGCTACAGAACAATGGCGATTTCCGTTAGCCTCACGTGACGCCCAGAATTGTACAATACTGATGCTTGAGAGCGCGCGTGTGATGCAAGTATGTGTAGAGTGTTGAGCGCGTGATCAGTAGTGCGAAAAACAACTCACGAAACCTGACCTTTCCATACTCGTGGCTCACTTCCACTTCTAATCTATTCGTTTGCACACTTACACACACCCAGCTGTGGTTTCCTGTTTTGCTATACTCTGGAGAGCCTCGGCTTTAACGGTCTTCTCTCACAGAGAGCAACAGAAAGCGTCCTTCAGAAAACTTCGATAAACTCAAGATTGACTGAACTTACCTTGACACTAACCTTTAGATGTGAGAGGTTGTGATGTGTCCTGTGTGTCGAGTAATCTCGGGGGAGTTTTTGTGAAGCGCGTATCGAGGCTCGCTTTGATTACGTATGCAGTGACGTTCGAGGCCTCGTGAGCAGTCCGTACCACGTGACTGATTCAGGAACTGGCTCGCCGGTTCGCGCCAGATTCGAAATAAAATGGGCAGCAAAACACAGCTGATTCCCCGATCACACAGTGTTGTGGAATTGGATTACGTACGTGCTACATAGTTACTTGAGCATTTCTTCTTCGATAGAACCAGCAAGGAAGACATTTTTTTCTCTTCTAATAAAGTATGCACACAGTAATAAATATCACAAATGATATGTACCATAATATAAATAAACAACACTACAGATCCACCTGACTTATGTCTTTTAGTTTATTAAAAAGTGAAGCGCCACACAGTTTGTGTCATTATCCAGATGTACATAAGCATGATTACACAGTTACTAGGGGCGGGTTTTGATTATCAATTAAAATCGATTCTAGCTTGGATAATGTGATATTGATTCATTAAAATCCTGAATCGATTTTTAATATAAATTTATTTTGCCCCAAACGCCAGAATCTCAGGTTAAACCTCACTAAATTTCAACAACCACCAAACAGCTAAAACAGTAAATGACAGCAGATACACGTAGGCTATTACGCACAAAGACGTAAACACAAAGCGCGGACCCGCCGACAGATCAGAATCAGCGAGCTGTCGGCTTTCGGCCCTGACCGTGTCCGTGCCGAAAGCCGACAGCTCGCTGATTCTGATCTGTCGGCGGGCTTTGTGTTTTACGCCCTTTTTGCGCTGATTCTGAAGCTGTAGGTTTTACCTCTCCAAACAATATTGACTGAACCAGCAGCAAAAGAAGATCCAAACTACGCTTCACATAAACATAGCCATGAATTCCCTCTGACTTTTGCTATTTTGCTTCCACTGCGATAAAATCACACTTCATGCATAGCTCTCTCTCTCTGTACTTCAAGAACAGTTTCCCCGTCTAAAAATCTGTTTTCTGCATTATTCGCTTGCTTGTTACGCACAAGTCTACCGTTGTTTACAGCGCTGTCGGTCGCTGTTTTTTTTCCCTTTTACTTACTTCCGAAAAGAAAACCTAATTTCTGCTGTTCAGTAGGCTACTGAACAAATTTAAACTTTTTAAAATTATGCAAAATGCAAAACGCTTAGCCGTGTCTCTAAACCTCTGTAACCTTTCTCTGCTTCACTTCAGCAGCATCAGGTAATGTTCATATGTTGATTAATGGTTTTCTTTCGTTTTTGATCTACTGCAAATATTTTTATGAAATTGTTTTTCTGTTTTAGCCTCAGCTACTTTGATACAAAGGCATCTGCTGTGATGCTTACATCTTTGATAAAGTCTCGCAAATGTCATCTTTCTTTTTATAGATATAAAAATATGGAAATGTACTCATCCGTGATCTGAATTATAACATTTCTGACTGTCTGAGGCAAAATTTCCCCGGATCGGATCGAATCAAATCGTGGATCGAATCGATTTGGGACCTTGTGAATAGGAATCGAATCGATTCTAGAAATCAGTGACGATACCCAGCTCTAACAGTTACACAATCATACCAAAACACTGTCCTGATAGTTTCCACTTTCTCTTTTGTATCAGACATACTGAGACAATATTCGGGATAAATAATCATGAAAACAATTTATTTATTCAGTTTAGAGGTTTACACGTCACATCATTATAATCACAGAACTTGTTTCTCTTGAATCATCCACTTGATGGCGAAGTAGAGCAAATGAATCATCACAATGCTTCGAACCATGAGTTGACCAGTTGGATGGAAAGCTTCAGTTCATCACGAGGCTTCATCTCCCCATCACTAGTATTTTGGTCCTAAACCATTCAGAACTTTATAGACCAGCATCAGAACTTCAAAGTCTATCCTCTGACGGACAGGCAGCCAGAGTGAAGACCTCAGAGCTGGACTGGTGTGGTCCACTTTTTCGGTCTTAGTGAGGACTAGAGCAGCAGAGTTCTGAATGAGCTGTAGTTGTCTGACTGATTTTTTAGGTAGACCTGTAAAGATGCTGTTACAGTAATCAAGCCTATTAAAAATGAATGCATGGACTAGTTTTTCCAGGTCCTGTTGAGACATCATATCAGTACTTACTTTTAAACGTTTACTCTTTGGCTGCTCCACTTCCACCGTTTTTTTCGGCAAAATTATCCACACCCACTGCCGCGCTATGCAATCTGGGATATGTTGGGCCACGAAGTCTACACCGACACATCCTTAAAATTCAGGGAAATGAAGGACGCATTTGAGGGCCGCATTTCGAGCAGCCTTTGAATTGGGACAGCCTTCGTCACGTTGCTGTGGCGTAATCGGCCTTAAAATGCGGCCTTTAAGGCTGCAGACCCTGAATTGGGATACAGACCAGGAGTGACATGTTTAGCCACATGTTCTCCTTAAGTTGCTGGCTGTCTGAGTGGTGTCCAAGAAACGATGTGGGCTTCATAGATACTTGGCAAATCTTCTGGAGGAAACCTGTTCTTGTTAGGAGAGAGGGCATCGATCCCACTTTGGATGGAGCAGCTCTCATTTCTAGAAATATGGACAAATTTATTAAACCCCCTAAAATATGACTATCCAGAGCTGGGACCAGGAAGCAGAGTTGCAGTCTTACATGCCTCTCTGCAGCTTCTCTCCTCCTGAAACGACAGCCTCAACACAGCATTTAATCTGTTATTAGACTATTAAATATTTCACTTTAATGTTGCAACTATGTGGTCACTTCTGTCTTTAAACAAAATATTTTCCAGTTACAGAAATCATGAAATCCAAACTAAAGTGTTACTGTTGCTTTATGCATTTTATATAAATAATCGATGATGGTACTGACATGAAGGAAGAGAAAGTTACAGGTTGCATCCTTTGAGTTTGTCTCCGTGCCTTTGGGTGATTTTCAGAAGGACAGATGTTTCTGTTCAATTCTTAAATCCATTTTTTCAAACACAAACACTATTTTAAAGCTTCTAAAGAGTAAAATATTAATGATAATTATGATAACAGTAATAAAAACAAAAGCTCTCAGATCCATCAAATCAAGCAGCAGAAAGAACAATAAGTGAAGAGAAAACTTTAACCTTGTAGACTTCATTATGTTCCAGCTGCTCTACAGACGCTGTGACCTCGAACTTAAGCAGGTCGTAAAGTATGTGCAACTCAATAACTTCATAATTACACCCTGTGGTATTTAGGCAGCAGAACAACTAAGAATAACAACTACAAATAATGTTTTTAGGTTTCTGTTGTACTGCAAGGTTCTGTACAGGAGAACCAAACCAAGAGCAAATATTACGTCTCATTTACACCCGAGCACGAAGAGCCATCAAAATTTAGCAAATTGAATCATCTTTGTTTAGATGCAAGAAGAATCATATAGAAATGAAAAAGTATAAATATAAATCCAGAGCAAAGATATCCTCTAAATCAGCGTAGCACATGTGCAGCTGCTGGGATTCACTTAAGCATTCGGCTCATTGCGTTTGCAGATTTTTCTCTCGCTGTTCTGGCTCACAGCGCTGCAAGCACAAAAATAAATATCCCCAAAGTGTGAAATGTGAAAGGGAGCTAATTAGTAAGAGTATTGTTACTCTCCCCAAGAGTAGTCCAGCAGTAGAAATTAGTCCAATAACAAGGTGTGTAACATCTAGCAGGGTGACAGAAAAACCCAGGGTAACTTCTAAGGACCTCAACGTCTCTCTCACATTGTGTTTTTTAAACATGTTTCCATTTGTCACTTCAGTCTTTACTCTGAAATACAGGAAGAGAAATCATGGCTGAAACAATTTCTCATGAAACCAGGGGTGTGGTCCAACAGTCAGTTTTGGTGAGGAAGGTTTCTAACTGAGAGAAGTGACCCCGAAGTATCTGTGTAGCAGCCACAATGAATCAAGATCATGAGCTTTATTAACTGATCAAAGTCTATTCTTTCATCTTCTGTATTATTCAGTTTGCAATGGTAATGCAGAAGTTCAGCCCAGCAACCAGTTCAGTTCAACACAAGTTTAAATGATTCTATCTGAACTCTGTGGAGCCTGATCTCAAGCTTTTTGAGTCTGACACTGAAACCAGAGGATCTTTCTGTCTCTTCAGATTCACTGTGATGGGAGTAATTTCAGTCCTGAGTGATCACGCTGATGTTTGCACAGAGCAGACAATGAGGTGAATGTTTTGGCACATTGGTAACAGTGAAACAGTTTATTAGTAATGTGGGATCGTTTGTGTTTGGAGTATGAACTGAGATTCCCGAAGCTCTTGTCACACTGGTCACAGCTGTAGTTTCCTTCCATGTGTGTACGTTCATGAATGTTACGACCATTTGATTGTGAGAAGCTTTTGTCACAGTGTCTGCACTTGTATGGTTTCTCTCCTGTGTGGACTCGTTTGTGTGTTTTAAGCTCCCTTGCAGTGGTGAAGGATGACCCACACTGATCACAGAGGTGCTTTTTAACCCCACTGTGAATCAGTTCATGTCGTTTTAACTGATATGATGTGGTGAAGCTTCTCCCACATTCTTTGCAGTATTTCAGTTTGTCTCCAGTGTGTTTACGTTGATGTCTTTTTAGGGCGGCTTGCCAACTGAAAGTTTTTCCACAGAGGTCACAACGAAAGTCTTTCCCACCACCACAGTGACAGGGTTGAGAACTGGATCCATCTGTGTCGCTCTGCTTCTAAACAAAGACACAAAGACAGTGTAAGTCAGTCCTTCAACATTTTTATCTTGAACGTCGCCTGAAATAAAGAGCATCTCTGCAGACGTCCAATTACATTTTACTGTTTCAGTTAACACACTCAGTTTACTGGGCTGCAATAACTACAATACTACCACCATAATACTACAGTAATACTAAAATCATAACTGAAATGAAAATCTGAATAATCACTCAGAGCTGCTTTTCCATGCAGTAGAATTGCTAACATGCTAACACAGTTTAATGAGCAGAGTTGTTCCAAACAGTCAGGCTAAAATGACAAGATAACAATATAAATACATACCTCACAGTAACTGCACTTGTAGAGTCTCTTTCTGGTGTGGATCTGTTGGTGTAGTCTCAGGGAATGTGGAGATTTAAAAGTCTTCTCACACAGGTCACATTTATAAGGTCTCTCCTCGGTGTGGGTAAACATGTGTCTTTGTAACTGTTTGTGAGTTATAAACCGTTTGCCACACTGACCACAGCAGTACACATCATGTCTGGTGTGAATGCGTAGGTGTGTATTTCGGTTCCCTCTCTGGCTGAAAGTTTTTCCACAAATGTCACAGCTGTATGGCTTAATTCCAGAGTGGGTAACTAGATGACTCTGTAAGCTCCTACTGCGATTAAAAGCTCTGCCACACTGATCACAGCTGTACGCTTTAACTCCACTGTGGATGAGTTGGTGTTGTTTTAGGGAATCCTTCAAGGAAAAAGACTTTCCACAAAAGTCACAGCTGAACGGTCTCTCTCCAGTGTGGATGACCTGATGACGTTTTAGTTCAGCCTTCAGAGCAAAATCCTTCCCACACTCGTCACAGCTGTATGCCTTAATTCCAGAGTGAGTAACTAGATGCCTCTGTAAGTTGCTACTGCGAGTAAAAGCTCTGCCACACTCGTCACAGGTGTATGTTTTCCCTCTCTTTTTTCTGTGAGGTTTGACGGCCTCCTGAGAGCGCTGACTTCTTGGTCCATGTTGGTCCTGCAGTGACAGAGATACAAACAGAGCCAGTGAGTGAAATGCAGTCGTGGAACAAACTGAACCTTCAAACTCCCTCCATTAACACTAGCTTTAAACCTGAAGGTGGAGTGTGGCACCAAACACCTTAAAGGTCTCTTATCCCCACCTGCTGGTAGTTCTAACACATTACATCCAACCTGGTGTTAAAAATAATTCATGACTGTTCAAACACTAAAATCATGCCCATCCCTCCTGATTGTACACACACACACACACACACACACACTTTATAGATTTATACATAACCATTCAGTGATAATAAATCCAATGTTTGTCTTATTAGCTGCTGACCAAATGATTGAACAATACTCCAGATGAGACATTACTAGTGCATTAATGACATCTTTCATAATTGAAGAAGTGATACACAAAGAGCATTTCATAGCCATAGCTATGCCTTGTCCCGTTTTCTTAATAACAGAGTCGATGTGCTGAGACCATGAAAGGTGGCGATTTATGGTAACGCCGAGTAGTTTAATCTGGGTGACGTGTTCTAACACTGGCTATGGAAAGACTCAGTTGTGGGCTGTTGACTAATCTACTTTTAATTAACATAGATTTGGATTTATATACATTTAAAATCATGTTGTTTTTACTTATCCAGTCAAACAGGTTCAGCAAATTTTGTTGTGACACGCTGATCAATTCAGAGTTGTCACTGGCTGAATAAAACATGGTGGAATCATTGGCATACCCAAGATTAAGCCAAGACATATTGCAGATCGTTAGTGAAAACTGAATAGAGAAGTGGAGCGAGGCAGCTGCCTTGGGGTAAACCGCAGTTCATAGCTGAGAAATAACCATTACAATAAACCTTCTGCTATCTTCTGTCCAAATAATTTTTTTTCCAGCACAAAGCAGCTGGTGAAAATCCATAACATTTTAGTTTATCAATCAAAAGATCAAAATTTATCAAATCAAATGCAAGAAAAATGTCTGATTGTAACCTAAGGGTTTTTTTACATTAAGGAAAAGGCACCAAACATCAAACACATTTAAGCCTAAACAGTAACACATGAAAGTAGAGCAGGGCGATGTGACCAAAAATATTTATCACGATATACATTTGAAAATTTGCGATAACGATATAACTGACGATATAATTGACGCGAGACAAAATACTTTACAACCTCACAACTTTATTAAAAAACCCATCAATGTATTTTCACTTAAACAAGCAGCTGTTTTTTTATGTGCATTAAAGTTATATAAAAGTTTAACAGTGCAAATGCAAATTGCTTGCTGACAGTTTAACCAAAAGGATTTTCCAGAGGAAATTGGCTGACATTTGCTCCAAGGCATTTGCACTGTTAAATTTTTATATAACTTTAATACACATAAAAAACAGCTGCTTGTTTAAATGAAAATACATTGATGTCGGGTTTTTTTTGCACTAATAAAGTTGTGGAGTTGTAAAGTATTTTGTCTCGCGTCAATTATATCGTCAGCTATATTGTTATCGCAAATTTTCAAATGTATATTGTGATAAATATTTTTGGTCATATCGCCCTGCTCTGTCTGTCACCTTCTGTGTTGAGCTCATTGTTTTCTCTGTAGTGGCTGAGCTGAGTCCAAGTAGCTGAAAATGTTCCTCTGCTGCTCCGTCAGACTCTTCTCCTCCTGCTGATCAGCTGGGACACAAAACAGATCTTTGTTAGGCTCCACACTGCACTGAAGAGTCAAAGTGTCTCATATGTTCATCTGACAACAAAAAAAACAACAAATTTTTGCTTCCCGAGGTGGGCAAACAGACACAAAAGGTTTGAGCACGGATACCAAATTTAGCAGTATGGCAGACCAGTAGCAGGAGAGACTGAGGCCTGTTATTGGAATCAAAGGCCCAGTGGGCCGACACAACGATTTGCACCGATAAGACAAAGACAGCTGTGTTTTATCCTGGAATACATTTTTTTCTTACATTTCCTTGAAATGTTTTTCATTGTAGCACTTTTACCTCCAACTAGGGGTGAAACGATACAGAAAATTCACAGTTTGGTTCTTGGTTTTTAAAAACACACACTCCCTTCACCTCTTCTACATTCCTATGTTTCTCCCAGAGCAGATCTGAGGGGCAGTCCCTCAGTCATACACATATACTTGTTTCATTTGGATAATGTGGGGGGTATGGTTGACCTTTTGACCTTTACATTTTCATTAATATCTTTCAAACAGAGGCAGCACAAACAACACTTTTAGTAGCACAAACCAGCACAAACGTAGCACAGTTGATTGACCCCAGTTTTCATTGCCCCTCCCGAAAATCTCCTGGAACCACCATTCTCCCAAATTTCTCCCGATTTTCCACCCAGACAACAAAATTGAAAAAATCATATCAAAGAATTCCTAGCGCAGCCCAGCTAATTCCAGTTTTCAACAATGGCGGCAGCAACTTAGTTTTAATATTACTCTTATTACTCTTTCTGAGTTGCAAAATAAACTTTTAAAATATTTTCAGGTGAGAATGTAGCTGTGTAAACTTCAAATATCTGAGCCGGCAAGAACAGCGAAGTCCTGGCTTCATCGTTTTCAAACCCCCTGTGGTCTTTTGCTACAAAGGTTAAACATGATATATAAGTCACTTAGACCAGCAGTCCCCAACCCCTGGGCCTCGGACCGGTCCCGGTCCGTGAGTCGTTTGGTACCGGGCCGCGAGAGTTGAGGCTCAGGTGTGAAATGTATAGTTTTCAGTGTTTATATCGGTTTTCAGTATTATTTTGTTATCGTTTTTATCATTAACTCTGTTTTCCTGGGTCTTTTCACGCATGTTATGAATAAATTGGTATGAATAAATCGGTTTTCGGTACCGGTACTAGTTTTATTTTGTTGTATTTATCCGTGACAACTTAAACGCCGGTCCTTGAAAATATTGTCGGGCATAAACCGGTCCGTGGCGCAAAAAAAGGTTGGGGACCGCTGACTTAGACAACTTAAAAATATTATTGTTTGGCTTTTTTCAGTATTTTATTTGTTCCTGAGTAAATCGGTTAGGCTGAGATCAAAGTTATTAGATTAGATTAAATAAAACATTATTATTCCCTCGGGAGGGTTCCTCCGGGAGTTTCACACAGGTGAAAACACGTCAAACAGAAAACTGATTAAACAAAAGTGTGAGATGGTCAAGAATTTATGCGTCCGGTTATATTTTAGATAGCAAGGAGCAGACGGCAGTTTCACTCCACCGAGAGAGGTTGTGACGTAATTCTGAAGGCTAGACCATCCAACTTCACAATCGCTCACTTCCAGCCTACCCGACTTTCGAAGGACCTGGCCCACATGTACACACACACACACACACACACACACACACACACACACACACAGAGTGCCCTTTTGAATGTTGCCAAATATGTGTATGTGGTGTCTGTGAAGGTTCTCAGTCATCCAGGTCATCGTAGTCTAAGGAGCTTGGAAAGAAAAGCGTCTGGACTTCTGAAATACATTTAAATCTGGGACTCTCCACCATTTGACCCTTAGAACGGAAGAAGCTTCTCGGATAAGAGGTGAAACGTCTTCATGTGTATGTGGTGTTAAATAGGCCTATACTACTGCGCTTTGATGTTGCTTGTAAGGGTGAAACTCATTGTGAAAAGTCTGAGAACCACTGCTACAGAACAATGGCGATTTCCCTTATATGGTAACACCTGCAACTCACGTGACGCCCAGAATTGTACAATACTGATGCTTGAGAGCGCGCGTGTGACGCAAGTATGTGTAGAGTGTTGAGCGCGTGATCAGTGGTGAGAAAAACAACTCATGAAACTTGACCTTTCTATACTCGTGGCTCACTTCCACTTCTAATCTATTCGTTTGCACACTTACACACACCCAGCTGCTGTTTCCTGTTTTGCTGCACTCTGGAGAGCCTCGCCTTTAACGGTCTTCTCTCACAGAGAGCAACAGAAAACTTCACTCAGAAAACTTCAAAAAACTCAAGATTGACTGAACTCAGTTCAAAGTTACCTTGACACTAACCTTTAGATGTGAGAGGTAGTGATGGTGCGCTTGAAGCTGACGCTCCGGTCCGTGTGTCAAAAAGATCAACACGCTGCTTCAGAAGCACCGTGTCGAGGCTTGATTCGTTTGGCCAGAGTCACATGATTAGTGACGTCTGAAGCTTCATTTAGAACGTACTTCTACGTAAAAAAAACGTAAAGTTTTTACTGAACTTTATTGAACACACAATAAGTATACAACATACAAACAGATAAAGTCTACGAAAGAACAGAACATGAACATACAAAACCAGGGGTAAAAAAAATAATTAATGAGTACGCGAAAAAATCCACATATATATATTGTTCTGAGAGCCTTTTTGTTGGTTAAGTCTGATATTGATTGTATGTACAATTCCATATCCTTATAAAAAAGGCAGAAATACACTTACATTTATGGATAGAACATTTAGCTAAACGTATTAAGATATTTATTATAAAAAAAGCATTTATCATTCTTCCTGGGGAACTTAAAGAAACAGAATAAAACATTTTCCCATTATTAAGAAAACTCCCTTAAAATATGGACAATAACAAAACTGCTAAATTCCTTCCAGAATCTCTGTGTAGAGGAACAGTACCAAAAAAGATGTGCCACAGTTTTTGGATGATCCCCACAGAAAGATCAATTAGTATTTATGTGTCTTTTAAATGTTACCATATAGTGACTGGCTGGGTAACATTTATGAAGAATTTTATATGAGATTTCCTTCACCTTGTTTACAATTAGATATTTATGGGATCATCCAGACTGTCTTCCAGGTGATATCTGGAACATGTCGGTTCCAGTAAGATATTATATATATGGGAGAGACATGATATCTTCTTGGAATAAACTACGTATTCTCTTATTGCTGTTACCAAGTTCCTGTGAAAAGCAGATTTTTCCCACTGCTGACTCAGCTGGATCAGGGAGAGTGACTGAGGTAGATATTGAACTGTCAGTGTTTTTATATAACATTAAAGTACCTGAGGGTATGGCACCAAGCATCATTGAGAATTCCCGAACACTTACGGGAAAATTATAAAGTGTAAGGGATTCATTGTAAGTAAGTAGTACTCCCTCTTTATTAACCAGCTGAGCCACTAATAGGATCCCATTTTGGACCCAAGTTTCCAGGAAAAGTGATAATAAAATAAATAAAATATCTCTGTTGTTCCAGATGAGGTATTTGTGTAGTGAGAAGTTGTGTTTATAAATGAGGGTCCACGCTAAGAGGACCTGCTTATGGAAGGATGAAAGATTTACAGGGAGTTTTCCAACACTATAATTACAATTTAAAATAAAATTAAAGCCACCAAAATGGGAGAAAATATGATATGGTATAAAATTCCAGATAGAGGTAGGGTTTTAAGAAAATGTTTAGCCCAAATAATTTTTAAAGTGTTATTTAAAGTAGAAAAGTCTAAAATGTTAAGCCCACCTGATTTGTAGTTATTCATCACAACAGATTTTCTAATATAATGTGTACGGTTTTTCCATATAAAATTAAAGAGCATGCGGTCAATGTCTTTACTAATTTTCTTATCCAGATGTAAGGAGAGAGCAGCATATGCCAGTCGGGATATCCCTTCAGCTTTAGTAATTAACACTCTACCTGTCAGAGATAAATCCCTTTGCAGCCACTGGTTGAACTTTTTTCAGATTTTTTTGCATAATTGGATTGAAGTTTGACGAGCATCTTGACTTTTGGTCTTTGGATATTAACAGTCCTGGGTATGTGACTTGTTGTTTAACAGAAATGTTACAGATAGCATTTGCAGTGCAGCCTTTAATTGCTAAAAATTCACATTTTTTTAGATTTAGACATAACCCAGATGCCTCAGAGAAATCACTAATATCACTAAGGGCTGGACGGATTTGATTTGCATTCTTCAAGAAGATTGTGGTGTCATCAGCTAGCTGGCTGATGATGAGCTCCTTATCAGCTATGGTGATTCCTTGTAAAACAGGTCAAATCTTGGGGTGGAGTCTTAATCATTTTAACTGAGCTATTGCCATTCGTGTACAAGGTTTTGAAGCTTTACAGAAAAATTATCTAAAGCCAAATTTTTTAAAAGAGTGGAAAATAAATTGATGTTCAATTGTATCAAAAGCCTTTTAAAAATCCAGGAAGAGAATGAAGCTATTGTCAGATACCAAATCAGAGTAATCAAGTAGATCCAAAACCAGTCTAATGTTATTAGAAATGTGTCTATTTCTCATAAAGCCTGATTGTGTCTCATCAATAATTGTATCCAAAAACTCTTTAATTCTGTTAGCAAGTACTAAAGCCATAACCTCATAGTCATTATTGAGCAGACAGATGGGTCTCCAATTATCAATAAGAAGTAAGTCTTTGTTTGGCTTTGGAATAAGTGTTATGAGACCCTGAGTAAGAGTAGGAGGGAGGGTGTTATTCTCTATACTTTCTATGAAAACCTGCAGTAAGAACGGAGGCAGGAGATTAGAAAATGATTTATAAAACTCTGCAGTTAAACCATCTGTGCCAGGAGATTTGTTGGCCTTAAGTGCAGAAATATAATTACAAACTTCCTCCACAGTCAGAGGGCTGTCACAGTGACTTCTATCTTCCACAACAATAGTTTTTAGGTTTTTAATATTATTGAGAATCAGTGTTGAGACATCCTCATTATATTTTGAGTTGTACAGTTTAGTATAGAATTTGACACAGAAATTTGAAATTTCTCTATGATTGTCAGAGACAATGCCATTAATATTTAGTTGATTTTGGATCAGTATTTTTCAAGCAGAATTCAAAGCAGAATTTTGTTCTCCCTCCTCCAGCCACCTCTTCCTGGATCTTACAAAAGCACCCTCAGCCTTGTGTCAAAATAAACCGTCCAATTTATTTTGAAGGTCTAGTAAAGTTAATTTATCTTCCTCTGAGATTTCTTCTCGATATTTCTGATAATAAGAGCCAATTTTGCTGATCACTTCTTCCTCTTCAGCTTTCCTCAATTTAGTAATTTGACTCCCATATGTTCTCAAGAATTTGCATGCTTCAAATTCAATTTTAAAAAGTTATATTTATAGAGCCGGGTGGAGGTATGCTACACCAATGCTTGTAATGAAAAGAAGGACTTTCTATTGCTTGTAGAGAGCCATTTCTTTTTACAATAGCGGATGTATTTTACTTTCTTATATTAACCTACAGGCCGCCCACTCGTCTCCTCATATGTGTAAAAAAATATCCCTTAGTGAAAAAAGCGCCGCTCACATATTCAGAACTCTATCCCAAATAATTTTATTAAAACACCCTGATGAGGTATTTTGGTTTGGTGCAGCCACTCATACCAAAGTAAAGAGTTTTTCTTCATTTTTATAGCTACTTTTACAACGGGTTTTCTCGTTAACAGAAAATAGACAGAAACCCTAAAAGAAAATGGCTTTGTTTTACGCACATCAAGAAGGAGTCAGACGACCGTCGGTTCATCCCGGTCAATGTTTCCTCCGTCGGGTACCATAAACATATAAGAAAAAACCCCCAGAGAATTTATTATTTTTCTAAGAGTGAGAGAGAGAGAGAGAGTGAGCGAATCGATCAAACTTTTCTACAAAACGTTATACACGTTATAAATGTCAACCAACCTTTGACACGTGGATGTTGGCTTAATTTTTACCCAAAGAGAAATTTGACCCCAATAAAAAACACAGGATACTGTGGTGAACACTTACCTCAACTTTGATGGGTTTTTTCACATCCATTTATTCTGAAAAAAAAGTAAACATGTTACAAGGACAGTTTTGACACAATGCCCAGTGCAGAGTACATGAATGGGAAGTAGGAATTCCTCCTCTCTATACAGGGTGGGCCATTTATATGGATACACCGTAATAAAATGGGAATGGTTTGTGATATTAAAGTCCTGTTTGTGGCACATTAGTATATGTGAGGGGGCAAACTCCTGAAGATGGGTGGTGACCATGGTGGCCATTAAGAACTCGGCCATCTTGGATACCACTTTTTTTTTTTTCAATAGGAAGAGGGCCATGTGACACATCAAACTTATTGGTAATGTCACAAGAAAAACAATGGTGTGCTTGGTTTCAACGTAACTTAAGTATGTGCAGCTCAATAACTTCATAATTACACCCTGTGGTATTTAGGCAGCAGAACAACTAAGAATAATAACTACAAATAATGTTTTTAGGTTTCTGTTGTACTGCAAGGTTCTGTACAGGAGAACCAAACCAAGAGCAAATATTACGTCTCATTTACACCTGAGTACAAAGAGCCATCAAAATTTAGCAAATTGAATAATCTTTGTTTAGATGCAAGAAGAATCATATAGAAATGAAAAAGTATAAATATAAATCCAGTGCAAAGATATCCTCTAAATCAGCGTAGCACATGTGCAGCTGCTGGGATTCACTTAAGCATTCGGCTCATTGCGTTTGCAGATTTTTCTCTCGCTGTTCTGGCTCACAGCGCTTCAAGCACAAAAATAAATATCCCCAAAGGTGTGAAAGGGAGCTAATTAGTAAGAGTATTGTTACTCTCCCCAGGAGTAGTCCAGCAGTAGAAATCAGTCCAATAACAATATGTGTAACATCTAGCAAGGTGACAGAAAAGGTGCATTGGTAATGCCCATTATTGTAATGCTTTTTTAAGATGAGCAAAACTTTATTTCACTTTGGGTTAGCTGGGATAAGTGATGGATGGAGGGAATTTTACTTCAGCCACAGAAATCCTAAACAGGAAGGAGGAGCAGAGTTACAGTGGATCACTATCCAGCAGGGAAACAAGATTTATTTCAATTTCTAGGCCATGAGTGAGATTTACTAAGTGGGCAAATTAGGGTGACGATACCGTTCCAGAGTGATCTATTAATAGTGCACAAATTTACATTCAGAGATGCATGCAGCCAGTTCATTTAAGTATTAACCGGCTTTCTACTAACAGCAGCACAAAAACAGCAGATTCGATCATGGAGACACTGAATCTGCTAAACTAATTAAAACATTGTAAGTGCAGGTCTTCAGTTTACGTTTCTTTGTGAAAACAGCACAGCAAAGGAGACTCTGTGACGTTTTGGTATAAGGGATAAATCTTCTGACCGAACCCGATGGGACTGTGTGAGGTCCTGAGGCTAAGAGTAAGGACTTATCCACAGGAGAGCTGCGTTCTTACAAACCATCCCACTGTGTAAACCTGACATCTGTGGAACAGCAGAGCTGTATGATGTGTACAAGGACACAAAACATTATTTACCATCAGATCCCGAGCCCTCCATGTGTTAATCAACAAACTGCTGCTGTGCTACATCCATAAATAATGAATAAATTAGGAGCTTAAGCTAAAAGGACAGTTTATTTGTACAATCTTCATGTGAACATATTCAAGAACATCACAGATGAAAGAAACATTAAAAACTTCCACACTACATAAAGCAAGAAAAAAAGTTTTTCTTTCAGGTGGTTTCAGAAAAAACAAAAACATCAAACACCTCCAAGACTCTCTTTGAAAGAACTAAAAACCTTTATTCTCATGGTCCAATCATGAGTGAACTCACCGATGAAGCCTTGTGTGCTAAAACATATGTTAAGAGATATATTCTAAAACACTTCTTCAGTAGAGAATCAGAGAAGAGAAACACACAGATTTTCTTGCTAGCAAGGGCAGCCTCCTGAGCTCACACACCAAGAGTGAGGTTCAGAGACTAAGCACTGAGGACTGCTCTGGTCCTTTATTTATACACTTCAGTGAGCGTTTGTTCCATACATTAAAATGTGGAGGTGTACGTGTGTGTGTGTGTGTGTGTGTGTGTGTCAGAGTGTGACCCCATAAACGACTTCCCTAAACCTGCTGGTCTGGAGGTCCAGCAGTTCATCTAAACAAAAGGCACTTAGACTAAGACAGATATAACTACGTTAATCCTACCGTAAAACAATAAGACAAGGTACAACCTTTCCCATGCTCCTAGGATGTGGGGGTGAACGCCAGAACATGTGTTGTTACAGAATGTTACAGACCTCCCAGGATGAGACATTCTTTTAATATGCCACCAACTATATACTTCTAAACACAAATGATTACATGCAGTATTCTACCATATGCAAACGTATATCATTAAAAGATTATACGGACTACTAAATACAATTTTCCATTGACAACATGTCAGAGTTTCAAAGGTTAAACATGAGTTTCCAAAACGTTTTGCTGGAGAACAATGAACTATTTGACTGAGTTTCAATTATTTACAGACGAGCAAAACCAGGACAGAGAAAAAAGGACAAAACTGACTCAGTAAAACAACAGAAAATAAGATCCCATGTAAATCTGTATTATGTAGAAGTTCAGCCCAGCAACCAGTTCAGTTCAACACAAGTTTAAATGATTCTATCTGAACTCTGTGGAGCCTGATCTCAAGCTTTTTGAGTCTGACACTGAAACCAGAGGATCTTTCTGTCTCTTCAGATTCACTGTGATGGGAGTGATTTCAGCCCTGAGTGATCACGCTGATGTTTGCACAGAGCAGACAATGAGGTGAATGTTTGGGCACATTGGTAACAGTGAAACAGTTTATTAGTAACGTGGGATTGTTTGTGTGTGGAGTATGATCTGAGATTCCTGAAGCTCTTGTCACACTGGTCACAGTTGTAGTTTCCTTCCATGTGTGCACGTTCATGATAGTTACGATTATATGAATGTGAGAAGCTTTTGTCACAGTGTCTGCACTTGTATGGTTTCTCTCCTGTGTGGACTCGTTTGTGTGTTTTAAGCTCACATGCAGTGGTGAAGGATGACCCACACTGGTCACACGAGTGCTTTTTAACCCCACTGTGAATCAGTTCATGTCGTTTTAAGTGATATGATGTGGTGAAGCTTCTCCCACATTCTTTGCAGTATTTCAGTTTGTCTCCAGTGTGTCTACGTTGATGTGTTTTAAGAGCAGCTTGCCAACTGAAAGTTTTTCCACAGAGGTCACAACGAAAGTCTTTCCCACCACCACAGTGATGACAGGGTTGAGAACTGGATCCATCTGTGTCACCCTTCCTCTAAACAAAGACACAAAGACAGTGTAAGTCAGTCCTTCAACATTTTTGTCCTGAACGTCGCCTGAAATAAAGAGCATCTCTGCAGACGTCCAATTAAATTTTACTGTTTCAGTTAACACACTCAGTTTACTGGGCTGCAATAACTACAATACTTCCACCATAATACTACAGTAATACTAAAATCATAACTGACATGAAAATCTGAATAATCACTCAGAGCTGCTTTTCCATGCAGTAGAATTGCTAACATGCTAACACAGTTTAATGAGCAGAGTTGTTCCAAACAGTCAGGCTAAAATGACAAGATAACAATATAAATACATACCTCACAGTAACTGCACTTGTAGAGTCTCTTTCTGGTGTGGATCTGTTGGTGTCCTCTCAGGTAATCTGGAGCTTTAAAAGTCTTCTCACACAGGTCACATTTATAAGGTCTCTCCTCAGTGTGGGTAAACATGTGTTGTTGTAACTGTTTGTGAGTTATAAACCGTTTGCCACACTGTTCACAGCAGTACATATCATGTCTGGTGTGAATGCGTAGGTGTATATTTCGGTACCCTCTCTGACTGAAAGTTTTGCCACAGATGTCACAGCTGTATGCCTTAATTCCAGAGTGGGTAACTAGATGTTTCTGTAAGTGGCTACTTTGAGTAAAAGCTCTGCCACACTGATCACAGCTGTACGCTTTAACTCCACTGTGGATGAGTTGGTGATGTTTTAGGGATTCCTTCCTGGAAAAAGACTTTCCACACAAGTCACAGCTGAACGGCCTCTCTCCACTGTGGATGAGTTGGTGTTGTTTTAGGGATTCCTTACTGGAAAAAGACTTTCCACACAAGTCACAGCTAAACGGCCTCTCTGCAGTGTGGATGACCTGATGACGTTTTAGTGAACCCTTCTCAGTAAACTCCTTCCCACACTTGTCACAGCTGTACACTTTAACTCCACTGTGGATGAGTTGGTGTTGTTTTAGGTAAACCTTCCTGGTAAAAGACTTTCCACACAAGTCACAGCTGAACGGCCTCTCTCCACTGTGGATGAGTTGGTGTTGTTTTAGGGATTCCTTCCTGGAAAAAGACTTTCCACACAAGTCACAGCTGAACGGTCTCTCTCCACTGTGGATGACCTGATGATGTTTTAGTGAAGCCCTCACAGTAAAATCCACCCCACACTCGTCACAGCTGTACGCCTTAACTCCAGAGTGGGTAACTAGATGCCTCTGTAAGTTGCTATGGTAAGAAAAAGCTTTGCCACACTGATCACAGCTGTACGCTTTAACTCCACTGTGGATGAGTTGGTGATGTTTTAGTTTATCCTTCCTGGTAAAAGACTTTCCACACAAGTCACAGCTGAACGGCCTCTCTCCACTGTGGATGAGTTGGTGTTGTTTTAGGTAACCCTTCAAGGAAAAAGACTTTCCACACAAGTCACAGCTGAACGGCCTCTCTCCACTGTGGATGAGTTGGTGTTGTTTTATGTTACTCTTCAAGGAAAAAGACTTTCCACACAAGTCACAGCTGAACGGTCTCTCTCCAGTGTGGATGACCTGATGCTGTTTTAGTGAACCCTTCCTAGTAAAACCCTTCCCACACTCGTCACAGGTGTGATTTTTCTCTCTCTTTCTTCTGTGAGGTTTGTCGGCCTCCTGAGAGCGCTGACTTCTCGCTCCATGTTGGTCCTGCAGTGACAGAGATACAAACAGAGCCAGTGAGTGAAATGCAGTCGTGGAACAAACTCAACCTTCAAACTCCCTCCATTAACACTAGTTTTAAACCTGAAGGTGGAGTGTGGCACCAAACACCTCAAACACTAAAATCATGCCCATCCCTCCTGATTGTGTACACACACAAACACACACACTTTTGTATTATTTTATAATTCATATTATTTTGTTGTTTCCTATTACATATTTCTATAATTTGTATAGATTTATACATATAATTCATAATTATTAAGTGATATTAAATCCTATGTTTGTTTATTTGTTTATTCAAAAGGAACCCCATTAGCTTCACATAAATTATTATACAATAAAATGGATTCAAGATATCCACATAATTTGGCTCTTACATCCACAGTGAGGTTTCACAATTAAAATATAAGCAATCAATAATAATAATAATATCAATAACATTCAGGCACATTACAAAAATTTCAAAAACAAACCATCTTATTAGCTGCTGACCAAGTGATTGAACAATACTCCAGATGAGACATTACTAGTGCATTAATGACATCTTTCATAATTGAAGAAGTGATACACAAAGAGCATTTCATAGCCATAGCTATACCTTGTCCCATTTTCCTAATAACAGAGTTGATGTGCTGAGACCATGAAAGGCGGTGATTTATGGTAACTACTTTTGAGCACCTGCAATCGTTCTGGTGCTGTGACATAAAAACAAAACGCTGACCCCTGACTCTGGCACAAAGTTTTGCCTCTTTTGCTCATTTTAATGTTTGATTAGTGTACAATCAGGTTGCCTTTCATGTAGGGCTGGGCCATATCATACAGTTGATATAAAATATTGTGATAGAATACCGGTTACACGCTAGGGGTTAGATACAATACATGTATCGATATTGAAGAGTTCGATACAGTGCTTTCGGTTCTGTGCGCATATTTATCGATCAATACAATATATTTAATTTATTTTATAAACTTTTCTTCTGACGATGCTGTCTGTGTTGAGAGCTCACTGAATCTGCGTTCGACTTATCCGCCTAGGCTGCACTGTCGAGCGCAGAGCAAGCTAGCGAGACAGAGGCTAAGCTCGTTGCAACATGGCAACTGCCTCAACGCTCCCTGAAATTGAACCTCCCCCACCCAAAATAAAAACAACAAGCACGCATGCTACAAAGTTTACCCGAGTCATTTAGACAGCCGTTTAAATGACTCGGGTATATTACTGCCTCTGTTCGGTGGTGTCGAGCCAAACGGACTTTAACGTGTGTTTGAACGAGCTGACGGTTCTCTCGTTAAGCTGAAAGAAAGATGCTTTAATCACAGGAGTCACACATGTGTCCACTGTACCATCTGGGAACTCTTCTTGTTTAGCACTCGTAATAACACAAACACTAAATCCTCCTTCTCTGGTGTTGTTTTGTAGCAGTGTATACAGTGGGGCAAAAAAGTATTTAGTCAGCCACCGATTGTGCAAGTTCCCCCACTTAAAATGATGACAGAGGTCAGTAATTTGCACCAGAGGTACACTTCAACTGTGAGAGACAGAATGTGAAAAAAAAAATCCATGAATTCACATGGTAGGATTTGTAAAGAATTTATTCGTAAATCAGGGTGGAAAATAAGTATTTGGTCACCTCAAACAAGGAAAATCCCTGGCTCTCACAGACCTGTAACGTCTTCTGTAAGAAGCTTTTCTGTCCCCCACTCGTTACCTGTATGAATGGCACCTGTTTGACCTCATCATCTGTATAAAAGACACCTGTCCACAGCCTCAACCAGTCAGACTCCAAACTCCGCCATGGCCAAGACCAAAGAGCTTTCGAAGGACACCAGGAAAAGAATTGTAGACCTGCACCAGACTGGGAAGAGTGAATCTACAATAGGCAAGCAGCTTGGTGTGAAAAAATCAACTGTGGGAGCAATCATCAGAAAATGGAAGACATACAAGACCACTGATAATCTCCCTCGATCTGGGGCTCCACGCAAGATCTCATCCCGTGGGGTCAAAATGATCATGAGAACGGTGAGCAAAGATCCCAGAACCACACGGGGGGACCTGGTGAATGACCTGCAGAGAGCTGGGACCAAAGTAACAAAGGTCACCATCAGTAACACACTACAACGGCAGGGAATCAAATCCCGCAGTGCCAGACGTGTTCCGCTGCTGAAGCCAGTGCATGTCCAGGCCCGTCTGAAGTTTGCCAGAGAGCACATGGATGATACAGCAGAGGATTGGGAGAATGTCATGTGGTCAGATGAAACCAAAGTAGAACTTTTTGGTATAAACTCAACTCGTCGTGTTTGGAGGAAGAAGAATACTGAGTTGCATCCCAAGAACACCATACCTACTGTGAAGCATAGGGGTGGAAACATCATGCTATGGGGCTGTTTTTCTGCCAAGGGGACAGGACGACTGATCCGTGTTAAGGACAGAATGAATGGGGCAAAGTATCGTGAGATTTTGAGCCAAAACCTCCTTCCATCAGTGAGAACTTTGAAGATGAAACGAGGCTGGGTCTTCCAACATGACAATGATCCAAAACACACCGCCCGGGCAACAAAGGAGTGGCTCCGTAAGAAGCATTTGAAAGTCCTGGAGTGGCCTAGCCAGTCTCCAGACCTCAACCCCATAGAAAATCTGTGGCGGGAGTTGAAAGTCCGTGTTGCTCGGCGACAGCCCCAAAACATCACTGCTCTTGAGAAGATCTGCATGGAGGAATGGGCCAAAATACCAGCTACTGTGTGTGCAAACCTGGTAAAGACCTATAGTAAACGTTTGACCTCTGTTATTGCCAACAAAGGTTATGTTACAAAGTATTGAGTTGTATTTTTGTTATTGACCAAATACTTATTTTCCACCCTGATTTACGAATAAATTCTTTACAAATCCTACCATGTGAATTCATGGATTTTTTTTTCACATTCTGTCTCTCACAGTTGAAGTGTACCTCTGGTGCAAATTACTGACCTCTGTCAACATTTTAAGTGGGGGAACTTGCACAATCGGTGGCTGACTAAATACTTTTTTGCCCCACTGTACACCTGAGACTGTCACCTGTCTGTCTGTCCTGCACTCTCTCTCTGTTTCTTTCTCTCTGATTGTGGAATAAAAGTGTGAACATGTATTTATAAGTTACGCTTGTGTTTGAATCCTGCAGCTTATCACACATTTGATTTCCATGTGTGACAACTGCAAGTGTCCAGAGTGAGGACAGACTGAGGGACCCACTGCTGCACATCATCTGTGAGGCTTTGCACCCCTGATGATCCACCAGGACAAACTCAGCAGTGTGTGAGGAAGAGGAGGATGAAGAGCCAGCAGCAGCTGACAGATGGGGAGAATAGACAGACTGTTCCCTGTTTGTGAAGGATTGCTAGAAAAGTTTAGAATAACTAATTGTCTGTCCTGAATCAGTCTTATTAGGTAATGTTCAAATAATTGTATCATTCCAGTGTTTTCAGTGTGGGAGAAAGTACTCAGGGCCTTCAAGTTACACACCATGAAAGGCAGCAACAAGTTTAATGTTCAGAAACGTAAAGTATGTATCAGCAGCAGAATGGAGCTAAAAATAAATGTTTGTTTCAGTTCTATGAAGCTTTGAGTATTTTGGATTAGTAGCACTGCTGTGTTTGTTGCATCATATTGCTGTAATTGTTTATATGCTTTATATATTCTGAGGTAAGTCGATCTATAGTGTTACATCATATTCTATAAGGATGTCATGTGTTTGTATACTTTCTGCCCAGTTTGACCCATTTAGCAGAAGTCAGCCTGTTTAAGGCTCTGATATCTATTCTGTGTGACTTAAAGCAGTTATGACATGGTCTGATTTTCTCACCCAATAAAGGAATATTTAATATATCAGTCTACTCTTCATTCTATCAGAAACAGTTTTCACAGCTCGTATAATTTGCTTTTTACACATATATGTAAGCATTGAGCCAAATTTAGTAATGCCAACAAATTAAACAAACAATATTTGTCTCTTATATATGATACATCTATATACACACTGTCAAAGATACTTGTATTTGAGTAAAGATTTAAGGTGATAGGACATATAAATAACTGCAACTTGAATCTTTACTGAAGCTCAGTATTTGACACAGAGTTCAAACTCACTGCTGTAATGAATAATAATGATTAATATAATAACTATAATATTGGCCATATTATAGTTACATTACCAAAGTGAGATGACTTTAGTCTCATGAACAACATTAGCTAATTGTTATTTACTAGCTAATCTTAAATGACTGTTCAGTACAGAAATGAAGCCCAACAATCATGTTTTACAGTCCTGTGGTCTCAGCCTCAGATACTTATTAAATCACACAGAGCTCATGTAGAAACAAATGAACAAAATATGTTCTCCTTCATTTCTGTCAAACAAAGCTGTATGAAACGTTTCCAGCTGTTAGTATCATGGTTGCTAGGCAACCTGGGCAGCGCGATGGAGGCTAGACCGTCCCATTTCACAAGCCTACAAGCCTCGCACTTCCGGCCTTAGCGGTCTTTGAGTACGCGGCCCTTGAGGACCGTTGAGGCTGCGTACTTTAAGGCTGCAGAACCTGAATTGGGATACAGCCATGATGATCTCCAGCCTTGTGCTCGTCAACATTCTCACCTGAGTTAAGAAGACGATTACTGAAATGGTCTCAGCAGGTCCTTTGATGACAGCAATGAAATGCAGTGGTAAGGGGTTTTTTTGGGATTAAGTTCATTTTCATGGCAAAGAAGGACAATGTAATTCATCTGATCACTCTTCATAACATTCTGGAGTGTATGCAAAATGCTATTATAAAAACTTAGGCAGCAACTTTCCCAATATTTATGCAATTCGCAAAACTTTTGGCCACGACTGTATAACCTCTTTTTAAGTTTCTGGATATTATACATGGTTATGATCAGGATATGTCGGCCAATTTCCACTGGAAATACCTTTTGGTTAAACTGTCAGCAAGCAATTTGCATTTGCACTTTTAACTTTTTATATAACTTTAATGCACATAAAAACAGCTGCTTGTTTAAGTGAAAATACATTGATGGGTTTTTTAATAAAGTTGTGGAGTTGTAAAGTATTTTGTCTGGTGTCACTTATATCGTCAGTTATATTGTTATTGCAAATTTTCAAATGTATATCATGATAAATATTTTTGGTCATATCGCCCTGCTCTGTCTGTCACCTTCTGTGTTGAGCTCATTGTTTTCTCTGTAGTGGCTGAGCTGAGTCCAAGTAGCTGAAAATGTTCCTCTGCTGCTCCGTCAGACTCTTCTCCTCCTGCTGATCAGCTGGGACACAAAACAGATCTTTGTTAGGCTCCACACTGCACTGAAGAGTCAAAGTGTCTCATATGTTCATCTGACAAATAAAAGAACACATTTTTGCTTCCCGAGGTGGGCAACTTATTGGAAACAAACACAAAAGGTTTGAGCACTGATACCTGGCATTGAAAGATGCAATGCCAGCAATGTGGATTGTCAAGACTAAAACCAATCATTAAGCAAAGACAACAGGGATCATTTGTTTCTGTTTATTTAGCATTCACAACATTTGTAGTTGCCTTCTGTACAGGGGAAGTCCACGCACACTGTGTGGTACCGCCATCCGCAGAAGGTGCATTCAATCTTTGTAAGAAAAACTAGATTGTCTGAGACTAAAATGATATTAAGAAAAGGAGAGGTGATTTGTAAAACTTCAAGTGTATGATAAGGTGAAAACAAATACACAATTGCATGTCATGTAGCTGAAGGTTTTTTTTCTTCTTCTTTTGGAAGACCAGAAAACACTGAAAGTTACAAATGTATTGTGCTTGAAACAAATTCAAAAAAGGTGATAAAGCCAGCTGCACATGTGTGTCACAAGTAAATCTGGCTGTATAATAAACAGAAACAAGTGATCCCTGCTGTCTTTGCTTAATGATTGGTTTGAGTCTTGACAATCCACATCGCATCTTTCAGTGTTTGTGGGTAGATTTGAATGCACCAGTGTAAGTGCAGCCACTCAGCCTCTACTCAATGTGGTCATAGAAACAGGTGCAGATGTGTCACGAGTTAATCTAGTAGTAGGCTATGGCGCTTGGCCACAGGTGGCAGTAGTGGACTGACCTCCATTTGAGACTGCTCCAGCTGCTCTGTTACAGTCAGTACATCTGCAACAAATTGCAGATCATATGCAAGTTTTGGAAATTACATTATAAATATTCCTAACTTAGCCATGGCTGCCATGTTGATGTATTACCTATATTGGCTGAAAATGTTCATTTCCAGAGAAAAGACACAGGCAGACTGTGCTTACAGGATGTGATGTTACATGTTATTATGTGATGTTATTGGAATCATCATGAATAACGGGAGTGGTGATTTCTATAACTTTGTGTATATAATTTGGCATTTCTTACTGATGTAGGCCAAAAATAAATACATAATAAAATTTTATTTATTTTAAAGGTTTATTTGCAAGATACAAAAACAGACAAAATAGAAAGTTCCACATGTATTGTGGAACTTTACACACAAACACACACACACATAAAACTTATTAAGGACTGTACATTAACATAAAACTGTTGTTTCACCAGAGAAACACACACACACACACACACGGAGAGAGAGAGAGAGAGAGAGAGAGGATATGCAAACAGCTACCAAACAGTCGTCATAATTCGTCATACAATGAGAACAGGACAAATCAACAATTAACAATGACTAATTAATATTAAAATCTGTAACATAATGTATTGTTTGGAGTTTAGTCTGATTGTTTCATGATGACCTGCCATTATCCAATCACACATCTGCTTACCTGTATCTTTTGCTCGTTTCTCCTCCTTTTCTTTTCTATTTTTTCTAAACTGAGCACCTGATGGCCTTGAACTTTTCTTGTCCATCTTCCATTGGTTTTAATTTTGCACTCCAGTATGAACACAAATTCCCCAACCCGAGGATCACCACAACTTAACCTAACAGACCTACACCTTAGTTCATAGATTCACTTTGTCTAAGGTTTATTTCTGGGATTTCGCACAACCCAGTATTCAGATCGTGAATACATAATGGGCTTGGATTTACAACATTATGAATGAAATGTGCTCTATTTGCAAGCAACCCCCTCCCCTTTCCAGGGGTTGTGTGTGAGACTTTAAATCATCAAACTGTAAATTATAAATTGTAAATTGTTATTGATCCCTTTACCCCTGGTCCTAAAGTGTATATTTATTTTCTTACTCTTCTTATATTTATTGTTTGTTTACTTTCACTGCTGTAACTGGAGCCTCGTCGTCTCGTCTCTCTATATACTGGACTGTATGTAGCGGAGATGACAATAAAGTTTACTTTGACTTCAGCAGCGAGCACGCGCACCGAGGGCTCTCGCGCTCACTTTTCGTGTATAGAATTTCGAAAAAACATCGGTGCAAATTATAAGTCTGTATTATAATGTCTGGTGTTTTCGTGTTTGTTGGTTTGTTTGTAATTTATTTTATTTTGCGAGTTGGTGATTTTTGCCGCTCCAGCCAGCCAGAGCATCCCCCGCTGCCCCGCCCTCTCCTTTCTGCGCCGCAAGCAGCAGGCGCACCTCGCAAACGGAGGGCGCCCTTACTCCCAGCAAATGGGAGAAAACCGATCGGTGCCTACGACATTCCCAATATGCGTTGGCACGATGTCGGGGCAGCATGAATACGAGCAATTTTTTATTTTATTTTATTTTTTATTGCCAATGCCCGTGATGCCCCCCACCCCACCACGATGCCGCCTCGGGCAACAGCCCGTGTAGCCCTATCAAAAACCGCTACTGTGTGTGTCACAAGTTAATCTGGCTGTAGGCTATGGTACTTGGCCAGAGGTGGCGCTGGTTGACTCGACTCCATTTGAGTGCACACAAAGTAAATTGCACACTTTAGTTGAGCAGCGAAAATGAAAATCGCCCGTATCAAAAACCGGTACTGCCTATACTACAGTGCTTTGATGTCGCTCGTAAGGGTGAAACTCATTGTGAAACGTTTGAGAACCACTGCTACAGAACAATGGAGATTTCCCTTATATGGTAACACCTGCAACTCACGTGACACCCAGAATTGTACAATACTGATGCTTGAGAGCGCGCGTGTGATGCAAGTATGTGTAGAGTGTTGAGCGCGTGATCAATGGTGAGAAAAACAACTCATGAAACTTGACCTTTCTTTACTCGTGTCTCACTTACACTTCTAAACTATTGAAACAGGAAGCTGCTGTTTCCTGTTTTGCTGCACTCTGGAGAGCCTCGCCTTTAACGGTCTTCTCTCACAGAGAGCAACAGAAAACTTCACTCAGAAAACTCAAGATTGACTGAACTCAGTTCAAAGTTACCTTGACACTAACCTTTAGATGTGAGAGGTAGTGATGGTCCGCTTGAAGCTGACGCTCCGGTGCGTGTGTCAAAAAGATCAACACACTGCTTCAGAAGCACTCTGTCGAGGCTTGATTCGTTTGGCCAGAGTCACATGATTAGTGACGTCTGAAGTTTCTGTACTTTTTTTATTGAACTTTATTGAAACACAATGACTATACAACATACAAACAGATGAAGTCTACGAAAGAACAGAACATGAACATACAAAATCAGGAGTAAAAAAATTATGATATGAGTAAGCGCAAAAATCAACATATAAATATTGTTCTTAGAGCCTTTTTGTTGGTTTAGTCTGATATTGATTGTATGTACAATTCCATATCCTTATAAAAAGGCAGAAATATGGTGTTTTATTAACAAACTTACATTTATGGATAAAAAATTTAGCTAAAAGTATTAACAAATTTATTATAAAAAAACATTTATCATTCTTCCTGGGGAACTTAAAGAAACAGAATAAAACATTTTCCCATTATTAAGAAAACTCCCTTTAAATATGGACAATAACAAAACTGCTAAATTCCTTCCAGAATCTCTGTGCAGAGGAGCAGTACCAAAAAAGATGTGCCACAGTTTCTGGATGATCCCCACAGAAAGTTCAATTAGTATTTATGTGTCTTTTAAATGTTACCATATATATAGTATATAGTGACTGGCAGGGTAACATTTATGAAGAATTTTATATGAGATTTCCTTCACCTTTTTACAAATAGATATTTATGGGATCATCCAGACTGTCTTCCAGGTGATATCTGGAACATGTCGATTACTAGCGTGTTGATCTTTTTGACACAAGCACCGGAGCGTCAGCTTCAAGCGGACCATCACTACCTCTCACATCTAAAGGTTAGTGTCAAGGTAACTTTGAACTGAGTTCAGTCAATCTTGAGTTTTTCGAAGTTTTCTGAGTGAAGTTTTCTGTTGCTCTCTGTGAGAGAAGACCGTTAAAGGCGAGGCTCTCCAGAGTGTAGCAAAACAGGAAACAGCAGCTTCCTGTTTCAATAGTTTAGAAGTGTAAGTGAGACACGAGTAAAGAAAGGTCAAGTTTCGTGAGTTGTTTTTCTTAACACTGATCACGCGCTCAACACTACACATACTTGCATCACACGCGCGCTCTCAAGCATCAGTATTGTACAAGTCTGGGCGTCACGTGAGTTGTAGGTGTTACCATATAAGGGAAATCGCCATTGTTCTGTAGCAGTGGTTCTCAAACGTTTCACAATGATTTTCACCCTTACGAGCGACATCAAAGCACTGTAGTATAGGCAGTACCGGTTTTTGATACGGGCGATTTTCATTTTCGCTGCTGAACTAAAGTGTGCAATTTACTTTGTGTGCACTCAAATGCAGTCGAGTCAACCAGCGCCACCTCTGGCCAAGTACCATAGCCTACAGCCAGATTAACTTGTGACACACACAGTAGCGGTTTTTGATAGGGCTACACGGGCTGTTGCCCGAGGCGGCATCGTGGTGGGGGGCATCACGGGCATTGGCAAGAAAAAATAAAATAAAATAAAAAATTGCTTGTATTCATGCTGCCCCGACATCATGCCAGGGCATATTGGGAATGTCGTAGGCACCGATCGGTTTTCTCCCATTTGCTGGGAGTAAGGGCGCCCTCCGTTTGCGAGGTGCGCCTGCTGCTTGCGGGGCGGCGGGGGAGTCTCTGGCTGGCTGGAGCGGCATCTAATAACCAACTCGCAAAATAAAACAAAATAAAAAGAAAACAACAAACAGATATTATGATACAGACTTATAATTTGCACCGATGTTTTTTCGAAATTCTATAAGCCAAAAGTGAGCGCGAGAGCCCTCGGTGCGCCTGCTCGCTGCAGAAGTCAAAGTAAACTTTATTGTCATCTCCGCTACATACAGTCCAGTATATAGAGAGACGAGATGACGAGGCTCCAGTTACAGCAGTGAAAGTAAACAAACAATAAATATAAGAAGAGTAAGAAAATAAATATACACTTTAGGACCAGGGGTAAAGGGATCAATAACAATTTAAAATTTATAATTTACAGTTTGATGATTTAAAGTCTCACACACAACCCCTGGAAAGGGGAGGGGGACATGCTGCTTGCAAATAGAGCACATTTCATTCATAATGTTGTAAATCCAAGCCCATTATGTATTCACGATCTGAATACTGGGTTGTGTGAAATCCCAGAAATAAACCTTAGACAAAGTGAATCTGTGAACTAAGGTGTAGGTCTGTTAGGTTAAGTTGTGGTGATCCTCGGGTTGGGGAATTTTGTGTTCATACTAGAGTGCAAAATTAAAACCAATGGAAGGTGGACAAGAAAAGTTCAAAGCCATCAGGTGCTCAGTTTAGAAAAAATAGAAAAGAAAAGGAGGAGAAATGAGCAAAAAATACAGGTAAGCAGATGTGTGATTGGATAATGGCAGGTCATCCTGAAACAATCAGACTAAACTCCAAACAATACATTATGTTACAGATTTTAATATTAATTAGTCATTGTTAATTGTTGATTTGTCCTGTTCTCATTGTATGATGAATTATGACGACTGTTTGGTAGCTGTTTGCATATCCTCTCTCTCTCTCTCTCTCTCTCTCTCTCTCTCTCCCTGTGTGTGTGTGTGTTTCTCTGGTGAAACAACAGTTTTATGTTAATGTACAGTCCTTAATAAGTTTTATGTGTGTGTGTTTGTGTGTAAAGTTCCACAATACATGTGGAACTTTCTATTTTGTCTGTTTTTGTATCTTGCAAATAAACCTTTAAAATAATTAAAATTTTATTATGTATTTATTTTTGGCCTACATCAGTAAGAAATGCCAAATTATATACACAAAGTTATAGAAATCACCACTCCCGTTATTCATGATGATTCCAATAACATCACATAATAACATGTAACATCACATCCTGTAAGCACAGTCTGCCTGTGTCTTTTCTCTGGAAATGAACATTTTCAGCCAATATAGGTAATACATCAACATGGCAGCCATGGCGGAGTAAGGAATATTTATAATGTAATTTCCAAAACTTGCATATGATTTGCTATTTGTAGCAGATCTACTGACTGTCACAGAGCCGCTGGAGCAGTCTCAAATGGAGGTCAGTCCACTACTGCCACCTGTGGCCAAGCGCCATAGCCTACTACTAGATTAACTCGTGACACATCTGCACCTGTTTCTATGACCACATTGAGTAGAGTCTGAGTGGCTGCACTTACACTGGTGCATTCAAATCTACCCTCAAACATATTGAAAGATGCAATGTGGATTGTCAAGACTCAAACCAATCATTAAGCAAAGACAGCAGGGATCACTTGTTTCTGTTTATTATACAGCCAGATTTACTTGTGACACACATGTGCAGCTGGCTTTATCACCTATTTTGAATTTGTTTCAAGCACAATACATTTGTAACTTTCAGTGTTTTCTGGTCTTCCAAAAGAAGAAGAAAAAACACCTTCAGCTACATGACATGCAATTGTGTATTTGTTTTCACCTTATCATACACTTGAAGTTTTACAAATCACCTCTCCTTTTCTTAATATCATTTTAGTCTCAGACAATCTAGTTTTTCTTACAGAGATTGAATGCACCTTCTGCGGATGGCGGTACCACACAGTGTGCGTGGACTTCCCCTGTACAGAAGGCAACTACAAATGTTGTGAATGCTAAATAAACAGAAACAAATGATCCCTGTTGTCTTTGCTTAATGATTGGTTTGAGTCTTAACAATCCACATTGCTGGCATTGCATCTTTCAATGCCAGCAATGCCAGGTATCAGTGCTCAAACCTTTTGTGTTTGTTTCCAATAAGTTGCCCACCTCGGGAAGCAAAAATGTGTTCTTTTACTTGTCAGATGAACATATGAGACACTTTGACTCTTCAGTGCAGTGTGGAGCCTAACAAAGATCTGTTTTGTGTCCCAGCTGATCAGCAGGAGGAGAAGAGTCTGACGGAGCAGCAGAGGAACATTTTCAGCTACTTGGACTCAGCTCAGCCACTACAGAGAAAACAATGAGCTCAACACAGAAGGTGACAGACAGAGCAGGGCGATATGACCAAAAATATTTATCATGATATACATTTGAAAATTTGCGATAACAATATAACTGACGATATAAGTGACACTAGACAAAATACTTTACAACTCCACAACTTTATTAAAAAACCCATCAATGTATTTTCACTTAAACAAGCAGCTGTTTTTTATGTGCATTAAAGTTATATAAAAAATTTAACAGTGCAAATGCAAATTCCTTGGAGCAAATGTCGGCCAATTTCCTCTGGAAAATCATTTTGGTTTAACTGTCAGCAAGCAATTTGCATTTGCACTGTTAAATTTTTATATAACTTTAATGCACATAAAAACAGCTTGTTTAATTGAAAATACATTGATGAATTTTTAAATAAAGTTGTGGAGTATTTTGTCTAGTGTCAATTATATCGTCAGTTATATTGTTATCACAAATTAAAAACAAAGTAACTTTTTGTAAAACTGTTATATTTAGAGCATCTTTTAAGTGGAATAAATTGCCTTATAAAATTAGAGAATTATTCAAACTATTCAAAACTTCAATGACCACTTAAAAGCCGATTTACAGAGCTTTTAGTTGTTGTAATATTGTAAGAGATTATTTCTTTTTGAAATTTGTGTAATGTGCCTGAATGTTATTGATATTATTATTATTATTATTGATTGCTTATATTTTAACAATTGTGAAACCTCACTGTGGATGTAAGAGCCAAATTGAATCCACTTTATTGTATAATATTTTATGTGATTGTATTTGACGGAAGATGAGCAACATCTGTTGTGGAAGCTAATGGGTTTCTTTTTGAATAAACAAACATAGGATTTATTATCACTGAATAATTATGTATAAATCTATAAAAATTAAAGAAAGATGTAATAGGAAACAACACTATAATATAAATGATAAAATAATAATTTAGTGTGTGTGTGTGTGTATGTGTGTGTGTGTGTGTGTACAATCAGGAGGGATGGGCACGATTTTAGTGTTTTTAAATGGTCATGAATGATTTTTAACACCAGGTTGGATGTAATGTGTTGGAACTACCAGCAGGTGGTGATAAGAGACCTTTAAGGTGTTTGGTGCCACACTCCACCTTCAGGTTTAAAACTAGTGTTAATGGAGGGAGTTTGAAGGTTGAGTTTGTTCCACGACTGCATTTCACTCACTGGCTCTGTTTGTATCTCTGTCACTGCAGGACCAACATGGAGCGAGAAGTCAGCGCTCTCAGGAGGCCGACAAACCTCACAGAAGAAAGAGAGAGAAAAAACACACCTATGACGAATGTGGGAAGGGTTTTACTGGGAAGAATTTACTCAAACTTCATCAGGTCATCCACACTGGAGAGAGACCGTTCAGCTGTGATTTGTGTGGAAAGTCTTTTTCCTTGAAGGGTAACCTAAAAAGACACCAACTCATCCACAGTGGAGTTAAAGTGTACAGCTGTGATCAGTGTGGCAGAGCTTTTGCTCAAAGTGGTAGCTTACAGAGTCATCTAGTTACCCACTCTGGAATTAAGCCATACAGCTGTGACATTTGTGGGAAGGATTTTGCTCTAAAGGCTTTACTAAAACGTCATCAGTTCATCCACACTGGAGAGAGACCGTTCAGCTGTGACTTGTGTGGAAAGTCTTTTTCCTTGAAGGATTCCCTAAAACAACACCAACTCATCCACAGTGGAGTTAAAGCGTACAGCTGTGATCAGTGTGGCAGAGCTTTTAATCGCAGTAGCAGCTTACAGAATCATCTAGTTACCCACTCTGGAATTAAGGCATACAGCTGTGACATTTGTGGAAAAACTTTCAGCCAGAGAGGGCACCGAAATATACACCTACGCATTCACACCAGACATTATGTGTACTGCTGTGAACAGTGTGATAAACAGTTTATAACGGGCACACAGTTACAACGACACATGTTTACCCACACTGAGGAGAGACCTTATAAATGTGAACTGTGTGAGAAGACTTTTAAATCTCCACATTACCTGAGAGGACACCAACAGATCCACACCAGAAAGAGACTCTACAAGTGCAGTTACTGTGAGGTATGTGTTTATATTTTTATCTTGTCATTTTAGCCTGACTATTTGAAACAACTCTGCTCATTAAATTGTGTTAGCATGTTAGCAATTCTACTTCATTGAAAAGCAGCTCTGAGTGATTATTCAGATTTTCATGTCAGTTATGATTTTAGTATTACTGTAGTATTATGGTGGTAGTATTGTAGTTATTGCAGCCCAGTAAACTGAGTGTGTTAACTGAAACAGTAAAATGTAATTGGACGTCTGCAGAGATGCTCTTTATTTCAGGAGACGTTCAGGATAAAAGTGTTGAAGGACTGACTTACACTGTCTTTGTGTCTTTGTTTAGAAGCAGAGCGACACAGATGGATCCAGTTCTCAACCCTGTCATCACTGTGGTGGTGGGAAAGACTTTCGTTGTGACCTTTGTGGAAAAACTTTCAGTCATCAAAATAACCTAAAAACACATCAACGTAGACACACTGGAGACAAACTGAAATACTGCAAAGAATGTGGGAGAAGCTTCACCACATCATATCACTTAAAACAACATCAACTGATTCACAGTGGGGTCAAAAAGCACCTCTGTGATCAGTGTGGGTCATCCTTCACCACTGCAAGTAACCTTAAAAAACACAAACGAGTCCACACGGGAGAGAAACCATACAAGTGCAGACACTGTGACAAAAGCTTCTCACGTTCAGGTCATCGTAACTATCATGAACGTGCACACATGGAAGGAAACTACAGCTGTGACCAGTGTGACAAGAGCTTCAGGAATCTCAGATCATACTCCAAACACAAACGATCTCACGTTACTAATAAACTGTTTCACTGTTACCAATGTGCCAAAACATTCACCTCATTGTCTGCTCTGTGCAAACATCAGCGTGATCACTCAGGGCTGAAATCACTCCCATCACTGGATCACAGTGAATCTGAAGAGACAGAAAGATCCTCTGGTTTCAGTGTCAGACTCAAAAAGCTTGAGATCAGGCTCCACAGAGTTCAGATAGAATCATTTAAACTTGTGTTGAACTGAATTGGTTGCTGGGCTGAACTTCTGCATTACCAATGCAAACTGAATAATACAGAAGATGGAAGAATAGACTTTGATCAGTTAATAAAGCTCATGATCTTGATTCATTGTGGCTGCTACACAGATACTTCTGGGTCACTTCTCTCAGTTAGGAACCTTCCTCACCAAAACTGACTGTTGGACCACACCCCTGGTTTCATGAGAAATTGTTTCAGCCATGATTTCTCTTCATGTATTTCAGAGTAAAGACTGAAGTGACAAATGGAGACATGTTTAAAAAACACAATGTGAGAGAGACGTTGAGGTCTTTAGAAGTTACCCTGGGTTTTTCTGTCACCCTGCTAGATGTTACACACCTTGTTATTGGACTGATTTCTACTGCTGGACTAGTCCTGCAGAGAGTAACAATACTCTTACTAATTAGCTCCCTTTCACACCTTTGGGGGTATTTATTTTTGTGCTTGAAGCGCTGTGAGCCAGAACAGCGAGAGAAAAATCTGCAACAGCGACGAGCCAAAAGCTTAAGTGAATCCCAGCAGCTGCACATGTGCTACGCTGATTTAGAGGATATCTTTGCTCTGGATTTATATGAATACTTTTTCATTTCTATATGATTCTTCTTGCATCTAAACAAAGATAGTTGTTATTCTTAGTTGTTCTGCTGCCTAAATACCACAGGGTGTAATTATGAAGTTATTGAGCTGCACATACTTTACGACCTGCTTAAGTTCGAGGTCACAGCGTCTGTAGAGCAGCTGGAACATAATGAAGTCTACAAGGTTAAAGTTTTCTCTTAACTTATTGTTCTCTCTGCTAGTTGGTTTGATGGATCTGAGAGCTTTTGTTTTTATTACTGTTATTATAATTATCATTAATATTTTACTCTTTAGAAGCTTTAAAATAGTGTTTGTGTTTGAAAAAATTGATTTAAGAATTGAACAGAAACATCTGTCCTTCTGAAAATCGCCCAAAGGCACGGAGACAAACTCAAAGGATGCAACCTGTAACTTTCTCTTCCTTCATGTCAGTACCATCATCGATTATTTATATAAAATGCATAAAGCAACAGTAACACTTTAGTTTGGATTTCATGATTTCTGTAACTGGAAAATATTTTGTTTAAAGACAGAAGTGACCACATAGTTGCAACATTAAAGTGAAATATTTAATATTCTAATAACAGATTAAATGCTGTGTTGAGGCTGTCGTTTCAGGAGGAGAGAAGCTGCATATCACGTTATCCAAGCTAGAATCGATTTTAATCGATAATCAAAACCCGCCTCTAGTAACTGTGTAATCATGCTTATGTACATCTGGATAATGACACAAACTGTGTGGCGCTTCACTTTTTAATAAACTAAAAGACATAAGTCAGGTGGATCTGTAGTGTTGTTTATTTATATTATGGTACTTATCATTTGTGATATTTATTACTGTGTGCATACTTTAATAGAAGAGAAAAAAATGTCTTCCTTGCTGGTTCCATCGAAGAAGAAATGCTCAAGTAACTATGTAGCACGTACGTAATCCAATTCCACACACAGTGTGATGGGGGAATCAGCTGTGTTTTGCTGCCCATTTTATTTCGAATCTGGCGCGAACCGGCGAGCCAGTTCCTGAATCAGTCACGTGGTACGGACTGCCCACGAGGCCTCGAACGTCACTGCATACGTAATCAAAGCGAGCCTCGATACGGGCTTCACAAAAACTCCCCCGAGATTACTCGACACACAGGACACATCACAACCTCTCACATCTAAAGGTTAGTGTCAAGGTAACTTTGAACTGAGTTCAGTCAATCTCGAGTTTATCGAAGTTTTCTGAAGGACGCTTTCTGTTGCTCTCTGTGAGAGAAGACCGTTAAAGCCGAGGCTCTCCAGAGTGTAGCAAAACAGGAAACCACAGCTGGGTGTGTGTAAGTGTGCAAACGAATAGATTAGAAGTGGAAGTGAGACACGAGTATGGAAAGGTCAGGTTTCGTGAGTTGTTTTTCTCACCACTGATCACGCGCTCAACACTCTACACATACTTGCATCACACGCGCGCTCTCAAGCATCAGTATTGTACAATTCTGGGCGTCACGTGAGTTGCAGGTGTTACCATATAACGGATATCTCCATTGTTCTGTAGCAGTGGTTCTCAAACGTTTCACAATGAGTTTCACCCTTACGAGCGACATCAAAGCACAGTAGTATAGGCCTATTTAACACCACATACACATGAAGACGTTTCACCTCTTATCCGAGAAGCTTCTTCCGTTCTAAGGGTCAATGGTGGAGAGTCCCAGATTTAAATGTATTTCAAGTTACTTAAAGAAGTCCAGACGCTTTTCTTTCCAAGCTCCTTAGACTACGATGACCTGGATGACTGAGAACCTTCACAGACACCACATACACATATTTGGCAACATTCAAAAGGGCACTCTGTGTGTGTGTGTGTGTGTGTGTGTGTGTGTGTGTGTGTGTGTGTGTGTGTGTGTGTGTGTGTGTGTGTGTACACGTGGCCCGGGTCCTTCGAAAGTCGGGTAGGCTCGAAGTAAGCGATTGTGAAGTTGGACGGTCTAGCCTTCAGAATTACGTCATGACCTCTCTCAGTGGAGTGAAATTCTGCCCTCTGCTCCTTGCTATCTAAAATATAACCGGACGCGTAAATTCTTGACCATCTCACACTTTTGTTTAATCAGTTTTCTGTCTCTCAGGAACAAATAAAACACTGAAAAAAGCCAAACAATAATAATAAGTTGTCTAAATGACTTGTATATCATGTTTAACCTGATTAGCAAAAGACCACAGGGGGTTTGAAAACGATGAAGCCAGGAGTTCGCTGTTCTTGCCGGCTCAGATATTTGAAGTTTACACAGCTACATTCTCACCTGAAAATATTTAAAAGTTTATTTTGCAACTCAGAAAGAGTAATAAGAGTAATATTAAAACTAAGTTGCTGCCGCCAATGTTGGAAACTGGAATTAGCTGGGCTGCGCTAGGAATTCTTTGATATTCTTTGATTTTTCAATTTTGTTGTCTGGGTGGAAAATCGGGAGAAATTTGGGAGAATGGTGGTTCCAGGAGATTTTCGGGAGGGGCAATGAAATTGGGAGGGTTGGCATAGTCCAATGTTTTCCTCTTAGCCATTTTTGGGTTTTAGCTGTGTATTTTGGGTCATTGTCCTGTTGTAAGACCCATGACCTGCGACTTATTGTCAACACGTAGTTTGGCATATTCCAGTCTGCATCTTTTGTGATATGTTTTTAACAGTGGTGTCCTCCTTGGTCGTCTCCCATGTAGACCACTTTGGCTGAAACAGTGACAGCTCGTGCGATCTGACACTGATGTTCCTTGAGCATAAACTTCAGCTTGGATCTCTTTAGAAGTCTTTCTGGGCTCTTTTGTTACTATTCGGATTATCCGTCTCTTTGATCTGTCATCAATTTTCCTCCTACGGCCACATCCAGGGAGGTTGGCTACAGTTCCATGGATCTTAAATTTCTGAATAACATGTGCAACTGTAGTCACAGGAACATCTAGCTGCTTGTAGATGGTCTTATAGCCTTTAACTTTAACATGCTTGTCTATGATTTTCTTTCTGATCTCCTGAGACAACTCTTTCCTTTGCTTCCTCTGGTCCATGTTGAGTGTGGTACTCACCATGTCACCAAACAACACCTGGAGTCCTATATATAGGCCCACTGTTTTATTACAAGATTGTAGACACTTGTGATGCTGATTAGTGGACACACCTTGGATTAACATGTCGCTTTGGTCACATTATTTTCATTCTTTTCTAGGGGTACCATCATTTTAGTCCAGACCTGTTTCAGCCATTCATTATTTTAATAATTCAGTTGAAGCAGGGTTGAAAAGCAATGTCTGATTTTCATTGGTTAAGATTTATAGAATTTTATTTATTATTACTTTTGTCAGATTAAAGTTATTTCTGTGACCATTGTGAGTTCTTCTTTCATTGACTGAAGGGTACCAACAATTTTGTCCCACGTCTACGGCGCTACTCCCTCGGACCGAGAAACTCCTCTCTCGGGCCTGGGTGACGGTATTGCTCTTGAGCTCATGTAGAGCACAATGTTCTTGCTAGAGACGGATGACGGCGGATTCCTCTTCACTCAAGTCTTCCTCTGACAGCTGGCTTCACCAATTCACTGTTGCTGGCTGCAAAGGATTACTACTCACTTGCAGGAGCGGTCGCGACCACTGGCAATAAGCTGCTCTTTATAGAGGACTCATGCTCGGGGAGACGTTTTCTGGTCCACCCTCTCTCCCAGAAGAGCCCCGGGAATGCTTGTGTTGTCTTTGCATACCTCCACAATTACATATTGTTTAGTCTTTAAAAAAAAATTTGCGATTTTCCGTGTACCACCAGAGAGAGACTAAGTACCACTAGTGGTATGTGGTATGTGTACCACAGTTTGAGAACCACTGTTCTAAACCATGCTGTGAAACTCCTGGGGACCACCCCTTAAGGGTGAGATTAAAAGTATATGTGTATGACTGAGGGGCTGCCCCTTAGATCTGCTCTGGGAGAAACATAGGAATGTAGAAGAGGTGAAGGGAGTGTGTGTTTTTAAAAAAAACAAAGAACAAACAAACAGCATGTTGGCGGTAGGGGTGCAACGATACTCGTATCGATATTGAACCATTCGATACAGTGCTTTTGGTTCGGTATGCATATGTATCGAACTATACAAAAAATTTATTTGTTTTGTCAACTTTTCTTCCGACGATGCTGTCTGTGATGAGCGCTCAGTGGATCTGCGTTCGACTACCCCGCCTAGGCTGCACTGTTGAGTGCAGATCCACTGAGCGTAGCGCAAGCTAGCAAGACAGAAGCTAAGCTCGTTGCAACATGGCAACTGCCTCAACGCTACCTGAAATTGAACCTCCCCCACCCTCATTCAGATCTTGATGTCCATGTGAAGCATGACCCTGAATGTAAGCGCCTCATGGACTAAAGTAAAACAGTATGTCGGATGTGCCACGCAATGCTCAATTGGTGGGAACTAGTGCGTTAGCGCAGTTAGCTTGTTAACGTGTTGACGCCATCCAGCCCCACGCATGGGGCGATCCGCGGTAACTCGTTAACGGAGATTTGCGGCGTTATGGCGTTAACGCCATTTTAACGAGATTAACGCTGACAGCACTAGTGGGAACACAACGAATATGACTGCACATTTACGCCGACATCATCCTAGTGCAAAGACAAGTAGAAGCAGACAAAAACAACAAGCACGCATGCCACAAACTTTACCCGAGTCATTTAGACAGCCATTAGCACATGATTCTCCTCATGGGGACCTGATATGTTTAATATGCTGCTGAGAATATAGCCCAGAAGAAGCGTATGGCTTTTATTTTGGAAAGAGACATTTCTCTGTAATAAACTCTCTTTTCCAGAGATGAGTGATTTCTCGATCAGATAGATTTTTTTGTTGTTGTTGTTTCAGCAACATTAATTTTAAAAACTGTACTTTTGAGTTAAAATATATATTCATAATTTTAATAAATGACAAATTAAAGCATGAAATTTTTTTTTTAATCTAAAAAATATCGAACTGTGACACCAAAGTATCGAACCGAACCGAACTGAATTTTGTTTATCGTTGCACTCCTAGTTGACGGTAAAAGTGCTACAAGGAAAAAAATTCCAAGGAAATGTAAAAAAAAAAAATATTCCAGGATAAAACATAGCTGTCTTTGTCTTATCGGTGCAAATCGGTGTGTCGGCCCACTGGGCATTTGATTCTAATAACAGGCCTCAGTCTCTCCTGCTACTGGTCTGCCATACTGCTAAATTTGGTATCCGTGCTCAAACCTTTTGTGTCTGTTTGCCCACCTCGGGAAGCAAAAAATATGTTGTTTTTTGTTGTCAGATGAACATATGAGACACTTTGACTCTTCAGTGCAGTGTGGAGCCTAACAAAGATCTGTTTTGTGTTACAGCTGATCAGCAGGAGGAGAAGAGTCTGACGGAGCAGCAGAGGAACATTTTCAGCTACTTGGACTCAGCTGAGTCACTACAGAGGAAACAATGAGCTCAACACAGAAGGTGACAGACAGAGCAGGGCGATATGACCAAAAATATTTGTCACGATATACATTTGAAAATTTGCGATAACGATATAGCTGACGATATAATTGACACTAGACAAAATACTTTACAACTCCACAACTTTATTAGTGCAAAAAAAAACCAACATCAATGTATTTTCACTTAAACAAGCAGCTGTTTTTTATGTGTATTAAAGTTATATAAAAATTTAACAGTGCAAATGCAAATGCCTTGGAGCAAATGTCAGCCAATTTCCTCTGGAAAATCCTTTTGGTTAAACTGTCAGCAAGCAATTTGCATTTGCACTGTTAAACTTTTATATAACTTTAATGCACATAAAAAAAACAGCTGCTTCTTTAAGTGAAAATACATTGATGGGTTTTTTTAATAAAGTTGTGGAGTTGTAAAGTATTTTGTCTAGTGTCACTTATATTGTCAGTTATATCGTGATAAATATTTTTGGTCACATCGCCCTGCTCTACTTTCATGTGTTACTGTTTAGGCTTAAATGTGTTTGATGTTTGGTGCCTTTTCCTTAATGTAAAAAAACCCTTAGGTTACAATCAGACATTTTTCTTGCATTTGATTTGATAAATTTTGATCTTTTGATTGATAAACTAAAATGTTATGGATTTTCACCAGCTGCTTTGTGCTGGAAAAAAAATTATTTGGACAGAAGATAGCAGAAGGTTTATTGTAATGGTTATTTCTCAGCTATGAACTGTGGTCTACCCCAAGGCAGCTGCCTCGCTCCACTTCTCTATTGAGTTTTCACTAACGATCTGCAATATGTCTTGGCTTAATCTTGGGTATGCCAATGATTCCACCATGTTTTATTCAGCCAGTGACAACTCTGAATTGACCAGCGTGTCACAACAAAATTTGCTGAACCTGTTTGACTGGATAAGTAAAAACAACATGATTTTAAATGTATCTAAATCCAAATCTATGTTAATTAAAAGCAGATTAGTCAACAGCCCACAACTGAGTCTTTCCATAGCCAGTGTTAGAACACGTCACCCAGATTAAACTACTCGGCGTTACCATAAATCACCACCTTTCATGGTCTCAGCACATCGACTCTGTTATTAAGAAAATGGGACAAGGTATAGCTATGGGTATGAAATGCTCTTTCTGTATCACTTCTTCAATTATGAAAGATGTCATTAATGCACTAGTAATGTCTCATTTGGAGTATTGTTCAATCATTTGGTCAGCAGCTAATAAGACAGATCTTAACAGACTTCAGTTAGTCCAGAATAAGGCGTCCAGATTAGTGTTAAGATGTTCATACTATACTAATATCGATAAAATGCATAATCAACTTTCTTGGCTTCCTGTACAGGCTAAAATATTCTATAGCTTACTTGTAGTTATAAAGAACGCAATTCTGTTAAACACACCACATTTATTTCTGCTCAGCTGCAGTATCCAGATGAAATACATAATATTACACAGTTTTCAACAAACTGCAATTTAGTAAATCCTCGAGTTAAAAGTAACTTTTTGTAAAACTGTTATATTTAGAGCAACTTTCAAGTGGAATAAATAACCTTATAAAATTTGAGAATTATTCAAACTATTTAAAACTTCAATGAACACTTAAAAGCTTTGAAATTCTCCTGAGCTGCTCGCCCAAGGCTGGAGCTGAACAAAACTCCCTGATAACGACTGTGTTTAGACTGTTTAGACATTCCATGCAAGGCCACCTGGGTTGGCTGGAAGACTGTTTACTTAGCCTGGCGGGGCGAAGGACACTGTCTCAGCTGAACTCTGGAGAGACACACACACACACACACACACACACACACACACACACACTGATATGCACACACTGATCCCCCCTCCCTTTCCAAACGCCTTCGATGCTTGTGCCCTACCGGGGAGATGGCAGTCAACTGGACCAGCGCAGACATGCCGCAGGACCGGATGCGCTGTCTACACCGGCTCTCTCTTACCCTTGACCCGCCCCTGTTGCTTGTCTTGTGTTTCTATGGTGTATTGATAGTCATGTGCTTTTTGTGCTGAGGTGTTTTTTCTGTTATCAAACTGTTCTCCCACTAGGAGCTCAGTCTGAGTGGAGTTTTGTTTTTCTCCTCCTCTTACCTCATGTTATGTATTTTCGTTGTGTTTTTTCCTATCAGCCTACCTTTCTGACATGTCTCCCCAATGTGATGTTTGTGTAAAGTTGGTCAGAAGGTTCCTTTGTAAGTGCGCGTGCGCCATTAGCGTGCTGCCTGCTGTAACCCTAATTTCCTTCGGGATTAATAAAGTATTCTGATTCTGATTCTGAAAAGCCGATTTACAGAGCTTTTAGTTGTAGATATTGTAAGAGATTATTTGTTTTTGAAATTTGTGTAATGTGCCTCAATGTGATTGATATTATTATTATTATTATTATTATTGATTCCTTATAATTTAGCAATTGTGAAACCTCGCTGTGGATGTAAGAGACAAATTATGTGAATATTTTGAATCCACTTTATTGTATAATAATTTATGTGATTGTTAGAGATGGACCGATCCGATATTACGTATCGGTATCGGTCCGATACTGACCTAAATTACTGGATCGGATATCGGAGAGAAATAAAAAATGTAATCCGATCCATTAAATATCAAAAAAGCACCTCACAAAACTTGCGACACGGCGTAACTCTGCTCATAACCGTAGCACGTCGGAGCAGTGTGGTCACGTGATAGAGCGGCTGTGTGTATTTGTAGCCTGCTAGCAAACATTTCATCTCCGAGGAAGTTATCTCAGAGAGAAGTAAAGCAAGTGTGTAAGTTCATCTCTGAATGTTTGTAAAGCATTCCCGCGTTAAGCTTAACAACCGATATATAGAGCAACTGCCTCTTCTCTCTCTCTCTCCTGCTGCTACTTCAATCGTGAAACTGCTTAATGATCAGCTGATCGGCTTTTCTGTCGCGAGTCCGTCTCTCTTCTTTGTTTTTGGCCCACTTTGCACCAGAAAGAGGAAACCAGCGGCTGAACAACAGCAGCACTATTAAGCTTGATAAGATGTTGTTAGAATTTATTTAATATTACTTTCTAGACCAGGATCTTTTTCTACATAGCTGACGGCTGGTAACTGTGCAGGGGCGGATCTAGCAAAGTTTAGCCAGGGGGGCTGATAGGGCATTAACAGGGAAAAGGGGGGCAAAAAGACATACTTTTCTTTCTTATTCTCATTTAAAATATCTAGCTTTTAATTATTTAATAATTATCTGAATCTTACACCCAAAGTTTTAATCTGATGTAAAAATGTATAGAAGTCCATTACTGTATATAGTAACTGTTAAGTCTAATATACCCTAGTAAGCTGTAGTACTTTTTCGTTTGGGAAAGTACCATCTGTGAATTCTGCAATTCTGCTGAAGAAAGATGTTGAATCTATTTAATTCTTGAAAAATAATTTATTTCTGTGAATTTTTTTCACCCTGCATCAAATTAAAGTTGATTACATTGATTAAGCATCATGAGGAAGAGGGTGGTTCCCTATATTCTTTTGCTGGGAGTTTGCAACCCTATTAGTTAGGTTGCTTAATATTTCTGCTAAGTACTCTTTAAAATACCAGAATAGGGAGGATGGAGTAGGTTTAACTTTATTAGATTGATCAGTGTTGCTGGTCCATGAAATATTTTGGGTGCAGTGTTTTTTTTTTTGTTTTTTTTTTACATACAGGTATAACAGAATAGCTTTAGTGTTGTTGTTGTTTTTTAACTTGAGTATGAACTTATACAAAAAGCAGCAAGATATTAAAAAAAACAGTTTTATTGATTAAAAAACACACTACATCGGATTCATATCGGTATCGGCAGATAACCAAATTTATGATATCGGTATCAGTATCGGACATACAAAAGTGGTATCGTGCCATCTCTAGTGATTGTATTTGACGGAAGACGAGCAACATCTGTTGTGGAAGCTAATGGGGTTCCTTTTGAATAAACAAACGTAGGATTTATTATCACTGAATAATTATGTATAAATCTATAATGTGTGTGTGTGTGTGTGTGTGTGTGTGTGTGTGTACATACAATCAGGAGGGATGGGCATGATTTTAGTGTTTAAACAGTCATGAATTCTTTTTAACACCAGGTTGGATGTAATGTGTTGGAACTACCAGCAGGTGGTGATAAGAGACCTTTAAGGTGTTTGGTGCCACACTCCACCTTCAGGTTTAAAACTAGTGTTAATGGAGGGAGTTTGAAGGTTGAGTTTGTTCCACGACTGCATTTCACTCACTGCCTCTGTTTGTATCTCTGTCACTGCAGGACCAACATGGAGCGAGAAGTCAGCGCTCTCAGGAGGCCGACAAACCTCACAGAAGAAAGAGAGAGAAACCATACACCTGTGACGAATGTGGGAAGTAGTTTACTGGGAAGGCTAATCTAAAACGTCATCAGTTCATCCACACTGGAGAGAGACCGTTCAGCTGTGACTTGTGTGGAAAGTCTTTTTCCTTGAAGAGTTACCTAAAAAAACCACCAACTCATCCACAGTGGAGTTAAAGCGTACAGCTGTGATCAGTGTGGCAGAGCTTTTACTCACAGTAGCTACTTACAGAATCATCTAGTTACCCACTCTGCAATTAAGGCGTACAGCTGTGACATTTGTGGAAAAACTTTCAGCTGGATAGATAGCCGAAATAGACACCTACGCATTCACACCAGACATGATGTGTACTGCTGTGAACAGTGTGGCAAATACTTTGCTACAGACCAACACTTACAACAACACATGTTTACCCACACTGAGGGACGACCTTATAAATGTGACCTGTGTGAGAAGACTTTTAAATCTCCACGTTACCTGAGAGGACACCAACAGATCCACACCAGAAAGAGACTCTACAAGTGCAGTTACTGTGAGGTATGTATTTATATTGTTATCTTGTCATTTTAGCCTGACTGTTTGGAACAACTCTGCTCATTAAACTTTGTTAGCATGTTAGCAATTCTACTACATGGAAAAGCAGCTCTGAGTGATTATTCAGATTTTCATGTCAGTTATGATTTTAGTATTACTGTAGTATTATGGTGGAAGTATTGTAGTTATTGCAGCCCAGTAAACTGAGTGTGTTAACTGAAACAGTAAAATGTAATTGGACGTCTGCAGAGATGCTCTTTATTTCAGGCGACGTTCAGGATAAAAATGTTGAAGGACTGACTTACACTGTCTTTGTGTCTTTGTTTAGAAGCAGAGCGACACAGATGGATCCAGTTCTCAACCCTGTCATCACCGTGGTGGTGGGAAAGACTTTCATTGTGACGTCTGTGGAAAAACTTTCAGTCGGCAAAAGACCCTAAAAACACATCAACGTAGACACACTGGAGACAAACTGAAATACTTCAAAGAATGTGGGAGAAGCTTCACCACATCAAGTTACTTAAAACAACATGAACTGATTCACAGTGGGGTCAAAAAGCACCTCTGTGATCAGTGTGGGTCATCCTTCACCTCTGCAAGGGAGCTTAAAACACACAAACGAGTCCACACAGGGGAGAAACCATACAAGTGCAGACACTGACAAAAGCTTCTCATGTTCAGGTCATCGTAACATTCATGAATGTGCACACATGGAAGGAAACTACAGTTGTGACAAGTGTGACAAGAGCTTCAGGATTCTCAATTCATACTCAAAACACAAACGATCCCACGTTACTAATAAACTGTTTCACTGTTACCAATGTGCCCAAACATTCACCTCATTATCTGCTCTGTGCAAACATCAGCGTGATCACTCAGGGCTGAAATCACTCCCATCACTGGATCACAGTGAATCTGAAGACACAGAAAGATCCTCTGGTTTCTTTATGTAGTGTGGAAGTTTTTAATGTTTCTTTCATCTGTGATGTTCTTGAATGTGTTCACATGAAAATGGTACAAATAAACTGTCCTTGTAGCTTTAGCTCCTAATTTATTCATTATTTATGGATGTAGCACAGCAGCAGTTTCTTGATTTACACATGGAGGGCTCGGGATCTGATGGTAAATAATGTTTTGTGTCCTTGTACACATACAGCTCAGCTGTTCCACAGATGTCGGGTTTACACAGTGGGATGGTTTGTAAGAACGCAGCTCTCCTGTGGATAAATCCTTACTCTTAGCCTCAGGACCTCACACAGTCCCAGCAGGTTTGGTCAGAAGATTTATCCCTTATACCAAAACGTCACAGAGTCTCCTTTGCTGTGCTGTTTTCACAAAGAAACGTAAACTGAAGACCTGCACGTACAATTTTTAATTAGTTTAGCAGATTCAGTGTCTCCATGATCGAATCTGCTGTTTTTGTGCTGCTGTTGGTAGAATGGTTAATGCTGAAATGAACTGGCTGCATGCATCTCTGAATGTAAATTGGTGCACTATTAATAGATCACTCTGGAACGGTGTCATCACCCTAATTTGCCCACTGTTGGATTATAATATTATTTTATGCCATGTTAGACCCCTAATTAAAGATTGTGAATTATTATGTAGTTTTAGTTTGCATTATTCTCCTGAATTAGAAGAAGGTGATAACTATTACATTTGGTAAACTGATTTGCATTACATTAGACTGCTGATTTATTGTGAATGAATGATATTGTTTTATGATGCATTATACTGTTAAGTTATAAGAAATACTGTTCGCAGAAAGTCATCGCCTTATTTGTCTGGTTAGAAGAGAACAGAGCATACTGCCCCATCTCAGCAGGAGCAGATAAACAGGGAGCCAAGGTCGTAGCTTAGGCGCTGTGTGAGAAAGAATGTGAATGTTTAGGCTTTTATGATTAGGTGGGGGCCACTAGAGGCTATAAGAGTTTGATCAATGCTCCACCATTTTGAGATCTGATGCGGTCTGCTGTATGGTGTCCATCTCCCACGCGTGTATTCATTAAATCATTGTTTGACTCAACCCGGCCGGACCAATTCAATTCAATTCAATTCAATTTTATTTATATAGCGCCAAATCACAACAAATGTCGCCTTAAGGCGCTTCATAGATACAGAGAAAAGCCCAACAATCTGACAACAATATGACCCCCTATGAGCAAGCACTTTGGCGACAGTGGGAAGGAAAAACTCCCTTTTAACAGGAAGAAACCTCCGGCAGAACCAGGCTCAGGGAGGGGCGGCCATCTGCTGCGACCGGTTGGGGTGAGAGAAGGAAGACAGGATAAAGACATGCTGTGGAAGAGAGACAGAGGTTAATAACAGATATGATTCAATGCAGAGAGGTCAGTTAATACATAGTGAGTGAGAAAGGTGACTGGAAAGGAAAAACTCAATGCATCATGGGAATCCCCCGGCAGCCTACATCTATTGCAGCATAACTAAGGGAGGATTCAGGGTCACCTGGTCCAGCCCTAACTATATGCTTTAGCAAAAAGGAAGGTTTTAAGCCTAATCTTAAAAGTAGAGATAGTGTCTGTCTCCTGAATCCAAACTGGAAGCTGGTTCCACAGAAGAGGGGCCTGAAAACTGAAGGCTCTCCCTCCCATTCTACTTTTAAATACTCTAGGAACAACAAGTAGGCCTGCAGAGCGAGAGCGAAGTGCTCTAATAGGGTGATATGGTACTACAAGGTCATTAAGATAAGATGGGGCCTGATTATTTAAGACCTTGTATGTGAGGAGCAGGATTTTGAATTCAATTCTGGATTTAACAGGAAGCCAATGAAGGGAAGCCAAAACAGGAGAAATATGCTCTCTCTTTCTAGTCCCTGTCAGTACTCTTGCTGCAGCATTTTGGATTAACTGAAGGCTTTTCAGTGAGTTTTTTGGACATCCTGATAATAATGAATTGCAGTAGTCTAGCCTGGAAGTAATAAATGCATGAACTAGTTTTTCAGCGTCACTCTGAGACAGGATATTTCTAATTTTAGAGATGTTGCGCAAATGGAAGAACGCAGTCTTACATATTTGTTTAATATGTGCGTTGAAGGACATATCCTGGTCAAAAATGACTCCAAGGTTCCTCACAGTGTTACTGGAGGCCAAGGTAATGCCATCCAGAGTAAGAATCTGGTTAGATACCATATTTCTAAGCTTTTCAGCGCCGAGTACAATGACCTCAGTTTTATCTGAGTTAAGAAGCAGAAAGTTAGTGGCCATCCAAGTCTTTATGTCTTTAAGACATTCCTGCAGTTTAACTAATTGGTGTGTGTTATCTGGCTTCATGGACAGATAGAGCTGGGTGTCATCTGCATAGCAGTGAAAATGTATGCTATGTCTTCTAATGATGCTGCCTAGGGGAAGCATGTATAATGTAAACAGAATTGGTCCTAGCACTGAACCCTGTGGAACTCCATAATTAACCTCAGTGTGTGAAGAGGACTCTCCATTTACATGCACAAATTGGAGTCTATTAGATAGATATGATACAAACCACTGCAGTGCAATACCTGTAATACCTACAGCATGTTCTAATCGCTCTAATAGAATATTATGGTCAACAGTATCGAATGCTGCACTAAGGTCAAGAAGGACAAGCACAGAGATGAGTCCACTGTCAGAGGCCATAAGAAGATCATTTGTAACCTTCAATAAAGCTGTTTCTGTGCTGTGATGAACTCTGAAACCTGACTGAAACTCTTCAAATAAACCATTCCTCTGCAGATGATCTGTTAGCTGTTTGACAACTACTCTTTCAAGGATTTTTGATATGAAAGGAAGGTTGGAGATTGGCCTATAATTAGCTAAGACTGCTGGGTCTAGAGATGGCTTTTTGAGTAAAGGTTTAACTGCAGCCACCTTGAAGGCCTGTGGTACATAGCCGATTATTAGAGATAGGTTGATCATATAAAAGATCGAAGAATTAACCAATGGCAGGACTTCTTTGAGCAGTTTTGTAGGAATGGGGTCTAAAAGACACGTTGATGGTTTGGAGGAAGTAATTATTGAAGTTAACTCAGAAAGATCGATTGGAAAAAAAGAGTCTAACTTAACATCAATGGAACTAAGAGTAGCTGTAGATAATATTACATCTGTGGGATGATTATTGGTAATTTTTTCTCTAATGATAAAAATTTTATTTGTGAAGAAGTTCATGAAGTCATCACTAGTTAACGTTAAAGGGATGGTTGGCTCAAAAGAGCTCTGACTTTTTGTCAGCCTGGCTACAGTGCTGAAGAGAAACCTGGGGTTGTTCTTATTTTCTTCAATCAGTGATGAGTAGTAAGCTGTTCTGGCTTTGCGGAGGGCTTTCTTATAAAGCAACAAACTATTTCTCCAGGCTAAATGATGATCCTCTAAATTTGTGACACGCCATTTCCTCTCCAGATTACGAGTCATCTGCTTTAGGGTACGTGTTTGAGAATTATACCACGGGGTCAGGTACTTCTGATTAGAGACCTTAGTTTTCACTGGAGCTACAGTATCCAGAGTCGTACGTAGTGAGGAGGTGAAATTATTAACAAGATAATCGACCTCTGTTGGGGTAGCGTTCAGATAGCTGCTCTGCTCTGTGTTGGTACAGGGCATTGACGATGATAACAGTGGCTGGATTATATTCTTAAACTTAGTTACAGCGCTTTCAGAAAGACATCTACTTTGATAAAGTCCACTCTCCACTGCTGCGTAATCAATTATTGTAAATGTAAATGTTATCAAGAAATGATCAGACAGGAGAGGGTTTTCAGGAAACACTGTTAAATGTTCAGTTTCTATGCCATATGTTAAAACAAGATCTAGAGTGTGATTAAAGTGGTGGGTGGGTTCTTTTACATTTTGAGAGAAACCAATTGAGTCTAACAACAGATTAAATGCCATGTTGAGGCTGTCATTTTTAGCATCTACATGGATGTTAAAATCACCCACAATAATTATTTTATCTGAGCTCAGAACTAAATTAGATAAAAAGTCTGAGAAATCAGACAGAAACTCTGTGTAAGGCCCAGGTGGACGATAGATGATAACAAGTAAGACTGGTTTCTGAGTTTCACAGCTGGGGTGGACAATGTTAAGCATCAGGCTTTCAAATGAATTAAAAGTCTGTCTTGGTCTTTCATTAATTAATAGACTGGTGTGAAAAATTGCTGCCACACCGCCCCCTCGACCTGTGCTTCGAGATTTCTGGTAGTTAGAATGACTCGGGGGTGTTGATTCATTTAAACTAACATAATCATCCTGCTGCAACCAGGTTTCTGTAAGGCAGAGTAAATCAATTTGTTGATCAATTATTAAGTCATGTACTAACAGAGACTTGGAGGAGAGAGACCTAATATTTAATAATCCACATTTCACTGTTTTACTCTTTGGTTCAGATGTGGATACTGTATTGTTCTTTCTTTGTGATTGTTTAAGTTGTTTGTTGCTGGTTTTTAGTTTGTTTTTTGTCTTTTTGGAAGCAGACACAGTCTCTATGGAGATGGGTTTTTGGGGGGGTAGCAGGAGGAGAGAAGCTGCAGAGAGGCGTGTAAGACTGCAACTCTGCTTCCTGGTCCCAACTCTGGATAGTCATGTTTTGAGGGGTTTAATAAATTTGTCCATATTTCTAGAAATGAGAGCTGCTCCATCCAAAGTGGGATGGATGCCGTCTCTCCTAACAAGACCAGGTTTCCTCCAGAAGGTTTGCCAATTATCTATGAAGCCCACATCGTTTCTGGGACACCACTCAGACAGCCAGCAATTTAAGGAGAACATGCGGCTAAACATGTCACTCCTGGTCTGATTGGGGAGGGGACCAGAGAAAACTACAGAGTCCGACATTGTTTTGGCAAAGTTACACACCGATTCAATATTGATTTTAGTGACCTCCGATTGGCGTAACCGGGTGTCATTACTGCCGACGTGAATTATGATTTTATTGAATTTACGTTTACCCTTAGCCAGCAGTTTTAAATTTCCTTCAATGTCGCCTGCTCTGGCCCCTGGAAGACAATTGACTATGGTTGCCGGTGTCTCTAGCTTCACATGTCTGAGAACAGAATCACCAATTACCAGAGTTTGACCCCCGGCGGGTGTGTCACCGAGTGGGGAAAAACGGTTAGACACATGAACGGGTTGGTGGTGTACCTGGGGCTTCTGTTTAGGACTACGCTTCCTCCTCACCGTTACCCAGCCTTTCCCCAGCTGCTTGGGGTCTGCCGGGGAACAGCTAGCGGGGCCTACGCTATCTTCGGCTGCACCAGCTACAGGGGCCTGGCTAGCTAAGGGTGAGAGAAGGGTGCAAAGCCGAGTCTCCAATTCAGTAATCCTGGCCTCCAGAGCTGCAAATATGCTACATTTGTTACAGATATCATTACTGCTAAAGGAGGCCGAGGAGTAACTAAACATCTGACACAATGAGCAAGAAAGTGCAGAAGGGACAGGTGAAGTAGCCATGGTGCTAACGGGTCGGCTACGAGCTAAGCTAGCGAAACAGTACAGAGACAGTGAGTGAATACTATAAATTAGGTAGTGAGTACACAGAAAGTGTGCTTCGGATGAAGCACGTGAAGATTATACTGTGAAAAAAGAATGTATTTAAAAGTTGTTAATTAAACTGCTAAGCAAATAAGCTACTCAGAAACACCACTGTGTTTGAGCAGGAACAGGAAGCGATACTATACCACAGAGCGAGGACCAGTGTTGTTATTTTGATTTTCCTCTTGTATCCATCCCCAATATTTGAATCCGGACTATTTCTGGGGAGAGTAACAATACTCTTACTAATTAGTTACCTTTCACACCTTTGGGGGTATTTATTTTTGTGCTTGGAGCGCTGTGAGCCAGAACAGCGAGAGAAAAATCGGCAAACGCAATGAGCCGAATGCTTAAGTGAATCCCAGCAGCTGCACATGTGCTACGCTGATTTAGAGGATATCTTTGCTCTGGATTTATATTTATACTTTTTTATTTCTATATGATTCTTCTTGCATCTAAACAAAGACGATTCAATTTGATAAATTCTGATGGCTCTTCGTGCTCGGGTGTAAATGAGACGTAATATTTGCTCTTGGTTTGGTTCTCCTGTACAGAACCTTGCAGTACAACAGAAACCTAAAAACATTATTAGTGTGAATGCTGTGCTGGTGCTCACAGTGAAAGAATCTTGTCAATACGATGTGTACTTTTCATTTGGGAAGGATTTGTTTCGGCCTGACTTTTCTGTTCATTTTAAGCATCAAAAGTGAGGCGCATGTCTGTGTGCGTGTGTAGGGAGCCATTGGGTGCAGTCACTATAGCAACCAGGCTCACACCTGCCTGCCTAACGAGCTCTGTCTCACTGTGCCAAGATTCATCTTAAACACTTCTCTTTCAACTGCTGCTGTGTCCACAGTGTTTGCTCTACAGCCATCATTTTACCCTCAAATCATCGCCATCGTTGTTCTCTTTCCAACAGCATGTCTTTCAAAGCTCAGAGATGTAAAGTTTTTAAACTGTGTGGATCCAAGTGGAGGGATCATATTTTAGTCATTCAGTGATTCAAAGAATATGAACTTTTAATATAATAATATAATATAATAATTTTAATAACCACCGGGCAGAACATGTTCCCTCTAAGCCTGAAGGGAAAAAGAAGGAACACACACATGTAAAGGAAGCACTCAAAACGTGCGGCTATCCTAAATGGGCTTTCTTAAAGTCAGCAAAGAGGCACAGAAAAAAAGATCAGACACCAGCGAGGGAGGATAAGAAGGACAGACGCAACAACATTGACATCCCCTATGTAGCCGGTGTATCAGAGAAACTCAGGAGGGTTTTCTCCAAGCATGACATCCCGGTGTACTTCAGACCCAGCAACACACTCAGACAAAAACTGGTTCACCCGAAAGACAAAACGCCAAAACACAGACTTAACAATGTGGTGTATGCTGTACAGTGCAGCGAGGAATGCCCAGACCTCTACATTGGAGAGACCAAACAGCCACTTCACAAGCGCATGGCACAACACAGAAGAGCCACCTCCACGGGACAAGACTCAGCTGTCCATCTGCATCTTAAGGATAAAGGTCACTCTTTCGAGGATGCCAATGTTCACATTTTGGACAGAGAGGACAGATGGTTCGAAAGAGGAGTGAAAGAAGCCATCTATGTCCACTGTGAGCGACCATCTTTGAACAGAGGCGGTGGTTTACGACACCAACTCTCTGCCATCTATAATCCAGTTTTGAGATCCCTTCCCAGACGCCTGAACGCCCACTCACACCCTGGGCCATCTGACCTCAGGAATTCGCATGATAAGGTGGGGCCAGGTTTCACAATGAACTCACCCGAAACTCTGGCTGATTGGGACCCACACCCAGTTCCACACCTTAGCTCAGGCGATTAGAGGATCATCAGGGGGTCCTTTTGTCCCTCTGTGGGGGGACACTCCCACTAGGTTTATATCTGGGACTCCCCACCATTTGACCTTAGAACTGAAGAAGCTTCTCGGATGAGAGGTGAAACGTCTTCAAGTAACTTAAAGAAGTCCAGACGCTTTTCTTTGCAAGCTCCTTGACTACGATGACCTGGATGACTGAGAACCTTCACAGACATTAGGTTTCTGTTGTACTGCAAGGTTCTGTACAGGAGAACCAAACCAAGAGCAAATATTACGTCTCAATTACACCCGAGCACGAAGAGCTATCAGAATTTATCAAATTGAATCGTCTTTGTTTAGATGCAAGAAGAATCATATAGAAATAAAAAAGTATAAATATAAATCCAGAGCAAAGATATCCTCTAAATCAGCGTAGCACATGTGCAACTGCTGGGATTCACTTAAGCATTCGGCTCATTGCGTTTGCAGATTTTTCTCTCGCTGTTCTGGCTCACAGCGCTCCAAGCACAAAAATAAATACCCCCAAAGGTGTGAAAGGTAACTAATTAGTAAGAGTATTGCTACTCTCCCCAGGAATAGTCCGGATTCAAATATTGGGGATGGATACAAGAGTAAAATCAAAATAACAACACTGGTCCGGCCGGGTTGAGTCAAACAATGATTTAATGAATACACGCGTGGGAGATGGACACCATACAGCAGACAGCATCAGATCTCAAAATGGTGGAGCATTGATCAAACTCTTATAGCCTCTAGTGGCCCCCACCTAATCATAAAAGCCTAAACATTCACATTCTTTCTCTCACACAGCGCCTAAGCTACGACCTTGGCTCCCTGTTTATCTGCTCCTGCTGAGATGGGGCAGTATGCTCTGTTCTCTTCTAATCAGACAAATAAGGCGATGACTTTCTGCGAACAGTATTTCTTATAACTCAACAGTATAATGCATCATAAAACAATATCATTCATTCACAATAAATCAGCAGTCTAATGTAATGCAAATCAGTTTAACAAATGTAATAGTTATCACCTTCTTCTAATTCAGGAGAATAATGCAAACTAAAACTACATAATAATTCACAATCTTTAATTAGGGGTCTAACATGGCATAAAATAATATTATAATCCAACAGTGGGCAAATTAGGGTGATGACACCGCTCCAGAGTGATCTATTAATAGTGCACACATTTACATTCAGAGATGCATGCAGCCAGTTCATTTCAGTATTAACTGGCTTTCTACCAACAGCAGCACAAAAACAGCAGATTCGATCATGGAGACACTGAATTTGCTAAACTAATTAAAACATTGTGAGTTCAGGTCTTCAGTTTACATTTCTTTGTGAAAACAGCACAGCAAAGGAGACTCTGTGACGTTTTGGTATAAGGGATAAATCTTCTGACCAAACCTGCTGGGACTGTGTGAGGTCCTGAGGCTAAGAGTAAGGATTTATCCACAGGAGAGCTGCGTTCTTACAAACCATCCCACTGTGTAAACCTGACATCTGTGGAACAGCTGAGCTGTATGATGTGTACAAGGACACAAAACATTATTTACCATCAGATCCCGAGCCCTCCATGTGTAAATCAAGAAACTGCTGCTGTGCTACATCCATAAATAATGAATAAATTAGGAGCTAAAGCTAAAAGGACAGCTTATTTGTACCATTTTCATGTGAACACATTCAAGAACATCACAGATGAAAGAAACATTAAAAACTTCCACACTACATAAAGAAACCAGAGGATCTTTCTGTGTCTTCAGATTCACTGTGATGGGAGTGATTTCAGCCCTGAGTGATCACGCTGATGTTTGCACAGAGCAGACAATGAGGTGAATGTTTTGGCACATTGGTAACAGTGAAACAGTTTATTAGTAACGTGAGATCGTTTGTGTTTGGAGTATGAACTGAGATTCCTGAAGCTCTTGTCACACTTGTCACAACTGTAGTTTCCTTCCATGTGTGTACGTTCATGATTGTTACGATGAGCTGATTGTGAGAAGCTTTTGTCACAGTGTCTGCACTTGTATGGTTTCTCTCCTGTGTGGACTCGTTTGTGTGATTTAAGCTCCCTTGCAGAGGTGAAGGATGACCCACACTGATCACAGAGGTGCTTTTTGACCCCACTGTGAATCAGTTCATGTTGTTTTAAGTAACTTGATGTGGTGAAGCTTCTCCCACATTCTTTGCAGTATTTCAGTTTGTCTCCAGTGTGTCTACGTTGATGTGTTTTTAGGGTCTTTTGCCGACTGAAAGTTTTTCCACAGACGTCACAATGAAAGTCTTTCCCACCACCACGGTGATGACAGGGTTGAGAACTGGATCCATCTGTGTCGCTCTGCTTCTAAACAAAGACACAAAGACAGTGTAAGTCAGTCCTTCAACATTTGTATCCTGAACGTCGCCTGAAATAAAGAGCATCTCTGCAGACGTCCAATTACATTTTACTGTTTCAGTTAACACACTCAGTTTATTGGGCTGCAATAACTACAATACTACCACCATAATACTACAGTAATACTAAAATCATAACTGACATGAAAATCTGAATAATCACTCAGAGCTGCTTTTCCATGTAGTAGAATTGCTAACATGCTAACACAGTTTAATGAGCAGAGTTGTTCCAAACAGTCAGGCTAAAATGACAAAATAACAATATAAATACATACCTCACAGTAGCTGCACTTGTAGAGTTTCTTTCTGGTGTGGATCTGTTGGTGTCCTCTCAGGTAACGTGGAGATTTAAAAGTCTTCTCACACAGGTCACATTGATAAGGTCGTCCCTCAGTGTGAGTAAACATGTGTTGTTGTAAGTGTTGGTCTGTAGCAAAGTATTTGCCACACTGTTCACAGCAGTACACATCATGTCTGGTGTGAATGCGTAGGTGTCTATTTCGGCTATCTATCCAGCTGAAAGTTTTTCCACAAATGTCACAGCTGTATGGCTTAATTCCAGAGTGGGTAACTAGATGATTCTGTAAGTAGCTACTGTGAGTAAAAGCTCTGCCACACTGACCACAGCTGTACGCTTTAACTCCACTGTGGATGAGTTGGTGGTTTTTTAGGTAACTCTTCAAGGAAAAAGACTTTCCACACAAGTCACAGCTGAACGGTCTCTCTCCAGTGTGGATGACCTGATGCTGTTTTAGTAAAGCCTTCAGAGCAAAATCCTTCCCACAAATGTCACAGCTGTATGCCTTAATTCCAGAGTGGGTAAGTAGATGCCTTTGTAAGCAGCTACTGTGAGTAAAAGCTCTGCCACACTGATCACAGCTGTACGCTTTAACTCCACTGTGGATGAGTTGGTGGTTTTTTAGGGAACGCTTCCAGGAAAAAGACTTTCCACACAAGTCACAGCTGAACGGTCTCTCTCCAGTGTGGATGACCTGATGCTGTTTTAGTTTATAATTCCCAGTAAAATCCTTCCCACACTCGTCACAGGTGTATGGTTTCTCTCTCTTTCTTCTGTGAGGTTTGTCGGCCTCCTGAGAGCGCTGACTTCTCCCTCCATGTTGGTCCTGCAGTGACAGAGATACAAACAGAGGCAGTGAGTGAAATGCAGTCGTGGAACAAACTCAACCTTCAAACTCCCTCCATTAATACTAGTTTTAAACCTGAGGGTGGAGTGTGGCACCAAACACCTTAAAGGTCTCTTATCCCCACCTGCTGGTAGTTCTAACACATTACATCCAACCTGGTGTTAAAAAGAATTCATGACTGTTTAAACACTAAAATCATGCCCATCCCTCCTGATTGTATACACACACACACACACACACACTATAGATTTATACATAATTATTGAGTGATAATAAATCCTATGTTTGTTTATTCAAAAGGAATCCCATTAGCTTCCACAACAGATGTTGTCGTCTTCCGTCAAATACAATTACTAGAGATGGCACGATACCACTTTTTTATGTCCGATACCGATATCATAAATTTGGATATCTGCCGATACCGATATGAATCCGATATAGTGTGTTTTTTAATCAATAAAACTGTTTTTTTTAATATCTTGCTGCTTTTTGTATAAGTTCATACTCAAGTTAAAAAACAACAACAACACTAAAGCTATTCTGTTATACCTGTATGTAAAAAAAAAACAAAAAAAAAACACTGCACCCAAAATATTTCATAGACCAGCAACACTGATCAATCTAATAAAGTTAAACCTACCCCATCCTCCCTATTCTGGTATTTTAAAGAGTACTTAGCAGAAATATTAAGCAACCTAACTAATAGGGTTGCAAACTCCCAGCAAAAGAAAATAGGGAACCACCCTCTTCCTCATGATGCTTAATCAATGTAATCAACTTTAATTTGATGCAGGGCTAAAAAAATTCACAGAAATAAATTATTTTTCAAGAATAATTAAATAGATTCAACATCTTTCTTCAACAGAATTGCAGAATTCACAGATGGTACTTTCCCAAAGGAAAAAGTACTACAGCTTACTAGGGTATATTAGACTTAACAGTTACTATATACAGTAATGGACTTCTATACATTTTACATCAGATTAAAACTTTGGGTGTAAGATTCAGATAATTATTAAATAATTAAAAGCTAGATATTTTAAATGAGAATAAGAAAGAAAAGTATGTCTTTTTGCCCCCCTTTTCCCTGTTAATGCCCTATCAGCCCCCCTGGCTAAACTTTGCTAGATCCGCCCCTGCACAGTTACCAGCCATCAGCTACGTAGAAAAAGATCCTGGTCTAGAAAGTAATATTAAATAAATTCTAACAACAGCTTATCAAGCTTAATAGTGCTGCTGTTGTTCAGCCGCTGGTTTCCTCTTTCTGGTGAGAAGTGGGCCAAAAACAAAGAAGAGAGACTGACTCGCGACAGAAATCAGCTGATCATTAAGCAGTTTCACGATTGAAGTAGCAGCAGGAGAGAGAGAGAAGAGGCAGTTGCTCTATATATTGGTTGTTAAGCTTAACGCGGGAATGCTTTACAAACATTCAGAGATGAACTTACACACTTGCTTTACTTCTCTCTGAGATAACTTCCTCGGAGATGAAGTGTTTGCTAGCAGGTTACAAATACACACAGCCGCTCTATCAGGTGACCACACTGCTCCGACGTGCTACGGTTATGAGCAGAGTTACGCCGTGTGCTTTTTTGATATTTAATGGATCAGATTACATTTTTTATTTCTCTCCGATATCTGATCCAGTAATTTAGGTCAGTATCGGACCGATACCGATACGTAATATCGGATGGTCCATCTCTAACAATCACATAAATTATTATACAATAAAGTGGATTCAAAATATCCACATAATTTGTCTCTTACATCCACAGCGAGGTTTCACAATTGCTAAATTATAAGGAATCAATAATAATAATAATAATAATAATAATAATATCAATCACATTGAGGCACATTACACAAATTTCAAAAACATATAATCTCTTACAATATCTACAACTAAAAGCTCTGTAAATCGGCTTTTCAGAATCAGAATCAGAATACTTTATTAATCCCGAAGGAAATTAGGGTTACAGCAGGCAGCACGCTAATGGCGCATGCGCACTTACAAAGGAACCTTCTGACTTTACAACTCCACAACTTTATTTAAAAAACCCATCAATGTATTTTCACTTAAAGAAGCTGTGTTTATGTGCATTAAAGTTATATAAAAGTTTAACAGTGCAAATACAAATTGCTTGCTGACAGTTTAACCAAAAGGATTTTCCAGAGGAAATTGGCTGACATTTGTTCCAAGGCATTTGCATTTGCACTGTTAAATTTTTATATAACTTTAATACACATAAAAAACAGCTGCTTGTTTAAGTGAAAATACATTGATGTTGTTTTTTTTTGCACTAATAAAGTTGTGGAGTTGTAAAGTATTTGGTCTAGCGTCAATTATATCGTCAGCTATATCGTTATCGCAAATTTTCAAATGTATATCGTGATAAATATTTTTGGTCATATCGCCCTGCTCTGTCTGTCACCTTCTGTGTTGAGCTCATTGTTTCCTCTGTAGTGACTCAGCTGAGTCCAAGTAGCTGAAAATGTTCCTCTGCTGCTCCGTCAGACTCTTCTCCTCCTGCTGATCAGCTGTAACACAAAGCAGATCTTTGTTAGGCTCCACACTGCACTGAAGAGTCAAAGTGTCTCATATGTTCACCTGACAACAAAAAACAACATAGTTTTTGCTTCCCGAGGTGGGCAAACAGACACAAAAGGTTTGAGCACGGATACCAAATTTAGCAGTATGGCAGACCAGTAGCAGGAGAGACTGAGGCCTGTTATTGGAATCAAATACCCAGTGGGCCGACACAATGATTTGCACTGATAAGACAAAGACAGCTATGTTTTATCCTGGAATATATTTTTTTTACATTTCCTTGAAATTTTTTTCCTTGTAGCACTTTTACCGTCAACTAGGAGTGCAACGATAAACAAAATTCACAGTCCAGTTCGGTTCGATACTTTGGTGTCACAGTTCGATATTATTTAGATAAAAAAAAAATTCATGCTTTAATTTGTCATTTATTAAAATTATAAATATATATTTTAACTCAAAAGTACAGTTTTTAAAATTAATGTTGCTGAAACAACAACAACAAAAAAATCTATCTGATCGAGAAATCACTCATCTTTGGAAAAGAGAGTTTATTACAGAGAAATGTCTCTTTCCAAAATAAAAGCTATACGCTTCTTCTGGGCTATATTCTCAGCAGCATATTAAACATATCAGGTCCCCATAAGGAGAATCATGTGCTAACGGCTGTCTAAATGACTCGGGTAAAGTTTGTGGCATGCGTGCTTGTTGTTTTTGTCTGCTTCCACTTGTCTTTGCACTAGGATAATGTCGGCGTAAATGTGCAGTCATATTCGTTGTGTTCCCACTAGTGCTGTCAGCGTTAATCTCGTTAAAATGACGTTAACGCCATAACGCCGCAAATCTCCGTTAACGAGTTACCGCGGATCGCCCCGTGCGTGGGGCTGGATGGCGTCAACACGTTAACAAGCTAACTGCGCTAACGCACTAGTTCCCACCAATTGAGCATTGCGTGGCACATCCGACATACTGTTTTACTTTAGTCCATGAGGCGCTTACATTCAGGGTCATGCTTCACATGAACATCAAGATAGTTCTAAACGCCAGATCTGAATGAGGGTGGGGGAGGTTCAATTTCGGGTAGCGTTGAGGCAGTTGCCATGTTGCAACGAGCTTAGCTTCTGTCTTGCTAGCTTGCGCTACGCTCAGTGGATCTGCACTCGACAGTGCAGCCTAGGCGGGGTAGTCGAACGCAGATCCACTGAGCGCTCATCACAGACAGCATCGTCGGAAGAAAAGTTGATAAAACAAATAAAATTTTTTGTATAGTTCGATACATATGCATACCGAACTGAAAGCACTGTATCGAATGGTTCAATATCGATACGAGTATCGTTGCACCCCTACCGCCAACATGCTGTTTGTTTGTTCTTTGTTTTTTTTAAAAACACACACTCCCTTCACCTCTTCTACATTCCTATGTTTCTCCCAGAGCAGATCTAAAGGGGCAGCCCCTCAGTCATACACATATACTTTTAATCTCACCCTTAAGGGGTGGTCCCCAGGAGTTTGACAGCATGGTTTAGAACAGTGGTTCTCAAACTGTGGTACACATACCACATACCACTAATGGTACTTAGTCTCTCTCTGGTGGTACATGGAAAATCTAATTTTTTTTAAAAGACTAAACAATATGTAATTGTGGAGGTATGCAAAGACAACACAAGCATTCCCGGGGCTCTTCTGGGAGAGAGGGTGGACCAGAAAACATCTCCCCGACCATGAGTCCTCTATAAAGAGCAGCTTATTGCCAGTGGTCGCGGCCGCTCCTGCAAGTGAGTAGTAATCCTTTGCAGCCAGCAACAGTGAATTGGTGAAGCCAGCTGTCAGAGGAAGACTTGAGTGAAGAGGAATCCGCCGTCATCCGTCTCTAGCAAGGACATTGTGCTCTACATGAGCTCAAGAGCAATACCGTCACCCAGGCCCGAGAGAGGAGTTTCTCGGTCCGAGGGAGTAGCGCCGTAGACGTGGACAAAATTGTTGGTACCCTTCAGTCATGAAAGAAGAACTCACAATGGTCACAGAAATAACTTTAATCTGACAAAAGTAATAATAAATAAAATTCTATAAATCTTAACCAATGAAAATCAGACATTGCTTTTCAACCCTGCTTCAACTGAATTATTAAAATAATGAATGGATGAAACAGGGACATGTTAATCCAAGGTGTGTCCACTAATCAGCATCACAAGTGTCTACAATCTTGTAATAAAACAGTGGGCCTATATATAGGACTCCAGGTGTTGTTTGGTGACATGGTGAGTACCACACTCAACATGGACCAGAGGAAGCAAAGGAAAGAGTTGTCTCAGGAGATTAGAAAGAAAATCATAGACAAGCATGTTAAAGTTAAAGGCTATAAGACCATCTCCAAGCAGCTAGATGTTCCTGTGACTACAGTTGCACATGTTATTCAGAAATTTAAGATCCATGGAACTGTAGCCAACCTCCCTGGATGTGGCCGTAGGAGGAAAACTGATGACAGATCAAAGAGACGGATAATCCGAATGGTAACAAAAGAGCCCAGAAAGACTTCTAAAGAGATCCAAGCTGAAGTTCATGCTCAAGGAACATCAGTGTCAGATCGCACGAGCCGTCGTTGTTTCAGCCAAAGTGGGCTACATGGGAGATGACCAAGGAGCACACCACTGTTAAAAACATATCACAAAAGATGCAGACTGGAATATGCCAAACTACGTGTTGACAATAAGTCGCAGGTCATGGGTTTTACAACAGGACAATGACACAAAATACACAGCTAAAACCCAAAAATGGCTAAGAGGAAAACATTGGACTATGCCAACCCTCCCAATTTTTCTGGGAGAATCCAGAATTTCATTGCCCCTCCCGAAAATCTCCTGGAACCACCATTCTCCCAAATTTCTCCCGATTTTCCACCCAGACAACAAAATTGAAAAATCAAAGAATATCAAAGAATTCCTAGCGCAGCCCAGCTAATTCCAGTTTCCAACATTGGCGGCAGCAACTTAGTTTTAATATTACTCTTTCTGAGTTGCAAAATAAACTTTTTAAATATTTTCAGGTGAGAATGTAGCTGTGTAAACTTCAAATATCTGAGCCGGCAAGAACAGCGAACTCCTGGCTTCATCGTTTTCAAACCCCCTGTGGTCTTTTGCTAATCAGGTTAAACATGATATATACGTCATTTAGACAACTTATTATTATTGTTTGGCTTTTTTCAGTGTTTTATTTGTTCCTGAGTAAATCAAACAGAAAACTGATTAAACAAAAGTGTGAGATGGTCAAGAATTTACGCGTCCGGTTATATTTTAGATAGCAAGGAGCAGACTGCAGAGTTTCACTCCACTGAGAGAGGTCATGACGTAATTCTGAAGGCTAGACCGTCCAACTAAACAATCGCTTACTTCCAGCCTACCCGACTTTTGAAGGACCCGGGCCACGTGTACACACACACACACACACACACACACACACACACACACACACACACATACACAGAGTGCCCTTTTGAATATTGCCAAATATGTGTATGTGGTGTCTGTGAAGGTTCTCAGTCATCCAGGTCATCGTAGTCTAAGGAGCTTGGAAAGAAAAGCGTCTGGACTTCTTTAAGTAACTTGAAATACATTTAAATCTGGGACTCTCCACCATTTGACCCTTAGAACGGAAGAAGCTTCTCGGATAAGAGGTGAAACGTCTTCATGTGTATGTGGTGTTAAATAGGCCTATACTACTGCGCTTTGATATTGCTCGTAAGGGTGAAACTCATTGTGAAACGTCTGAGAACCACTGCTACAGAACAATGGAGATATCCGTTATATGGTAACACCTGCAACTCACGTGACGCCCAGAACTGTACAATACTGATGCTTGAGAGCGCGCGTGTGATGCAAGTATGTGTAGAGTGTTGAGCGCGTGATCAGTGGTGAGAAAAACAACTCACGAAACCTGACCTTTCCATACTCGTGGCTCACTTCCACTTCTAATCTATTCGTTTGCACACTTACACACACCCAGCTGTGGTTTCCTGTTTTGCTACACTCTGGAGAGCCTCGGCTTTAACGGTCTTCTCTCACAGAGAGCAACAGAAAGCGCCCTTCAGAAGACTTCGATAAACTCGAGATTGACTGAACTCAGTTCAAAGTTACCTTGACACTAACCTTTAGATGTGAGAGGTTGTGATGTGTCCTGTGTGTCGAAGCTTCGAAGCGTGTGTCGAGTAATCTCGGGGGCGTTTTTGTGAAGCCCGTATCGAGGCTCGCTTTGATTACGTATGCAGTGACGTTCGAGGCCTCGTGGGCAGTCCGTACCACGTGACTGATTCAGGAACTGGCTCGCCGGTTCGCGCCAGATTCGAAATAAAATGGGCAGCAAAACACAGCTGATTCCCCCATCACACTGTGTTGTGGAATTGGATTACGTACGTGCTACATAGTTACTTGAGCCTTTCTTCTTCGATAGAACCAGCAAGGAAGACATTTTTTTCTCTTCTAATAAAGTATGCACACAGTAATAAATATCACAAATGATAAGTACCATAATATAAATAAACAACACTACAGATCCACCTGACTTATGTCTTTTAGTTTATTAAAAAGTGAAGCGCCACACAGTTTGTGTCATTATCCAGATGTACATAAGCATGATTACACAGTTACAAGGGGCGGGTTTTGATTATCGATTAAAATCGATTCTAGCTTGGATAACGTGATATGCAGCTTCTCTCCTCCTGAAACGACAGCCTCAACACAACATTTAATCTGTTATTAGAATATTAAATATTTCACTTTAATGTTGCAACTATGTGGTCACTTCTGTCTTTAAACAAAATATTTTCCAGTTAAAGAAATCATGAAATCCAAACTAAAGTGTTACTGTTGCTTTATGCATTTTATATAAATAGTCGATGATGGTACTGACATGAAGGAAGAGAAAGTTACAGGTTGCATCCTTTGAGTTTGTCTCCGTGCCTTTAGGTGATTTTCAGAAGGACAGATGTTTCTGTTCAATTCTTAAATCAATTTTTTCAATCACAAACACTATTTTAAAGCTTCTAAAGAGTAAAATATTAATGGTAATTATAATAACAGTAATAAAAACAAAAGCTCTCAGATCCATCAAACCAACTAGCAGAGAGAACAATAAGAGATGAGAAAACTTTAACCTTGTAGACTTCATTATGTTCCAGCTGCTCTACAGACGCTGTGACCTCGAACTTAAGCAGGTCGTAAAGTATGTGCAACTCAATAACTTCATAATTACACCCTGTGGTATTTAGGCAGCAGAACAACTAAGAACAACAACTATCTTTGTTTAGATGCAAGAAGAACCATATAGAAATGAAAAAGTATTAATATAAATCCAGAGCAAAGATATCCTCTAAATCAGCGTAGCACATGTGCAGCTGCTGGGATTCACTTAAGCATTCGGCTCATTGCGTTTGCAGATTTGTCTCTCGCTGTTCTGGCTCACAGCGCTTCAAGCACAAAAATAAATATCCCCAAAGGTGTGAAAGGGAGCTAATTAGTAAGAGTATTGTTACTCTCCCCAGGAGTAGTCCAGCAGTAGAAATCAGTCCAATAACAAGGTGTGTAACATCTAGCAGGGTGACAGAAAAACCCAGGGTAACTTCTAAAGACCTCAACGTCTCTCTCACATTGTGTTTTTTAAACATGTCTCCATTTGTCACTTCAGTCTTTACTCTGAAATACATGAAGAGAAATCATGGCTGAAACAATTTCTCATGAAACCAGGGGTGTGGTCCAACAGTCAGTTTTGGTGAGGAAGGTTCCTAACTGAGAGAAGTGACCCAGAAGTATCTGTGTAGCAGCCACAATGAATCAAGATCATGAGCTTTATCAACTGATCAAAGTCTATTCTTCCATCTTCTGTATTATTCAGTTTGCATTGGTAATGCAGAAGTTCAGCCCAGCAACCAATTCAGTTCAACACAAGTTTAAATGATTCTATCTGAACTCTGTGGAGCCTGATCTCAAGGTTTTTGAGTCTGACACTGAAACCAGAGGATCTTTCTGTCTCTTCAGATTCACTGTGATCCAGTGATGGGAGTGATTTCAGCCCTGAGTGATCACGCTGATGTTTGCACAGAGCAGACAATGAGGTGAATGTTTTGGCACATTGGTAACAGTGAAACAGTTTATTAGTAACGTGGGATCGTTTGTGTTCGGAGTATGAACTGAGAATCCTGAAGCTCTTGTCACACTGGTCACAGCTGTAGTTTCCTTCCATGTGTGCACGTTCATGATAGTTACGACTACTTGATTGTGAGAAGCTTTTGTCACAGTGTCTGCACTTGTATGGTTTCTCTCCTGTGTGGACTTGTTTGTGTTTTTTAAGGTTACTTGCAGTGGTGAAGGATGACCCACACTGATCACAGAGGTGCTTTTTGACCTCACTGTGAAACAGTTCATGTTGTTTTAAGTGATATGATGTGGTGAAGTTTCTCCCACATTCTTTGCAGTATTTCAGTTTGTCTCCAGTGTGTCTACGTTGATGTATTTTTAGGTTATTTTGATGACTGAAAGTTTTTCCACAGACGTCACAACGAAAGTCTTTCCCACCACCACAGTGATGACAGGGTTGAGAACTGGATCCATCTGTGTCGCTCTGCTTCTAAACAAAGACACAAAGACAGTGTAAGTCAGTCCTTCAACACTTTTATCCTGAACGTCTCCTGAAATAAAGAGCATCTCTGCAGACGTCCAATTACATTTTACTGTTTCAGTTAACACACTCAGTTTACTGGGCTGCAATAACTACAATACTACCACCATAATACTACAGTAATACTAAAATCATAACTGACATGAAAATCTGAATAATCACTCAGAGCTGCTTTTCCATGAAGTAGAATTGCTAACATGCTAACACAACTTAATGAGCAGAGTTGTTCCAAACAGTCAGGCTAAAATGACAAGATAACAATATAAATACATACCTCACAGTAACTGCACTTGTAGAGTTTCTTTCTGGTGTGGATCTGTTGGTGTCCTCTCAGGTAATGTGGAGATTTAAAAGTCTTCTCACACAGGTCACATTTATAAGGTCTCTCCTCAGTGTGGGTAAACATGTGTCGTTGTAACTGTTGGTCTGTTGTAAACTCTTTGCCACACTGTTCACAGCAGTACACATCATGTCTGGTGTGAATGCGTAGGTGTCTATTTCGGTGCCCTCTCTGGCTGAAAGTTTTTCCACAAATGTCACAGCTGTATGCCTTAATTCCAGAGTGGGTAACTAGATGACTCTGTAAGTTGCTACTTTGAGTAAAAGCTCTGCCACACTGATCACAGCTGTACGCTTTAACTCCACTGTGGATGAGTTGGTGTCGTTTTAGAAATTCCTTCCTGGAAAAAGACTTTCCACACAAGTCACAGCTGAACGGTCTCTCTCCAGTGTGGATGAACTGATGACTTTTTAGTGAAGCCTTCTCAGTAAACTCCTTCCCGCACTCGTCACAGCTGTACGCTTTAACTCCACTGTGGATGAGTTGGTGTTGTTTTAGGTGACCCTTCAAGGAAAAAGACTTTCCACACAAGTCACAGCTGAATGGTCTCTCTCCAGTGTGGATGACCTGATGAAGTTTTAGTGAAGCCTTCAGAGCAAAATCCTTCCCACAAATGTCACAGCTGTATGCCTTAATTCCAGAGTGGGTAACTAGATGACTCTGTAAGGTACCACTTTGAGCAAAAGCTCTGCCACACTGATCACAGCTGTACGCTTTAACTCCACTGTGGATGAGTTGGTGTCTTTTTAGGTTACCCTTCAAGGAAAAAGACTTTCCACACAAGTCACAGCTGAACGGTCTCTCTCCAGTGTGGATGACCTGATGAAGTTTTAGTGAATTCTTCCTAGTAAAATGCTTCCCACACTCGTCACAGGTGTGTTTTTTCTCTCTCTTTCTTCTGTGAGGTTTGTCGGCCTCCTGAGAGCGCTGACTTCTCGCTCCATGTTGGTCCTGCAGTGACAGAGATACAAACAGAGCCAGTGAGTGAAATGCAGTCGTGGAACAAACTCAACCTTCAAACTCCCTCCATTAACACTAGTTTTAAACCTGAGGGTGGAGTGTGGCACCAAACACCTTAAAGGTCTCTTATCCCCACCTGTTGGTAGTTCTAACACATTACATCCAACCTGGTGTTAAAAATAATTCATGACTGTTCAAACACTAAAATCATGCCCATCCCTCCTGATTGTATACACACACACACACACACACACACACACACACACACACACACACACACACACACACACACTAAATTATTATTTTATCATTTATATTATAGTGTTGTTTCCTATTACATCTTTCTTTAATTTTTATAGATTTATACATAATTATTCAGTGATAATAAATCCTATGTTTGTTTATTCAAAAAGAACCCCATTAGCTTCCACAACAGATGTTGCTCATCTTCCGTCAAATACAATCACATAAAATATTATACAATAAAGTGGATTCAATTTGGCTCTTACATCCACAGTGAGGTTTCACAATTGTTAAAATATAAGCAATCAATAATAATAATAATAATATCAATAACATTCAGGCACATTACACAAATTTCAAAAAGAAATAATCTCTTACAATATTTACAACAACTAAAAGCTCTGTAAATCGGCTTTTAAGTGGTCATTGAAGTTTTGAATAGTTTGAATAATTCTCTAATTTTATAAGGCAATTTATTCCACTTAAAAGATGCTCTAAATATAACAGTTTTACAAAAAGTTACTTTGTTTTTAATTTGTGATAACAATATAACTGACGATATAATTGACACTAGACAAAATACTTTACAACTCCACAACTTTATTAAAAAACTCATCAATATATTTTCACTTAAACAAGCAGCTGTTTTTATGTGCATTAAAGTTATATAAAAATTTAACAGTGCAAATGCAAATTGCTTGCTGACAGTTAAACCAAAAGGATTTTCCAGAGGAAATTGGCTGACATTTGCTCCAAGGCATTTGCATTTGCACTGTTAAATTTTTTATATAACTTTAATGCACATAAAAAACAGCTGCTTGTTTAAGTGAAAATACATTGATAGGTTTTTTAATAAAGTTGCAAGGTTGTAAAGTATTTTGTCTAGTGTCAATTATATCGTCAGCTATATCGTTATCGCAAATTTTCAAAATATATATCTTGATAAATATTTTTGGTCATATCGCCCTGCTCTGTCTGTCACCTTCTGTGTTGAGCTCATCGTTTTCTCTGTAGTGGCTGAGCTGAGTCCAAGTAGCTGAAAATGTTCCTCTGCTGCTCCGTCAGACTCTTCTCCTCCTGCTGATCAGCTGTGACACAAAACAGATCTTTGTTAGGCTCCACACTGCACTGAAGAGTCAAAGTGTCTCATATGTTCATCTGACAACAAAAAACAAATTTTTGATTCCTGAGGTGGGCAAACAGACAAAAGGTTTGAGCACGGATACCAAATTTAGCAGTATGGCAGACCAGTAGCAGGAGAGACTGAGGCCTGTTATTAGAATCAAATGCCCAGTGGGCCGAAACACCGATTTGCACCGATAAGACAAAGACAGCTATGTTTTATCCTGGAATATATTTTTTTTACATTTCCTTGAAATTTTTTTCCTTGTAGCACTTTTACCGTCAACTAGGAGTGCAACGATAAACAAAATTCAGTTCGGTTCGGTTCGATACTTTGGTGTCACAGTTCGATATTTTTTAGATAAAAAAAAAAATTCATGCTTTAATTTGTCATTTATTAAAATTATAAATATATATTTTAACTCAAAAGTACAGTTTTTAAAATTAATGTTGCTGAAACAACAACAAAGAAAAAAAATCTATCTGATCGAGAAATCACTCATCTTTGGAAAAGAGAGTTTATTACAGAGAAATGGCTCTTTCCAAAATAAAAGCTATACGCTTCTTCTGGGCTATATTCTCAGCAGCATATTAAACATATCAGGTCCCCATAAGGAGAATCATGTGCTAACGGCTGTCTAAATGACTCGGGTAAAGTTTGTAGCATGTGTGCTTGTTGTTTTTGTCTGCTTCCACTTGTCTTTGCACTACGATGATGTCGGCGTAAATGTGCAGTCATATTCTTGTGTTCCCACTAGTGCTGTCAGCGTTAATCTCGTTAAAATGACGTTAACGCCATAACGCCGCAAGTCTCCGTTAACGAGTTACCGCGGATCGCCCCGTGCGTGGGGCTGGACGGCGTCAACACGTTAACAAGCTAACTGTGCTAACGCACTAGTTCCCACCAATTGAGCATTGCGTGGCACATCCGACATACTGTTTTACTTTAGTCCATGACGCGCTTACCTTCAGGGTCATGCTTCACATGAACATCAAGATAGTTCTAAACGCCAGATCTGAATGAGGGTGGGGGAGGTTCAATTTCGGGTAGCGTTGAGGCAGTTGCCATGTTGCAACGAGCTTAGCTTCTGTCTTGCTAGCTTGCGCTGCGCTCAGTGGATCTGCACTTGACAGTGCAGCCTAGGCGGGGTAGTCAAACGCAGATCCACTGAGCGCTCAACACAGACAGCATCGTCGGAAGAAAAGTTGATAAAACAAATAAAAAATTTTGTATTGTTCGATACATATGCATACCGAACCGAAAGCACTGTATCGAATGGTTCAATATCGATACGAGTATCGTTGCACCCCTACCGCCAACATGCTGTTTGTTTGTTTTTTGTTTTTTTAAAAACACACACTCCCTTCACCTCTTCTACATTCCTATGTTTCTCTCAGAGCAGATCTAAGGGGCAGCCCCTCAGTCATACACATATACTTTTAATCTCACCCTTAAGGGGTGGTCCCCAGGAGTTTCACAGCATGGTTTAGAACAGTGGTTCTCAAACTGTGGTACACATACCACTAGTGGTACTTAGTCTCTCTCTGGTGGTACACGGAAAATCGCAATTTTTTTAAAAAGACTAAACAATATGAAATTGTGGAGGTATGCAAAGACAACACAAGCGTTCCCGGGGCTCTTCTGGGAGAGAGGGTGGACCAGAAAACATCTCCCCGAGCATGAGTCCTCTATAAAGAGCAGCTTATTGCCAGTGGTCGCGACCGCTCCTGCAAGTGAGTAGTAATCTTTTGCAGCCAGCAACAGTGAATTGGTGAAGCCAGCTGTCGGAGGAAGACTTGAGTGAAGAGGAATCTGCCGTCGTCCGTCTCTAGCAAGAACATTGTGCTCTACATGAGCTCAAGAACAATACCGTCACCCAGGCCCGAGAGAGGAGTTTCTCGGTCCGAGGGAGTAGCGCCGTAGACGTGGACAAAATTGTTGGTACCCTTCAGTCAATGAAAGAAGAACTCACAATGGTCACAGAAATAACTTTAATCTGACAAAAGTAATAATAAATAAAATTCTATAAATCTTAACCAATGAAAATCAGACATTGCTTTTCAACCATGCTTCAACTGAATTATTTAAATAATGAATGGATGAAACAGGGCTGGACTAAAATGATGGTACCCCTAGAAAAGAATGAAAATAATGTGACCAAAGCGACATGTTAATCCAAGGTGTGTCCACTAATCAGCATCACAAGTGTCTACAATCTTGTAATAAGTCAGTGGGCCTATATATAGGACTCCAGGTGTTGTTTGGTGACATGGTGAGTACCACACTCAACATGGACCAGAGGAAGCAAAGGAAGGAGTTGTCTCAGGAGATCATAAAGAAAATCATAGACAAGCATGTTAAAGTTAAAGGCTATAAGACCATCTCCAAGCAGCTAGATGTTCCTGTGACTACAGTTGCACATGTTATTCAGAAATTTAAGATCCATGGAATTGTAGCCAACCTCCCTGGATGTGGCCGTAGGAGGAAAATTGATGACAGATCAAAGAGACGGATAATCTGAATGGTAACAAAAGAGCCCAGAAAGACTTCTAAAGAGATCCAAGCTGAAGTTCATGCTCAAGGAACATCAGTGTCAGATCGCACGAGCCGTCATTGTTTCAGCCAAAGTGGGCTACATGGGAGACGACCAAGGAGGACACCACTGTAAAAAACATATCACAAAAGATGCAGACTGGAATATGCCAAACTACGTGTTGACAATAAGTCGCAGGTCATGGGTCTTACAACAGGACAATGACCCAAAATACACAGCTAAAACCCAAAAATGGCTAAGAGGAAAACATTGGACTATGCCAACCCTCCCAATTTTTCTGGGAGAATCCAGAATTTCATTGCCCCTCCCGAAAATCTCCTGGAACCACCATTCTCCCAAATTTCTCCCGATTTTCCACCCAGACAACAAAATTGAAAAATCAAAGAATATCAAAGAATTCCTAGCGCGGCCCAGCTAATTCCAGTTTCCAAAAATGGCGGCAGCAACTTAGTTTTAATATTACTCTTATTACTCTTTCTGAGTTGCAAAATAAACTTTTAAAATATTTTCAGGTGAGAATGTAGCTGTGTAAACTTCAAATATCTGAGCCGGCAAGAACAGCAAACTCCTGGCTTCATCGTTTTCGAACCCCCTGTGGTCTTTTACTAATCAGGTTAAACATGATATATAAGTCATTTAGACAACTTATTATTATTGTTTGGCTTTTTTCAGTGTTTTATTTGTTCCTGAGTAAATCAAACAGAAAACTGATTAAACAAAAGTGTGAGATGGTCAAGAATTTACGCGTCCGGTTATATTTTAGATAGCAAGGAGCAGAGGGCAGAATTTCACTCCACTGAGAGAGGCCGTGACGTAATTCTGAAGGCTAGACCGTCCAACTTCACAATCGCTCACTTCCAGCCTACCCGACTTTCGAAGGACCCGGGCCACGTGTACACACACACACACACACACACACACACACACAGTGCCCTTTTGGATGTTGCCAAATATGTGTATGTGGTATCTGTGAAGGTTCTCAGTCATCCAGGTCATCGTAGTCTAAGGAGCTTGGAAAGAAAAGCGTCTGGACTTCTGAAATACATTTAAATCTGGGACTCTCCACCATTTGACCCTTAGAACGGAAGAAGCTTCTCGGATAAGAGTTGAAACGTCTTCATGTGTATGTGGTGTTAAATAGGCCTATACTACTGCGCTTTGATGTCGCTCGTAAGGGTGAAACTCATTGTGAAACGTCTGAGAACCACTGCTACAGAACAATGGAGATATCCGTTATATGGTAACACCTGTAACTCACGTGACGCCCAGAATTGTACAATACTGATGCTTGAGAGCGCGCGTGTGATGCAAGTATGTGTAGAGTGTTGAGCGCGTGATCAGTGGTGAGAAAAACAACTCACGAAACCTGACCTTTCTATACTCGTGGCTCACTTCCACTTCTAATCTATTCGTTTGCACACTTACACACACCCAGCTGTGGTTTCCTGTTTTGCTGCACTCTGGAGAGCCTCGGCTTTAACGGTCTTCTGTCACAGAGAGCAACAGAAAGCGTCCTTCAGAAAACTTCGATAAACTCAAGATTGACTGAACTTACCTTGACACTAACCTTTAGATGTGAGAGGTTGTGATGTGTCCTGTGTGTCGACGCTCCGGTGCGTGTGTCGAGTAATCTCGGGGGAGTTTTTGTGAAGCCCGTATCGAGGCTCGCTTTGATTACGTATGCAGTGACGTTCGAGACCTCGTGGGCAGTCCGTACCACGTGACTGATTCAGGAACTGGCTCGCCGGTTCGCGCCAGATTCGAAATAAAATGGGCAGCAAAACACAGCTGATTCCCCCATCACACTGTGTTGTGGAATTGGATTACGTACGTGCTACATAGTTACTTGAGCATTTCTTCTTCGATAGAACCAGCAAGGAAGACATTTTTTCTCTTCTAATAAAGTATGCACACAGTAATAAATATCACAAATGATAAGTACCATAATATAAATAAACAACACTACAGATCCACCTGACTTATGTCTTTTAGTTTATTAAAAAGTGAAGCGCCACACAGTTTGTGTCATTATCCAGATGTACATAAGCATGATTACACAGTTACTAGGGGCGGGTTTTGATTATCGATTAAAATTGATTCTAGCTTGGATAACGTGATATGCAGCTTCTCTCCTCCTGAAACGACAGCCTCAACACAGCATTTAATCTGTTATTAGACTATTAAATATTTCACTTTAATGTTGCAACTATGCGGTCACTTCTGTCTTTAAACAAAATATTTTCCAACTACAGAAATCATGAAATCCAAACTAAAGTGTTACTGTTGCTTTATGCATTTTATATAAAGAATCGATGATGGTACTGACATGAAGGAAGAGAAAGTTACAGGTTGCATCCTTTGAGTTGGTCTCCGTGCCTTTGGGTGATTTTCAGAAGGACAGATGTTTCTGTTCAATTCTTAAATCCATTTTTTCAAACACAAACACTATTTTAAAGCTTCTAAAGAGTAAAATATTAATGATAATTATGATAACAGTAATAAAAACAAAAGCTCTCAGATCCATCAAATCAACTAGCAGAAAGAACAATAAGTTAAGAGAAAACTTTAACCTTGTAGACTTCATTATGTTCCAGCTGCTCTACAGACGCTGTGACCTCGAACTTAAGCAGGTCGTAAAGTATGTGCAACTCAATAACTTCATAATTACACCCTGTGGTATTTAGGCAGCAGAACAACTAAGAATAACAACTACAAATAATGTTTTTAGGTTTCTGTTGTACTGCAGGGTTCTGTACAGGAGAACCAAACCAAGAGCAAATATTACGTCTCATTTACACCTGAGCACGAAGAGCCATCAAAATTTAGCAAATTGAATCATCTTTGTTTAGATGCAAGAAGAATCATGTAGAAATGAAAAAGTATTTATATAAATCCAGAGCAAAGATATCCTCTAAATCAGCGTAGCACATGTGCAGCTGCTGGGATTCACTTAAGCATTCGGCTCGTTGCTGTTGCAGATTTTTCTCTCGCTGTTCTGGCTCACAGCGCTTCAAGCACAAAAATAAATATCCCCAAAGGTGTGAAAGGGAGTTAATTAGTAAGAGTATTGTTACTCTCCCCAGGAGTAGTCCAGCAGTAGGAATCAGTCCAACAACAAGGTGTGTAACATATAGCAGGGTGACAGAAAAACCCAGGGTAACTTCTAAGGACCTCAACGTCTCTCTCACATTGTGTTTTTTAAACATGTTTCCATTTGTCGCTTCAGTCTTTTCTCTGAAATACATGAAGAGAAATCATGGCTGAAACAATTTCTCATGAAACCAGGGGTGTGGTCCAACAGTCAGTTTTGGTGAGGAAGGTTCCTAACTGAGAGAAGTGACCCAGAAGTATCTGTGTAGCAGCCACAATGAATCAAGATCATGAGCTTTATCAACTGATCAAAGTCTATTCTTCCATCTTCTGTATTATTCAGTTTGCATTGGTAATGCAGAAGTTCAGCCCAGCAACCAATTCAGTTCAACACAAGTTTAAATGATTCTATCTGAACTCTGTGGAGCCTGATCTCAAGCTTTTTGAGTCTGACACTGAAACCAGAGGATCTTTCTGTCTCTTCAGATTCACTGTGATCCAGTGATGGGAGTGATTTCAGCCCTGAGTGATCACGCTGATGTTTGCACAGAGCAGACAATGAGGTGAATGTTTTGGCACATTGGTAACAGTGAAACAGTTTATTAGTAACGTGGGATTGTTTGTGTTCGGAGTATGAACTGAGATTCCTGAAGCTCTTGTCACACTGGTCACAGCTGTAGTTTCCTTCCACGTGTGCACGTTCATGCCTGTTACGATGACTTGAACATGAGAAGCTTTTGTCACAGTGTCTGCACTTGTATGGTTTCTCTCCCGTGTGGACTCGTTTGTGTGATTTAAGCTTACTTGCAGTGGTGAAGGATGACCCACACTGATCACAGAGGTGCTTTTTAACCCCACTGTGAATCAGTTCATGTTGTTTTAAGTGATGTGATGTGATGAAGCTTCTCCCACATTCTTTGCAGTATTTCAGTTTGTCTCCAGTGTGTTTACGTTGATGTATTTTTAGGTCAGCTTGCCAACTGAAAGTTTTTCCACAGAGGTCACAACGAAAGTCTTTCCCACCACCACAGTGATGACAGGGTTGAGAACTGGATCCATCTGTGTCGCTCTGCTTCTAAACAAAGACACAAAGACAGTGTAAGTCAGTCCTTCAACATTTTTATCCTGAACGTCGCCTGAAATAAAGAGCATCTCTGCAGACGTCCAATTACATTTGACTGTTTCAGTTAACACACTCAGTTTACTGGGCTGCAATAACTACAATACTTCCACCATAATACTACAGTAATACTAAAATCATAACTGAAATGAAAATCTGAATAATCACTCAGAGCTGCTTTTCCATGAAGTAGAATTGCTAACATGCTAACACAATTTAATGAGCAGAGTTGTTTCAAACAGTCAGGCTAAAATGACAAGATAACAATATAAATACATACCTCACAGTAACTGCACTTGTAGAGTTTCTTTCTGGTGTGGATCTGTTGGTGTTGTCTCAGGGAATGTGGAGATTTAAAAGTCTTCTCACACAGGTCACATTTATAAGGTCGTCCCTCAGTGTGGGTAAACATGTGTCGTTGTAACTGTTGGTCTGTAGCAAAGTATTTGCCACACTGTTCACAGCAGTACACATCATGTCTGGTGTGAATTCGTAGGTGTATATTTCGGTGCCCTCTCTGGCTGAAAGTTTTTCCACAAATGTCACAGCTGTATGCCTTAATTCCAGAGTGGGTAACTAGATGACTCTGTAAGCTCCTACTGCGATTAAAAGCTCTGCCACACTGATCACAGCTGTACGCTTTAACTCCACTGTGGATGAGTTGGTGTCGTTTTAGAAATTCCTTCCTGGAAAAAGACTTTCCACACAAGCCACAGCTGAACGGTCTCTCTCCAGTGTGGATGACCTGATGCTTTTTTAGGGAACCCTTCTCAGTAAACTCCTTCCCACACTCGTCACAGCTGTACGCTTTAACTCCACTGTGGATGAGTTCGTGCTGTTTTAGGGAACCCTTCAAGGAAAAAGACTTTCCACACAAGTCACAGCTGAACGGTCTCTCTCCAGTGTGGATGACCTGATGCTTTTTTAGTGAAGTCTTCAGAGCAAAATCCTTCCCACAAATGTCACAGCTGTATGCCTTAATTCCAGAGTGGGTAACTAGATGATTCTGTAAGCTCCTACTGCGATTAAAAGCTCTGCCACACTGATCACAGCTGTACGCTTTAACTCCACTGTGGATGAGTTGGTGTAGTTTTAGGGAATCCTTCCAGGAAAAAGACTTTCCACACAAGTCACAGCTGAACGGTCTCTCTCCAGTGTGGATGACCTGATGCTTTTTTAGTGAACCCTTCTCAGTAAACTCCTTCCCACACAAGTCACAGCTGAACGGTCTCTCTCCAGTGTGGATGACCTGATGCCGTTTTAGTGAAGTCTTCAGAGCAAAATCCTTCCCACAAATGTCACAGCTGTATGGCTTAATTCCAGAGTGGGTAACTAGATGACTCTGTAACCTCCTACTGCGATTAAAAGCTCTGCCACACTGATCACAGCTGTACGCTTTAACTCCACTGTGGATGAGTTGGTGTTTTTTTAGGTTACCCTTCAAGAAAAAAGACTTTCCACACAAGTCACAGCTGAACGGTCTCTCTCCAGTGTGGATGACCTGATGCCGTTTTAGTGAATTCTTCCTAGTAAACTCCTTCCCACATTCATCACAGGTGTATGTTTTCTCTCCCTTTCTTCTGTGAGGTTTGTCGGCCTCCTGAGAGCGCTGACTTCTCGCTCCATGTTGGTCCTGCAGTGACAGAGATACAAACAGAGCCAGTGAGTGAAATGCAGTCGTGGAACAAACTGAGCCTTCAAACTCCCTCCATTAAAACTAGTTTTAAACCTGAAGGTGGAGTGTGGCACCAAACACCTTAAAGGTCTCTTATCCCCACCTGCTGGTAGTTCTAACACATTACATCCAACCTGGTGTTAAAAAGAATTCATGAATGTTTAAACACTAAAATCATGCCCATCCCTCCTGATTGTATACACACACACACACACACACACACACACTAAATTATTATTTTATCATTTATATTATAGTGTTGTTTCCTATTACATCTTTCTTTAATTTTTATAGATTTATACATAATTATTCAGTGATAATAAATCCTATGTTTGTTTATTCAAAAAGAACCCCACTAGCTTCCACAACAGATGTTGCTCATCTTCCGTCAAATACAATCACATAAAATATTATACAATAAAGTGGATTCAATTTGGCTCTTACATCCACAGTGAGGTTTCACAATTGTTAAAATATAAGCAATCAATAATAATAATAATATCAATAACATTCAGGCACATTACACAAATTTCAAAAAGAAATAATCTCTTACAATATTTACAACAACTAAAAGCTCTGTAAATCGGCTTTTAAGTGGTCATTGAAGTTTTGAAGAGTTTGAATAATTCTCTAATTTTATAAGGCAATTTATTCCACTTAAAATATGCTCTCAATATAACAGTTTTACAAAAAGTTACTTTGTTTTTAATTTGTGATAACAATATAACTGACGATATAATTGACACTAGACAAAATACTTTACAACTCCACAACTTTATTAAAAAACTCATCAATGTATTTTCACTTAAAGAAGCTGTTTTTATGTGCATTAAAGTTATATAAAAATTTAACAGTGCAAATGCAAATTGCTTGCTGATAGTTTAACCAAAAGGATTTTCCAGAGGAAATTGGCTGACATTTGCTCCAAGGCATTTGCATTTGCACTGTTAAATTTTTATATAACTTTAATGCACATAAAAAACAGCTGCTTGTTTAAGTGAAAATACATTGATAGGTTTTTTAATAAAGTTGCGAGGTTGTAAAGTATTTTGTCTAGTGTCAATTATATCGTCAGCTATATCGTTATCACAAATTTTCAAATATATATCATGATAAATATTTTTGGTCATATCGCCCTGCTCTGTCTGTCACCTTCTGTGTTGAGCTCATTGTTTTCTCTGTAGTGGCTGAGCTGAGTCCAAGTAGCTGAAAATGTTCCTCTGCTGCTCCGTCAGACTCTTCTCCTCCTGCTGATCAGCTGGGACACAAAACATCTTTGTTAGGCTCCACACTGCACTGAAGAGTCAAAGTGTCTCATATGTTCATCTCACAAGTAAAAGAACACATTTTTGTTTCCCGAGGTGGGCAACGTATTGGAAACAAACACAAAAGGTTTGAGCACTGATACCTGGCATTGCTGGCATTGAAAGATGCAATGCCAGCAATGAGGATTGTCAAGACTAAAACCAATCATTAAGCAAAGACAACAGGGATCATTTGTTTCTGTTTATTTAGCATTCACAACATTTGTAGTTGCCTTCTGTACAGGGGAAGTCCACGCACACTGTGTGGTACCGCCATCCGCAGAAGGTGCATTCAATCTTTGTAAGAAAAACTAGATTGTCTGAGACTGAAATGATATTAACAAAAGGAGTGGTGATTTGTAAAAGTTCAAGTGTGTGATAAGGTGAAAACAAATACACAATTGCATGTCATGTAGTTGAAGGTTTTTTTTCTTCTTCTTTTGGAAGACCTGAAAACACTGAAAGTTACAAATGTATTGTGCTTGAAACAAATTCAAAATAGGTGATAAAGCCAGCTGCACATGTGTGTCACAAGTAAATCAGGCTGTATAATAAACAGAAACAAGTGATCCCTGCTGTCTTTGACAATCCACATTGCATCTTTCAGTGTTTGTGGGTAGATTTGAATGCACCAGTGTAAGTGCAGCCACTCAGCCTCTACTCAATGTGGTCATAGAAACAGGTGCAGATGTGTCACGAGTTAATCTAGTAGTAGGCTATGGCACTTGGCCACAGGTGGCAGTAGTGGACTGACCTCCATTTGAGACTGCTCCAGCTGCTCTGTGACAGTCAGTAGATCTGCTACAAATAGCAAATCATATGCAAGTTTTGGAAATTACATTAAAAATATTCCTAACTTAGCCATGGCTGCCATGTTGATGTATTACCTATATTGACTGAAAATGTTCATTTCCAGAGAAAAGACACAGGCAGACTGTGCTTACAGGATGTGATGTTACATGTTATTATGTGATGTTATTGGAATCATCATGAATAACGGGAGTGGTGATTTCTATAACTTTGTGTATATAATTTGGCATTTCTTACTGATGTAGGCCAAAAATAAATACATAATAAAATTTTATTTATTTTAAAGGTTTATTTGCAAGATACAAAAACAGACAAAATAGAAAGTTCCACATGTATTGTGGAACTTTACACACACACACACACATAAAACTTATTAAGGATTGTACATTAACATAAAACTGTTGTTTCACCAGAGAAACACACACACACACAGGGAGAGAGAGAGAGAGAGAGAGAGAGGGAGAATACAACGAGAACAGGACAAATCAACAATTAACAATGACTAATTAATATTAAAATCTGTAACATAATGTATTGTTTGGAGTTTAGTCTGATTGTTTCAGGATGACCTGCCATTATCCAATCACACATCTGCTTACCTGTATCTTTTGCTCGTTTCTCCTCCTTTTCTTTTCTATTTTTTCTAAACTGAGCCCCTGATGGCTTTGAACTTTTCTTGTCCATCTTCCATTGGTTTTAATTTTGCACTCCAGTATGAACACAAATTCCCCAACCCGAGGATCAGCACAACTTAACCTAACAGACCTACACCTTAGTTCACAGATTCACTTTGTTTAAGGTTTATTTCTGGGATTTCGCACAACCCAGTATTCAGATCGTGAATACATAATGGGCTTGGATTTACAACATTATGAATGAAATGTGCTCTATTTGGAAGCAGCATGTCCCCCTCCCCTTTCCAGGGGTTGTGTGAGAGACTTTAAATCATCAAACTGTAAATTATAAATTTTAAATTGTTATTGATCCCTTTACCCCTGGTCCTAAAGTGTATATTTATTTTCTTACTCTTCTTATATTTATTGTTTGTTTACTTTCACTGCTGTAACTGGAGCCTCGTCGTCTCGTCTCTCTATATACTGGACTGTATGTAGCGGAGATGACAATAAAGTTTACTTTGACTTCAGCAGCGAGCAGGCGCACCGAGGGCTCTCGCGCTCACTTTCGTGTATAGAATAATAAAAAAAAAACATCGGTGCAAATTATAAGTCTAGTGTATCATAATGTCTGGTGTGTTTTATTTTGCGAGTTGGTTATTAGATGCCGCTCCAGCCAGCCAGAGACTCCCCCGCCGCCCCGCCCTCTCCTCCCTGTGTCGCAAGCAGCAGGCGCACCTCGCAAACGGAGGGCGCCCTTACTCCCAGCAAATGGGTGATAGAAAACCGATCGGTGCCTACGACATTCCCAATATGCGCTGGCTGATGTCGGGGCAGCATGAGTACGAGCAATCTTATTTTAATTTTTTTTCCGATGCTTGTGATGCCCCACCACCCCACCACGATGCCGCCTCGGGCAACAGCCCGTGTAGCCCGCATCAAAAATCGCTACTGTCACAAGTTAATCTAGTAGTAGGCTATGGTACTTGGCCAGAGGTGGCGCTGGTTGACTCGACTCCATTTGAGTAGTAAACTGCACTAGTTGTGAAGCAAAAACGCTGAAATCGGAGTAATAACACGTACGAGGGGAACGATGACAAAGACAAGATTCTCCCGATCGTTTACTCTTGCTGTCCTGTGAACACCATCAGCATGAGAATATCACCAGGTAAACCCGCGATATTTGTAAACATTTTGTTGTTCTGGAGGAACAAGACTGACGGAGTGTGTTTGAGGTAACCTCACAAATGTCACAGATGACATATTTGGTGTTTATTTGCTGTTTTGTCGGTAGCGGCTCCTGAAAAGCAAGTCTGCCACACATCTGTTCAACCAACTCCAGTTAACAGCCCACGTGTATATACACACACACACACACACACACACACACACACACACACACACACACACACACACACACACACACACACAGCCCTTTTGAATGTTGGCAAGTATGTGTATGTGGTGTTAAATAGGCCTATACTACTGTGCTTTGATGTTGCTCGTAAGGGTGAAACTCATTGTGAAACGTTTGAGAACCACTGCTACAGAACAATGGAGATTTCCCTTATATGGTAACAACCTCAACTCACGTGACGCCCAGAATTGTACAATACTGATGCTTGAGAGCGCGCGTGTGATGCAAGTATGTGTAGAGTGTTGAGCGCGTGATCAGTGGTGAGAAAAACAAATCACGAAACTTGACCTTTCTATACTCGTGGCTCACTTACACTTCTAATCTATTCGTTTGCACACTTACACACATCCAGCTGTGGTTTCCTGTTTTGCTGCACTCTGGAGAGCCTCGCCTTTAACGGTCTTCTCTCACAGAGAGCAACAGAAAACTTCACTCAAAAAACTTCGAAAAACTCAAGATTGACTGAACTCAGTTCAAAGTTACCTTGACACTTACCTTTAGATGTGAGAGGTTGTGATGGTCCGCTGAAACTGACGCTCCGGTGCGTGTGTCAAAAACATCAACAAGCTGCTTCAGAAGCACTGTGTCGAGGCTTGATTCGTTTGGCCAGAGTCACATGATTAGTGACGTCTGAAGTTTCTGTACTTTTTTTTAATTGAACTTTATTGAACACACAATGAGTATACAACATACAAACAGATGAAGTTTACGAAAGAACAGAACATGAACATACAAAATCAGGAGTAAAAAATTATGATATGAGTAAGCGCAAAAATCAACATATAAATATTGTTCTGAGAGCCTTTTTGTTGGTTTAGTCTGAAATTGATTGTATGTACAATTCCATATCCTTATAAAAAGGCAGAAATATGGTGTTTTATTAATAAACTTACATTTATAGATAGAACATTTAGCTAAACGTATTAAGAAATGTACAATAAAAAAACATTTATCATTCTTCCTGGGGAACTTAAAGAAACAGAATAAAACATTTTCCCATCATTAAGAAAACTCCCTTAAAATATGGACAATAACAAAACTGCTAAATTCCTTCCAGAATCTCTGTGTAGAGGAACAGTACCAAAAAAAGATGTGCCACAGTTTCTGGATGATCCCCACAGAAAGTTCAATTAGTATTTATGTGTCTTTTAAATGTTACCATATAGTGACTGGCAGGGTAACATTTATGAAGAATTTTATATGAGATTTCCTTCACCTTGTTTACAATTAGATATTTATGGGATCATCCAGACTGTCTTCCAGGTGATATCTGGAACATGTCGGTTCCAGTAAGATATTATATATATGGGAGAGACACGATATCTTCTTGGAATAAACTACGTATTCTGTTATTGCTGTTACCAAGTTCCTGTGAAAAGCAGATTTCTCCCACTGCTGACTCAGCTGGATCAGGGAGAGTGACTGAGGTAGATATTGAACTGTCAGTGTTTTTATATAACATTCAAGTACCTGAGGGTATGGCACCAAGCATCATTGAGAATTCCCGAACACTTACGGGAAAATTATAAAGTGTAAGCGATTCATTGTAAGTAAGTAGTGTTCCCTCTTTATTAACCAGCTGAGCCACCAATAGGATCCCATTTTGGACCCAAGTTTCCAGGAAAAGTGATAATAAAAGAAATAAAATATCTCTGTTGTTCCAGATGAGGTATTTGTGTAGTGAGAAGTTGTGTTTATAAATGAGGGTCCACGCTAAGAGGACCTGCTGCAGATATATATATGATAATGTTAAGTTTTAGATTTTAAATAGGCTATAAATTTTACTACAGAGTAGGACGGATTGTAGGGTAGCAAACATAGTCGGGAAACACGTTTTGAACACAGCAGGTTACCTGGGTGTAATGTTTTTACTGGTTGTAATGCTTTTTTTTTCAGTTAAAAAGAAACATGGACTGCCTCCTACCTAACTATATAAAGAGTAATTGAAGGTTAAATGCAGCAAATATGTCCTGGTTTAAGCCAGACACTTACACCTGCGCTCCGCTGCGTCTAAGCCACTATCGCTCTGGCAGCTGAAGCACTCCCAAAAATGGGCTAAAATCGCCCCTGCTTTAAGATTATCTGACTAGTAACGGATTGCATTTATATTTATAGAGCCGGGTGGAGGTATGCTACACCAATGCTTGTAATGAAAAGAAGGACTTTCTATTGCTTGTAGAGAGCCATTTCTTTTTACAATAGCGGATGTATTTTACTTTCTTATATTAACCTACAGGCCGCCCACTCGTCTCCTCGTATGTGTAAAAAATATCCCTTAGTGAAAAAAGCGCCGCTCACATATTCAGAACTCTATCCCAAATAATTTTATTAAAACACCCTGATGAGGTATTTTGGTTTGGTGCAGCCACTCATACCAAAGTAAAGAGTTTTTCTTCATTTTTATAGCTACTTTTACAACGGGGTTTCTCGTTAACAGAAAATAGACAGAAGCCCTAAAAGAAAATGGCTTTGTTTTACGCACATCAAGAAGGAGTCAGACGACCGTCGGTTCATCCCGGTCAATGTTTCCTCCGTTGGGTACCATAAACATATAAGAAAAAACCCCCAGAGAATTTATTATTTTTCTAAGAGTGAGAGAGAGAGAGAGAGAGTGAGAGAGCAAATCGATCAAACTTTTCTACAAAACACGTAGTTATACACGTTATAAATGTTAACCAACCTTTGACACATGGATGTTGGCTTAATTTTTACCCAAAGAGAAATTTGACCCCAATAAAAAACACAGGATACTGTGGTGAACACTTACCTCAACTTTGATGGGTTTTTTTCACATCCATTTATTCTGAAAAAAAAGTAAACATGTTACAAGGACAGTTTTGACACAATGCCCAGTGCAGAGTACATGAATGGGAAGTAGGAATTCCTCCTCTCTATACTTACACTCCTCCCTAACAAATGCCGAGTCATCATCTCCATAATCTGTGTCTGGATTTATCCCACTTTTCGAGTTTCATTGGAGTGTACTCAAGTGCACAAGATGTAAAACAATGTATTCGTTTTTTAAGCCATTCGCCGAGTCCACGTCAAGATGCCATTTATTTAAGAGTCTAATGATTTTTTAAATTCAAATTGTGCAAACTTCAACGCAGTAACATTGACAATAGAACACTAGAACTCATTTTTGTTGGACACAAGAACAACTCGAGCATGTTTTTCGGGAGCTGAACTAGGGCTTACACGTTGGCTGTGCCCCTGCATGGGACCAGTGCGAGGTTGTGCGGCAAATCCCGGCGTGGAGGGTCCAGACACTCCCACGGCGCAGACTTTGATGTCCCCACAGAGCGTTTCTGGTGTGGCTTATGCAAAAGAGACAATACAGCGTGTTTCTCTGCTCCCGGTAAGCATGTCTGTTGTAGCCTGCACTTTATAATTGTCTCTTTGATTATTCAAACAGTGTTTAAAATGTGACTCGTTTGTTATCCAAAAACATTTTATTTATTTTACTGATTTAAAATTATATGTATATATCTGAATTTTTTTTTTTTTTTTTTTTTTTTTTAGCTCAAACAGACTCTTGAGCATATTCATATAGCAAATCCACATAACCAGTCTGCACCCTAATGTACATCTTTTAAGTGTATGTTAATCAGTACATGAAGCGTACCTCTGAAAAGAGTCCATCATTTGTGAATTTACTGATTTGTTTTTAACTGCAGTTTTCACAAACTGTGGATGATGAAATCCTCTTTATTTTAGAAAATGTCTTTAAACTATCGCGGTTCAAACTTACTGAGTTCCCGAGCTACTTTTTTACTATGTGAATAAACTATTCAAACTAGAAAAGATTTAAAGACACATCTTAATTGGAAAAAAGGCAAAAAATTGGGAATGAAATTTATGTGACTGTTCATCTAAAAGCCAGCAGAGAGTGAAAATCCAAGAGCTGCTGCAATCCTCTGCATTAATGATCTCTCTCAGAAGTCTTGACACGTGCTTATAACTTAAACCACAAAAAACTCAGTTACAGCTGGTAAGATTTATGGTATAAACCAGACTTTCACAGCCTGCATCTTTACAGGGTTTTTTCTGCTTTTGTTCACTCCTAGTGTGATTAAAAAACAACAAACACAGAGCCCACTAACTATTAGCCGCTTCCCCCCCCTAAACAGTCAGTTGACTGAGAGAAATGCAATCCATTATTGTGAACGCTGAAGGAGATGTGCTCCATAGTCAAACTTATATTTCCTTAACTTACATCCTATGTTCTGTTTAATTCCGACATCCCTTCATGGTTTGATGGAAAATTGGTTAAACCATTGCTCAACTTATGTCTGAATGACGGCAGATAATTCTGATGAAACTGACCCCGTAAGCACTTTGCAGCTGAGTCGAGGGCTCGTGGAAATAAAGTCAGGAGGTGTTGTAACGTCGGGTTGCGTTTAGTGGTTGAGAGGAGGCGGCAAAACACTTAGCCAAAAGAATACACACTCGCACTGGCATTGGGAATTCCACAGCGTGTTCTTTAATATACCTTCTCTTCATCAACCATATAAGCCCGGTTGAACGGCTGCAGCTTAACAAGCATAGAGCGCAGTGTTCGCACAACCCATAACGTTGCAAACAAAGGTGCCTGGAGAGGTAAAACATAAAATCTGTCCCTCCTCATGCACTAGCGTGCAAGCACATGTCCACACAATCACAGAGAGAGTCAGTGGCGCATACGGATGACAACATTAACCCTTGACTTGGGTTGTCTTAAAGAGACACCACACCATTGTGACTGTTACAGTGTCCGGCGTGAGTGCGAGTGCGGTCTGTCCATTTGGGACGTCTGGGTGATTTTCAGAAGGACAGATGTTTCTGTTCAATTCTTAAATCCATCTTTTCAAACACAAACACTATTTTAAAGCCTCTAAAGAGTAAAATATTAATGATAATTATGATAACAGTAATAAAAACAAAAGCTCTCAGATCCATCAAACCAAGCAGCAGAGAGAACAATAAGTTAAGAAAAAACTTTAACCTTGTAGACTTCATTATGTTCCAGCTGCTCTACAGACGCTGTGACCTCGAACTTAAGCAGGTCGTAAAGTATGTGCAACTCAATAACTTCATAATTACACCCTGTGGTATTTAGGCAGCAGAACAACTAAGAATAACAACTACAAATAATGTTTTTAGGTTTCTGTTGTACTGCAAGGTTCTGTACAGGAGAACCAAACCAAGAGCAAATATTACGTCTCATTTACACCTGAGCACGAAGAGCCATCAAAATTTAGCAAATTTATTAATCTTTGTTTAGATGGTCTGGTCTGGTCCTTTATTTATACACTTCAGTGAGCGTTTGTTCCATACATTAAAATGTGGAGGTGTACGTGTGTGTGTGTCAGAGTGTGACCCCATAAACGACTTCCCTAAACCTGCTGGTCTGGAGGTCCAGCAGTTCATCTAAACAAAAGGCACTTAGACTAAGACAGATATAACTACATTAATCCTACCGTAAAACAATAAGACAAGGTACAACCTTTCCCATGCTCCTAGGATGTGGGGGTGAACGCCAGAACACGTGTTGTTACAGAATGTTACAGACCTCCCAGGATGAGACATTCTTTTAATATGCCACCAACTATATACTTCTAAACACAAATGATTACATGCAGTATTCTACCATATGCAAACGTATATCATTAAAAGATTATACGGACTACTAAATACAATTTTCCATTGACGACATGTCAGAGTTTCAAAGGTTAAACATGAGTTTCCAAAACGTTTTGCTGGAGAACAATGAACTATTTGACTGAGTTTCAATTATTTACAGACGAGCAAAACCAGGACAGAGAAAAAAGGACAAAACTGACAGAAAATAAGATCCCATGTAAATCTGTATTATGTAGAAGTTCCCACTAACTATTAGCCGCTTCCCCCCCCCCAAACAGTCAGTTGACTGAGAGAAATGCAATCCATTATTGTGAACGCTGAAGGAGATGTGCTCCATAGTCAAACTTATATTTCCTTAACTTACATCCTATGTTCTGTTTAATTCCGACATCCCTTCATGGTTTGATGGAAAATTGGTTAAACCATTGCTCAACTTATGTCTGAATGACGGCAGATAATTCTGATGAAACTGACCCCGTAAGCACTTTGCAGCTGAGTCGAGAGCTCGTGGAAATAAAGTCAGGAGGTGTTGTAACGTCGGGTTGCGTTTAGTGGTTGAGAGGAGGCGGCAAAACACTTAGCCAAAAGAATACACACTCGCACTGGCATTGGGAATTCCACAGCGTGTTCTTTAATATACCTTCTCTTCATCAACCATATAAGCCCGGTTGAACGGCTGCAGCTTAACAAGCATAGAGCGCAGTGTTCGCACAACCCATAACGTTGCAAACAAAGGTGCCTGGAGAGGTAAAACATAAAATCCGTCCCTCCTCATGCACTAGCGTGCAAGCACATGTCCACACAATCACAGAGAGAGTCAGTGGCGCATACGGATGACAACATTAACCCTTGACTTGGGTTGTCTTAAAGAGACACCACACCATTGTGACTGTTACAGTGTCCGGCGTGAGTGCGAGTGCGGTCTGTCCATTTGGGACGTCTGACAGACACTCTAGTGCAACTCAGAGTGTGAGCAGCAACTCCTGTATACTAAACATAAGAAAAGTAATTTGTAGTGCTTGACTTTTTTTTTAAACCGAGATTCCAGGGATCATGCTTATATGGTTTTCTTTTATTCAAAAACAGGTTAGTTTAGCGATCGTGTAACTGTGTCCTTGACCTTTTTACCAGCTTGAGAAGTTGGTTCCCTGGTGCAGATATTTGGGATGGTTCCAATGCTGAGTCTCCAAATGCATACAAAAGGATATTTTCTACGTTATTTCTTAAATGTGTATAAATGGGATGGGATGATGTTCGATAAAAGTAATAAACAATAAATGGACTGGTTCTTATATAGCGCTTTTCTACTCTTTCCGAGCACTCAAAGCGCTTTATACAGCCAATTCATTCACCCAATCACTTCTAAACTTAAGTGCTAAGTAGCTAACATTCATACACATTCACACTCCGATGGATGCATCGGAGAGTAACATGGGGTTAGTATCTTGCCCAAGGATATTTGGCATGCAGACTGGAGCAGCCTGGGATTGAACCACCGACCTTCTGGTTAGTGGCTGATCCGCTCTGCCACCTGAGCTACAGCCACCCCAAATGTAAATCTGTTTTTTTAACTTTGCAGACTCATTTACCCACTCCAGTGACAGCGATAAAAAAAGATCATGGCTTTAAAGAGATTGCATTACATTTTGTTTTTTGCTACATTAATAACTTTTCCAACTCTGATTCTCTGCAGGACCAACGCGGACATCAGTTTAGACTGAAATCCAGTTCCGACGGCATACGCAACATGTTCAAGCTGGCACGGAGGCATCTTTCTTTCAGCTTAACGAGTGAACCGTCAACTCGTTCAAACACACGTTAAAGTCTGTTTGGCTCGACACCACCGAACAGAGGCAGCAATATAACATCACTAACATTAACAGTGCAGTGAATCCTGCTTGTGCCGTGATATTCAGGACTGCAAACCGAGCAGCATCACTGACTTTCAGCTTGTTGTGTTTGTGGATATATGACTGACTTTAATTATCCATAAAATCATCACATTCTCTGTAAGATTAAGGTCGACTATTGAACAGAGAATATTTTAAAGTAAAGGCTTTAAAACCAAGTTAGTACAAACATCACTAATGTCACATAACTTTGCCGACATGTGGCCAACAGTAATGTTTTAATGTTCTTCATTATTAAACATTTGCACATAAATAAGTGACATAATATTCAGTAAGGCAAGGCAAGTTTATTTATATAGCACAACAAGGTCATTCAAAGTGCTTTAAAGAGACATTAAAAAACAAAAACAAATAAAAAGCATGATTTATTAAATTGATTAAAAAGAATTTAAGCTTAAAAGTGTGGATTTGGTGCTTTATTCAAATGCAGCTGAGAACAGGTGAGTCTTCAACCTGGATTTAAATAAACTGAGTGTTTCAGCTGATCTGAGGCTTTCTTGGGGTTTGTTCCAGATATATGGAGCATAAAAGCTGAATGCAGCTTCTCCGTGTCTGGTTCTGACTCTGGGAACTGATTAAAAAAAACGGATCCAGGTGACCTGAGGGATCTGGAAGGTTCATACTGGGTGAGGAGGTCACTGATGTATTTTGGTCCTAAACCATTCAGAACTTTATAGACCAGCATCAGAACTTCAAAGTCTATCCTCTGACGGACAGGCAGCCAGAGTGAAGACCTCAGAGCTGGACTGGTGTGGTCCACTTTTTTGGTCTTAGTGAGGACTCGAGCAGCAGAGTTCTGAATGAGCTGTAGTTGTCTGACTGCTTTTTTAGGTAGACTTGTAAAGATGCTGTTACAGTAATCAAGCCTACTAAAAATGAATGCATGGACTAGTTTTTCCAGGTCCTGTTGAGATATCATATCAGTACTTACTTTTAAACGTTTACTCTTTGGCCGCTCCACTTCCACCGTTTTTTTTTGGCAAAATTATCCACACCCACGCCGCGCTATGCAATCTGGGATATGTTGGGCCACGAAGTCTACACCAACACATCCTTAAAATTCAGGGAAATGAAGGACGCATTTGAGGGCCGCATTTCGAGCAGCCTTTGAATTGGGACAGCCTTCGTCACGTTGCTGTGGCGTAATCGGCCTTAAAATGAGGCCTTTAAGGCTGCAGACCCTGAATTGGGATACAGACCAGGAGTGACATGTTTAGCCACATGTTCTCCTTAAGTTGCTGGCTGTCTGAGTGGTGTCCAAGAAACGATGTGGGCTTCATAGATAATTGGCAAAAATTCTGGAGGAAACCTGGTCTTGTTAGGAGAGACGACATCGATCCCACTTTGGATGGAGCAGCTCTCATTTCTAGAAATATGGACAAATTTATTAAACCCCCTAAAATATGACTATCCAGAGCTGGGACCAGGAAGCAGAGTTGCAGTCTTACACGCCTCTCTGCAGCTTCTCTCCTCCTGAAACGACAGCCTCAACACAGCATTTAATCTGTTATTAGAATATTAAATATTTCACTTTAATGTTGCAACTATGCGGTCACTTCTGTCTTTAAACAAAATATTTTCCAACTACAGAAATCATGAAATCCAAACTAAAGTGTTACTGTTGCTTTATGCATTTTATATAAATAATCGATGATGGTACTGACATGAAGGAAGAGAAAGTTACAGGTTGCATCCTTTGAGTTGGTCTCCGTGCCTTTGGGCGATTTTCAGAAGGACAGATGTTTCTGTTCAATTCTTAAATCAATTTTTTCAAACACAAACACTATTTTAAAGCTTCTAAAGAGTAAAATATTAATGATAATTATAATAACAGTAATAAAAACAAAAGCTCTCAGATCCATCAAATCAACTAGCAGAAAGAACAATAAGTTAAGAGAAAACTTTAACCTTGTAGACTTCATTATGTTCCAGCTGCTCTACAGACGCTGTGACCTCGAACTTAAGCAGGTCGTAAAGTATGTGCAACTCAATAACTTCATAATTACACCCTGTGGTATTTAGGCAGCAGAACAACTAAGAATAACAACTACAAATAATGTTTTTAGGTTTCTGTTGTACTGCAAGGTTCTGTACAGGAGAACCAAACCAAGAGCAAATATTACGTCTCATTTACACCTGAGCACGAAGAGCCATCAAAATTTAGCAAATTGAATCATCTTTGTTTAGATGCAAGAAGAATCATATAGAAATGAAAAAGTATTAATATAAATCCAGAGCAAAGATATCCTCTAAATCAGCGTAGCACATGTGCAGCTGCTGGGATTCACTTAAGCATTCGGCTCGTTGCTGTTGCAGATTTTTCTCTCGCTGTTCTGGCTCACAGCGCTTCAAGCACAAAAATAAATATCCCCAAAGGTGTGAAAGGGAGCTAATTATTAAGAGTATTGTTACTCTCCCCAGGAGTAGTCCAGCAGTAGGAATCAGTCCAATAACAAGGTGTGTAACATCTAGCAGGGTGACAGAAAAACCCAGGGTAACTTCTAAGGACCTCAACGTCTCTCTCACATTGTGTTTTTTAAACATGTTTCCATTTGTCGCTTCAGTCTTCACTCTGTAATACATGAAGAGAAATCATGGATGAAACAATTTCTCATGAAACCAGGGGTGTGGTCCAACAGTCAGTTTTGGTGAGGAAGGTTCCTAACTGAGAGAAGTGACCCAGAAGTATCTGTGTAGCAGCCACAATGAAAAAAGATCATGAGCTTTATTAACTGATCAAAGTCTATTCTTCCATCTTCTGTATTATTCAGTTTGCATTGGTAATGCAGAAGTTCAGCCCAGCAACCAATTCAGTTCAACACAAGTTTAAATGATTCTATCTGAACTCTGTGGAGCCTGATCTCAAGCTTTTTGAGTCTGACACTGAAACCAGAGGATCTTTCTGTCTCTTCAGATTCACTGTGATGGGAGTGATTTCAGCCCTGAGTGATCACGCTGATGTTTGCACAGAGCAGACAATGAGGTGAATGTTTTGGCACATTGGTAACAGTGAAACAGTTTATTAGTAACGTGGGATCGTTTGTGTTCGGAGTATGAACTGAGATTCCTGAAGCTCTTGTCACACTGGTCACAGCTGTAGTTTCCTTCCACGTGTGCACGTTCATGCCTGTTACGATGACTTGAACGTGAGAAGCTTTTGTCACAGTGTCTGCACTTGTATGGTTTCTCTCCCGTGTGGACTCGTTTGTGTGATTTAAGCTTACTTGCAGTGGTGAAGGATGACCCACACTGATCACAGAGGTGCTTTTTGACCCCACTGTGAATCAGTTCATGTTGTTTTAAGTGATGTGATGTGATGAAGCTTCTCCCACATTCTTTGCAGTATTTCAGTTTGTCTCCAGTGTGTCTACGTTGATGTATTTTTAGGTCAGCTTGCCAACTGAAAGTTTTTCCACAGAGGTCACAACGAAAGTCTTTCCCACCACCACAGTGATGACAGGGTTGAGAACTGGATCCATCTGTGTCGCTCTGCTTCTAAACAAAGACACAAAGACAGTGTAAGTCAGTCCTTCAACATTTTTATCCTGAACGTCGCCTGGAATAAAGAGCATCTCTGCAGACGTCCAATTACATTTTACTGTTTCAGTTAACACACTCAGTTTACTGGGCTGCAATAACTACAATACTTCCACCATAATACTACAGTAATACTAAAATCATAACTGAAATGAAAATCTGAATAATCACTCAGAGCTGCTTTTCCATGAAGTAGAATTGCTAACATGCTAACACAATTTAATGAGCAGAGTTGTTTCAAACAGTCAGGCTAAAATGACAAGATAACAATATAAACACATACCTCACAGTAACTGCACTTGTAGAGTTTCTTTCTGGTGTGGATCTGTTGGTGTTGTCTCAGGGAATGTGGAGATTTAAAAGTCTTCTCACACAGGTCACATTTATAAGGTCGTCCCTCAGTGTGGGTAAACATGTGTCGTTGTAAGTGTTGGTCTGTAGCAAAGTATTTGCCACACTGTTCACAGCAGTACACATCATGTCTGGTGTGAATTCGTAGGTGTTTATTTCGGTGGCCTCTCTGGCTGAAAGTTTTTCCACAAATGTCACAGCTGTATGCCTTAATTCCAGAGTGGGTAACTAGATGATTCTGTAAGTAGCTACTGCGATTAAAAGCTCTGCCACACTGATCACAGCTGTACGCTTTAACTCCACTGTGGATGAGTTGGTGTTGTTTTAGGGAATCCTTCCTGGAAAAAGACTTTCCACACAAGTCACAGCTGAACGGTCTCTCTCCAGTGTGGATGACCTGATGCTTTTTTAGTGAAGCCTTCTCAGTAAACTCCTTCCCACACTCGTCACAGCTGTACGCTTTAACTCCACTGTGGATGAGTTCGTGCCGTTTTAGGGAATCCTTCAAGGAAAAAGACTTTCCACACAAGTCACAGCTGAACGGTCTCTCTCCAGTGTGGATGAACTGATGAAGTTTTAGTGAATTCTTCAGAGCAAAATCCTTCCCACAAATGTCACAGCTGTATGCCTTAATTCCAGAGTGGGTAACTAGATGACTCTGTAAGCTCCTACTGCAATTAAAAGCTCTGCCACACTGATCACAGCTGTACGCTTTAACTCCACTGTGGATGAGTTGGTGTTGTTTTAGGTGACCCTTCCTGGAAAAAGACTTTCCACACTCGTCACAGCTGTACACTTTAACTCCACTGTGGATGAGTTGGTGTTTTTTTAGGGAATCCTTCCAGGAAAAAGACTTTCCACACAAGTCACAGCTGAACGGTCTCTCTCCAGTGTGGATGACCTGATGAAGTTTTAGTGAATTCTTCCTAGTAAAATGCTTCCCACACTCGTCACAGGTGTGTTTTTTCTCTCTCTTTCTTCTGTGAGGTTTGTCGGCCTCCTGAGAGCGCTGACTTCTCGCTTCATGTTGGTCCTGCAGTGACAGAGATACAAACAGAGGCAGTGAGTGAAATGCAGTCGTGGAACAAACTGAACCTTCAAACTCCCTCCATCAACACTAGTTTTAAACCTGAAGGTGGAGTGTGGCACCAAACACCTTAAAGGTCTCTTATCCCCACCTGCTGGTAGTTCTAACACATTACATCCAACCTGGTGTTAAAAAGAATTCATGACTGTTTAAACACTAAAATCATGCCCATCCCTCCTGATTGTACACACACACACACACACACACACTAAATTATTATTTTATCATTTATATTATAGTGTTGTTTCCTATTACATCTTTCTTTAATTTTTATAGATTTATACATAATTATTCAGTGATAATAAATCCTATGTTTGGGGTGATCGTGGCTCAAGAGTTGGGAGTTCGCCTTGTAATCGGAAGGTTGCCGGTTCGAGCCCCGGCTCGGACAGTCTCGGTCGTTGTGTCCTTGGGCAAGACACTTCACCTACCGCCTACTGGTGATGGCCAGAAGGGCCGATGGCGCGATATGGCAGCCTCGCTTCTGTCAGTCTGCCCCAGGGCAGCTGTGGCTACAACTGTAGCTTGCCTCCACCAGTGTATGAATGTGAGAGTGAATGGGTGGATGACTGGACGTGTAAAAGCGCTTTGGGGTCTCTAGGCGGGACTAGTAAAAGCGCTATACAAATACAGGCCATTTACCATTTATCTATGTTTGTTTATTCAAAAAGAACCCCATTAGCTTCCACAACAGATGTTGCTCATCTTCCGTCAAATACAATCACATAAAATATTATACAATAAAGTGGATTCAATTTGGCTCTTACATCCACAGTGAGGTTTCACAATTGTTAAAATATAAGCAATCAATAATAATAATAATAATATCAATAACATTCAGGCACATTACACAAATTTCAAAAAGAAATAATCTCTTACAATATTTACAACAACTAAAAGCTCTGTAAATCGGCTTTTAAGTGGTCATTGAAGTTTTGAATAGTTTGAATAATTCTCTAATTTTATAAGGCAATTTATTCCACTTAAAAGATGCTCTAAATATAACAGTTTTACAAAAAGTTACTTTGTTTTTAATTTGTGATAACAATATAACTGACGATATAATTGACACTAGACAAAATACTTTACAACTCCACAACTTTATTAAAAAACTCATCAATATATTTTCAGTTAAACAAGCAGCTGTTTTTATGTGCATTAAAGTTATATAAAAATTTAACAGTGCAAATGCAAATTGCTTGCTGACAGTTAAACCAAAAGGATTTTCCAGAGGAAATTGGCTGACATTTGCTCCAAGGCATTTGCATTTGCACTGTTAAATTTTTTATATAACTTTAATGCACATAAAAAACAGCTGCTTGTTTAAGTGAAAATACATTGATAGGTTTTTTAATAAAGTTGCAAGGTTGTAAAGTATTTTGTCTAGTGTCAATTATATCGTCAGCTATATCGTTATCGCAAATTTTCAAAATATATATCTTGATAAATATTTTTGGTCATATCGCCCTGCTCTGTCTGTCACCTTCTGTGTTGAGCTCATCGTTTTCTCTGTAGTGGCTGAGCTGAGTCCAAGTAGCTGAAAATGTTCCTCTGCTGCTCCGTCAGACTCTTCTCCTCCTGCTGATCAGCTGGGACACAAAACAGATCTTTGTTAGGCTCCACACTGCACTGAAGAGTCAAAGTGTCTCATATGTTCATCTCACAAGTAAAAGAACACATTTTTGTTTCCCGAGGTGGGCAACTTATTGGAAACAAACACAAAAGGTTTGAGCACCGATACCTGGCATTGCTGGCATTGAAAGATGCAATGCCAGCAATGTGGATTGTCAAGACTAAAACCAATCATTAAGCAAAGACAACAGGGATCATTTGTTTCTGTTTATTTAGCATTCACAACATTTGTAGTTGCCTTCTGTACAGGGGAAGTCCACGCACACTGTGTGGTACCGCCATCCGCAGAAGGTGCATTCAATCTCTGTAAGAAAAACTAGATTGTCTGAGACTGTGAAATGATATTAACAAAAGGAGAGGTGATTTGTAAAACTTCAAGTGTATGATAAGGTGAAAACAAATACACAATTGCATGTCATGTAGCTGAAGGTTTTTTTTCTTCTTCTTTTGGAAGACCTGAAAACACTGAAAGTTACAAATGTATTGTGCTTGAAACAAATTCAAAATAAGTGATAAAGCCAGCTGCACATGTGTGTCACAAGTAAATCTGGCTGTATAATAAACAGAAACAAGTGATCCCTGCTGTCTTTGCTTAATGATTGGTTTGAGTCTTGACAATCCACATTGCATCTTTCAATATGTTTGAGGGTAGATTTGAATGCACCAGTGTAAGTGCAGCCACTCAGACTCTACTCAATGTGGTCATAGAAACAGGTGCAGATGTGTCACGAGTTAATCTAGTAGTAGGCTATGGCACTTGGCCACAGGTGGCAGTAGTGGACTGACCTCCATTTGAGACTGCTCCAGCTGCTCTGTGACAGTCAGTAGATCTGCTACAAATAGCAAATCATATGCAAGTTTTGGAAATTACATTATAAATATTCCTAACTTAGCCATGGCTGCCATGTTGATGCATTACCTATATTGGCTGAAAATGTTCATTTCCAGAGAAAAGACACAGGCAGACTGTGCTTACAGGATGTGATGTTACATGTTATTATGTGATGTTATTGGAATCATCATGAATAACGGGAGTGGTGATTTCTATAACTTTGTGTATATAATTTGGCATTTCTTACTGATGTAGGCCAAAAATAAATACATAATAAAATTTTATTTATTTTAAAGGTTTATTTGCAAGATACAAAAACAGACAAAATAGAAAGTTCCACATGTACTGTGGAACTTTACACACACACACACACACACACATAAAATTTATTAAGGACTGTACATTAACATAAAACTGTTGTTTTACCAGAGAAACACACACACACGGAGGGAGGGGGAGAGAGAGAGGGAGAGAGCGAGAGCGAGAGAGAGGATATGCAAACAGCTACCAAACAGTCGTCATAATTCGTCATACAATGAGAACAGGACAAATCAACAATTAACAATGACTAATTAATATTAAAATCTGTAACATAATGTATTGTTTGGAGTTTAGTCTGATTGTTTCAGGATGACCTGCCATTATCCAATCACACATCTGCTTACCTGTATCTTTTGCTTGTTTCTCCTCCTTTTCTTTTCTATTTTTTCTAAACTGAGCCCCTGATGGCTTTGAACTTTTCTTGTCCATCTTCCATTGGTTTTAATTTTGCACTCCAGTATGAACACAAATTCCCCAACCCGAGGATCACCACAACTTAACCTAACAGACCTACACCTTAGTTCACAGATTCACTTTGTCTAAGGTTTATTTCTGGGATTTCGCACAACCCAGTATTCAGATCGTGAATACATAATGGGCTTGGATTTACAACATTATGAATGAAATGTGCTCTATTTGGAAGCAGCATGTCCCCCTCCCCTTTCCAGGGGTTGTGTGTGAGACTTTAAATCATCAAACTGTAAATTATAAATTTTAAATTGTTATTGATCCCTTTACCCCTGGTCCTAAAGTGTATATTTATTTTCTTACTCTTCTTATATTTATTGTTTGTTTACTTTCACTGCTGTAACTGGAGCCTCGTCGTCTCGTCTCTCTATATACTGGACTGTATGTAGCGGAGATGACAATAAAGTTTACTTTGACTTCAGCAGCGAGCAGGCGCACCGAGGGCTCTCGCGCTCACTTTTCGTGTATAGAATAAAAAAAAACATCGGTGCAAATTATAAGTCTGTATCATAATGTCTGGTGTGTTTTATTTTGCGAGTTGGTTATTAGATGCTGCTCCAGCCAGCCAGAGACTCCCCCGCCGCCCCGCCCTCTCCTCCCTGTGCCGCAAGCAGCAGGCGCACCTCGCAAACGGAGGGCGCCCTTACTCCCAGCAAATGGGTGATAGAAAACCGATCGATGCCTACGACATTCCCAATATGCGCTGGCATGATGTCGGGGCAGCATGAGTACGAGCAATCTTATTTTAATTTTTTTTCCGATGCTTGTGATGCCCCACCACCCCACCACGATGCCGCCTCGGGCAACAGCCCGTGTCGCCCGTATCAAAAATCGCTACTGTCACAAGTTAATCTAGTAGTAGGCTATGGTACTTGGCCAGAGGTGGCGCTGGTTGACTCGACTCCATTTGAGTAGTAAACTGCACTAGTTGTGAAGCAAAAACGCTGAAATCGGAGTAATAACACGTACGAGGTGAACGATGACAAAGACAAGATTCTCCCAATCGTTTACTCTTGCTGTCCTGTGAACACCATCTGCATGAGAATATCACCAGGTAAACCCGCGATATTTTTAAACATTTTGTTGTTCTAGAGGAACAAGACTGACGGAGTGTGTTTGAGGTAACCTCACAAATGTCACAGATGACATATTTGGTGTTTATTTGCTGTTTTGTCGGTAGCAGCTCCTGAAAAGCAAGTCTGTTCAACCAACTCCAGTTAACAGCCCACGTGTACACACTGAGAACCACTGCTACAGAACAATGGCGATTTCCGTTATATGGTAACACTTGCAACTCACGTGACGCCCAGAATTGTACAATACTGATGCTTGAGAGCGCGCGTGTGATGCAAGTATGTGTAGAGTGTTGAGCGCGTGATCAGTGGTGAGAAAAACAACTCACGAAACTTGACCTTTCTATACTCGTGGCTCACTTGCACTTCTAATCTATTCGTTTGCACACTTACACACACCCAGCTGTGGTTTCCTGTTTTGCTGCACTCTGGAGAGCCTCGCCTTTAACGGTCTTCTCTCACAGAGAGCAACAGAAAACTTCACTCAAAAAACTTCGAAAAACTCAAGATTGACTGAACTCAGTTCAAAGTTACCTTGACACTTACCTTTAGATGTGAGAGGTTGTGATGGTCCGCTTGAAGCTGACGCTCCGGTGCTTGTGTGAAAAAGATCAACACACTGCTTCAGAAGCACTGTGTCGAGGCTTGATTCGTTTGGCCAGAGTCACATGATTAGTGACGTCTGAAGTTTCTGTACTTTTTTTAAAATTGAACACACAATGAGTATACAACATACAAACAGATGAAGTTTACGAAAGAACAGAACATGAACATACAAAATCAGGGGTAAAAAAATTATGATATGAGTACGCGCAATAATCAACATATAAATATTGTTCTGAGAGCCTTTTTGTTGGTTTAGTCTGATATTGATTGTATGTACAATTCCATATCCTTATAAAAAGGCAGAAATATGGTGTTTTATTAATAAACTTACATTTATGGATAAAAAATTTAGCTAAAAGTATTAACAAATTTATTATAAAAAAACATTTATCATTCTTCCTGGGGAACTTAAAGAAATAGAATAAAACATTTTCCCATTATTAAGAAAACTCCCTTAAAATATGGACAATAACAAACCTGCTAAATTCCTTCCAGAATCTCTGTGTAGAGGAACAGTACCAAAAAAGATGTGCCACAGTTTCTGGATGATCCCCACAGAAAGTTCAACTAGTATTTATGTGTCTTTTAAATGTTACCATATAGTGACTGGCAGGGTAACATTTATGAAGAATTTTATATGAGATTTCCTTCACCTTGTTTACAATTAGATATTTATGGGATCATCCAGACTGTCTTCCAGGTGATATCTGGAACATGTCGGTTCCAGTAAGATATTATATATATGGGAGAGACATGATATCTTCTTGGAATAAACTACATATTCTTTTATTGCTGTTACCAAGTTCCTGTGAAAAGCAGATTTTTCCCACTGCTGACTCAGCTGGATCAGGGAGAGTGACTGAGGTAGATATTGAACTGTCAGTGTTTTTATATAACATTAAAGTACCTGACAGTATGGCACCAAGCACCATTGAGAATTCCCGAACACTTACGGGAAAATTATAAAGTGTAAGGGATTCATTGTAAGTAAGTAGTGCTCCCTCTTTATTAACCAGCTGAGCCACCAATAGGATCCCATTTTGGACCCAAGTTTCCAGGAAAAGTGATAATAAAAGAAATAAAATATCTCTGTTGTTCCAGATGAGGTATTTGTGTAGTGAGAAGTTGTGTTTATAAATGAGGGTCCACGCTAAGAGGACCTGCTGCATATATATATATATATATGATAATGTTAAGTTTTAGATTTTAAATAGGCTATAAATTTTACTACAGAGTAGGACGGATTGTAGGGTAGCAAACATGGTCGGGAAACACGTTTTGAACACAGCAGGTTACCTGGGTGTAATGTTTTTACTGGTTGTAATGCTTTTTTTTTCAGTTAAAAAGAAACATGGACTGCCTCCTAACTATATAAAGAGTAACTGAAGGTTAAATGCAGCAAATATGTCCTGGTTTAAGCCAGACACTTACACCTGCGCTCCGCTGCGTCTAAGCCACTATCGCTCTGGCAGCTGAAGCACTCCCGAAAAATGGGCTAAAATCGCCCCTGCTTTAAGATTATCTGACTAGTAACGGATTGCATTTATATTTATAGAGCCGGGTGGAGGTATGCTACACCAATGCTTGTAATGAAAAGAAGGACTTTCTATTGCTTGTAGAGAGCCATTTCTTTTTACAATAGCGGATGTATTTTACTTTCTTATATTAACCTACAGGCCGCCCACTCGTCTCCTCGTATGTGTAAAAAATATCCCTTAGTGAAAAAAGCGCCGCTCACATATTCAGAACTCTATCCCAAATAATTTTATTAAAACACCCTGATAAGGTATTTTGGTTTGGTGCAGCCACTCATACCAAAGTAAAGAGTTTTTCTTCTTTTTTATAGCTACTTTTACAACGGGTTTTCTCGTTAACAGAAAATAGACAGAAACCCTAAAAGAAAATGGCCTTGTTTTACGCACATCAAGAAGGAGTCAGACGACCGTCGGTTCATCCCGGTCAATGTTTCCTCCGTCGGGTACCATAAACATATAAGAAAAACCCCCAGAGAATTTATTATTTTTCTAAGAGTGAGAGAGAGAGAGAGAGAGAGACTGAGAGAGCGAATCGATCAAAGTTTTCTACAAAACATTATACACGTTATAAATGTTAACCAACCTTTGACACATGGATGTTGGCTTAATTTTTACCCAAAGAGAAATTTGACCCTCCATCCATCCATCCATCCATCTTCATCCGCTTTATCCGGAGCCAGGTCGCGGGGGCAGCAGCCTAAGCAAAGAGGCCCAGACCTCCCTCTCCCCAGCCACCTCCTCCAGCTCATCCGGGGGAACTCCAAGGCGTTCCCAGGCCAGCCGAGAGATATAATCTCTCCAGCGTGTCCTGGGTCTGCCCCGGGGGCCTCCTCCCAGTGGGACATGCCTGGAACACCTCACCCAGGAGGCGCCAGGGGGGCATCCTTACCAGATGCCCAAACCACCTCAGCTGGCTCCTTTCGATGTGGAGCAGCAGCGGCTCTACTCTGAGCCCCTCCCGGATGGCCGAACTTCTCACCCTATCTCTAAGGGAGATTCCAGCCACCCTTCGGAGGAAGCTCATTTCCGCCGCTTGTATCCGCGATCTCGTCCTTTCGGTCACTACCCACAGCTCGTGGCCATAGGTGAGGGTAGGGACGTAGATCGACCGGTAAATTGAGAGCTTCGCTTTTACACTCAGCTCCCTCTTCACCACGACGGACCGGTGCAGCGTCTGCATTACTGCAGCTGCAGCCCCAATCCGTCTGTGGATCTCCGGCTCCCTTCTCCCATCACTCGCGAACAAGACCCCGAGATACTTGAACTCCTCCACTTGGGGCAGGAACTCATCCCCGACCCGGAGTGGGCACTCCACCCTTTTCCGGCTGAGAACCATGGCCTCAGATTTGGAGGTGCTGATCCTCATTCCCGCTGCTTCACACTCGGCTGCGAACCGCTCCAGTGCGAGCTGGAGGCCCTCACCCGATGAAGCCAACAGAATCACATCATCTGCAAAGATCAGAGATGAGATCCTGAGGCCACCAAAGCGAAAGCCCTCCGCCAATTGGCTGCGCCTAGAAATCCTGTCCATAAAAATTATGAACAGAACTGGTGACAAAGGGCAGCCCTGGCGGAGCCCATCACCCACCGGGAACGAGTCCGACTTATTGCCGGCAATGCGAACCAAGCTCTTGCAACGGTTGTATAGGGATCGAATGGCCCGTAGCAATGGGCCAGACACCCCATACTCCCGCAACACCTCCCACAGGACACCCCGAGGGACACGGTCGAATGCCTTCTCCAAGTCCACAAAACACATGTAGACTGGTTGGGCAAACTCCCATGCACCCTCAAGTATCCTCGAGAGGATGAAGAGCTGGTCCAGTGTTCCGCGACCAGGACGAAAACCGCATTGTTCCTCCTGTATCCGAGGTTTGACTAGCGGACGAACTCTCCTTTCCAGCACCCTGGCATAGACTTTCCCGGGGAGGCTGAGGAGTGTGATCCCCCTGTAGTTGGAACACACCCTCCGGTCCCCCTTCTTAAAGATGGGGACCACCACCCCGGTCTGCCAATCCGCGGGTACTGCCCCTGATCTCCACGCAACATTGCAGAGGCGTGTCAGCCAGGATAGCCCTACAACGTCCAGAGCCTTCAGGAACTCGGGGCGGACCTCATCACTATACACAGTGCTCTACCTGCACTGTGTATAGTGCTGATGGAGCGCTGCTGACGTCGACTGAGAAAATTGTCAGGCGGTGGAAGAAATTTGACCCCAATACAAAAAACAGGATACTGTGGTGAACACTTACCTCAACTTTGATGTTTTTTTTTTCACAGCCATTTATTCTGAAAAAAAAGTAAACATGTTACAAGGACAGTTTTGACACAATGCCCAGTGCAGAGTACATGAATGGGAAGTAGGAATTCCTCCTCTCTATACTTACACTCCTCCCTAACAAATGCCGAGTCATCATCTCCATAATCTGTGTCTGGATTTATCCCACTTTTCGAGTTTCATTGGAGTGTACTCAAGTGCACAAGATGTAAAACAATGTATTCGTTTTTTAAGCCATTCACCGAGTCCACGTCAAGATGCCATTTATTTAAGAGTCTAATGATTTTTTTAATTCAAATTGTGCAAACTTCAACGCAGTAACATTGAAAATAGAACACTAGAACTCATTTTTGTTGGACACAAGAACAACTCGAGCATGTTTTTCGGGAGCTGAACTAGGGCTTACACGTTGGCTGTGTCCCTGCATGGGACCAGTGCGAGGTTGTGCGCCAAATCCCGGCGTGGAGGGTCCAGACACTCCCACGGCGCAGACTTTGATGTCCCCACAGAGCGTTTCTGGTGTGGCTTATGCAAAAGAGACAATACAGCGTGTTTCTCTGCTCCCGGTAAGCATGTCTGTTGTAGCCTGCACTTTATAATTGTGTCTTTGATTATTCAAACAGTGTTTAAAATGTGACTCGTTTGTTATCCAAAAACATTTTATCTATGTTACTGATTTAAAATTATATGTATATATTTGAAGTTTTTTTTTTTTTTTTTTAGCTCAAACAGACTCTTGAGCATATTCATATAGCAAATCCACATAACCAGTCTGCACCCTAATGTACATCTTTTAAGTGTATGTTAATCAGTACATGAAGCGTACCTCTGAAAAGAGTCCATCATTTGTGAATTTACTGATTTGTTTTTAACAGCAGTTTTCACAAACTGTTGATGATGAAATCCTCTTTATTTTAGAAAATGTCTTTAAACTATCGCAGTTCAAACTTACTGAGTTCCCGAGCTACTTTTTTACTATGTGAATAAACTATTCGAACTAGAAAAGATTTAAAGACACATCTTAATTGGAAAAAAGGCGAAAAATTGGGAATGAAATTTATGTGACTGTTCATCTAAAAGCCAGCAGAGAGTGAAAATCCAAGAGCTGCTGCAATCCTCTGCATTAATGATCTCTCTCAGAAGTCTTGACACGTGCTTATAACTTAAACCACAAAAAACTCAGTTACAGCTGGTAAGATTTATGGTATAAACCAGACTTTCACAGCCTGCATCTTTACAGGGTTTTTTCTGCTTTTGTTCACTCCTAGTGTGATTAAAAAACAACAAACACAGAGCCCACTAACTATTAGCCGCTTCCCCCCCCCCCCCCCCAAACAGTCAGTTGACTGAGAGAAATGCAATCCATTATTGTGAACGCTGAAGGAGATGTGCTCCATAGTCAAACTTATATTTCCTTAACTTACATCCTATGTTCTGTTTAATTCCGACATCCCTTCATGGTTTGATGGAAAATTGGTTAAACCATTGCTCAACTTATGTCTGAATGACGGCAGATAATTCTGATGAAACTGACCCCGTAAGCACTTTGCAGCTGAGTCGAGGGCTCGTGGAAATAAAGTCAGGAGGTGTTGTAACGTCGGGTTGCGTTTAGTGGTTGAGAGGAGGCGGCAAAACACTTAGCCAAAAGAATACACACTTGCACTGGCATTGGGAATTCCACAGCGTGTTCTTTAATATACCTTCTCTTCATCAACCATATAAGCCCGGTTGAACGGCTGCAGCTTAACAAGCGTAGAGCGCAGCGTTCGTACAACCCATAACGTTGCAAACAAAGGTGTCTGGAGAGGTAAAACATAAAATCTGTCCCTCCTCATGCACTAGCGTGCAAGCACATGTCCACACAATCACAGAGAGAGTCAGTGGCGCATACGGATGACAACATTAACCCTTGACTTGGGTTGTCTTAAAGAGACACCACACCATTGTGACTGTTACAGTGTCCGGCGTGAGTGCGAGTGCGGTCTGTCCATTTGGGACGTCTGACAGACACACTAGTGCAACTCAGAGTGTGAGCAGCAACTCCTGTATACTAAACATAAGAAAAGTAATTTGTAGTGCTTGACTTTTTTTTTAAACCGAGATTCCAGGGATCATGCTTATATGGTTTTCTTTTATTCAAAAACAGGTTAGTTTAGCGATCGTGTAACTGTGTCCTTGACCTTTTTACCAGCTTGAGACGTTGGTTCCCTGGTGCAGATATTTGGGATGGTTCCAATGCTGAGTCTCCAAATTCATACAAAAGGATATTTTCTACGTTATTTCTTAAATGTGTATAAATGGGATGGGATGATGTTCGATAAAAGTAATAAACAATAAATATAAATCTGTTTTTTTAACTTTGCAGACTCATTTACCCACTCCAGTGACAGCGATAAAAAAAGATCATGGCTTTAAAGAGATTGCATTACATTTTGTTTTTTGCTACATTAACAACTTTTCCAACTCTGATTCTCTGCAGGACCAACACGGACATCAGTTTAGACTGAAATCCAGTTCCGACGGAATACGCAACATGTTCAAGCTGGCACGGAGGCATCTTTCTTTCAGCTTAACGAGTGAACCGTCAACTCGTTCAAACACACGTTAAAGTCTGTTTGGCTCGACACCACCGAACAGAGGCAGCAATATAACATCACTAACATTAACAGTGCAGTGAATCCTGCTTGTGCCGTGATATTCAGGACTGCAAACCGAGCAGCATCACTGACTTTCAGCTTGTTGTGTTTGTGGATATATGACTGACTTTAATTATCCATAAAATCATCACATTCTCTGTAAGATTAAGGTCGACTATTGAACAGAGAATATTTTAAAGTTAGTACAAACATCACTAATGTCACATAACTTTGCCGACATGTGGCCAACAGTAATGTTTTAATGTTCTTCATTATTAAACATTTGCACATAAATAAGTGACATAATATTCAGTAAGGCAAGGCAAGTTTATTTGTATAGCACAATTCAACAACAAGGTCATTCAAAGTGCTTTAAAGAGACATTAAAAAACAAAAACAAATAAAAAGCATGATTTATTAAATTGATTAAAAAGAATTTAAGCTTAAAAGTGTGGATTTGGTGATTTATTCAAATGCAGCTGAGAACAGGTGAGTCTTCAACCTGGATTTAAATAAACTGAGTGTTTCAGCTGATCTGAGGCTTTCTTGGGGTTTGTTCCAGATATATGGAGCATAAAAGCTGAATGCAGCTTCTCCGTGTCTGGTTCTGACTCTGGGAACTGATTAAAAAAAACGGATCCAGGTGACCTGAGGGATCTGGAAGGTTCATACTGGGTGAGGAGGTCACTGATGTATTTTGGTCCTAAACCATTCAGAACTTTATAGACCAGCATCAGAACTTCAAAGTCTATCCTCTGACGGACAGGCAGCCAGAGTGAAGACCTCAGAGCTGGACTGGTGTGGTCCACTTTTTTGGTCATAGTGAGGACTCGAGCAGCAGAGTTCTGAATGAGCTGTAGTTGTCTGACTGCTTTTTTAGGTAGACTTGTAAAGATGCTGTTACAGTAATCAAGCCTACTAAAAATGAATGCATGGACTAGTTTTTCCAGGTCCTGTTGAGAAGTCATATCAGTACTTACTTTTAAACGTTTACTCTTTGGCCACTCCACTTCCACCGTTTTTTTTTGGCAAAATTATCCACACCCACGCCGCGCTATGCAATCTGGGATATGTTGGGCCACGAAGTCTACACCAACACATCCTTAAAATTCAGGGAAATGAAGGACGCATTTGAGGGCTGCATTTCGAGCAGCCTTTGAATTGGGACAGCCTTCGTCACGTTGCTGTGGCGTAATCGGACTTAAAATGCGGCCTTTAAGGCTGCAGACCCTGAATTGGGATACAGACCAGGAGTGACATGTTTAGCCACATGTTCTCCTTAAGTTGCTGTCTGTCTGAGTGGTGTCCAAGAAACGATGTGGGCTTCATAGATAATTGGCAAAAATTCTGGAGGAAACCTGTTCTTGTTAGGAGAGAGGGCATCGATCCCACTTTGGATGGAGCAGCTCTCATTTCTAGAAATATGGACAAATTTATTAAACCCCCTAAAATATGACTATCCAGAGCTGGGACCAGGAAGCAGAGTTGCAGTCTTACACGCCTCTCTGCAGCTTCTCTCCTCCTGAAACGACAGCCTCAACACAGCATTTAATCTGTTATTAGAATATTAAATATTTCACTTTAATGTTGCAACTATGCGGTCACTTCTGTCTTTAAACAAAATATTTTCCAACTACAGAAATCATGAAATCCAAACTAAAGTGTTACTGTTGCTTTATGCATTTTATATAAATAATCGATGATGGTACTGACATGAAGGAAGAGAAAGTTACAGGTTGCATCCTTTGAGTTGGTCTCCGTGCCTTTGGGCGATTTTCAGAAGGACAGATGTTTCTGTTCAATTCTTAAATCAATTTTTTCAAACACAAACACTATTTTAAAGCTTCTAAAGAGTAAAATATTAATGATAATTATAATAACAGTAATAAAAACAAAAGCTCTCAGATCCATCAAATCAACTAGCAGAAAGAACAATAAGTTAAGAGAAAACTTTAACCTTGTAGACTTCATTATGTTCCAGCTGCTCTACAGACGCTGTGACCTCGAACTTAAGCAGGTCGTAAAGTATGTGCAACTCAATAACTTCATAATTACACCCTGTGGTATTTAGGCAGCAGAACAACTAAGAATAACAACTACAAATAATGTTTTTAGGTTTCTGTTGTACTGCAAGGTTCTGTACAGGAGAACCAAACCAAGAGCATTTACACCTGAGCACGAAGAGCCATCAAAATTTAGCAAATTCAATCATCTTTGTTTAGATGCAAGAAGAATCATATAGAAATGAAAAAGTATTAATATAAATCCAGAGCAAAGATATCCTCTAAATCAGCGTAGCACATGTGCAGCTGCTGGGATTCACTTAAGCATTCGGCTCGTTGCGTTTGCAGATTTTTCTCTCGCTGTTCTGGCTCACAGCGCTTCAAGCACAAAAATAAATATCCCCAAAGGTGTGAAAGGGAGTTAATTAGTAAGAGTATTGTTACTCTCCCCAGGAGTAGTCCAGCAGTAGGAATCAGTCCAATAACAAGGTGTGTAACATATAGCAGGGTGACAGAAAAACCCAGGGTAACTTCTAAGGACCTCAACGTCTCTCTCACATTGTGTTTTTTAAACATGTTTCCATTTGTCGCTTCAGTCTTTTCTCTGAAATACATGAAGAGAAATCATGGCTGAAACAATTTCTCATGAAACCAGGGGTGTGGTCCAACAGTCAGTTTTGGTGAGGAAGGTTCCTAACTGAGAGAAGTGACCCAGAAGTATCTGTGTAGCAGCCACAATGAATCAAGATCATGAGCTTTATCAACTGATCAAAGTCTATTCTTCGATCTTCTGTATTATTCAGTTTGCATTGGTAATGTACAAGTTCAGCCCAGCAACCAATTCAGTTCAACACAAGTTTAAATGATTCTATCTGAACTCTGTGGAGCCTGATCTCAAGCTTTTTGAGTCTGACACTGAAACCAGAGGATCTTTCTGTCTCTTCAGATTCACTGTGATCCAGTGATGGGAGTAATTTCAGTCCTGAGTGATCACGCTGATGTTTGCACAGAGCAGACAATGAGGTGAATGTTTGGGCACATTGGTAACAGTGAAACAGTTTATTAGTAACGTGGGATCGTTTGTGTTCGGAGTATGAACTGAGATTCCTGAAGCTCTTGTCACACTGGTCACAGCTGTAGTTTCCTTCCATGTGTGCACGTTCATGCCTGTTACGATGACTTGAACATGAGAAGCTTTTGTCACAGTGTCTGCACTTGTATGGTTTCTCTCCTGTGTGCACTCGTTTGTGTGTTTTAAGCTCACATGCAGTGGTGAAGGATGACCCACAGTGATCACACAGGTGCTTTTTAACCCCACTGTGAATCAGTTGATGTCGTTTTAAGTGATATGATGTGGTGAAGCTTCTCCCACATTCTTTGCAGTATTTCACTTTGTCTCCAGTGTGTCTACGTTGATGTGTTTTAAGAGCAGCTTGCCAACTGAAGGTTTTTCCACAAAGGTCACAACGAAAGTCTTTCCCACCACCACAGTGATGACAGGGTTGAGAACTGGATCCATCTGTGTCGCTCTGCTTCTAAACAAAGACACAAAGACAGTGTAAGTCAGTCCTTCAACATTTTTATCCTGAACGTCGCCTGAAATAAAGAGCATCTCTGCAGACGTCCAATTACATTTTACTGTTTCAGTTAACACACTCAGTTTACTGGGCTGCAATAACTACAATACTACCACCATAATACTACGGTAATACTAAAATCATAACTGACATGAAAATCTGAATTATCACTCAGAGCTGCTTTTCCACGCAGTAGAATTGCTAACATGCTAACACAGTTTAATGAGCAGAGTTGTTCCAAACAGTCAGGCTAAAATGACAAGATAACAATATAAATACATACCTCACAGTAACTGCACTTGTAGAGTCTCTTTCTGGTGTGGATCGGTTGGTGTAGTCTCAGGGAATGTGGAGATTTAAAAGTCTTCTCACACAGGTCACATTTATAAGGTCGCTCCTCAGTGTGGGTAAACATGTGTTGTTGTAACTGTTTGTGAGTTATAAACTCTTTGCCACACTGACCACAGCAGTACATATCATGTCTGGTGTGAATGCGTAGGTGTATATTTCGGTTCCCTCTCAGGCTGAAAGTTTTTCCACAAATGTCACAGCTGTATGCCTTAATTCCAGAGTGGGTAACTAGATGACTCTGTAAGTAGCTACTGTGATTAAAAGCTCTGCCACACTGATCACAGCTGTACGCTTTAACTCCACTGTGGATGAGTTGGTGTCGTTTTAGGGAATCCTTCAAGGAAAAAGACTTTCCACACAAGTCACAGCTGAACGGCCTCTCTCCACTGTGGATGAGTTGGTGTTGTTTTAGGGAACCCTTCCTGGAAAAAGACTTTCCACACAAGTCACAGCTGAACGGCCTCTCTGCAGTGTGGATGACCTGATGACGTTTTAGTGAAGCCTTCTCAGTAAACTCCTTCCCACACTCGTCACAGCTGTACACTTTAACTCCACTGTGGATGAGTTGGTGTTGTTTTAGGTAACCCTTCAAGGAAAAAGACTTTCCACACAAGTCACAGCTGAACGGCCTCTCTCCACTGTGGATGAGTTGATGTTGTTTTAGGTAACCCTTCCTGGTAAAAGACTTTCCACACAAGTCACAGCTGAACGGCCTCTCTCCACTGTGGATGAGTTGGTGTTGTTTTAGGTGACCCTTCAAGGAAAAAGACTTTCCACACAAGTCACAGCTGAACGGTCTCTCTCCAGTGTGGATGACCTGATGCTGTTTTAGTGAACCCTTCACAGTAAAACCCTTCCCACACTCATCACAGCTGTATGTTTTCTCTCTCTTTCTTCTGTGAGGTTTGTCGGCCTCCTGAGAGCGCTGACTTCTCGCTCCATGTTGGTCCTGCAGTGACAGAGATACAAACAGAGCCAGTGAGTGAAATGCAGTCGTGGAACAAACTCAACCTTCAAACTCCCTCCATTAACACTAGTTTTAAACCTGAAGGTGGAGTGTGGCACCAAACACCTCAAAAACTAAAATCATGCCCATCCCTCCTGATTGTGCACACACACACACACACACACACACACACACACACACACTTTTGTATTATTTTATAATTCATATTATTTTGTTGTTTCCTATTACATATTTCTATAATTTGTATAGATTTATAAATATAATTCATAATTATTAAGTGATATTAAATCCTATGTTTGTTTATTTGATTATTCAAAAGGAACCCCATTAGTTTCACATAAATTATTATACAATAAAATGGATTCAAGATATCCACATAATTTGGCTCTTACATCCACAGTGAGGTTTCACAATTAAAATATAAGCAATCAATAATAATAATAATATCAATAACATTCAGGCGAATTACACAAATTTCAAAAACAAACCATCTCTTACAATATTTACAACAACTAAAAGCTCTGTAAATCGGCTTTTAAGTGTTCATTGAAGTTTTGAATAGTTGCTAATTCTCTAATTTTATAAGGTAATTTATTCCACTTAAAAGTTGCTCTAAATAAAACAGTTTTACAAAAAGTTACTTTTAACTCGAGCATTTACTAAATTGCAGTTTGTTGAAAACTATGTAATATCATTATGTATTTCATCTGGATACTGCAGCTGAGCAGAAATAAATGTGGTGTGTTTAACAGAATTGCTTTCTTTATAACTACAAGTAAGCCATAGAATATTTTAGCCTGTACAGGAAGCCAAGAAAGTTGATTATGCATTTTATCAATATTAGTATAGTATGAACATCTTAACACTAATCTGGACGCCTTATTCTGGACTAACTGAAGTCTGTTAAGATCTGTCTTATTAGCTGCTGACCAAGTGATTGAACAATACTCCAGATGAGACATTACTAGTGCATTAATGACATCTTTCATAATTGAAGAAGTGATACACAAAGAGCATTTCATAGCCATAGCTATGCCTTGTCCCATTTTCCTAATAACAGAGTTGATGTGCTGAGACCATGAAAGGTGGTGATTTATGGTAACTACTTATGAGCACCTGCAATCGTTCTGGTGCTGTGACATAAAAACAAAACGCTGACCTCTGACTCTGGCACACAGTTTTGCCTCTTTTGCTCATTTTAATGTGTGATTAGTGTACAATCAGGTTGCCTTTCATGTAGGGCTGGGCCATATCATACAGTTGATATAAAATATCGTGATAGAATACCGGTTACACGCTAGGGGTTAGATACAATACATGTATCGATATTGAAGAGTTCGATACAGTGCTTTCGGTTCTGTGCGCATATTTATCGATCAATACAATATATTTAATTTATTTTATAAACTTTTCTTCTGACGATGCTGTCTGTGTTGAGAGCTCACTGAATCTGCGTTCGACTTATCCGCCTAGGCTGCACTGTTGAGCGCAGATCCACTGAGCGCAGAGCAAGCTAGCGAGACAGAGGCTAAGCTCGTTGCAACATGGCAACTGCCTCAACGCTCCCTGAAATTGAACCTCCCCCACCCAAAATAAAAACAACAAGCACGCATGCTACAAAGTTTACCCGAGTCATTTAGACAGCCGTTTAAATGACTCGGGTATATTACTGCCTCTGTTCGGTGGTGTCGAGCCAAACGGACTTTAATGTGTGTTTGAACGAGCTGACGGTTCTCTCGTTAAGCTGAAAGAAAGATGCTTTAATCACAGGAGTCACACATGTGTCCACTGTACCATCTGGGAACTCTTCTTGTTTAGCACTCGTAATAACACAAACACTAAATCCTCCTTCTCTGGTGTTGTTTTGTAGCAGTGTATACAATGGGGCAAAAAAGTATTTAGTCAGCCACCGATTGTGCAAGTTCCCCCACTTAAAATGATGACAGAGGTCAGTAATTTGCACCAGAGGTACACTTCAACTGTGAGAGACAGAATGTGAAAAAAAAATCCATGAATTCACATGGTAGGATTTGTAAAGAATTTATTCGTAAATCAGGGTGGAAAATAAGTATTTGGTCACCTCAAACAAGGAAAATCCCTGGCTCTCACAGACCTGTAACGTCTTCTGTAAGAAGCTTTTCTGTCCCCCACTCGTTACCTGTATGAATGGCACCTGTTTGACCTCATCATCTGTATAAAAGACACCTGTCCACAGCCTCAACCAGTCAGACTCCAAACTCCGCCATGGCCAAGACCAAAGAGCTTTCGAAGGACACCAGGAAAAGAATTGTAGACCTGCACCAGACTGGGAAGAGTGAATCTACAATAGGCAAGCAGCTTGGTGTGAAAAAATCAACTGTGGGAGCAATCATCAGAAAATGGAAGACATACAAGACCACTGATAATCTCCCTCGATCTGGGGCTCCACGCAAGATCTCATCCCGTGGGGTCAAAATGATCATGAGAACGGTGAGCAAAGATCCCAGAACCACACGGGGGGACCTGGTGAATGACCTGCAGAGAGCTGGGACCAAAGTAACAAAGGTCACCATCAGTAACACACTACAACGGCAGGGAATCAAATCCCGCAGTGCCAGACGTGTTCCGCTGCTGAAGCCAGTGCATGTCCAGGCCCGTCTGAAGTTTGCCAGAGAGCACATGGATGATACAGCAGAGGATTGGGAGAATGTCATGTGGTCAGATGAAACCAAAGTAGAACTTTTTGTTATAAACTCAACTCGTCGTGTTTGGAGGAAGAAGAATACTGAGTTGCATCTCAAGAACACCATACCTACTGTGTAGCATGGGGGTGGAAACATCATGCTATGGGGCTGTTTTTCTGCCAAGGGGACAGGACGACTGATCCATGTTAAGGACAGAATGAATGGGGCCAAGTATCGTGAGATTTTAAGCCAAAACCTCCTTCCATCAGTGAGAACTTTGAAGATGAAACGAGGCTGGGTCTTCCAACATGACAATGATCCAAAACACACCGCCCGGGCAACAAAGGAGTGGCTCCGTAAGAAGCATTTGAAAGTCCTGGAGTGGCCTAGCCAGTCTCCAGACCTCAACCCCATAGAAAATCTGTGGCAGGAGTTGAAAGTCCGTGTTGCTCGGCGACAGCCCAAAAACATCACTGCTCTTGAGAAGATCTGCATGGAGGAATGGGCCAAAATACCAGCTACTGTGTGTGCAAACCTGGTAAAGACCTATAGTAAACGTTTGACCTCTGTTATTGCCAACAAAGGTTATGTTACAAAGTATTGAGTTGTATTTTTGTTATTGACCAAATACTTATTTTCCACCCTGGTTTACGAATAAATTCTTTACAAATCCTACCATGTGAATTCATGGATTTTTTTTTCACATTCTGTCTCTCACAGTTGAAGTGTACCTCTGGTGCAAATTACTGACCTCTGTCATCATTTTAAGTGGGGGAACTTGCACAATCGGTGGCTAACTAAATACTTTTTTGCCCCACTGTACACCTGAGACTGTCACCTGTCTGTCTGTCCTGCACTCTCTCTCTGTTTCTTTCTCTCTGATTGTGGAATAAAAGTGTGAACATGTATTTATAAGTTACGCTTGTGTTTGAATCCTGCAGCTTATCACACATTTGATTTCCATGTGTGACAACTGCAAGTGTCCAGAGTGAGGACAGACTGAGGGACCCACTGCTGCACATCATCTGTGAGGCTTTGCACCCCTGATGATCCACCAGGACAAACTCAGCAGTGTGTGAGGAAGAGGAGGACGAAGAGCCAGCAGCAGCTGAAATATGGAGAGAATAGACAGACTGTTCCCTGTTTGTGAAGGATTGCTAGAAAAGTTTAGAATAACTAATTGTCTGTCCTGAATCAGTCTTATTAGGTAATGTTCAAATAATTTTATCATCCCAGTGTTTTCAGTGTGGGAGAAAGTACTCAGGGCCTTCAAGTTACACACTATGAAAGGCAGCAACAAGTTTAATGTTCAGAAACGTAAAGTATGTATCAGCAGCAGAATGGAGCTAAAAATAAATGTTTGTTTCAGTTCTATGAAGCTTTGAGTATTTTGGATTAGTAGCACTGCTGTGTTTGTTGCATCATATTGCTGTAATTGTTTATATGCTTTATATATTCTGAGGTAAGTCGATCTATAGTGTTACATCATATTCTATAAGGATGTCATGTGTTTGTATACTTTCTGCCCAGTTTGACCCATTTAGCAGAAGTCAGCCTGTTTAAGGCTCTGATATCTATTCTCTATGACTTAAAGCAGTTATGACATGGTCTGATTTTCTCACCCAATAAAGGAATATTTAATATATCAGTCTACTCTTCATTCTATCAGAAACAGTTTTCACAGCTCGTATAATTTGCTTTTTACACATATATGTAAGCATTGAGCCAAATTTAGTAATGCCAACAAATTAAACAATATTTGTCTCTTATATATGATACATCTATATACACACTGTCAAAGATACTTGTATTTGAGTAAAGATTTAAGGTGATAAGACATATAAATAACTGCAACTTGAATCTTTATTGAAGCTCAGTATTTGACACAGAGTTCAAACTCACTGCTGTAATGACTAATAATGATTAATATAATAACTATAATATTGGCCATATTATAGTTACATTACCAAAGTGAGATGCCTTTAGTCTCATGAACAACATTAGCTAATTGTTATTTACTAGCTAATCTTAAATGACTGTTCAGTACAGAAATTAAGCTCAACAATCATGTTTTACAGTCTTGTGGTCTCAGCCTCAGATACTTATTAAATCACACAGAGCTCATGTAGAAACAAATGAACAAAATATGTTCTCCTTCATTTCTGTCAAACAAAGCTGTATGAAACGTTTCCAGCTGTTAGTATCATGGTTGCTAGGCAACCTGGGCAGCCCGATGGAGGGTAGGCCTAGTCCTATTTCACAAGCCTACAAGCCTCGCACTTCCGGCCTTAGCGGTCTTTGAGTACGCGGCCCTTGAGGACCGTTGAGGCTGCGTACTTTAAGGCTGCAGAACCTGAATTGGGATACAGCCATGATGATCTCCAGCCTTGTGCTCGTCAACATTCTCACCTGAGTTAAGAAGTCGATTACTGAAATGGTCTCAGCAGGTCCTTTGATGACAGCAATGAAATGCAGTGGTAAGGGTTTTTTTTGGGATTAAGTTCATTTTCATGGCAAAAAAGGACGATGTAATTCATCTGATCACTCTTCATAACATTCTGGAGTGTATGCAAAATGCTATTATAAAAACTTAGACAGCAACTTTACCAATATTTATGCAATTCGCAAAACTTTTGGCCACGACTGTATAACCTCTTTTTAAGTTTCTGGATATTATACATGGTTATTCTCAGGATATGTCGGCCAATTTCCACTGGAAATGCCTTTTGGTTAAACTGTCAGCAAGCAATTTGCATTTGCACTTTTAAATTTTTATATAACTTTAATTCACATAAAAAACAGCTGCTTGTTTAAGTGAAAATACATTGATGGGTTTTTTAATAAAGTTGTGGAGTTGTAAAGTATTTTGTCTAGTGTCACTTATATCGTCAGTTATATTGTTATTGCAAATTTTCAAATGTATATCATGATAAATATTTTTGGTCATATCGCCCTGCTCTGTCTGTCACCTTCTGTGTTGAGCTCATTGTTTTCTCTGTAGTGGCTGAGCTGAGTCCAAGTAGCTGAAAATGTTCCTCTGCTGCTCCGTCAGACTCTTCTCCTCCTGCTGATCAGCTGGGACACAAAACAGATCTTTGTTAGGCTCCACACTGCACTGGAGAGTCAAAGTGTCTCATATGTTCATCTCACAAGTAAAAGAACACATTTTTGTTTCCCGAGGTGGGCAACTCATTGGAAACAAACACAAAAGGTTTGAGCACTGATACCTGGCATTGATGGCATTGAAAGATGCAATGCCAGCAATGAGGATTGTCAAGACTAAAACCAATCATTAAGCAAAGACAACAGGGATCATTTCTTTCTGTTTATTTAGCATTCACAACATTTGTAGTTGCCTTCTCTACAGGGGAAGTCCACGCACACTGTGTGGTACCGCCATCCGCAGAAGGTGCATTCAATCTTTGTAAGAAAAACTAGATTGTCTGAGACTAAAATGATATTAACAAAAGGAGAGGTGATTTGTAAAACTTCAAGTGTATGATAAGGTGAAAACAAATACACAATTGCATGTCATGTAGCTGAAGGTTTTTTTTCTTCTTCTTTTGGAAGACCAGAAAACACTGAAAGTTACAAATGTATTGTGCTTGAAACAAATTCAAAATAGGTGATAAAGCCAGCTGCACATGTGTGTCACAAGTAAATCTGGCTGTATAATAAACAGAAACAAGTGATCCCTGCTGTCTTTGCTTAATGATTGGTTTGAGTCTTGACAATCCACATCGCATCTTTCAGTGTTTGAGGGTAGATTTGAATGCACCAGTGTAAGTGCAGCCACTCAGCCTCTACTCAATGTGGTCATAGAAACAGGTGCAGATGTGTCACGAGTTAATCTAGTAGTAGGCTATGGCACTTGGCCACAGGTGGCAGTAGTGGACTGACCGCCATTTGAGACTGCTCCAGCTGCTCTGTTACAGTCAGTAGATCTGCAACAAATTGCAGATCATATGCAAGTTTTGGAAATTACATTATAAATATTCCTAGCTTTGCCATGGCTGCCATGTTGATGTATTACCTATATTGACTGAAAATGTTCATTTCCAGAGAAAAGACACAGGCAGACTGTGCTTACAGGATGTGATGTTACATGTTATTATGTGATGTTATTGGAATCAACATGAATAACGGGAGTGGTGATTTCTATAACTTTGTGTATATAATTTGGCATTTCTTACTGATGTAGGCCAAAAATAAATACATAATAAATTTTTATTTATTTTAAAGGTTTATTTGCAAGATACAAAAACAGACAAAATAGAAAGTTCCACATTTATTGTGGAACTTTACACACACACACATAAAACTTATTAAGGATTGTACATTAACATAAAACTGTTGTTTCACCAGAGAACACACACACACAGGGAGAGAGAGAGAGAGAGAGAGAGAGAGAGAGAGAGAGAGAGAGAGAGAGAGAGAGAGAGAGAGAGAGAGAGAGAGAGAGGATATGCAAACAGCTACCAAACAGTCGTCATAATTCGTCATACAATGAGAACAGGACAAATCAACAATTAACAATGACTAATTAATATTAAAATCTGTAACATAATGTATTGTTTGGAGTTTAGTCTGATTGTTTCAGGATGACCTGCCATTATCCAATCACACATCTGCTTACCTGTATCTTTTGCTCGTTTCTCCTCCTTTTCTTTTCTATTTTTTCTAAACTGAGCACCTGACGGCTTTGAACTTTTCTTGTCCATCTTCCATTGGTTTTAATTTTGCACTCCAGTATGAACAACCCGAGGATCACCACAACTTAACCTAACAGACCTACACCTTAGTTCACAGATTCACTTTGTCTAAGGTTTATTTCTGGGATTTCGCACAACCCAGTATTCAGATCGTGAATACATAATGGGCTTGGATTTACAACATTATGAATGAAATGTGCTCTATTTGCAAGCAACCCCCTCCCCTTTCCTGGGTTTGTGTGTGAGACTTTAAATCATCAAACTGTAAATTATAAATTGTAAATTGTTATTGATCCCTTTACTCCTGGTCCTAAAGTGTATATTTATTTTCTTACTCTTCTTATATATATTGTTTGTTTACTTTCACTGCTGTAACTGGAGCCTCGTCGTCTCGTCTCTCTATATACTGGACTGTATGTAGCGGAGATGTCAATAAAGTTTACTTTGACTTCAGCAGCGAGCAGGCGCACCGAGGGCTCTCGCGCTCACTTTTCGTGTATAGAATTTCGAAAAAACATCGGTGCAAATTATAAGTCTGTATCATAATGTCTAGTGTGTTTTATTCTGCGAGTTGGTTATTAGATGCCGCTCCAGCCAGCCAGAGACTCCCCCGCCGCCCCGCCCTCTCCTCCCTGTGCCGCAAGCAGCAGGCGCACCTCGCAAACGGAGGGCGCCCTTACTCCCAGCAAATGGGAGAAAACCGATCGGTGCCTACGACATTCCCAATATGCGCTGGCATGATGTCGGGGCAGCATGAATACGAGCAATTTTTTATTTTATTTTATTTTTTATTGCCAATGCCCGTGATGCCCCCCACCCCACCACGATGCCGCCTCGGGCAACAGCCCGTGTAGCCCTATCAAAAACCGCTACTGTGTGTGTCACAAGTTAATCTGGCTGTAGGCTATGGTACTTGGACAGAGGTGGCGCTGGTTGACTCGACTCCATTTGAGTGCACACAAAGTAAATTGCACACTTTAGTTGAGCAGCGAAAATGAAAATCGCCCGTATCAAAAACCGGTACTGCCTATACTACAGTGCTTTGATGTCGCTCGTAAGGGTGAAACTCATTGTGAAACGTTTGAGAACCACTGCTACAGAACAATGGAGATTTCCCTTATATGGTAACACCTGCAACTCACGTGACGCCCAGAACTGTACAATACTGATGCTTGAGAGCGCGCGTGTGATGCAAGTATGTGTGTAGTGTTGAGCGCGTGATCAATGGTGAGAAAAACAACTCATGAAACTTGACCTTTCTTTACTCGTGTCTCACTTACACTTCTAAACTATTGAAACAGGAAGCTGCTGTTTCCTGTTTTGCTGCACTCTGGAGAGCCTCGCCTTTAACGGTCTTCTCTCACAGAGAGCAACAGAAAACTTCACTCAGAAAACTCAAGATTGACTGAACTCAGTTCAAAGTTACATTGACACTAACCTTTAGATGTGAGAGGTAGTGATGGTCCGCTTGAAGCTGACGCTCCGGTGCTTGTGTCAAAAAGATCAACACACTGCTTCAGAAGCACTCTGTCGAGGCTTGATTCGTTTGGCCAGAATCACATGATTAGTGACGTCTGAAGTTTCTGTACTTTTTTTATTGAACTTTATTGAAACACAATGACTATACAACATACAAACAGATGAAGTCTACGAAAGAACAGAACATGAACATACAAAATCAGGAGTAAAAAAATTGTGATATGAGTAAGCGCCAAAATCAACATATAAATATTGTTCTTAGAGCCTTTTTGTTGGTTTAGTCTGATATTGATTGTATGTACAATTCCATATCCTTATAAAAAGGCAGAAATATGGTGTTTTATTAACAAACTTACATTTATGGATAAAAAATTTAGCTAAAAGTATTAACAAATTTATTATAAAAAAAACATTTATCATTCTTCCTGGGGAACTTAAAGAAACAGAATAAAACATTTTCCCATTATTAAGAAAACTCCCTTTAAATATGGGCAATAACAAAACTGCTAAATTCCTTCCAGAATCTCTGTGTAGAGGAACAGTACCAAAAAAGATGTGCCACAGTTTCTGGATGATCCCCACAGAAAGTTCAATTAGTATTTATGTGTCTTTTAAATGTTACCATATAGTGACTGGCAGGGTAACATTTATGAAGAATTTTATAAGAGATTTCCTTCACCTTTTTACAAATAGATATTTATGGGATCATCCAGACTGTCTTCCAGGTGATATCTGGAACATGTCGGTTCCAGTAAGATATTATATATATGGGAGAGACATGATATCTTCTTGGAATAAACTACATATTCTCTTATTGCTGTTACCAAGTTCCTGTGAAAAGCAGATTTTTCCCACTGCTGACTCAGCTGGATCAGGGAGAGTGACTGAGGTAGATATTGAACTGACACTAGACAAAATACTTTACAACTCCACAACTTTATAAGTGCAAAAAAAACCAACATCAATGTATTTTCACTTAAACAAGCAGCTGTTTTTTATGTGTATTAAAGTTTTATAAAAATTTAACAGTGCAAATGCAAATGCCTTGGAGCAAATGTTAGCCAATTTCCTCTGGAAAATCCTTTTGGTTAAACTGCCAGCAAGCAATTTGCATTTGCACTGTTAAACTTTTATATAACTTTAATGCACATAAAAAAACAGCTGTTTGTTTAAGTGAAAATACATTGATGGATTTTTTTAATAAAGTTGTGGAGTTGTAAAGTATTTTGTCTAGTGTCACTTATATCGTCAGTTATATCGTTATCGCAAATTTTCAAATGTATATCGTGATAAATATTTTTGGTCACATCGCCCTGCTCTACTTTCATGTGTTACTGTTTAGGCTTTAATTGGTTTGATGTTTGGTGCCTTTTCCTTAATGTAAAAAAACCCTTAGGTTACAATCAGACATTTTTCTTCCATTTGATTTGATAAATTTTGATCTTTTGATTGATAAACTAAAACGTTATTGATTTTCACCAGCTGCTCTGTGCTGGAAAAAAATTATTTGGACAGAAGATAGCAGAAGGTTTATTGTAATGGTTATTTCTCAGCTATGAACTGTGGTCTACCCCAAGGCAGCTGCCTCGCTCCACTTCTCTATTCAGTTTTCACTAATGATCAGCAATATATCTTGGCTTAATCTTGGGTATGCCAATGATTCCACCATGTTTTATTCAGCCAGTGACAACTCTGAATTGACCAGCGTGTCACAACAAAATTTGCTGAACCTGTTTGACTGGATAAGTAAAAACAACATGATTTTGAATGTATCTAAATCCAAATCTATGTTAATTAGAAGCAGATTAGTCAACAGCCCACAACTGAGTCTTTCCATAGCCAGTGTTAGAACACGTCACCCAGATTAAACTACTCGGCGTTACCATAAATCACCACCTTTCATGGTCTCAGCACATCGACTCTGTTATTAAGAAAATGGGACAAGGTATAGCTATGGCTATGAAATGCTCTTTCTGTATCACTTCTTCAATTATGAAAGATGTCATTAATGCACTAGTAATGTCTCATCTGGAGTATTGTTCAATCATTTGGTCAGCAGCTAATAAGACAGATCTTAACAGACTTCAGTTAGTCCAGAATAAGGCGTCCAGATTAGTGTTAAGATGTTCATACTATACTAATATGGATAAAATGCATAATCAACTTTCTTGGCTTCCTGTACAGGCTAAATTATTCTATGGCTTACTTGTAGTTATAAAGAACGCAATTCTGTTAAACACACCACATTTATTTCTGCTCAGCTGCAGTATCCAGATGAAATACATAATGATATTACACAGTTTTCAACAAACTGCAATTTAGTAAATCCTCGAGTTAAAAGTAACTTTTTGTAAAACTGTTATATTTAGAGCAACTTTCAAGTGGAATAAATTGCCTTATAAAATTTGAGAATTATTCAAACTATTTAAAACTTCAATGAACACTTAAAAGCTTTGAAATTCTCTTGAGCTGCTCGCCCAAGGCTGGAGCTGAACAAAACTCCCTGATAACGACTGTGTTTAGACTGTTCCCCCCATTCCATGCAAGGCCACCTGGGTTGGCTGGAAGACTGTTTACTTAGCCTGGCAGGGCGAAGGGCACTGTCTCAGCTGAACTCTGGAGAGACACACACACACACACACACACACACACACACACACACACTGATATGCACACACTGATCCCCCCTCCCTTTCCAAACGCCGTCGATGCTTGTGCCCTACCGGGGAGATGGCAGTCAACTGGACCAGCGCAGACATGCCGCAGGACCGGATGCGCTGTCTACACCGGCTCTCTCTTACCCTTGACCCACCCCTGTTGCTTGTCTTGTGTTTCTATGGTGTATTGATAGTAATGTGCTTTTTGTGCTGAGGTGTTTTTTCTGTTATCAAACTGTTCTCCCACTAGGAGCTCAGTCTGAGTGGAGTTTTGTTTTTCTCCTCCTCTTACCTCATGTTATGTATTTTCGTTGTGTTTTTTCCTATCAGCCTACCTTTCTGACATGTCTCCCCAATGCGATGTTTGTGTAAAGTTGGTCAGAAGGTTCCTTTGTAAGTGCGCATGCGCCATTAGCGTGCTGCCTGCTGTAACCCTAATTTCCTTCGGGATTAATAAAGTATTCTGATTCTGATTCTGAAAAGCCGATTTACAGAGCTTTTAGTTGTAGATATTGTAAAAGATTATTTGTTTTTGAAATTTGTGTAATGTGCCTCAATGTGATTGATATTATTATTATTATTATTATTATTGATTCCTTATAATTTAGCAATTGTGAAACCTCGCTGTGGATGTAAGAGACAAATTATGTGGATATTTTGAATCCACTTTATTGTATAATAATTTATGTGATTGTTAGAGATGGACCGATCCGATATTACGTATCGGTATCGGTCCGATACTGACCTAAATTACTGGATCGGATATCGGAGAGAAATAAAAAATGTAATCCGATCCATTAAATATCAAAAAAGCACACGGCGTAACTCTGCTCATAACCGTAGCACGTCGGAGCAGTGTGGTCACCTGATAGAGCGGCTGTGTGTATTTGTAACCTGCTAGCAAACATTTCATCTCCGAGGAAGTTATCTCAGAGAGAAGTAAAGCAAGTGTGTAAGTTCATCTCTGAATGTTTGTAAAGCATTCCCGCGTTAAGCTTAACAACCGATATATAGAGCAACTGCCTCTTCTCTCTCTCTCCTGCTGCTACTTCAATCGTGAAACTGCTTAATGATCAGCTGATTTCTGTCGCGAGTCAGTCTCTCTTCTTTGTTTTTGGCCCACTTTGCACCAGAAAGAGGAAACCAGCGGCTGAACAACAGCAGCACTATTAAGCTTGATAAGATGTTGTTAGAATTTATTTAATATTACTTTCTAGACCAGGATCTTTTTCTACGTAGCTGACGGCTGGTAACTGTGCAGGGGCGGATCTAGCAAAGTTTAGCCAGGGGGGCTGATAGGGTATTAACAGGGAAAAGGGGGGCACAAAGACATACTTTTCTTTCTTATTCTCATTTAAAATGTCTAGCTTTTAATTATTTAATAATTATCTGAATCTTACACCCAAAGTTTTAATCTGATGTAAAATGTATAGAAGTCCATTACTGTATATAGTAACTGTTAAGTCTAATATACCCTAGTAAGCTGTAGTACTTTTTCCTTTGGGAAAAGAGTTTGAAGGTTGAGTTTGTTCCACGACTGCATTTCACTCACTGGCTCTGTTTGTATCTCTGTCACTGCAGGACCAACATGGAGCGAGAAGTCAGCGCTCTCAGGAGGCTGACAAACCTCACAGAAGAAAGAGAGAGAAACCATACACCTGTGACGAATGTGGGAAGGAGTTTACTGGGAAGGCTAATCTAAAACGTCATCAGTTCATCCACACTGGAGAGAGACCATTCAGCTGTGACTTCTGTGGAAAGTCTTTTTCCTTGAAGAGTTACCTAAAAAAACCACCAACTCATCCACAGTGGAGTTAAAGCGTACAGCTGTGATCAGTGTGGCAGAGCTTTTACTCACAGTAGCTGCTTACAAAGGCATCTAGTTACCCACTCTGGAATTAAGGCATACAGCTGTGACATTTGTGGAAAAACTTTCAGCTGGATAGATAGCCGAAATAGACACCTACGCATTCACACCAGACATGATGTGTACTGCTGTGAACAGTGTGGCAAAAACTTTGCTACAGACGCACACTTACAACAACACGTTTACCCACACTGAGGGACGACCTTATAAATGTGACCTGTGTGAGAAGACTTTTAAATCTCCACATTACCTGAGAGGACACCAACAGATCCACACCAGAAAGAGACTCTATAAGTGGAGTTACTGTGAGGTATGTATTTATATTGTCATTTTGTCATTTTAGCCTGACTATTTGGAACAACTCTTCTCATTAAACTGTGTTAGCATGTTAGCAATTCTACTGCATGGAAAAGCAGCTCTGAGTGATTATTCAGATTTTCATGTCAGTTATGATTTTAGTATTACTGTAGTATTATGGTGGTAGTATTGTAGTTATTGCAGCCCAGTAAACTGAGTGTGTTAACTGAAACAGTAAAATGTAATTGGACGTCTGCAGAGATGCTCTTTATTTCAGGCGACGTTCAGGATAAAAATGTTGAAGGACTGACTTACACTGTCTTTGTGTCTTTGTTTAGAAGCAGAGCGACACAGATGGATCCAGTTCTCAACCCTGTCATCACCGTGGTGGTGGGAAAGACTTTCATTGTGACGTCTGTGGAAAAACTTTCAGTCGGCAAAAGACCCTAAAAACACATCAACGTAGACACACTGGAGACAAACTGAAATACTGCAAAGAATGTGGGAGAAGCTTCACCACATCAAGTGGTAAAACAACATGAACTGATTCACAGTGGGGTCAAAAAGCACCTCTGTGATCAGTGTGGGTCATCCTTCACCACTGCAAGGGAGCTTAAATCACACAAACGAGTCCACACAGGAGAGAAACCATACAAGTGCAGACACTGTGACAAAAGCTTCTCACAATCAGCTCATCGTAACATTCATGAATGTGCACACATGGAAGGAAACTACAGTTGTGACAAGTGTGACAAAAGCTTCAGGATTCTCAGTTCATACTCAAAACACAAACGATCCCACGTTACTAATAAACTGTTTCACTGTTATCAATGTGCCAAAACATTCACCTCATTATCTGCTCTGTGCAAACATCAGCGTGATCACTCAGGGCTGAAATCACTCCCATCACTGGATCACAGTGAATCTGAATACACAGAAAGATCCTCTGGTTTCTTTATGTAGTGTGGAAGTTTTTAATGTTTCTTTCATCTGTGATGTTCTTGAATGTGTTCACATGAAGATGGTACAAATAAACTGTCCTTTTAGCTTTAGCTCCTAATTTATTCATTATTTATGGATGTAGCACAGCAGCAGTTTCTTGATTTACACATGGAGGGCTCGGGATCTGATGGTAAATAATGTTTTGTGTCCTTGTACACATCATACATCTCAGCTGTTCCACAGATGTCGGGTTTACACAGTGGGATGGTTTGTAAGAACGCAGCTCTCCTGTGGATAAATCCTTACTCTTAGCCTCAGGACCTCACACAGTCCCAGCAGGTTTGGTCAGAAGATTTATCCCTTATACCAAAACGTCACAGAGTCTCTTTTGCTGTGCTGTTTTCACAAAGAAACGTAAACTGAAGACCTACACGTACAATTTTTAATTAGTTTAGCAGATTCAGTGTCTCCATGATCGAATCTGCTGTTTTTGTGCTGCTGTTGGTAGAAAGTCGGTTAATGCTGAAATGAACTGGCTGCATGCATCTCTGAATGTAAATTGGTGCACTATTAATAGATCACTGGAACGGTGTCATCATTCTGTGTTGTGCTATGCGCTTGTGAAGTGGCTGTTTGGTCTCTCCAATGTAGAGGTCTGGGCATTCCTCGCTGCACTGTACAGCATACACCACATTGTTAAGTCTAAAAACATTATTAGTGTGAATGCTGTGCTGGTGCTCACAGTGAAAGAATCTTGTCAATACGATGTGTACTTTTCATTTGGGAAGGATTTGTTTCGGGCTGACTTTTCTGTTCATTTTAAGCATCAAAAGTGAGACGCATGTCTGTGTGCGTGTGTAGGGAGCCATTGGGTGCAGTCACTATAGCAACCAGGCTCACACCTGCCTGCCTAACGAGCTCTGTCTCACTGTGCCTGGTGTGAATGCGTAGGTGTCTATTTCGGCTATCTATCCAGCTGAAAGTTTTTCACCCGAGCACGAAGAGCCATCAGAATTTATCAAATTGAATCGTCTTTGTTTAGATGCAAGAAGAATCATATAGAAATAAAAAAGTATAAATATAAATCCAGAGCAAAGATATCCTCTAAATCAGCGTAGCACATGTGCAACTGCTGGGATTCACTTAAGCATTCGGCTCATTGCGTTTGCAGATTTTTCTCTCGCTGTTCTGGCTCACAGCGCTCCAAGCACAAAAATAAATACCCCCAAAGGTGTGAAAGGTAACTAATTAGTAAGAGTATTGTTACTCTCCCCAGAAATAGTCCGGATTCAAATATTGGGGATGGATACAAGAGGAAAATCAAAATAACAACACTGGTCCGGCCGGGTTGAGTCAAACAATGATTTAATGAATACACGCGTGGGAGATGGACACCATACAGCAGACAGCATCAGATCTCTAAATGGTGGAGCATTGATCAAACTCTTATAGCCTCTAGTGGCCTCCACCTAATCATAAAAGCCTAAACATTCACATTCTCTCTCTCACACAGCGCCTAAGCTACGACCTTGGCTCCCTGTTTATCTGCTCCTGCTGAGATGGGGCAGTATGCTCTGTTCTCTTCTAATCAGACAAATAAGGCGATGATTTTCTGCGAACAGTATTTCTTATAACTCAACAGTATAATGCATCATAAAACAATATCATTCATTCACAATAAATCAGCAGTCTAATGTAATGCAAATCAGTTTAACAAATGTAATAGTTATCACCTTCTTCTAATTCAGGAGAATAATGCAAACTAAAACTACATAATAATTCACAATCTTTAATTAGGGGTCTAACATGGCATAAAATAATATTATAATCCAACAGTGGGCAAATTAGGGTGATGACACCGTTCCAGAGTGATCTATTAATAGTGCACACATTTACATTCAGAGATGCATGCAGCCAGTTCATTTCAGCATTAACCATTCTACCAACAGCAGCACAAAAACAGCAGATTCGATCATGGAGACACTGAATCTGCTAAACTAATTAAAACATTGTGAGTTCAGGTCTTCAGTTTACATTTCTTTGTGAAAACAGCACAGCAAAGGAGACTCTGTGACGTTTTGGTATAAGGGATAAATCTTCTGACCAAACCTGCTGGGACTGTGTGAGGTCCTGAGGCTAAGAGTAAGGATTTATCCACAGGAGAGCTGCGTTCTTACAAACCATCCCACTGTGTAAACCTGACATCTGTGGAACAGCTGAGCTGTATGATGTGTACAAGGACACAAAACATTATTTACCATCAGATCCCGAGAACTCCATGTGTAAATCAAGAAACTGCTGCTGTGCTACATCCATAAATAATGAATAAATTAGGAGCTAAAGCTAAAAGGACAGTTTATTTGTACCATCTTCATGTGAACACATTCAAGAACATCACAGATGAAAGAAACATTAAAAACTTCCACACTACATAAAGAAACCAGAGGATCTTTCTGTGTCTTCAGATTCACTGTGATGGGAGTGATTTCAGCCCTGAGTGATCACGCTGATGTTTGCACAGAGCAGACAATGAGGTGAATGTTTTGGCACATTGGTAACAGTGAAACAGTTTATTAGTAACGTGGGATCGTTTGTGTTTGGAGTATGAACTGAGATTCCTGAAGCTCTTGTCACACTTGTCACAACTGTAGTTTCCTTCCATGTGTGTACGTTCATGATTGTTACGATGAGCTGATTGTGAGAAGCTTTTGTCACAGTGTCTGCACTTGTATGGTTTCTCTCCTGTGTGGACTCGTTTGTGTGATTTAAGCTCCCTTGCAGAGGTGAAGGATGACCCACACTGATCACAGAGGTGCTTTTTGACCCCACTGTGAATCAGTTCATGTTGTTTTAAGTAACTTGATGTGGTGAAGCTTCTCCCACATTCTTTGCAGTATTTCAGTTTGTCTCCAGTGTGTCTACGTTGATGTGTTTTTAGGGTCTTTTGCCGACTGAAAGTTTTTCCACAGACGTCACAATGAAAGTCTTTCCCACCACCACGGTGATGACAGGGTTGAGAACTGGATCCATCTGTGTTGCTCTGCTTCTAAACAAAGACACAAAGACAGTGTAAGTCAGTCCTTCAACATTTGTATCCTGAACGTCGCCTGAAATAAAGAGCATCTCTGCAGACGTCCAATTACATTTTACTGTTTCAGTTAACACACTCAGTTTATTGGGCTGCAATAACTACAATACTACCACCATAATACTACAGTAATACTAAAATCATAACTGACATGAAAATCTGAATAATCACTCAGAGCTGCTTTTCCATGTAGTAGAATTGCTAACATGCTAACACAATTTAATGAGCAGAGTTGTTCCAAACAGTCAGGCTAAAATGACAAAATAACAATATAAATACATACCTCACAGTAACTACACTTGTAGAGTCTCTTTCTGGTGTGGATCTGTTGGTGTCCTCTCAGGTAATGTGGAGATTTAAAAGTCTTCTCACACAGGTCACATTTATAAGGTCGTCCCTCAGTGTGGGTAAACATGTGTTGTTGTAAGTGTTGGTCTGTAGCAAAGTTTTTGCCACACTGTTCACAGCAGTACACATCATGTCTGGTGTGAATGCGTAGGTGTCTATTTCGGCTATCTATCCAGCTGAAAGTTTTTCCACAAATGTCACAGCTGTATGCCTTAATTCCAGAGTGGGTAACTAGATGATTCTGTAAGTAGCTACTGTGAGTAAAAGCTCTGCCACACTGACCACAGCTGTACGCTTTAACTCCACTGTGGATGAGTTGGTGGTTTTTTAGGTAACTCTTCAAGGAAAAAGACTTTCCACACAAGTCACAGCTGAACGGTCTTTCTCCAGTGTGGATGACCTGATGCTGTTTTAGTAAAGCCTTCAGAGCAAAATCCTTCCCACAAATGTCACAGCTGTATGCCTTAATTCCAGAGTGGGTAAGTAGATGCCTTTGTAAGCAGCTACTGCGAGTAAAAGCTCTGCCACACTGATCACAGCTGTACGCTTTAACTCCACTGTGGATGAGTTGGTGGTTTTTTAGGGAACGCTTCCAGGAAAAAGACTTTCCACACAAGTCACAGCTGAACGGTCTCTCTCCAGTGTGGATGACCTGATGCTGTTTTAGTTTATAATTCCCAGTAAAATCCTTCCCACACTCGTCACAGGTGTATGGTTTCTCTCTCTTTCTTCTGTGAGGTTTGTCGGCCTCCTGAGAGCGCTGACTTCTCGCTCCATGTTGGTCCTGCAGTGACAGAGATACAAACAGATAACAGACCGATATCATAAATTTGGATATCTGCCGATACCGATATGAATCCGATATAGTGTGTTTTTTAATCAATAAAACTGTTTTTTTTAATATCTTGCTGCTTTTTGTATAAGTTCATACTCAAGTTAAAAAACAACAACAACACTAAAGCTATTCTGTTATACCTGTATGTAAAACAAAAAACAAAAAACACTGCACCCAAAATATTTCATAGACCAGCAACACTGATCAATCTAATAAAGTTAAACCTACTCCATCCTCCCTATTCTGGTATTTTAAAGAGTACTTAGCAGAAATATTAAGCAACCTAACTAATAGGGTTGCAAACTCCCAGCAAAAGAAAATAGGGAACCACCCTCCACCTCATGATGCTTAATCAATGTAATCAACTTTAATTTGATGCAGGGCTAAAAAAATTCACAGAAATAAATTATTTTTCAAGAATAATTAAATAGATTCAACATCTTTCTTCAACAGAATTGCAGAATTCACAGATGGTACTTTCCCAAAGGAAAAAGTACTACAGCTTACTAGGGTATATTAGACTTAACAGTTACTATATACAGTAATGGACTTCTATACATTTTACATCAGATTAAAACTTTGGGTGTAAGATTCAGATAATTATTAAATAATTAAAAGCTAGATATTTTAAATGAGAATAAGAAAGAAAAGTATGTCTTTGTGCCCCCTTTTCCCTGTTAATGCCCTATCAGCCCCCCTGGCTAAACTTTGCTAGATCCGCCCCTGCACAGTTACCAGCCGTCAGCTACGTAGAAAAAGATCCTGGTCTAGAAAGTAATATTAAATAAATTCTAACAACAGCTTATCAAGCTTAATAGTGCTGCTGTTGTTCAGCCGCTGGTTTCCTCTTTCTGGTGCAAAGTGGGCCAAAAACAAAGAAGAGAGACTGACTCGCGACAGAAATCAGCTGATCATTAAGCAGTTTCACGATTGAAGTAGCAGCAGGAGAGAGAGAGAGAGGCAGTTGCTCTATATATCGGTTGTTAAGCTTAACGCGGGAATGCTTTACAAACATTCAGAGATGAACTTACACACTTGCTTTACTTCTCTCTGAGATAACTTCCTCGGAGATGAAGTGTTTGCTAGCAGGCTACAAATACACATAGCCGCTCTATCACGTGACCACACTGCTCCGACGCGCTACGGTTATGAGCAGAGTTACGCCGTGTGCTTTTTTGATATTTAATGGATCGGATTACATTTTTTATTTCTCTCCGATATCTGATCCAGTAATTTAGGTCAGTATCGGACCGATACCGATACGTAATATCGGATCGGTCCATCTCTAACAATCACATAAATTATTATACAATAAAGTGGATTCAAAATATCCACATAATTTGTCTCTTACATCCACAGCGAGGTTTCACAATTGCTAAATTATAAGGAATCAATAATAATAATAATAATAATAATAATAATAATAATATCAATCACATTGAGGCACATTACACAAATTTCAAAAACAAATAATCTCTTACAATATCTACAACTAAAAGCTCTGTAAATCGGCTTTTCAGAATCAGAATCAGAATACTTTATTAATCCCGAAGGAAATTAGGGTTACAGCAGGCAGCACGCTAATGGCGCATGCGCACTTACAAAGGAACCTTCTGACCAACTTTACACAAACATCACATTGGGGAGACATGTCAGAAAGGTAGGCTGATAGGAAAAAACACAACGAAAATACATAACATGAGGTAAGAGGAGGAGAAAAACAAAACTCCACTCAGACTGAGTGGGAGAACAGTTTGATAACAGAAAAAACACCTCAGCACAAAAAGCACATGACTATCAATACACCATAGAAACACAAGACAAGCAACAGGGGCGGGTCAAGGGTAAGAGAGAGCCGGTGTAGACAGCGCATCCGGTCCTGCGGCATGTCTGCGCTGGTCCAGTTGACTGCCATCTCCCCCGGTAGGGCACAAGCATCGAAGGCGTTTGGAAAGGGAGGGGGGATCAGTGTGTGCATATCAGTGTGTGTGTGTGTGTGTGTGTGTGTGTGTGTGTGTGTGTGTGTGTGTGTGTGTGTGTGTGTGTGTGTCTCTCCAGAGTTCAGCTGAGACAGTGTCCTTCGCCCCGCCAGGCTAAGTAAACAGTCTTCCAGCCAACCCAGGTGGCCTTGCATGGAATGTCTAAACAGTCTAAACACAGTCGTTATCAGGGAGTTTTGTTCAGCTCCAGCCTTGGGCGAGCAGCTCAGGAGAATTTCAAAGCTTTTAAGTGTTCATTGAAGTTTTAAATAGTTTGAATAATTCTCTAATTTTATAAGGCAATTTATTCCACTTGAAAGTTGCTCTAAATATAACTGTTTTACAAAAAGTTACTTTTAACTCGAGGATTTACTAAATTGCAGTTTGTTGAAAACTGTGTAATATCATTATGTATTTCATCTGGATACTGCAGCTGAGCAGAAATTAATGTGGTGTGTTTAACAGAATTGCGTTCTTTATAACTACATGTAAGCCATAGAATATTTTAGCCTGTACAGGAAGCCAAGAAAGTTGATTATGCATTTTATCCATATTAGTATAGTATGAACATCTTATCACTAATCTGGACGCCTTATTCTGGACTAACTGAAGTCTGTTAAGATCTGTCTTATTAGCTGCTGACCAAATGATTGAACAATACTCCAAATGAGACATTACTAGTGCATTAATGACATCTTTCATAATTGAAGAAGTGATACAGAAAGAGCTTGTCCCATTTTCTTAATAACAGAGTCGATGTGCTGAGACCATGGAAGGTGGTGATTTATGGTAATGCCGAGTACTTTAATCTGGGTGATGTGTTCTAACACTGGCTATGGAAAGACTCAGTTGCAGGCTGTTGACTAATCTGCTTCTAATTAACATAGATTTGGATTTAGATACATTCAAAATCATGTTGTTTTTACTTATCCAGTCAAACAGGTTCAGCAAATTTTGTTGTGACACGCTGGTCAATTCAGAGTTGTCACTGGCTGAATAAAACATGGTGGAATCATTGGCATACCCAAGATTAAGCCAAGACATATTGCAGATCGTTAGTGAAAACTGAATAGAGAAGTGGAGCGAGGCAGCTGCCTTGGGGTAGACCACAGTTCATAACTGAGAAATAACCATTACAATAAACCTTCTGCTATCTTCTGTCCAAATAATTTTTTTTCCAGCACAAAGCAGCTGGTTAAAATCAATAACGTTTTAGTTTATCAATCAAAAGATCAAAATTTATCAAATCAAATGCAAGAAAAATGTCTGATTGTAACCTAAGGGTTTTTTTACATTAAGGAAAAGGCACCAAACATCAAACACATTTAAGCCTAAACAGTAACACATGAAAGTAGAGCAGGGCGATGTGACCAAAAATATTTATCACGATATACATTTGAAAATTTGCGATAACGATATAACTGACGATATAATTGAGGCGAGACAAAATACTTTACAACTCCACAACTTTATTTAAAAAACCCATCAATGTATTTTCACTTAAAGAAGCTGTTTTTATGTGCATTAAAGTTATATAAAAGTTTAACAGTGCAAATACAAATTGCTTGCTGACAGTTTAACCAAAAGGATTTTCCAGAGGAAATTGGCTGACATTTGCTCCAAGGCATTTGCATTTGCACTGTTAAATTTTTATATAACTTTAATACACATAAAAAACAGCTGCTTGTTTAAGTGAAAATACATTGATGTTGTTTTTTTTTGCACTAATAAAGTTGTGGAGTTGTAAAGTATTTTGTCTAGCGTCAATTATATCGTCAGCTATATCGTTATCGCAAATTTTCAAATGTATATCGTGATAAATATTTTTGGTCATATCGCCCTGCTCTGTCTGTCACCTTCTGTGTTGAGCTCATTGTTTCCTCTGTAGTGACTCAGCTGAGTCCAAGTAGCTGAAAATGTTCCTCTGCTGCTCCGTCAGACTCTTCTCCTCCTGCTGATCAGCTGTAACACAAAGCAGATCTTTGTTAGGCTCCACACTGCACTGAAGAGTCAAAGTGTCTCATATGTTCACCTGACAACAAAAAACAACATAGTTTTTGCTTCCCGAGGTGGGCAAACAGACACAAAAGGTTTGAGCACGGATACCAAATTTAGCAGTATGGCAGACCAGTAGCAGGAGAGACTGAGGCCTGTTATTGGAATCAAATACCCAGTGGGCCGACACAATGATTTGCACCGATAAGACAAAGACAGCTATGTTTTATCCTGGAATATATTTTTTTTACATTTCCTTGAAATTTTTTTCCTTGTAGCACTTTTACCGTCAACTAGGAGTGCAACGATAAACAAAATTCACAGTCCAGTTCGGTTCGATACTTTGGTGTCACAGTTCGATATTTTTTAGATAAAAAAAAAATTCATGCTTTAATTTGTCATTTATTAAAATTATAAATATATATTTTAACTCAAAAGTACAGTTTTTAAAATTAATGTTGCTGAAACAACAACAACAAAAAAATCTATCTGATCGAGAAATCACTCATCTTTGGAAAAGAGAGTTTATTACAGAGAAATGTCTCTTTCCAAAATAAAAGCTATACGCTTCTTCTGGGCTATATTCTCAGCAGCATATTAAACATATCAGGTCCCCATAAGGAGAATCATGTGCTAACGGCTGTCTAAATGACTCGGGTAAAGTTTGTGGCATGCGTGCTTGTTGTTTTTGTCTGCTTCCACTTGTCTTTGCACTAGGATAATGTCGGCGTAAATGTGCAGTCATATTCGTTGTGTTCCCACTAGTGCTGTCAGCGTTAATCTCGTTAAAATGACGTTAACGCCATAACGCCGCAAATCTCCGTTAACGAGTTACCGCGGATCGCCCCGTGCGTGGGGCTGGATGGCGTCAACACGTTAACAAGCTAACTGCGCTAACGCACTAGTTCCCACCAATTGAGCATTGCGTGGCACATCCGACATACTGTTTTACTTTAGTCCATGAGGCGCTTACATTCAGGGTCATGCTTCACATGAACATCAAGATAGTTCTAAACGCCAGATCTGAATGAGGGTGGGGGGGGTTCAATTTCGGGTAGCGTTGAGGCAGTTGCCATGTTGCAACGAGCTTAGCTTCTGTCTTGCTAGCTTGCGCTACGCTCAGTGGATCTGCACTCGACAGTGCAGCCTAGGCGGGGTAGTCGAACGCAGATCCACTGAGCGCTCATCACAGACAGCATCGTCGGAAGAAAAGTTGATAAAACAAATAAATTTTTTTGTATAGTTCGATACATATGCATACCGAACTGAAAGCACTGTATCGAATGGTTCAATATCGATACGAGTATCGTTGCACCCCTACCGCCAACATGCTGTTTGTTTGTTCTTTGTTTTTTTTAAAAACACACACTCCCTTCACCTCTTCTACATTCCTATGTTTCTCCCAGAGCAGATCTAAAGGGGCAGCCCCTCAGTCATACACATATACTTTTAATCTCACCCTTAAGGGGTGGTCCCCAGGAGTTTCACAGCATGGTTTAGAACAGTGGTTCTCAAACTGTGGTACACATACCACATACCACTAATGGTACTTAGTCTCTCTCTGGTGGTACATGGAAAATCTAATTTTTTTTAAAAGACTAAACAATATGTAATTGTGGAGGTATGCAAAGACAACACAAGCATTCCCGGGGCTCTTCTGGGAGAGAGGGTGGACCAGAAAACATCTCCCCGAGCATGAGTCCTCTATAAAGAGCAGCTTATTGCCAGTGGTCGCGGCCGCTCCTGCAAGTGAGTAGTAATCCTTTGCAGCCAGCAACAGTGAATTGGTGAAGCCAGCTGTCAGAGGAAGACTTGAGTGAAGAGGAATCCGCCGTCATCCGTCTCTAGCAAGGACATTGTGCTCTACATGAGCTCAAGAGCAATACCGTCACCCAGGCCCGAGAGAGGAGTTTCTCGGTCCGAGGGAGTAGCGCCGTAGACGTGGACAAAATTGTTGGTACCCTTCAGTCATGAAAGAAGAACTCACAATGGTCACAGAAATAACTTTAATCTGACAAAAGTAATAATAAATAAAATTCTATAAATCTTAACCAATGAAAATCAGACATTGCTTTTCAACCCTGCTTCAACTGAATTATTAAAATAATGAATGGATGAAACAGGTCTGGACTAAAATGATGGTACCCCTAGAAAAGAATGAAAATAATGTGACCAAAGCGACATGTTAATCCAAGGTGTGTCCACTAATCAGCATCACAAGTGTCTACAATCTTGTAATAAAACAGTGGGCCTATATATAGGACTCCAGGTGTTGTTTGGTGACATGGTGAGTACCACACTCAACATGGACCAGAGGAAGCAAAGGAAAGAGTTGTCTCAGGAGATTAGAAAGAAAATCATAGACAAGCATGTTAAAGTTAAAGGCTATAAGACCATCTCCAAGCAGCTAGATGTTCCTGTGACTACAGTTGCACATGTTATTCAGAAATTTAAGATCCATGGAACTGTAGCCAACCTCCCTGGATGTGGCCGTAGGAGGAAAACTGATGACAGATCAAAGAGACGGATAATCCGAATGGTAACAAAAGAGCCCAGAAAGACTTCTAAAGAGATCCAAGCTGAAGTTCATGCTCAAGGAACATCAGTGTCAGATCGCACGAGCCGTCGTTGTTTCAGCCAAAGTGGGCTACATGGGAGATGACCAAGGAGGACACCACTGTAAAAAACATATCACAAAAGATGCAGACTGGAATATGCCAAACTACGTGTTGACAATAAGTCGCAGGTCATGGGTTTTACAACAGGACAATGACACAAAATACACAGCTAAAACCCAAAAATGGCTAAGAGGAAAACATTGGACTATGCCAACCCTCCCAATTTTTCTGGGAGAATCCAGAATTTCATTGCCCCTCCCGAAAATCTCCTGGAACCACCATTCTCCCAAATTTCTCCCGATTTTCCACCCAGACAACAAAATTGAAAAATCAAAGAATATCAAAGAATTCCTAGTGCAGCCCAGCTAATTCCAGTTTCCAACATTGGCGGCAGCAACTTAGTTTTAATATTACTCTTTCTGAGTTGCAAAATAAACTTTTTAAATATTTTCAGGTGAGAATGTAGCTGTGTAAACTTCAAATATCTGAGCCGGCAAGAACAGCGAACTCCTGGCTTCATCGTTTTCAAACCCCCTGTGGTCTTTTGCTAATCAGGTTAAACATGATATATACGTCATTTAGACAACTTATTATTATTGTTTGGCTTTTTTCAGTGTTTTATTTGTTCCTGAGTAAATCAAACAGAAAACTGATTAAACAAAAGTGTGAGATGGTCAAGAATTTACGCGTCCGGTTATATTTTAGATAGCAAGGAGCAGACTGCAGAGTTTCACTCCACTGAGAGAGGTCATGACGTAATTCTGAAGGCTAGACCGTCCAACTTCACAATCGCTTACTTCCAGCCTACCCGACTTTTGAAGGACCCGGGCCACGTGTACACACACACACACACACACACACACACATACACAGAGTGCCCTTTTGAATATTGCCAAATATGTGTATGTGGTGTCTGTGAAGGTTCTCAGTCATCCAGGTCATTGTAGTCTAAGGAGCTTGGAAAGAAAAGCGTCTGGACTTCTTTAAGTAACTTGAAATACATTTAAATCTGGGACTCTCCACCATTTGACCCTTAGAACGGAAGAAGCTTCTCGGATAAGAGGTGAAACGTCTTCATGTGTATGTGGTGTTAAATAGGCCTATACTACTGCGCTTTGATATTGCTCGTAAGGGTGAAACTCATTGTGAAACGTCTGAGAACCACTGCTACAGAACAATGGAGATATCCGTTATATGGTAACACCTGCAACTCACGTGACGCCCAGAACTGTACAATACTGATGCTTGAGAGCGCGCGTGTGATGCAAGTATGTGTAGAGTGTTGAGCGCGTGATCAGTGGTGAGAAAAACAACTCACGAAACCTGACCTTTCCATACTCGTGGCTCACTTCCACTTCTAATCTATTCGTTTGCACACTTACACACACCCAGCTGTGGTTTCCTGTTTTGCTACACTCTGGAGAGCCTCGGCTTTAACGGTCTTCTCTCACAGAGAGCAACAGAAAGCGTCCTTCAGAAAACTTCGATAAACTCGAGATTGACTGAACTCAGTTCAAAGTTACCTTGACACTAACCTTTAGATGTGAGAGGTTGTGATGTGTCCTGTGTGTCGAAGCTTCGAAGCGTGTGTCGAGTAATCTCGGGGGCGTTTTTGTGAAGCCCGTATCGAGGCTCGCTTTGATTACGTATGCAGTGACGTTCGAGGCCTCGTGGGCAGTCCGTACCACGTGACTGATTCAGGAACTGGCTCGCCGGTTCGCGCCAGATTCGAAATAAAATGGGCAGCAAAACACAGCTGATTCCCCCATCACACTGTGTTGTGGAATTGGATTACGTACGTGCTACATAGTTACTTGAGCCTTTCTTCTTCGATAGAACCAGCAAGGAAGACATTTTTTTCTCTTCTAATAAAGTATGCACACAGTAATAAATATCACAAATGATAAGTACCATAATATAAATAAACAACACTACAGATCCACCTGACTTATGTCTTTTAGTTTATTAAAAAGTGAAGCGCCACACAGTTTGTGTCATTATCCAGATGTACATAAGCATGATTACACAGTTACAAGGGGCGGGTTTTGATTATCGATTAAAATCGATTCTAGCTTGGATAACGTGATATGCAGCTTCTCTCCTCCTGAAACGACAGCCTCAACACAGCATTTAATCTGTTATTAGAATATTAAATATTTCACTTTAATGTTACAACTATGTGGTCACTTCTGTCTTTAAACAAAATATTTTCCAGTTACAGAAATCATGAAATCCAAACTAAAGTGTTACTGTTGCTTTATGCATTTTATATAAATAATCGATGATGGTACTGACATGAAGGAAGAGAAAGTTACAGGTTGCATCCTTTGAGTTTGTCTCCGTGCCTTTAGGTGATTTTCAGAAGGACAGATGTTTCTGTTCAATTCTTAAATCAATTTTTTCAATCACAAACACTATTTTAAAGCTTCTAAAGAGTAAAATATTAATGGTAATTATAATAACAGTAATAAAAACAAAAGCTCTCAGATCCATCAAACCAACTAGCAGAGAGAACAATAAGAGAAGAGAAAACTTTAACCTTGTAGACTTCATTATGTTCCAGCTGCTCTACAGACGCTGTGACCTCGAACTTAAGCAGGTCGTAAAGTATGTGCAACTCAATAACTTCATAATTACACCCTGTGGTATTTAGGCAGCAGAACAACTAAGAACAACAACTATCTTTGTTTAGATGCAAGAAGAATCATATAGAAATGAAAAAGTATTAATATAAATCCAGAGCAAAGATATCCTCTAAATCAGCGTAGCACATGTGCAGCTGCTGGGATTCACTTAAGCATTCGGCTCATTGCGTTTGCAGATTTTTCTCTCGCTGTTCTGGCTCACAGCGCTTCAAGCACAAAAATAAATATCCCCAAAGGTGTGAAAGGGAGCTAATTAGTAAGAGTATTGTTACTCTCCCCAGGAGTAGTCCAGCAGTAGAAATCAGTCCAATAACAAGGTGTGTAACATCTAGCAGGGTGACAGAAAAACCCAGGGTAACTTCTAAAGACCTCAACGTCTCTCTCACATTGTGTTTTTTAAACATGTCTCCATTTGTCACTTCAGTCTTTACTCTGAAATACATGAAGAAAAATCATGGCTGAAACAATTTCTCATGAAACCAGGGGTGTGGTCCAACAGTCAGTTTTGGTGAGGAAGGTTCCTAACTGAGAGAAGTGACCCAGAAGTATCTGTGTAGCAGCCACAATGAATCAAGATCATGAGCTTTATTAACTGATCAAAGTCTATTCTTCGATCTTCTGTATTATTCAGTTTGCATTGGTAATGCAGAAGTTCAGCCCAGCAACCAATTCAGTTCAACACAAGTTTAAATGATTCTATCTGAACTCTGTGGAGCCTGATCTCAAGGTTTTTGAGTCTGACACTGAAACCAGAGGATCTTTCTGTCTCTTCAGATTCACTGTGATCCAGTGATGGGAGTGATTTCAGCCCTGAGTGATCACGCTGATGTTTGCACAGAGCAGACAATGAGGTGAATGTTTTGGCACATTGGTAACAGTGAAACAGTTTGTTAGTAACGTGGGATCGTTTGTGTTCGGAGTATGAACTGAGATTCCTGAAGCTCTTGCCACACTGGTCACAGCTGTAGTTTCCTTCTATGTGTGTACGTTCATGATAGTTACGACTACTTGATTGTGAGAAGCTTTTGTCACAGTGTCTGCACTTGTATGGTTTCTCTCCCGTGTGGACTCGTTTGTGTTTTTTAAGGTTACTTGCAGTGGTGAAGGATGACCCACACTGATCACACAGGTGCTTTTTAACCCCACTGTGAATCTGTTCATGTTGTTTTAAGTGATGTGATGTGGTGAAGCTTCTCCCACATTCTTTGCAGTATTTCAGTTTGTCTCCAGTGTGTCTACGTTGATGTGTTTTTAGGTTATTTTGATGACTGAAAGTTTTTCCACAGACGTCACAACGAAAGTCTTTCCCACCACCACAGTGATGACAGGGTTGAGAACTGGATCCATCTGTGTCGCTCTGCTTCTAAACAAAGACACAAAGACAGTGTAAGTCAATCCTTCAACATTTTTATCCTAAACGTCGCCTGAAATAAAGAGCATCTCTGCAGACGTCCAATTACATTTTACTGTTTCAGTTAACACACTCAGTTTACTGGGCTGCAATAACTACAATACTACCACCATAATACTACAGTAATACTAAAATCATAACTGACATGAAAATCTGAATAATCACTCAGAGCTGTTTTTCCATGAAGTAGAATTGCTAACATGCTAACACAATTTAATGAGCAGAGTTGTTTCAAACAGTCAGGCTAAAATGACAAGATAAAAATATAAATACATACCTCACAGTAACTGCACTTGTAGAGTCTCTTTCTGGTGTGGATCTGTTGGTGTCCTCTCAGGTAACGTGGAGATTTAAAAGTCTTCTCACACAGGTCACATTGATAAGGTCTCTCCTCAGTGTGGGTAAACATGTGTCGTTGTAACTGTGCGTCTGTTGTAAACTCTTTGCCACACTGTTCACAGCAGTACACATCATGTCTGGTGTGAATGCGTAGGTGTATATTTCGGTACCCTCTCTGGCTGAAAGTTTTTCCACAGATGTCACAGCTGTATGCCTTAATTCCAGAGTGGGTAACTAGATGCCTCTGTAAGCTCCTACTGCGATTAAAAGCTCTGCCACACTGATCACAGCTGTACGCTTTAACTCCACTGTGGATGAGTTGGTGTTGTTTTAGGTGACCCTTCAAGGAAAAAGACTTTCCACACAAGTCACAGCTGAACGGTCTCTCTCCAGTGTGGATGAACTGATGACGTTTTAGTTTAGCCTTCTCAGTAAACTCCTTCCCACACTGATCACAGCTGTATGCTTGAACTCCACTGTGGATGAGTTCGTGCTGTTTTAGGGAACCCTTCCTGGAAAAAGACTTTCCACACAAGTCACAGTTGAACGGTCTCTCTCCAGTGTGGATGAACTGATGACGTTTTAGTAAAGCCTTCAGAGCAAAATCCTTCCCACAAATGTCACAGCTGTATGCCTTAATTCCAGAGTGGGTAACTAGATGACTCTGTAAGCTACCACTTTGAGCAAAAGCTCTGCCACACTCATCACAGCTGTACGCTTTAACTCCACTGTGGATGAGTTGGTGTTGTTTTAGGTGACCCTTCAAGGAAAAAGACTTTCCACACAAGTCACAGCTGAACGGTCTCTCTCCAGTGTGGATGACCTGATGAAGTTTTAGTGAATTCTTCCTAGTAAACTCCTTCCCACACTCGTCACAGGTGTGTTTTTTCTCTCTCTTTCTTCTGTGAGGTTTGTCGGCCTCCTGAGAGCGCTGACTTCTCGCTCCATGTTGGTCCTGCAGTGACAGAGATACAAACAGAGCCAGTGAGTGAAATGCAGTCGTGGAACAAACTGAGCCTTCAAACTCCCTCCATTTTAAACCTGAAGGTGGAGTGTGGCACCAAACACCTTAAAGGTCTCTTATCCCCACCTGCTGGTAGTAGAAACACATTACATCCAACCTGGTGTTAAAAAGAATTCATGACTGTTTAAACACTAAAATCATGCCCATCCCTCCTGATTGCACACACACACACACACACACACACACACTAAATTATTATTTTATCATTTATATTATAGTGTTGTTTCCTATTACATCTTTCTTTAATTTTTATAGATTTATACATAATTATTCAGTGATAATAAATCCTATGTTTGTTTATTCAAAAAGAACCCCATTAGCTTCTACAACAGATGTTGCTCATCTTCCGTCAAATACAATCACATAAAATATTATACAATAAAGTGGATTCAAGATATCCACACAATTTGGCTCTTACATCCACAGCGAGGTTTCACAATTGTTAAATTATAAGGAATCAATAATAATAATAATAATATCTATCACATTGAGGCGCATTGCACAAATTTCAAAAACAAATAATCTCTTAAAATATTACAACAACTAAAAGCTCTGTAAATCGGCTTTTAAGTGGTCATTGAAGTTTTGAATAGTTTGAATAATTCTCTAATTTTATAAGGCAATTTATTCCACTTAAAAGATGCTCTAAATATAACAGTTTTACAAAAAGTTACTTTGTTTTTAATTTGTGATAACAATATAACTGACGATATAATTGACACTAGACAAAATACTTTAGAACTCCACAACTTTATTAAAAAGCTCATCAATGTATTTTCAGTTAAACAAGCTGTTTTTATGTGCATTAAAGTTATATAAAAATTTAACAGTGCAAATGCAAATTGCTTGCTGACAGTTAAACCAAAAGGATTTTCCAGAGGAAATTGGCCGACATTTGCTCCAAGGTCATATCGCCCTGCTCTGTCTGTCACCTTCTGTGTTGAGCTCATTGTTTTCTCTGTAGTGGCTGAGCTGAGTCCAAGTAGCTGAAAATGTTCCTCTGCTGCTCCGTCAGACTCTTCTCCTCCTGCTGATCAGCTGGGACACAAAACAGATCTTTGTTAGGCTCCACACTGCACTGGAGAGTCAAAGTGTCTCATATGTTCATCTGACAAGTAAAAGAACACATTTTTGCTTCCCGAGGTGGGCAACTTAGTGGAAACAAACACAAAAGGTTTGAGCACCGATACCTGGCATTGCTGGCATTGAAAGATGCAATGCCAGCAATGAGGATTGTCAAGACTAAAACCAATCATTAAGCAAAGACAACAGGGATCATTTCTTTCTGTTTATTTAGCATTCACAACATTTGTAGTTGCCTTCTGTACAGGGGAAGTCCACGCACACTGTGTGGTACCGACATCCGCAGAAGGTGCATTCAATCTCTGTAAGAAAAACTAGATTGTCTGAGACTAAAATGATATTAAGAAAAGGAGAGGTGATTTGTAAAACTTCAAGTGTATGATAAGGTGAAAACAAATACACAATTGCATGTCATGTAGCTGAAGGTTTTTTTTCTTCTTCTTTTGGAAGACCTGAAAACACTGAAAGTTACAAATGTATTGTGCTTGAAACAAATTCAAAATAGGTGATAAAGCCAGCTGCACATGTGTGTCACAAGTAAATCTGGCTGTATAATAAACAGAAACAAGTGATCCCTGCTGTCTTTGCTTAATGATTGGTTTGAGTCTTGACAATCCACATTGCATCTTTCAATGTTTGTGGGTAGATTTGAATGCACCAGTGTAAGTGCAGCCACTCAGCCTCTACTCAATGTGGTCATAGAAACAGGTGCAGATGTGTCACGAGTTAATCTAGTAGTAGGCTATGGCACTTGGCCACAGGTGGCAGTAGTGGACTGACCTCCATTTGAGACTGCTCCAGCTGCTCTGTGACAGTCAGTAGATCTGCTACAAATAGCAAATCATATGCAAGTTTTGGAAATTACATTATAAATATTCCTAACTTAGCCATGGCTGCCATGTTGATGTATTACCTATATTGACTGAAAATGTTCATTTCCAGAGAAAAGACACAGGCAGACTGTGCTTACAGGATGTGATGTTACATGTTATTATGTGATGTTATTGGAATCATCATGAATAACGGGAGTGGTGATTTCTATAACTTTGTGTATATAATTTGGCATTTCTTACTGATGTAGGCCAAAAATAAATACATAATAAAATTTTATTTATTTTAAAGGTTTATTTGCAAGATACAAAAACAGACAAAATAGAAAGTTCCACATGTATTGTGGAACTTTACACACACACACACACATAAAACTTATTAAGGATTGTACATTAACATAAAACTGTTGTTTCACCAGAGAAACACACACACACACACACACACACGGAGAGAGAGAGAGAGAGAGAGAGAGAGAGAGAGAGAGAGAGAGAGAGAGAGAGAGAGAGAGAGAGAGAGAGAGAGAGAGAGAGAGAGAGAGAGAGAGAATACAATGAGAACAGGACAAAACAATTAACAATGACTAATTAATATTAAAATCTGTAACATAATGTATTGTTTGGAGTTTAGTCTGATTGTTTCAGGATGACCTGCCATTATCCAATCACACATCTGCTTACCTGTATCTTTTGCTCGTTTCTCCTCCTTTTCTTTTCTATTTTTTCTAAACTGAGCACCTGATGGCTTTGAACTTTTCTTGTCCATCTTCCATTGGTTTTAATTTTGCACTCCAGTATGAACACAAATTCCCCAACCCGAGGATCACCATAACTTAACCTAATAGACCTACACCTTAGTTCACAGATTCACTTTGTTTAAGGTTTATTTCTGGGATTTCGCACAACCCAGTATTCAGATCGTGAATACATAATGGGCTTGGATTTACAACATTATGAATGAAATGTGCTCTATTTGCAAGCAGCATGTCCCCCTCCCCTTTCCAGGGGTTGTGTGAGAGACTTTAAATCATCAAACTGTAAATTATAAATTTTAAATTGTTATTGATCCCTTTACCCCTGGTCCTAAAGTGTATATTTATTTTCTTACTCTTCTTATATTTAGTGTTTGTTTACTTTCACTGCTGTAACTGGAGCCTCGTCGTCTCGTCTCTCTATATACTGGACTGTATGTAGCGGAGATGACAATAAAGTTTACTTTGACTTCAGCAGCGAGCAGGCGCACCGAGGGCTCTCGCGCTCACTTTTCGTGTATAGAATAAAAAAAAAAAAACATCGGTGCAAATTATAAGTCTAGTGTATCATAATGTCTGGTGTGTTTTATTTTGCGAGTTGATTATTAGATGCCGCTCCAGCCAGCCAGAGACTCCCCCGCCGCTCCGCCCTCTCCTCCCTGTGCCGCAAGCAGCAGGCGCACCTCGCAAACGGAGGGCGCCCTTACTCCCAGCAAATGGGTGATAGAAAACCGATCGGTGCCTACGACATTCCCAATATGCGCTGGCTGATGTCGGGGCAGCATGAGTACGAGCAATCTTATTTTAATTTTTTTTCCGATGCTTGTGATGCCCCACCACCCCACCACGATGCCGCCTCGGGCAACAGCCCGTGTAGCCCGCATCAAAAATCGCTACTGTGTGTGTCACAAGTTAATCTAGTAGTAGGCTATGGTACTTGGCCAGAGGTGGCGCTGGTTGACTCGACTCCATTTGAGTAGTAAACTGCACTAGTTGTGAAGCAAAAACGCTGAAATCGGAGTAATAACACGTACGAGGGGAACGATGACAAAGACAAGATTCTCCCGATCGTTTACTCTTGCTGTCCTGTGAACACCATCAGCATGAGAATATCACCAGGTAAACCCGCGATATTTGTAAACATTTTGTTGTTCTGGAGGAACAAGACTGACGGAGTGTGTTTGAGGTAACCTCACAAATGTCACAGATGACATATTTGGTGTTTATTTGGTGTTTTGTCGGTAGCGGCTCCTGAAAAGCAAGTCTGTTCAACCAACTCCAGTTAACAGCCCACGTGTGTGTACACACACACACACACACACACACACACACACACACACACACACACACACAGCCCTTTTGAATGTTGGCAAGTATGTGTATGTGGTGTTAAATAGGCCTATACTACTGTGCTTTGATGTTGCTCGTAAGGGTGAAACTCATTGTGAAACGTTTGAGAACCACTGCTACAGAACAATGGAGATTTCCCTTATATGGTAACAACCTCAACTCACGTGACGCCCAGAATTGTACAATACTGATGCTTGAGAGCGCGCGTGTGATGCAAGTATGTGTAGAGTGTTGAGCGCGTGATCAGTGGTGAGAAAAACAAATCACGAAACTTGACCTTTCTATACTCGTGGCTCACTTACACTTCTAATCTATTCGTTTGCACACTTACACACATCCAGCTGTGGTTTCCTGTTTTGCTGCACTCTGGAGAGCCTCGCCTTTAACGGTCTTCTCTCACAGAGAGCAACAGAAAACTTCACTCAAAAAACTTCGAAAAACTCAAGATTGACTGAACTCAGTTCAAAGTTACCTTGACACTTACCTTTAGATGTGAGAGGTTGTGATGGTCCGCTGAAACTGACGCTCCGGTGCGTGTGTCAAAAACATCAACAAGCTGCTTCAGAAGCACTGTGTCGAGGCTTGATTCGTTTGGCCAGAGTCACATGATTAGTGACGTCTGAAGTTTCTGTACTTTTTTTTAATTGAACTTTATTGAACACACAATGAGTATACAACATACAAACAGATGAAGTTTACGAAAGAACAGAACATGAACATACAAAATCAGGAGTAAAAAATTATGATATGAGTAAGCGCAAAAATCAACATATAAATATTGTTCTGAGAGCGTTTTTGTTGGTTTAGTCTGAAATTGATTGTATGTACAATTCCATATCCTTATAAAAAGGCAGAAATATGGTGTTTTATTAATAAACTTACATTTATAGATAGAACATTTAGCTAAACGTATTAAGAAATGTACAATAAAAAAACATTTATCATTCTTCCTGGGGAACTTAAAGAAACAGAATAAAACATTTTCCCATCATTAAGAAAACTCCCTTAAAATATGGACAATAACAAAACTGCTAAATTCCTTCCAGAATCTCTGTGTAGAGGAACAGTACCAAAAAAGATGTGCCACAGTTTCTGGATGATCCCCACAGAAAGTTCAATTAGTATTTATGTGTCTTTTAAATGTTACCATATAGTGACTGGCAGGGTAACATTTATGAAGAATTTTATATGAGATTTCCTTCACCTTGTTTACAATTAGATATTTATGGGATCATCCAGACTGTCTTCCAGGTGATATCTGGAACATGTCGGTTCCAGTAAGATATTATATATATGGGAGAGACACGATATCTTCTTGGAATAAACTACGTATTCTGTTATTGCTGTTACCAAGTTCCTGTGAAAAGCAGATTTTTCCCACTGCTGACTCAGCTGGATCAGGGAGAGTGACTGAGGTAGATATTGAACTGTCAGTGTTTTTATATAACATTCAAGTACCTGAGGGTATGGCACCAAGCATCATTGAGAATTCCCGAACACTTACGGGAAAATTATAAAGTGTAAGCGATTCTTTGTAAGTAAGTAGTGTTCCCTCTTTATTAACCAGCTGAGCCACCAATAGGATCCCATTTTGGACCCAAGTTTCCAGGAAAAGTGATAATAAAAGAAATAAAATATCTCTGTTGTTCCAGATGAGGTATTTGTGTAGTGAGAAGTTGTGTTTATAAATGAGGGTCCACGCTAAGAGGACCTGCTGCAGATATATATATGATAATGTTAAGTTTTAGATTTTAAATAGGCTATAAATTTTACTACAGAGTAGGACGGATTGTAGGGTAGCAAACATAGTCGGGAAACACGTTTTGAACACAGCAGGTTACCTGGGTGTAATGTTTTTACTGGTTGTAATGCTTTTTTTTCAGTTAAAAAGAAACATGGACTGCCTCCTACCTAACTATATAAAGAGTAATTGAAGGTTAAATGCAGCAAATATGTCCTGGTTTAAGCCAGACACTTACACCTGCGCTCCGCTGCGTCTAAGCCACTATCGCTCTGGCAGCTGAAGCACTCCCAAAAATGGGCTAAAATCGCCCCTGCTTTAAGATTATCTGACTAGTAACGGATTGCATTTATATTTATAGAGCCGGGTGGAGGTATGCTACACCAATGCTTGTAATGAAAAGAAGGACTTTCTATTGCTTGTAGAGAGCCATTTCTTTTTACAATAGCGGATGTATTTTACTTTCTTATATTAACCTACAGGCCGCCCACTCGTCTCCTCGTATGTGTAAAAAATATCCCTTAGTGAAAAAAGCGCCGCTCACATATTCAGAACTCTATCCCAAATAATTTTATTAAAACACCCTGATGAGGTATTTTGGTTTGGTGGAGCCACTCATACCAAAGTAAAGAGTCTTTCTTCATTTTTATAGCTACTTTTACAACGGGTTTTCTCGTTAACAGAAAATAGACAGAAACCCTAAAAGAAAATGGCTTTGTTTTACGCACATCAAGAAGGAGTCAGACGACCGTCGGTTCATCCCGGTCAATGTTTCCTCCGTCGGGTACCATAAACATATAAGAAAAACCCCCCAGAGAATTTATTATTTTTCTAAGAGTGAGAGAGAGAGAGAGAGAGTGAGAGAGCAAATCGATCAAACTTTTCTACAAAACACGTAGTTATACACGTTATAAATGTTAACCAACCTTTGACACATGGATGTTGGCTTAATTTTTACCCAAAGAGAAATTTGACCCCAATAAAAAACACAGGATACTGTGGTGAACACTTACCTCAACTTTGATGGGTTTTTTTTCACATCCATTTATTCTGAAAAAAAAGTAAACATGTTACAAGGACAGTTTTGACACAATGCCCAGTGCAGAGTACATGAATGGGAAGTAGGAATTCCTCCTCTCTATACTTACACTCCTCCCTAACAAATGCCGAGTCATCATCTCCATAATCTGTGTCTGGATTTATCCCACTTTTCGAGTTTCATTGGAGTGTACTCAAGTGCACAAGATGTAAAACAATGTATTCGTTTTTTAAGCCATTCGCCGAGTCCACGTCAAGATGCCATTTATTTAAGAGTCTAATGATTTTTTAAATTCAAATTGTGCAAACTTCAACGCAGTAACATTGACAATAGAACACTAGAACTCATTTTTGTTGGACACAAGAACAACTCGAGCATGTTTTTCGGGAGCTGAACTAGGGCTTACACGTTGGCTGTGCCCCTGCATGGGACCAGTGCGAGGTTGTGCGGCAAATCCCGGCGTGGAGGGTCCAGACACTCCCACGGCGCAGACTTTGATGTCCCCACAGAGCGTTTCTGGTGTGGCTTATGCAAAAGAGACAATACAGCGTGTTTCTCTGCTCCCGGTAAGCATGTCTGTTGTAGCCTGCACTTTATAATTGTCTCTTTGATTATTCAAACAGTGTTTAAAATGTGACTCGTTTGTTATCCAAAAACATTTTATTTATTTTACTGATTTAAAATTATATGTATATATCTGAATTTTTTTTTTTTTTTTTTTTAGCTCAAACAGACTCTTGAGCATATTCATATAGCAAATCCACATAACCAGTCTGCACCCTAATGTACATCTTTTAAGTGTATGTTAATCAGTACATGAAGCGTACCTCTGAAAAGAGTCCATCATTTGTGAATTTACTGATTTGTTTTTAACTGCAGTTTTCACAAACTGTGGATGATGAAATCCTCTTTATTTTAGAAAATGTCTTTAAACTATCGCGGTTCAAACTTACTGAGTTCCCGAGCTACTTTTTTACTATGTGAATAAACTATTCAAACTAGAAAAGATTTAAAGACACATCTTAATTGGAAAAAAAGGCGAAAAATTGGGAATGAAATTTATGTGACTGTTCATCTAAAAGCCAGCAGAGAGTGAAAATCCAAGAGCTGCTGCAATCCTCTGCATTAATGATCTCTCTCAGAAGTCTTGACACGTGCTTATAACTTAAACCACAAAAAACTCAGTTACAGCTGGTAAGATTTATGGTATAAACCAGACTTTCACAGCCTGCATCTTTACAGGGTTTTTTCTGCTTTTGTTCACTCCTAGTGTGATTAAAAAAACAACAAACACAGAGCCCACTAACTATTAGCCGCTTCCCCCCCCTAAACAGTCAGTTGACTGAGAGAAATGCAATCCATTATTGTGAACGCTGAACGAGATGTGCTCCATAGTCAAACTTATATTTCCTTAACTTACATCCTATGTTCTGTTTAATTCCGACATCCCTTCATGGTTTGATGGAAAATTGGTTAAACCATTGCTCAACTTATGTCTGAATGACGGCAGATAATTCTGATGAAACTGACCCCGTAAGCACTTTGCAGCTGAGTCGAGGGCTCGTGGAAATAAAGTCAGGAGGTGTTGTAACGTCGGGTTGCGTTTAGTGGTTGAGAGGAGGCGGCAAAACACTTAGCCAAAAGAATACACACTCGCACTGGCATTGGGAATTCCACAGCGTGTTCTTTAATATACCTTCTCTTCATCAACCATATAAGCCCGGTTGAACGGCTGCAGCTTAACAAGCATAGAGCGCAGTGTTCGCACAACCCATAACGTTGCAAACAAAGGTGCCTGGAGAGGTAAAACATAAAATCTGTCCCTCCTCATGCACTAGCGTGCAAGCACATGTCCACACAATCACAGAGAGAGTCAGTGGCGCATACGGATGACAACATTAACCCTTGACTTGGGTTGTCTTAAAGAGACACCACACCATTGTGACTGTTACAGTGTCCGGCGTGAGTGCGAGTGCGGTCTGTCCATTTGGGACGTCTGGGTGATTTTCAGAAGGACAGATGTTTCTGTTCAATTCTTAAATCCATCTTTTCAAACACAAACACTATTTTAAAGCCTCTAAAGAGTAAAATATTAATGATAATTATGATAACAGTAATAAAAACAAAAGCTCTCAGATCCATCAAACCAAGCAGCAGAGAGAACAATAAGTTAAGAAAAAACTTTAACCTTGTAGACTTCATTATGTTCCAGCTGCTCTACAGACGCTGTGACCTCGAACTTAAGCAGGTCGTAAAGTATGTGCAACTCAATAACTTCATAATTACACCCTGTGGTATTTAGGCAGCAGAACAACTAAGAATAACAACTACAAATAATGTTTTTAGGTTTCTGTTGTACTGCAAGGTTCTGTACAGGAGAACCAAACCAAGAGCAAATATTACGTCTCATTTACACCTGAGCACGAAGAGCCATCAAAATTTAGCAAATTTATTAATCTTTGTTTAGATGGTCTGGTCTGGTCCTTTATTTATACACTTCAGTGAGCGTTTGTTCCATACATTAAAATGTGGAGGTGTACGTGTGTGTGTGTGTGTGTCAGAGTGTGACCCCATAAACGACTTCCCTAAACCTGCTGGTCTGGAGGTCCAGCAGTTCATCTAAACAAAAGGCACTTAGACTAAGACAGATATAACTACATTAATCCTACCGTAAAACAATAAGACAAGGTACAACCTTTCCCATGCTCCTAGGATGTGGGGGTGAACGCCAGAACACGTGTTGTTACAGAATGTTACAGACCTCCCAGGATGAGACATTCTTTTAATATGCCACCAACTATATACTTCTAAACACAAATGATTACATGCAGTATTCTACCATATGCAAACGTATATCATTAAAAGATTATACGGACTACTAAATACAATTTTCCATTGACGACATGTCAGAGTTTCAAAGGTTAAACATGAGTTTCCAAAACGTTTTGCTGGAGAACAATGAACTATTTGACTGAGTTTCAATTATTTACAGACGAGCAAAACCAGGACAGAGAAAAAAGGACAAAACTGACAGAAAATAAGATCCCATGTAAATCTGTATTATGTAGAAGTTCCCACTAACTATTAGCCGCTTCCCCCCCCCCCCCCAAACAGTCAGTTGACTGAGAGAAATGCAATCCATTATTGTGAACGCTGAAGGAGATGTGCTCCATAGTCAAACTTATATTTCCTTAACTTACATCCTATGTTCTGTTTAATTCCGACATCCCTTCATGGTTTGATGGAAAATTGGTTAAACCATTGCTCAACTTATGTCTGAATGACGGCAGATAATTCTGATGAAACTGACCCCGTAAGCACTTTGCAGCTGAGTCGAGAGCTCGTGGAAATAAAGTCAGGAGGTGTTGTAACGTCGGGTTGCATTTAGTGGTTGAGAGGAGGCGGCAAAACACTTAGCCAAAAGAATACACACTCGCACTGGCATTGGGAATTCCACAGCGTGTTCTTTAATATACCTTCTCTTCATCAACCATATAAGCCCGGTTGAACGGCTGCAGCTTAACAAGCATAGAGCGCAGTGTTCGCACAACCCATAACGTTGCAAACAAAGGTGCCTGGAGAGGTAAAACATAAAATCCGTCCCTCCTCATGCACTAGCGTGCAAGCACATGTCCACAACAATCACAGAGAGAGTCAGTGGCGCATACGGATGACAACATTAACCCTTGACTTGGGTTGTCTTAAAGAGACACCACACCATTGTGACTGTTACAGTGTCCGGCGTGAGTGCGAGTGCGGTCTGTCCATTTGGGACGTCTGACAGACACTCTAGTGCAACTCAGAGTGTGAGCAGCAACTCCTGTATACTAAACATAAGAAAAGTAATTTGTAGTGCTTGACTTTTTTTTTAAACCGAGATTCCAGGGATCATGCTTATATGGTTTCTTTTATTCAAAAACAGGTTAGTTTAGCGATCGTGTAACTGTGTCCTTGACCTTTTACCAGCTTGAGAAGTTGGTTCCCTGGTGCAGAGATATTTGGGATGGTTCCAATGCTGAGTCTCCAAATGCATACAAAAGGATATTTTCTACGTTATTTCTTAAATGTGTATAAATGGGATGGGATGATGTTCGATAAAAGTAATAAACAATAAATGGACTGGTTCTTATATAGCGCTTTTCTACTCTTTCCGAGCACTCAAAGCGCTTTATACAGCCAATTCATTCACCCAATCACTTCTAAACTTAAGTGCTAAGTAGCTAACATTCATACACATTCACACTCCGATGGATGCATCGGAGAGTAACATGGGGTTAGTATCTTGCCCAAGGATATGTGGCATGCAGACTGGAGCAGCCTGGGATTGAACCACCGACCTTCTGGTTAGTGGCTGATCCGCTCTGCCACCTGAGCTACAGCCACCCCAAATGTAAATCTGTTTTTTTAACTTTGCAGACTCATTTACCCACTCCAGTGACAGCGATAAAAAAAGATCATGGCTTTAAAGAGATTGCATTACATTTTGTTTTTTGCTACATTAATAACTTTTCCAACTCTGATTCTCTGCAGGACCAACGCGGACATCAGTTTAGACTGAAATCCAGTTCCGACGGCATACGCAACATGTTCAAGCTGGCACGGAGGCATCTTTCTTTCAGCTTAACGAGTGAACCGTCAACTCGTTCAAACACACGTTAAAGTCTGTTTGGCTCGACACCACCGAACAGAGGCAGCAATATAACATCACTAACATTAACAGTGCAGTGAATCCTGCTTGTGCCGTGATATTCAGGACTGCAAACCGAGCAGCATCACTGATTTTCAGCTTGTTGTGTTTGTGGATATATGACTGACTTTAATTATCCATAAAATCATCACATTCTCTGTAAGATTAAGGTCGACTATTGAACAGAGAATATTTTAAAGTAAAGGCTTTAAAACCAAGTTAGTACAAACATCACTAATGTCACATAACTTTGCCGACATGTGGCCAACAGTAATGTTTTAATGTTCTTCATTATTAAACATTTGCACATAAATAAGTGACATAATATTCAGTAAGGCAAGGCAAGTTTATTTATATAGCACAACAAGGTCATTCAAAGTGCTTTAAAGAGACATTAAAAAACAAAAACAAATAAAAAGCATGATTTATTAAATTGATTAAAAAGAATTTAAGCTTAAAAGTGTGGATTTGGTGCTTTATTCAAATGCAGCTGAGAACAGGTGAGTCTTCAACCTGGATTTAAATAAACTGAGTGTTTCAGCTGATCTGAGGCTTTCTTGGGGTTTGTTCCAGATATATGGAGCATAAAAGCTGAATGCAGCTTCTCCGTGTCTGGTTCTGACTCTGGGAACTGATTAAAAAAAACGGATCCAGGTGACCTGAGGGATCTGGAAGGTTCATACTGGGTGAGGAGGTCACTGATGTATTTTGGTCCTAAACCATTCAGAACTTTATAGACCAGCATCAGAACTTCAAAGTCTATCCTCTGACGGACAGGCAGCCAGAGTGAAGACCTCAGAGCTGGACTGGTGTGGTCCACTTTTTTGGTCTTAGTGAGGACTCGAGCAGCAGAGTTCTGAATGAGCTGTAGTTGTCTGACTGCTTTTTTAGGTAGACTTGTAAAGATGCTGTTACAGTAATCAAGCCTACTAAAAATGAATGCATGGACTAGTTTTTCCAGGTCCTGTTGAGATATCATATCAGTACTTACTTTTAAACGTTTACTCTTTGGCCGCTCCACTTCCACCGTTTTTTTTGGCAAAATTATCCACACCCACGCCGCGCTATGCAATCTGGGATATGTTGGGCCACGAAGTCTACACCAACACATCCTTAAAATTCAGGGAAATGAAGGACGCATTTGAGGGCCGCATTTCGAGCAGCCTTTGAATTGGGACAGCCTTCGTCACGTTGCTGTGGCGTAATCGGCCTTAAAATGCGGCCTTTAAGGCTGCAGACCCTGAATTGGGATACAGACCAGGAGTGACATGTTTAGCCACATGTTCTCCTTAAGTTGCTGGCTGTCTGAGTGGTGTCCAAGAAACGATGTGGGCTTCATAGATAATTGGCAAAAATTCTGGAGGAAACCTGTTCTTGTTAGGAGAGAGGGCATCGATCCCACTTTGGATGGAGCAGCTCTCATTTCTAGAAATATGGACAAATTTATTAAACCCCCTAAAATATGACTATCCAGAGCTGGGACCAGGAAGCAGAGTTGCAGTCTTACACGCCTCTCTGCAGCTTCTCTCCTCCTGAAACGACAGCCTCAACACAGCATTTAATCTGTTATTAGAATATTAAATATTTCACTTTAATGTTGCAACTATGCGGTCACTTCTGTCTTTAAACAAAATATTTTCCAACTACAGAAATCATGAAATCCAAACTAAAGTGTTACTGTTGCTTTATGCATTTTATATAAATAATCGATGATGGTACTGACATGAAGGAAGAGAAAGTTACAGGTTGCATCCTTTGAGTTGGTCTCCGTGCCTTTGGGTGATTTTCAGAAGGACAGATGTTTCTGTTCAATTCTTAAATCAATTTTTTCAAACACAAACACTATTTTAGAGCTTCTAAAGAGTAAAATATTAATGGTAATTATAATAACAGTAATAAAAAAAAAAGCTCTCAGATCCATCAAACCAACTAGCAGAGAGAACAATAAGAGAAGAGAAAACTTTAACCTTGTAGACTTCATTATGTTCCAGCTGCTCTACAGACGCTGTGACCTCGAACTTAAGCAGGTCGTAAAGTATGTGCAACTCAATAACTTCATAATTACACCCTGTGGTATTTAGGCAGCAGAACAACTAAGAATAACAACTATCTTTGTTTAGATGCAAGAAGAATCATATAGAAATGAAAAAGTATTAATATAAATCCAGAGCAAAGATATCCTCTAAATCAGCGTAGCACATGTGCAGCTGCTGGGATTCACTTAAGCATTCGGCTCATTGCGTTTGCAGATTTTTCTCTCGCTGTTCTGGCTCACAGCGCTTCAAGCACAAAAATAAATATCCCCAAAGGTGTGAAAGGGAGCTAATTAGTAAGAGTATTGTTACTCTCCCCAGGAGTAGTCCAGCAGTAGAAATCAGTCCAATAACAAGGCGTGTAACATCTAGCAGGGTGACAGAAAAACCCAGGGTAACTTCTAAAGACCTCAACGTCTCTCTCACATTGTGTTTTTTAAACATGTTTCCATTTGTCACTTCAGTCTTTACTCTGAAATACATGAAGAGAAATCATGGCTGAAACAATTTCTCATGAAACCAGGGGTGTGGTCCAACAGTCAGTTTTGGTGAGGAAGGTTCCTAACTGAGAGAAGTGACCCAGAAGTATCTGTGTAGCAGCCACAATGAATCAAGATCATGAGCTTTATTAACTGATCAAAGTCTATTCTTTCATCTTCTGTATTATTCAGTTTGCAATGGTAATGTACAAGTTCAGCCCAGCAACCAATTCAGTTCAACACAAGTTTAAATGATTCTATCTGAACTCTGTGGAGCCTGATCTCAAGCTTTTTGAGTCTGACACTGAAACCAGAGGATCTTTCTGTCTCTTCAGATTCACTGTGATCCAGTGATGGGAGTGATTTCAGCCCTGAGTGATCACGCTGATGTTTGCACAGAGCAGACAATGAGGTGAATGTTTTGGCACATTGGTAACAGTGAAACAGTTTATTAGTAATGTGGGATCGTTTGTGTTCGGAGTATGAACTGAGATTCCTGAAGCTCTTGTCACACTGGTCACAGCTGTAGTTTCCTTCCATGTGTGCACGTTCATGAATGTTACGACTACTTGATTGTGAGAAGCTTTTGTCACAGTGTCTGCACTTGTATGGTTTCTCTCCCGTGTGGACTCGTTTGTGTGTTTTAAGCCCACATGCAGTAGTGAAGGATGACCCACAGTGATCACACATGTGCTTTTTAACCCCACTGTGAATCAGTTGATGTCGTTTTAAGTGATATGATGTGGTGAAGCTTCTCCCACATTCTTTGCAGTATTTCAGTTTGTCTCCAGTGTGTCTACGTTGATGTGTTTTAAGAGCAGCTTGCCAACTGAAAGTTTTTCCGCAGAGGTCACAACGAAAGTCTTTCCCACCACCACAGTGATGACAGGGTTGAGAACTGGATCCATCTGTGTCGCTCTGTTTCTAAACAAAGACACAAAGACAGTGTAAGTCAGTCCTTCAACACTTTTATCCTGAACGTCTCCTGAAATAAAGAGCATCTCTGCAGACGTCCAATTACATTTTACTGTTTCAGCTAACACACTCAGTTTACTGGACTGCAATAACTACAACACTACCACCATAATACTACAGTAATACTAAAATCATAACTGAAATGAAAATCTGAATAATCACTCAGAGCTGCTTTTCCATGCAGTAGAATTGCTAACATGCTAACACAATTTAATGAGCAGAGTTGTTCCAAACAGTCAGGCTAAAATGACAAGATAACAATATAAACACATACCTCACAGTAGCTGCACTTGTAGAGTCTCTTTCTGGTGTGGGATCTGTTGGTGAGTCTCAGGGAATGTGGAGATTTTAAAAGTCTTCTCACACAGGTCACATTTATAAGGTCGTCCCTCAGTGTGGTAAACATGTGTTATTGTAACTGTTGGTCTGTAGCAAAGTATTTGCCACACTGTTCACAGCAGTACACATCATGTCTGGTGTGAATGCGTAGGTGTCTATTTCGGTACCCTCTCTGGCTGAAAGTTTTTCCACAAATGTCACAGATGTATGGCTTAATTCCAGAGTGGGTAACTAGATGCTTCTGTAAGCTGCTACTGTGATTAAAAGCTCTGCCACACTGATCACAGCTGTACGCTTTAACTCCACTGTGGATGAGTTGGTGTTGTTTTAGGGAATCCTTCCAGGAAAAAGACTTTCCACACAAGTCACAGCTGAACGGTCTCTCTCCAGTGTGGATGAACTGATGACTTTTTAGTGAAGCCTTCTCAGTAAACTCCTTCCCACACTCGTCACAGCTGTACGCCTTAACTCCACTGTGGATGAGTTCGTGCTGTTTTAGGTGACCCTTCCTGGTAAAAGACTTTCCACACAAGTCACAGCTGAACGGTCTCTCTCCAGTGTGGATGACCTGATGCTGTTTTAGTGAAGCCTTCAGAGCAAAATCCTTCCCACAAATGTCACAGCTGTATGCCTTAATTCCAGAGTGGCTAACTAGATGACTCTGTAAGTACCTACTGCGAGTAAAAGCTCTGCCACACTGATCACAGCTGTACGCTTTAACTCCACTGTGGATGAGTTGGTGTCTTTTTAGGGAATCCTTCAAGGAAAAAGACTTTCCACACAAGTCACAGCTGAACGGTCTCTCTCCAGTGTGGATGACCTGATGAAGTTTTAGTGAACCCTTCTCAGTAAAATGCTTCCCACACTCGTCACAGGTGTGTTTTTTCTCTCTCTTTCTTCTGTGAGGTTTGTCGGCCTCCTGAGAGCGCTGACTTCTCGCTCCATGTTGGTCCTGCAGTGACAGAGATACAAACAGAGCCAGTGAGTGAAATGCAGTCGTGGAACAAACTGAGCCTTCAAACTCCCTCCATTAACACTAGTTTTAAACCTGAAGGTGGAGTGTGGCACCAAACACCTTAAAGGTCTCTTATCCCCACCTGCTGGTAGTTCTAACACATTACATCCAACCTGGTGTTAAAAAGAATTCATGACTGTTTAAACACGAAAATCATGCCCATCCCTCTTGATTGTATGCACACGCACGCACACACACACACACACACACACACTAAATTATTATTTTATCATTTATATTATAGTGTTGTTTCCTATTACATCTTTCTTTAATTTTTATAGATTTATACATAATTATTCAGTGATAATAAATCCTATGTTTGTTTATTCAAAAAGAACCCCATTAGCTTCCACAACAGATGTTGCTCATCTTCCGTCAAATACAATCACATAAAATATTATACAATAAAGTGGATTCAATTTGGCTCTTACATCCACAGTGAGGTTTCACAATTGTTAAAATATAAGCAATCAATAATAATAATAATAATAATAATAATAATAATATCAATAACATTCAGGCACATTGCACAAATTTCAAAAACAAATAATCTCTTACAATATTACAACAACTAAAAGCTCTGTAAATCGGCTTTTAAGTGGTCATTGAAGTTTTGAATAGTTTGAATAATTCTCTAATTCATCCATCCATCCATCTTCATCCGCTTTATCCGAAGCCGGGTCGCGGGGGCAGCAGCCTAAGCAAAGAGGCCCAGACCTCCCTCTCCCCAGCCACCTCCTCCAGCTTATCCGGGGGAACACCAAGGCGTTCCCAGGCCAGCCGAGAGATATAATCTCTCCAGCGTGTCCTGGGTCTGCCCCGGGGCCTCCTCCCGGTGGGACATGCCTGGAACACCTCACCCAGGAGGCGCCCAGGGGGCATCCTTGTCAGATGCCCAAACCACCTCAGCTGGCTCCTTTCGATGTGGAGCAGCAGCGGCTCTACTCTGAGCCCCTCCCGGATGGCCGAACTTCTCACCCTATCTCTAAGGGGGAGGCCAGCCACCCTTCGGAGGAAGCTCATTTCCGCCGCTTGTATCCGCGATCTCGTTCTTTCGGTCACTACCCACAGCTCGTGGCCATAGGTGAGGGTAGGGACGTAGATCGACCGGTAAATTGAGAGCTTCGCTTTTACACTCAGCTCCCTCTTCACCACGACGGACCTGTGCAGCGTCTGCATTACTGCAGCTGCAGCCCCAATCCGTCTGTCGATCTCCGGCTCCCTTCTCCCATCACTCGCGAACAAGACCCCGAGATAGAACTCCTCCACTTGGGGCAGGAACTCATCCCCGACCCGGAGTGGGCACTCCACCCTTTTCAGGCTGAGAACCATGGCCTCAGATTTGGAGGTGCTGATCCTCATTCCTGCTGCTTCACACTCGGCTGCGAACCGCTCCAGTGCGAGCTGGAGGCCCTCACCCGATGAAGCCAACAGAACCACATCATCCGCAAAAATCAGAGATGAGATTCTGAGGCCACCAAAGCGAAAGCCCTCCGCCACTTGGCTGCGCCTAGAAATCCTGTCCATAAAAATTATGAACAGAACTGGTGAAAAAGGGCAGCCCTGGCGGAGCCCATCACCCACCGGGAACGAGTCCGACTTATTGCCGGCAATGCGAACCAAGCTCTTGCAACGGTTGTATAGGGATCGAATGGCCCGTAGCAATGGGCCAGACACCCCATACTCCCACAACACCTCCCACAGGGGACCCCGAGGGACACGGTCGAATGCCTTCTCCAAGTCCACAAAACACATGTAGACTGGTTGGGCAAACTCCCATGCACCCTCAAGTATCCTCGAGAGGATGAAGAGCTGGTCCAGTGTTCCGCGACCAGGACGAAAACCGCATTGTTCCTCCTGTATCCGAGGTTCGACTAGCGGACGAACTCTCCTTTCCAGCACCCTGGCATAGACTTTCCTGGGGAGGCTGAGGAGTGTGATCCCCCTGTAGTTGGAACACACCCTCCGGTCCCCCTTCTTAAAGATGGGGACCACCACCCCCGGTCTGCCAGTCCAGGGGTACTGCCCCTGATCTCCACGCAACATTGCAGAGGCGTGTCAACCAAGACAGCCCTACAACGTCCAGAGCCTTCAGGAACTCGGGGCGGACCTCATCAACACCAGGGGTTCTGCCACCAAGGAGTTGTTTAACTGCCTCAGTGACCCTCGCCCCCAGAAATTGGCGGGTCATTCCCCTCATCCCAGACTCTGCTTCCTCCTCGGAAGACGCGTCAGTGGGATTTGCCAGAATCTCTTCGAGGCAGTCCGAAAGTCTTTTTCCATGGCCTCTCCGAACTCCTCCCACACCCGAGTTTTTGCTTCAGCCACTGCCCGAGCCGCATTCCGCTTGGCCTGTCGATACCTGTCGGCTGCCTCCGGAGTCCCACAGGCTAACCAAGCCCGATAGGACTTGCCTTATAAAATTCTCTAATTTTATAAGGCAATTTATTCCACTTAAAAGATGCTCTAAATATAACAGTTTTACAAAAAGTTACTTTGTTTTTAATTTGTGATAACAATATAACTGACGATATAATTGACACTAGACAAAATACTTTACAACTCCACAACTTTATTAAAAAACTCATCAATATATTTTCAGTTAAACAAGCTGTTTTTATGTGCATTAAAGTTATATAAAAATTTAACAGTGCAAATGCAAATTGCTTGCTAACAGTTAAACCAAAATGATTTTCCAGAGGAAACTGGCCGACATTTGCTCCAAGGCATTTGCATTTGCACTGTTAAATTTTTATATAACTTTAATACACATAAAAAACAGCTGCTTGTTTAAGTGAAAATACATTGATAGGTTTTTTAATAAAGTTGTGGAGTTGTAAAGTATTTTGTCTAGTGTCAATTATATCGTCAGCTATATCGTTATCGCAAATTTTCAAATATGTATCATGATAAATATTTTTGGTCATATCGCCCTGCTCTGTCTGTCACCTTCTGTGTTGAGCTCATCGTTTTCTCTGTAGTGGCTGAGCTGAGTCCAAGTAGCTGAAAATGTTCCTCTGCTGCTCCGTCAGACTCTTCTCCTCCTGCTGATCAGCTGGGACACAAAACAGATCTTTGTTAGGCTCCACACTGCACTGAAGAGACAAAGTGTCTCATATGTTCACCTTACAAGTAAAAGAACACATTTTTGCTTCCCGAGGTGGGCAACTTATTGGAAACAAACACAAAAGGTTTGAGCACCGATACCTGGCATTGCTGGCATTGAAAGATGCAATGCCAGCAATGTGTGATTGTCAAGACTAAACCAATCATTAAGCAAAGACAACAGGGATCATTTCTTTTCTGTTTATTTAGCATTCACAACCATTTGTAGTTGCCTTCTGTACAGGGAAGTCCACGCACACTGTGTGTACCGCCATCCGCAGAAGGTGCATTCAATCTCTGTAAGAAAAACTAGATTGTCTGAGAGTAAAATGATATTAACAAAAAGGAGAGGTGATTTGTAAAACTTCAAGTGTATGATAAGGTGAAAACAAATCACAATTGCATGTTCATGTAGCTGAAGGTTTTTTTTTCTTCTTCTTTTGGAAGACCTGAAAACACTGAAAGTTACAAATGTATTGTGCTTGAACACAATTCAAAATAGGTGATAAAGCCAGCTGCACATGTGTGTCACAAGTAAATCTGGCTGTATAATAACAGAAACAAGTGATCCCTGCTGTCTTTGCTTAATGGTTGGTTTGAGTCTTGACAATCCACATTGCATCTTTCAGTGTTTGTGGGTAGATTTGAATGCACCAGTGTAAGTGCAGCCACTCAGCCTCTACTCAATGTGGTCATAGAAACAGGTGCAGATGTGTCACGAGTTAATCTAGTAGTAGGCTATGGCACTTGGCCACAGGTGGCAGTAGTGGACTGACCTCCATTTGAGACTGCTCCAGCTGCTCTGTGACAGTCAGTAGATCTGCTACAAATAGCAAATCATATGCAAGTTTTGGAAATTACATTAAAAATATTCCTAACTTAGCCATGGCAGCCATGTTGATGTATTACCTATATTGGCTGAAAATGTTCATTTCCAGAGAAAAGACACAGGCAGACTGTGCTTACAGGATGTGATGTTACATGTTATTATGTGATGTTATTGGAATCATCATGAATAACGGGAGTGGTGATTTCTATAACTTTGTGTATATAATTTGGCATTTCTTACTGATGTAGGCCAAAAATAAATAAATAATAAAATTTTATTTATTTTAAAGGTTTATTTGCAAGATACAAAAACAGACAAAATAGAAAGTTCCACATGTATTGTGGAACTTTACACACACACACACATAAAACTTATTAAGGACTGTACATTAACATAAAACTGTTGTTTCACCAGAGAAACACACACACACACACACGGAGGGAGGGGGAGAGGGAGGGAGGGGAGGGAGGAGAGAGAGAGAGAGAGAGAGAGAGAGAGAGAGAGAGAGCAAGAGAGAGAAAATATGCAAACAGCTACCAAACAGTCGTCATAATTCGTCATACAACGAGAACAGGACAAATCAACTATTAACAATGACTAATTAATATTAAAATCTGTAACATAATGTATTGTTTGGAGTTTAGTCTGATTGTTTCAGGATGACCTGCCATTATCCAATCACACATCTGCTTACCTGTATCTTTTGCTCGTTTCTCCTCCTTTTCTTTTCTATTTTTTCTAAACTGAGCACCTGATGGCCTTGAACTTTTCTTGTCCATCTTCCATTGGTTTAATTTTTGCACTCCAGTATGAACACAAAATCCTCAACCCGAGGATCACCACAACTTAACCTAACAGACCTACACCTTAGTTCACAGATTCACTTTGTTTAAGATTTATTTCTGGGATTTCGCACAACCCAGTATTCAGATCGTGAATACATAATGGGCTTGGATTTACAACATGATGAATGAAATGTGCTCTATTTGGAAGCAGTATGTCCCCCTCCCCTTTCCAGGGGTTGTGTGTGAGACTTTAAATCATCAAACTGTAAATTATAAATTTTAAATTGTTATTGATCCCTTTACTCCTGGTCCTAAAGCGTATATTTATTTTCTTACTCTTCTTATATTTATTGTTTGTTTACTTTCACTGCTGTAACTGGAGCCTCGTCGTCTCGTCTCTCTATATACTGGACTATATGTAGCGGAGATGACAATAAAGTTTACTTTGACTTCAGCAGCGAGCACGCGCACCGAGGGCTCTCGCGCTCACTTTTCGTGTATAGAATAAAAAAAAAACATCGGTGCCAAATTATAAGTCTGTATCATAATGTCTGGTGTGTTTATTTTGCGAGTTGGTTATTAGATGCCGCTCCAGCCAGCCAGAGACTCCCCCGCCGCCCCGCCCTCTCCTCCCTGTGCGCAAGCAGCAGGCGCACCTCGCAAACGGAGGGCCGCCCTTACTCCCAGCAAATGGGTGATAGATAAACCGATCGGTGCCTACGACATTCCCAATATGCGCTGGCATGATGTCGGCGGCAGCACGAGTACGAGCAATCTTATTTTAATTTTTTTTCCGATGCCGCCACCCACCACGATGCCGCCTCGGGCAACAGCCCGTGTCGCCCGCATCAAAAATCGCTACCTGTCACAAGTTAATCTGGCTGTAGGCTATGGTACTTGGCCAGAGGTGGCGCTGGTTGACTCGACTCCATTTGAGTAGTAAACTGCACTAGTTGTGAAGCAAAAACGCTGAAATCGGAGTAATAACACGTACGAGGGGAACGATGACAAAGACAAGATTCTCCCGATCGTTTACTCTTGCTGTCCTGTGAACACCATCTGCATGAGAATATCACCAGGTAAACCCGCGATATTTGTAAACATTTTGTTGTTCTAGAGGAATAAGACTGACGGAGTGTGTTTGAGGTAACCTCACAAATGTCACAGATGACATATTTGGTGTTTATTTGCTGTTTTGTCGGTAGCGGCTCCTGAAAAGCAAGTCTGCCACACATCTGTTCAACCAACTCCAGTTAACAGCCCACGTGTATATACACACACACACACACACACACACACCCCTTTTGAATGTTGGCAAGTATGTGTATGTGGTGTTAAATAGGCCTATACTACTGCGCTTTGATGTTGCTCGTAAGGGTGAAACTCATTGTGAAACGTTTGAGAACCTCTGCTACAGAACAATGGAGATGTCCCTTATATGGTAACACTTGCAACTCACGTGACGCCCAGAATTGTACAATACTGATGCTTGAGAGCGCGCGTGTGATGCAAGTATGTGTAGAGTGTTGAGCGCGTGATCAGTGGTGAGAAAAACAAATCACGAAACTTGACCTTTCTATACTCGTGGCTCACTTCCACTTCTAATCTATTCGTTTGCACACTTACACACACCCACCTGTGGTTTCCTGTTTTGCTACACTCTGGAGAGCCTCGCCTTTAACGGTCTTCTCTCACAGAGAGCAACAGAAAACTTCACTCAAAAAACTTCGAAAAACTCAAGATTGACTGAACTCAGTTCAAAGTTACCTTGACACTTACCTTTAGATGTGAGCGGTAGTGATTAGTGATGTGTCCTGTGTGTCGAAGCGTCGAATCGTGTGTCGGGTAATCTCGGGGGCGTTTCTGTGAAGCGCGTATCGAGGCTTGCTTTGATTACGTGTGCAGTGACGTTCGAGGCCTCGCGGGCAGTCCGTACCACGTGACTGATTCAGGGACTGGTTCACCGGTTCGCGCCAGATTCGAAATAAAATGGGCAGAAAAACACAGCTGATTTCCCATTACACTGTGTTGTGGAATTGGATTACGTACGTGTTACATAGTTACTTGAGCATTTCTTCTTCGATGGAGCCAGGAAGGAAGACATTTTTTATTTCATTTTATCTCTCCTAATAAAGTATGCACACAGTAATAAATATCACAAATGATAAGTCAACTTTATTTGTATAGCACATTTAAAAGACATCAAGTGCCGGCCAAAGTGCTGAACAGAGGAATAATATAATAAAAGAATTAAATAGAAAGAAAACTTTGTAAGACATGTAATATCAGCGAGATCCAAAAGCCTTGGAAATAAGTAGGGTCTTGAGATTTGATTTAAAAATTTCCAAGGATGGAGAGAATTTTATGAAGGGGGGAGACTATTCCAGAGTCTCGGGGCGGCAATGGAGAAAGCCCTGTCACCTCTAGATTTGAGCTGGGAGCGTGGAACTGATAAAACCATCTGACTGGAGGAGCGCAGAGATCGAGTGGGCAAGTGCAGGCTAAGAAGATCTAAAATGTAACCTGGAGCCAAACCATGGAGGGCTTTAAAAACAAATAATAAAACCTTAAAATCAATTCTATATTTAACTGGTAGCCAATGTAGTGATGCAAGTACCGGGGTAATATTCTCTCTCTTTCTAGTGCCCGTCAGGAGCCTTGCGGCTGCATTTTGAACAAGTTGCAGGCGTGACAGGCTTGAGTGACAAATACCTAAATAGAGAGAGTTACAGTAGTCAAGACGTGACGATATGAAAGCATGGATAACAGTTTCCAGGTCTTTAGATGACAGGATATTTTTTGAGTTAGAAACGCTCCTGAGTTGGAAAAAACTGCCACGAACAACAGAATTTATGTGCTTATCCAGCTTGAGAGTGGAATCAAAAATGAAACCAAGATTTTTTACATGGGGATGCACATTAGCTGATAATGGGCCCAGATTGTTTCTTATGAGGCTAATAGAGTCCTGCTTACCGAAGATTATAATGTTGGTTTTGTCATGATTTAGTTTGAGAAGGTTCAGAGACATCCAGCAATGTATGTCGCTAAGACACTCTGAGACTTTCTGCAGCGTACTATCAGCACCTGGTTTTAGAGAAAGGTAGAACTGTGTATCGTCTGCATAAGAGTGGTAAGGGATCTGGTGTTTCTGAAAAATGGAGCCTAATGGGAGCATGTATAAGGAGAATAAGACCGGGCCCAGAATAGAGCCCTGAGGTATTCCACAGGTTAGTGTAGCTGGGGAAGAGTATTTGTTACCCAGCATCACAGAATATGTTCTGCTCTCTAGGTAAGAGGCAAACCATTTTAGAGCAGAACCTTGAATGCCGACACATGTCTTTAGACGGTTCAATAGGATTGTGTGGTCGACAGTGTCAAATGCTGCGCTCAGGTCTAAAAGGATTAAAACTGTACTTTTTCCAGAATCAGCAGCTAGAAGCACATCATTGAACACCTTCAGTAGAGCAGACTCTGTGCTGTGGAAGGCCCTGAAACCAGACTGATATTTGTCCAGAATATTATGCGTGTCTAAGAATGAGGATAATTGGTGGAGGACAATCTTCTCAAGAGCCTTAGACAAAAATGGCAGCTTAGAGATTGGTCTAAAATTGCCAAGAACTGACGGATCTAAACCAGGTTTTTTTAGAAGCGGCTGGACAACAGCTTGTTTAAACAAGTCAGGAACAGTTCCATATGAGATACTGCCATTTACAATAGCAAGGATGTTGGGGCCGACTGTCTTCAGCACATCTCTGAGAAATGGTGTAGGTAACATATCCAAGGGGCACGTAGTTGGTTTCATGTGCATTATTATATCAGTGAGATGGGATAATGAAACCGGTTTAAATTCTGAAAAAAGGAACGAACATGTAGGTGGTTCAGAGGGGTCTTGGGATGGGAGCGGGATATGTGCTCGGATATCATTAATTTTTTTAGTAAAGAATTTTTGAAAATCCTCAGGCGTGTGTGGGGCAGTCTCAGATATGACTGATGTGGTGGGATGCAAGACAGAGTTGATTGTATTGAATAGAGCTTTAGGATTACCAGACTTCTTGTTAATGATCATGGAGAAATAATTTGCTCTTTCTACCTTGATGGTGCGCTGATAGTTATTTAAACAATCTCTAAACACTTGATAAGAAACGTGGAGCTTATCTTTCTTCCATTTTCGTTCTGCTTTCCTGCATTCCTGCCTGACGGCACGAGTGACCTTATTTAGCCAAGGCTGAGTTTTAAATTTTTGCCGTCTACATTTTAAAGGAGCAATTGAGTCCATTATGTTGGTACAAGCACAATTAAAACATGCAAGAAGCACATCAGGACTATTGCTATGAGGAGAACTTTCATCAAAGATGGCTAAAGGAGATGCAGCGAAGGCAGCTGAGAATTGGGGAGCGGTTTCAGGTGTTATAGGGCGTATAAGAGAGGGGGCCTGGGTTTGTTTGGGGGATGAGTGAGGAATTGGAATATTAAACAAAATAAAATTATGGTCAGACGGACACACATCAATCACTTCAACGCCGATCACTGAGAGCCCAGATGACAAGATGAGGTCAAGAGTGTGGCCCTGCTTGTGTGTAGGGCCGTTGACAGACTGGGTCAGGTTAAATGAGTCCAAAAGTTGTAAAAACTCCCTAACCAAAGGTTTAGAGGGGCAACACATATGGATATTGAAGTCACCAAGGATTAGAAGCCTATCAGTGGTTGGTAATGTCACAGATAGAAAATCCGAAAATTCCTTAATGAAGTCTTTGTTAAGGTGAGGAGGCCTATAAACTAGAGCACAGAGTACAGGAGAGCACAGATCCAGCATAAACAGTTGCAGTTCAAAACTGGTGTAGACACTTCTGGGTAGCATTCTACATTTAAAGTTATCTCTGAAGACTGTTGCCAGGCCGCCTCCACGACGGCAGGTCCTAGGTGTGTTGAGGAAGTTACAGTTTTCAGGAGTCAGTTCCACAAAAGCAGCTAGATCATCAGAAGGTAGCCAAGTTTCAGTAATAAAGAGAAAGTCCAAGCCATGAGAGATAAACAGGTCACGGTATATGAAAGTCTTGTTCACCACGGACCTTGCATTGATTAATGCCAATTTAAGTGGTGAAGAGTCCGAGACTGAATGTGTGACAGCACCAGAGGGTACAAATTCCAGATGCTGAAAGTTGGTGGTGTTGGCACCTCCTTTTTTCTTGTTCAGTCTAGTTGGGTTATGTCGGAAAGCTGACCAAATAGATGGTATTTGGTGAGAAAGTCCGTTTCCCACAGGATGATTATACACATGCAGATTATGACGGCAGCCCCGGTGAATATAGCGTGGACAGCGAGCTATCCCCAAAGCAACACAGCGCGCATAAGTTTGGGGAGGCAGCCGAGTCCTTGTGTTAAGATGTAACAGTTCCAGTTTTGAATAGTGCATTCCGTCATTAGCACAAAGGTCCGAGCCTTTAATATGGCTATAAGAAACACTGCATAGTCCAATGGTAAAACCAAGCAACAGTAGACGTATCCATCGTATGGTTAAAAGAGGAATCATAGTTTCTCCATTTGTTCACACAGCCAAGTTAAAACCACGTTAGCCAGCATGCCACAGCCACGGATTACAGCCCAGTGCCGGAAAAGTAACTATGATTACCTACCTGGCACTGTGCACAATGTCGGCATCTTGAGAAGACGGATACTTGATGCGGTGACAGGCCGAACAGTAGTACGTGCGGGGGGCAGCGAGGGCTCGCGTTAGGCCGGTGAAACAGGTCCCCAGGAGAGTCGATCACAGAAGAAAAAACCAGACCAGCACCATAATATAAATAAACAACACTACAGATCCTATAATCTGATTTCTGTCTTTTAGTTTATTAAAAAGTGAAGCGCCAAATACTAGTTTGTGTCATTATCCAGATGTACATAAGCATGATTACACAGGTACTAGCGGGTTTTGATTATCGATTAAAATCGATTCTAGCTTGGATAACGTGATATCGATTCATTAAAATCCTGAATCGATTTTGAATATAAATATTACTACATTTCAACCACCACCAAACAGCTAAAACAGTAAATGAGAGCAGGTACACCGATTCTGCACAAAGACGTAAACACAAAGCGCTGACGCATCACAATCAGTGAGATGTCGCCTTTCTCACCAGACAGCACGGTCGGGGCTGAAAGCCGACAGCTCACTGATTCTAATCTAAGGCATCTGCTGTGATGCTTACACATTAGATAAAGTCTCGAAAGTGTCAGCTTTCTTTTTATAGTTATAAAAATATGCAAATGTACTGATCTATGATCTGAATTATACTATTGACTGACTGTCTGAGGCTAACAGTTACACAATCATACCAAAACTCTGTCCTGATAGTTTCCACTTTCTCTTTTGTATCACACATGCTGAGACAATATTCGGGATAAATAACCAAGAAAACAATTTACTTATTCAGTTATATTGGTCACCTCAAACAAGGAAAATCCCTGGCTCTCACAGACCTGTAACGTCTTCTGTAAGAAGCTTTTCTGTCCCCCACTCGTTACCTGTATGAATGGCACCTGTTTGACCTCATCATCTGTATAAAAGACACCTGTCCACAGCCTCAACCAGTCAGACTCCAAACTCCGCCATGGCCAAGACCAAAGAGCTTTCGAAGGACACCAGGAAAAGAATTGTAGACCTGCACCAGACTGGGAAGAGTGAATCTACAATAGGCAAGCAGCTTGGTGTGAAAAAAATCAACTGTGGGAGCAATCATCAGAAAATGGAAGACATACAAGACCACTGATAATCTCCCTCGATCTGGGGCTCCACGCAAGATCTCATCCCGTGGGGTCAAAATGATCATGAGAACGGTGAGCAAAGATCCCAGAACCACACGGGGGGACCTGGTGAATGACCTGCAGAGAGCTGGGACCAAAGTAACAAAGGTCACCATCAGTAACACACTACAACGGCAGGGAATCAAATCCCGCAGTGCCAGACGTGTTCCGCTGCTGAAGCCAGTGCATGTCCAGGCCCGTCTGAAGTTTGCCAGAGAGCACATGGATGATACAGCAGAGGATTGGGAGAATGTCATGTGGTCAGATGAAACCAAAGTAGAACTTTTTGGTATAAACTCAACTCGTCGTGTTTGGAGGAAGAAGAATACTGAGTTGCATCCCAAGAACACCATACCTACTGTGAAGCATGGGGGTGGAAACATCATGCTATGGGGCTGTTTTTCTGCCAAGGGGACAGGACGACTGATCCGTGTTAAGGACAGAATGAATGGGGCCAAGTATCGTGAGATTTTGAGCCAAAACCTCCTTCCATCAGTGAGAACTTTGAAGATGAAACGAGGCTGGGTCTTCCAACATGACAATGATCCAAAACACACCGCCCGGGCAACAAAGGAGTGGCTCCGTAAGAAGCATTTGAAAGTCCTGGAGTGGCCTAGCCAGTCTCCAGACCTCAACCCCATAGAAAATCTGTGGCGGGAGTTGAAAGTCCGTGTTGCTCGGCGACAGCCCCAAAACATCACTGCTCTTGAGAAGATCTTCATGGAGGAATGGGCCAAAATACCAGCTACTGTGTGTGCAAACCTGGTAAAGACCTATAGTAAACGTTTGACCTCTGTTATTGCCAACAAAGGTTATGTTACAAAGTATTGAGTTGTATTTTTGTTATTGACCAAATACTTATTTTCCACCCTGATTTACGAATAAATTCTTTACAAATCCTACCATGTGAATTCATGGATTTTTTTTTTTTTTCACATTCTGTCTCTCACAGTTGAAGTGTACCTCTGGTGCAAATTACTGACCTCTGTCATCATTTTAAGTGGGGGAACTTGCACAATCGGTGGCTGACTAAATACTTTTTTGCCCCACTGTATATGGGAGAGACATGATATCTTCTTGGAATAAACTACGTATTCTCTTATTGCTGTTACCAAGTTCCTGTGAAAAGCAGATTTCTCCCACTGCTGACTCAGCTGGATCAGGGAGAGTGACTGAGGTAGATATTGAACTGTCAGTGTTTTTATATAACATTAAAGTACCTGAGGGTATGGCACCAAGCACCATTGAGAATTCCCGAACACTGATGGGAAAATTATATAGTGTAAGGGATTCATTGTAAGTAAGTAGTGCTCCCTCTTTATTAACCAGCTGAGCCACCAATAGGATCCCATTTTGGACCCAAGTTTCCAGGAAAAGTGATAATAAAAGAAATAAAATATCTCTGTTGTTCCAGATGAGGTATTTGTGTAGTGAGAAGTTGTGTTTATAAATGAGGGTCCACGCTAAGAGGACCTGCTTATGGTTTTTCCATATAAAATTAAAGAGCATGCGGTCGATGTCTTTACTAATTTTCTTATCCAGATGTAAGGAGAGAGCAGCATATGCCAGTCGGTATATCCCTTCAGCTTTAGTAATTAAAACTCTACCTGTCAGAGATAAATCCCCTTGCAGCCACTGGTTGAACTTTTTTCAGATTTTTTTTGTATAATCGGATTGAAGTTTGACGAGCATCTTGACTTTTGGTCTTTGGATATTAAGAGTCCTGGGTATGTGACTTCTTGTTTAACAGAAATGTTACAGATAACATTTGCAGTGCAGTCTTTAATTGCTAGAAATTCACATTTTTTTAGATTTAGACATAAACCAGATGCCTCAGAGAAATCACTAATAACACTAAGGGCTAGATGGATTTGATTTGCATTCTTCAAGAAGATTGTGGTGTCATCAGCTATGGTGATTCCTTGTAAAACAGGTCAAATCTTGGGGTGGAGTCTTAATCATTTTAACTGAGCTATTGCCATTCGTGTACAAGGTTTTGAAGCTTTACAGAAAAATTATCCAAAGCCAAATTTTTCCAAAGAGTGGAAAATAAATTGATGTTCAATTGTATCAAAAGCCTTTTAAAAATCCAGGAAGAGAATGAAGCTATTGTCAGATACCAAATCAGAGTAATCAAGTCTAATGTTTGTCAGGGTTCCTGGGTCGGTGACCCAGTGTTTTCAGTTTTCCCACATCAATGTTTTCACTTCCTGTTTTTTCCCCATGTCAGCTTGTCTCTCGTGTCATTAGTCAGATTATGTTCAGCCCTGTACTCACCTGTTTCCAATCATTGTCATCATTCAACCTGTGTATTTAAGTTCCTCGGTTTCACCAGTTCTTTGTCGTGTCATTGATGTTATGTTGTTGTTTCCGCCTGTGTTCAGTCAGCCAGCCAGCCATTCAGTCCGTCCTTAATTCATTCAGTCAGTCATCCAGCCAGCCAGCCATTTCCTACCTCTGTTCTGTGTGTTCACTCCATCGACAATAAATCACCAGGCTTCACCTACCTGCGAGTCCTGCGTTTGGGTTCCTTCTTCCTCGCCTCCACTCAGCAACCCCTGACAATGTTATTAGAAATGTGTCTATTTCTCATTAAGCCTGATTGTGTCTCATCAATAATTTTATCCAAAAACTCTTTAATTCTGTTAGCAAGTACTAAAGCCATAATCTCATAGTCATTATTGAGCAGACAGATGGGTCTCCAATTATCAATAAGAAGTAAGTCTTTGTTTGGCTTTGGAATAAGTGTTATGAGACCCTGAGTAAGAGTAGGAGGGAGGGTGTTATTCTCTATACTTTCTATGAAAACCTGCAGTAAGAACGGAGCCAGGAGATTAGAAAATGATTTATAAAACTCTGCAGTTAAACCATCTGTGCCAGGAGATTTGTTGGCCTTAAATGCAGAAATATAATTACAAACTTCCTCCACAGTCAGAGGGCTGTCACAGTGACTTCTATTTTCCACAACAATAGTTTTTAGGTTTTTAATATTATTGAGAATCAGTGTTGAGACATCCTCATTATATTTTGAGTTGTACAGTTTAGTATAGAATTTGACACAGAAATTTGAAATTTCTCTATGATTGTCAGAGACAATGTCGTTAATATTTAGTTGATTTTGGATCTGTATTTTTCAAGCCTGAAAAAGGAGAATTTTGTTCTCCCTCCTCCAGCCACCTCTTCCTGGATCTTACAAAAGCATCCTCAGCCTTGTGTCGACATAAACCGTCCAATTTATTTTGAAGGTCTAGTAAAGTTAATTTATCTTCCTCTGAGATTTCTTCTGGGGAATTCTGGTAATAAGAGGCAATTTAGCTTATCACTTCTTCCTCTTCAGCTTTCCTTGATTTAATAATTTGACTCCCATATGTTCTCAAGAATTTGCATGCTTCAAATTTAAAAAGTTCCCAATTGGTACAAAAGGACTTCTCTGTGTTAGCTTTATTCCATAATGAGCCATTAATTTATTAATCTGCGTTCCAACCATTTTATCTTTTAGTAAGGAGTTATTCATTATTTCTTCTAAGGAGTCAAGTAATTTATCAGATATATTTTCAGATTTATTATTGTAACCATATATATTTGCTGTAATGAAAGTACTGTTATTGTGTCTAATTATTGAACAAAGGTAGTGTCTAGTAGTAGCGACTGCTGTCTCCAGGTAGAAACAGGAGTGATACAACTGCTGCTGTCAGATCTGCAGGTATCAGGCTGTGATGTTTCCTTTATAGTGGACAGAAATATTTGGAGTGGCACAAATAATTTGTGTGGCATCTTATTGAAGAACAGCTGATTGTTCTGTAAATTGTTTGAAATGGTTATAAAAAGGGGTAAAATGTAAATGGCTGCAAATAACTTTGTTGTTTGCAAAACTTTTGCATATAATTTTAAAATTGTCAATTTATATTTGCATTTAAAATTATGAAATATAATTCATTAAACATGTTTGTGGTTGTTACAGTAAAAAAAATAGAACTTTTTCTACTCGGATTTTATGTTTTTGTCTGGTTTTAGATCAATTGTGTTAGTACAGTATATAAAAATGAAAACATAACTGTAAATTCAGACACTTGAGGTTGTGCTGAAAAGAATGATGCCAAACAAGGCAAAGTAAATCGTTTGTAAAGGTGAAATATAAAGGTAAAATCAAAAGTAGTTAAACATGGCCAATTATCCCCTGGAGCCCAGAGGGTTAAATGTCTTTTTAAAGTAACGCAATAGTTACTTTTCAAGTAATTCATTACTTTCAGAATCTTGTAACTCAGTTACTAACTAAGTGACCTTTTTGAAGAAGTATCTAGTAACTATAATTAATTACTTTTTCAAAATAACTTGCCAACACTGTTTATAAGGAAGTGAATCATTCGTGGGATTTGTGGAGCGTTCTGTTGGTGAGAGATAGCAAACCACAGATTGTTCTATTGAGAGATATGGAGCCAGAGAGGCAGAGGAGAGGTTCTGTCGTGTGGGAGTATTTTCGGTAGATTTTGCTCAGTTTTGGTTGGGTTTGCCAGTTTTGTGTTCTTGTTGTTTGTTTTTTGCGTGTTTATTTTATCTAAAAATGTAAAAAACTTAAATTGTCAAAAATCTGCTTTTCATAATATAAATATCATGAAATAACTTTAAAAATACTTCCATTTGACTCTTTACATTTAATGTAATAAAAAATATATTTTATTTTTAAAGTAATCTTAAATGTTATTCTACAAATGTGCAGCAATTTAATGTGTTTATTCTTTTTAGCTGATAGTCTGTGGAACCCAGGACGACCAGATACCTGCATCTCTACCAGTTTCTGTGCACTCCAGCCTCTTCTGAGAGCGGTTTTTTTAAGGCAGGAGAAATTACTCCATGAAAACAAGCAGACTCGGCCATCACACAGTGGAACAAATTCTCTTCTTAAATAAAAATGAAAAAGGGTTACCTTAAATGCATCATGTTTTTAATTTTCCCTTTCCAGTTCACAATCAATTCTGCCCCCAGGTCAAAATATGTATAAGAATATTGGCCTAATATAATATTATTAATAAACATACCAGTTCAGCTGTCCAGTGATTAATTGTATTCAAAAGGTCTTCTCCCTGTGACTTTGTCTTTAATAGCATTTAATGAGTGGTCTTCACAAAAACTGCTTCTTCACTTAGTAGTTGTCAATAGGGATGGGTATCGTTTAGGTTTTATCTGATACCAGTACCAAACCGGTACTTTTGAAATGGTGTCGGTACTTAAACGGTGCTCAAACCGGTGCTTAAAGAATGAAGAACACACACTTTGTCCAAAAACCTCTCATGTTTAGCTGTTTTTTGTAAAAAGATAACAATGTTAGCCTTTTTTGCAGCTACAGGGGATTTATTGTATCACTCTTGGCTGGAAGCAGTGTAACTACGACGGTGTTTGCTAGTTCACCTTGCATGCATTAATGTAATAACGTGGTTAGCCTACTCAATGTAAATTACACACAAACAACATTAAGAAGAACGGCTGCTGCTGCCATCATCATCCGTCATCATTTCTGCTACACTGGCAGGGCTAGGGGCCACGACTTTAATCTTCGGGTTTTTGGGGGATGTTGCAAACTCCGGGTCCGATAACAGGCAACCCACCTGCAGTAGATGTGCTCGGTGTGAGGTCTCACAGCAAGCTATCAAATACGGCGCATTTCTCGGCTTTTAAAAACCCGCTATGCGTCGCCAGGTGTTTCATCAGATTCGAGGTGTTATCTCCTTTGCACAGTATCACCTTAAATCACTTGTTGCAGGCTGCTGAGTTTGCATCTTTTGCTGTGAAGTACAGCTAGACTTTTGACCGCTTCGCCTCGGGCATTTTTAATCTGTAGCTCTGCTCTAAAAGAACGTACATACCTGGGCCCGCCTACTGTGCGCTGCTTTTCGGTCTGGTTACTAACGTTTATGTCAGAACCGGTGCCATCATGGCACCAGATACCGGTACCCATCCCTAGTTGTCAACAGACCTTAAACTAGAGGTTTAAGATTACCATTTCGTAATCTTTAAAACAAACTTCAACACAGTGAAATGAAGTTTCTATCAATAGTTATTTAAACTAAATTAGCCAGCTGTATAAATTTGGGCACCCCAACAGAAAATTTACATCAATATTTAGTAGATCCTCCTTTTGCAGCAATAACAGCCTCGAATTGATTCCTATCACTTCCAATGACAGTTTGGATTCTGGTTGAAGGTATTTTGGACCATTCTTTAATTTGTGACTCTGCTCTTACTTTGGATGTTCATATCAAATCTCTGGTTCAGTCCTGCTTCTATTATTTAAGAAACATTTCTAAATCAAGCCCTATTGTATCTCGTTCTGAACTGGAGATTGTTATTCATGTATTCATTTCATTCACTAGGAGGTCCCTGCGATCATGTGATCAGGGCCTACTTGTTATTCAACATACAAAGCTGAGAACCAAGGGAGACAGAGCTTTTGACTGTGAAACTCTTCCTCGGAGTTTAAGATCTGTGCAGTCAGTGATCTCTTCTAAAAAAGGACTAAAAACACATCTTTTTAGAATTGCATTTTATTAACTTTTAACGTTTTATACTCTGTCATCCCTTTGAGAAGTACTTTGTGATCTTTTTACTTACTTAATGTCTGCTTCCTCCATGCATACCGCCTCTTGTTATGTCCAAATAACTCAATTTTAGTTTCATCAGTCCACAGCACCTTATTCCAAAATGAAGCTGGCTTGTCCAAATGTGCTTTAGCATAGCTAAAGCGACTCTGTTTGAGGCATGTGCGCAGAAAAGGCTTCTTCTGCATTACTCTCCTATACAGCATCTCCTTGTGCAAATTGTTGCGCTGAATTGTTGAACACAGTCACACCATCTGCTGCAAGATGATGTTGTAGGTTTCATCTTATATTAGTTATTTTATATACAGCTACATTTTATACGTATCTCACACGCAGCACCTCAGTTTTGCAACTTTCTCATCACTTTAATCTTTTCATCCAGTTTAGTTCATCTTCTAGCTGAACATCTTTGAGTTTCTAGATTTCAGATCATGTGTCTTTGTGTTGATGGTTTATGTATTCGTGAAGAACTTTCCAAGTGATTTCTGAATATTTACTTTTACTTCTGACATCTGTGCCTCCCGGTGTCCTGTGATTGTGACATCATCATTAGAATATGTTGTTACAGCAAATACTAAATAATCACACACACCATTATAAATCTGAACTTAAAGGCTTTTATTGATTTATCTTTCTTCTCAGATTGAAGACAGAATAAAAAAAATTCAAACATTCATATTTAATGACATTTTTAATAAATATAATACATAAGACTGTTTTTAAGTCATATGAATAATTTACAAAAATAATCAACATTTCTTAACACATATTTCTGTAAGTGTGAACTAGTAAATCAGCAGAAATGGTTCCAGTTGCTGCTTTACTTCAACTTTGCTTCATCGTTTCCATCATCATCATTTAGGAATCACTGGACGACACAGCAGAGTTTTCTGTGGTGGTGAAAGAGAGAAGGTGACATGAAAAGAAGAAGAAGAAGCACCATTAGACAGATATACACAGTGTCGTTTTATAACCTATATTATAATCTTCACATGTTTGCCAGAAAGTCACTGTTGGTTTTTCTAAACTTTGTGTCCTCATTTTTATTAATATTTTGTTTCTCACCTCATTTATTTTTCTTTTAAGCCACTCGGTGTTTGGTCTGAAGAAAAATGTTCTATTTCCACTTGTTTTGATCCTGCAAGAAAAAATAAGTTTATAATGAGAGGGAAATAAATCGAAGGATTCGACATTTTCACTTTATTGTTAACTGAACATATGCAGTGTCCATTTTGCATTATGCTGTGAGAGAACAGCTCAGGTTTCCTCCAAGCTCATAAGCACAAACTCACAGATTCCCCAACGTTGTTTTTTAATCAACAATTAATTTCTACATTTTATTTGGTTTAAGTGTATTTAGAAGTTCTACTTACTCATAGCCATGAAGGCAGCCATGTCTGTCATCTTCAAAGCAGCGGATAATGTTTTTTGCCCATTTAGGTGTAGACGTGTTTATTACACCACTGTTAGAATATGTTTTATAGCAGGTTTTCCCCACGTGGTCAGCCCCTGCAGCACATCATCACACACATTGTCATTATTCTTCAGAGCCTTTCAGATATCATGGAGACTGAAATAAACTGAGCTTTCAGATGTTGTATGTTGTATAAATAATTTACTGATCAAGTTATTATGTGTAATACCAAAAATCACAAAACTGACAAAAAACTACAGCTGGCTTTAATCAATCATATAGATTTTATTAAATGTAATCGACTGTATTTTGTCCAGAAACAGCTGCTCTGTTACTGTTTGTAAGAAAATTACATTAAGACCGGATAGATGTATAATCGTGTTAAGAAACAGACTTTTAGCTGGTGTTACTGAACTTTGAGAAGAGAGAAATAAAAACTGTACCTGATACAGAGATGAGCATCATCACACTCAGGGAGATCAGAAGAATCAGGCGGCTGGTGGAGAGACTCGAACACATGTTGAGACGCTGAAAGGCACCAAATCTGAGTCTGGATCTGAGCTGTGAACAGGTTTGTTACCAGCTGATGAACTTGTCAGAGTGTGACAGCGGCTCATCTTATATACTGTAGCTTGTCACTGAATTAGGGGCTGTTTGGTGATGTATTTACACAAAAATAAACACTGATGGAAACACGACAACCACAGACTGCTGTGGCGTGCAGTTTCCTTTCTCATGTTGAGGTTTGTTGAACAGCTTAATGTGTCTGTAATGGGTTTAAACCTGATAATATGTACTATAAACTGGAAATATATGAACAGTCATCCCACAAGTATTGACATTTTATAGTAGTAGTATTAACATTACTAACAGCAGTAGCAGTAGAAGCAGCAGTACGCTGCTGTGAAAAAAGTGTTGTTCTGCTGTTGGACGACATATATTATTCATCCAATAGTAATAAATAAAATCAGGATGTAGGTTTTGTATTTATGAGCTCATGAACATCTGTTCGTTTTTTATGTTTCCCTTTTAGAGATCGTAGAGCCTCAGACCACAGCTACTACAAACAAATGATTGATTAAATAAGATGTTGGACATGAAACACAAGTATATGAGTTTAACCTTAAACATAAGCTGCTGTAATATCAATCCATTTAACACTGAAGGGAAACATTTTACTTATTATTATTTTTATTTTTGATACTTTTTCACAGTTTTCCAATAACACAGTTTTGTGTATTATTGGAAGCGATATTTCCAGAGCTGACAGCTGAGGGCAGCAGTGTTCAAATGGATTGTTGAGTATTCCTGCACATCTCTAATAAACACATGGAGAATTAATTAGTTTTTGTTTCACTCTTTTGTTGACTTGTTGAAAACTTGCACAACTTTTTTTAATATGAGAAATCTTTAGTTTAATCCTCCCTGAAATGTAGATAAAAGAAAAGAGAGATCAGGAACGGTAAATTTACTTACTTTATTACATACAAAGAAGTATTTTAATATTTTTTATTCATAAATGTTCCCTCGGTCTGTGGAAAGGATTTCCATTGGCTGAGCGCGGGGACTCTCTGTGACGTGATCTTCCACCAGTTTCGTTCCTGTTAATCTGTGGGTGTTGATTTTATTAGTGGTTTGCACCTCCCACATCTAAATTCATGGTGGTTTCCTTTCAAAGACATCTCAGAATAAAACAGTGACATTACTGGGTGATCAGCTTCTGTGGCCACATTTAAGAGGACTTTCCCTGTGACTTTGTCTTTAATAGCGTTTAATGAGTGGGCTTCACAGAAACTGCTTCTACACTTAGTAACTGTCAACAGGTACAGACCTTAAACTAGAGGCTTAAGATTACCATTTAGTCATCTTTAATACCATGATGATCTGTCATGTACAAAGTACTTGATGATCTAGTTCCAAACTTTATTAATAAAGTGTTTGAGCTCAGGGGGAAAAGTATGTTTAAAAAAGCAGATGGAAGAGCATAGACAGTAAGACAGGTAGCTAGTAGATGTCATCTACTGGTTTCCTTCTGGGTTGTTCCTTATCAACTTAATTAATTTCATCTTATAGCAAATTAATGACACAGTCAAAGAATTTGTGTTTATATACAAGTGTTTGAACCTTTGACCCCACACTTGCGTATAAATGGCTCCACAAGTCATTCTAGTGTAGTATAAATATACATGAGTTCCTGTCGTTCTGAGTAGGGTCCAACGAGGACTGTCAAACAAATCCCCTTTATGTTGCTGTAGTAGGGACTTCTTTGTGGAAAATATTACACTTGTGTGTGCTGCTTGTGAATTCCACCAACTGTTCAGGGTCAGCTGGCATGTTAAGTTCATCTTGGTCACAGACATGTAGAGTTCATGTACCTCGATTAGCTGTTGGGTCACATTTGATGATTCCTTTTCTTCCTGGGACCTGTGGACCGTGTTCATTTCACTTACAGTTGTTTGGCTGTGTGATGGACCAAGCAGCGAAGGAAACTTAGGCACAGGTTAAAGTCCAAAAAAAGGATAAAATTTATTTTTTGTTTAACCCCAAAACATAATTGTTTAAATCATGGAAAAAGAATCAAAATCTTGGGCCCATAAAAGCAAAATAGCAGAACTCTGCTCAAAGTTAACAAACCATATTGATAACTCGAACAAACTGGCCTTTCTTAATGAGACAAAGGGGAAACTTAAATAGTGGCTGATCAGCCCACAAAAAAACACAAGGGGTACAACACACAAAAAGCCTAACTGAAACTAACATAATGAACTCCAATTCCTACACAGCGGTAATATGGTGGATATTACTGCTGTGTGGCTGTGAGTGCAGCCATCATAGGCTGTTCAATGCTTAATGGTGGGAAGTACGAATACAGTACAAGGTCTGTAATTTAGATTTTAGTAGGGAGAATCCTGGATAACTTTTCTCCTCTGCTGCTGTCTTGTTTCGGCTTTTTCAACTATATTTCAGCTCGAATAAAATATTTTAACTCTTGAACCCTGACTCGATTATGAGCTGCTTCATCACATGTCAAAAAAATGTTTTGTTTGAAAAGACTTGCAGTACTAATGGTACTTGTGTTAGCTAGAACTAAAAATGTTACAGAATTTAACATAAACAGGAAATGTGCATTCTCCTCCATTAGAGTCATGGGGGTATCTGATGTGTTCATTTTAATTTTATATACATCTACATTTTATTCGCATCTCAGATGCAGCACCTCACAGCTGTGATACTCTCTCATTAGTTACATTTTTTACAGTAAATAGTAAACGATCACACACAGACCATTAAAGAATGCAGTTTCAAAGGCTTTTATTGATTTTGTCTTTGTTCACAGCTTGAAGATAGAATAAGAAAAATTTTATGACATTTTTACTAAATATGAAAACAAAAGTGGTTTTTAAATTCTATCTATAATTTACAAAAAATAATCATCATTTCTTAACAAATATTTCTGTAAAAGTGTGAACTCATAAATCTGCAGAACTGTTTCCACTTGCTGCTTTACTTTGCTTCATCGTTTCCATCATCATCATTTAGAAATCCCTGGAGGACACAGCAGAGTTTTCTGTGGTGGTGAAAGAGAGAAGGTGACATGAAAAGAAAAAGAAGAAGCACCATTAGACAGATATACACAGTGTCTTTTTATAACCTATATTATAATCTTCACACTTGGTTTTTCTAAACTTTCTGTCCACATTTTTATAAATATTTTGTTTCTCACCTCATTTATTTTCCTTTTAAGCCACTCGGTGTTTAGTCTGAGGAACAATGTTCTATTTCCTTGTTTTTTTGAGCTTGTTTTGACCCTGGAAGAAAAAATAGAAGAATAAAGAAAGAAGTTTGGAAAGAGGAAGAAAAATTAAAGGATTGGACATTTTCACTTTATTGTTAACTGAACATGTGCAGTGTCCATTTTGCATTATGCTGTGAGAGAACAGCTCAGGTTTCCTCCAAGCTCATAAGCACAAACTCACAGATTTCCCAACGTCACCAAATTAGAAACAATCACAGAGCAAACAGTAGTGCTGTATGTTAGAGAGGGGAACATTTATCTGCTACATCAAGGTTTCAGTGCAAATCTCATTTTCATTGTTGTGTTTGTGGATTTTTAATCAAGTATTAATTTTTACATTTTATTTGGTTTAAGTGAATTTAGAAGAAGTTCTACTTACTCATAGCCATGAAGGCATTGTGGTCTGTTGTCTTCAACGCAGCTGATGATGTTTTTGGCCCATACAGGTGCAACCTTTGTGGTTATTGCATTTTGGTTAGAATGATTTTCATAGCAGGCACTTCCCACGTGTGGAGCTCCTGCTGACATCATCACATACATTGTCATTATTCTTCAGGGCCTTTCAGATATCAAGGTGAATGAAATAAACTGAGCTTTCAGATGTTGTATAAATAATTTACTGATCCAGTTATTATGTGTAATATGAAAAATCACATTACTGAAAAAAATACACCTGTCTTTTATCAGTGGTACAGATCTTGAAGTTGTGTTTTAAATTTGTCCAGAGTCGCTCCATGTAGCCAAAAAAAAAACCCAAAACCCTCTTTTAGTCAGTTATAATTTGTCCAGAAACAGCTGCTCTGCTACAGTCTGTGCTAGCTTTAGTCTCTTTAGACACTATTAGTTATCAGGTAGTAAGTTGCATTAAAACCAGATAGATTTATAACCATGTTGAGAAACAGACTTTTAGCTGTTGCTACTGAACTGACAACAAAACAAACTCCAGAAATAAAAACTGTACCTGATACAGAGATGAGCATCACCACACTCAGGGAGATCAGAAGAATCAGGCGGCTGGTGGAGAGACTCGAACACATGTTGAGACACTGAAAGGCACCAAATCTGAGTCTGGATCTGAGCTGTGAGCAGGTTTGTTACCAGCTGATGAACTTGTCAAAGTGTGACAGCGGCTCATCTTATATACTGTAGCTTGTCACTGAATTAGGGGCTGTTTGATGATGTATTTACACAAAAATAAACTTCCACAGAGTTGTGTGGTGGGTAGCTTCCTTCCTACTGTGTTGAAGTTTGTCATATAGTTTATTCCAGGTTAATAAGTTTCTGTTATGATTTTATACCTGATAATATCTATTATAAACCCCAATGGACTATATGTCGTCACACAAAAGGGACATTTTAGAGTGGTAGTTCCTAAGTAAGCTGCATATGTGTTGTTTAATAACATATTTATAATTGCACTATCGGGCTGCACTGTGATAAAGTGATGAAGTATTTTGTGTGCATTTATTTCCCAGTATAGAGGCAAATTCTGCATCCTAAGTGATTTTGTCTATCAAATGGCATCAAAGTGCAGTTATTAGATGGTGACTAATATTATAATATGAAACTCCTCGCCTAAAGGTAAGAGAAATAAGCAGACAGAATCATGACAGCTGACCATCTTAAGGCTTCAGCACTGAGGACGTCAGCAGACCTCAGCCCATATGTACCATGTGTGAGGAGACGCTGGCTGCTGCTAATATACCAAGAAAGCTGCACAGATGCTGGGAAATCAAACTTCCCTTCTGATAAGAAAATGGCCTACTTCATATACAAGGCTAAAACAGAAGAAACAATGTAACTGACACTGATGATCCAAGTCAGATGTTTTTTCTTCTTTCATTGACTTTTGCTGCCATCATCATCCGTCATCATTTCTGCTACACTGGCAGGGCTAGGGGCCAGGACTCTACGCTTCAGGTTTTTGGGGAATGTTGCTAACTCCGGGTCAGATAACAGGCACCACACCGCAGTAGATGCGCTAGGTGTGAGGTCTCGCAGCAAGCTATCAAATACGGCGCATTTCTCGGCTTTTAAAAAAACGCTACGCGTCGCCAGGTGTTTCATCAGATTTGAGGTGTTACCTCCTTTGACAGTATCACAGTATCACCTTAAAGCACTTGTTGCAGGCTGCTGAGTTTGCATAATTTGCTGTGAAGTACAGCCAGACTTTTGACCGCTTCGCCTTGGGCATTTTTAATCTGTAGCTCTGCTCTAAAAGAACGTACGTACCTGGGCCCGCCTACTACACTTGCAAAGGTAAAATGATTGGCTAGAATCCAAAGTGTATCACATCTCAGGGAAAATAAAGCACCAAAATGTGCGCTGCTTTTCAGTCTGGTTACTACCGTTTATGTCAGAACCGGTGCCATCATGGCACCGGATACCGGTACCCATCCCTAATTAGGAGTTTACTCCACACATGTGTATAAACACTCACAGGCTTCAAAACTGTATAACTGGAGATGGCAATAACATTGCCTGGGTTGATGAATCTCGACTAGTAACAACATGTTTATGTATAATCAACGAGTCATGCACATCCCAGTTAGATACATGGACAATAAATTTGCACCTGTTTAAATTAATGTGTATGATTGTCATATATTTGTTCTAAATGCTACTGTTTTACACATCAAACTGAATCAACCCAGAAGTCCCTTCAGCACAGCCATCACAGACAAACAAGAGAGATGCCAAACAGACACATTTTCCTTTTAACATGCAAAAAGACACTTTTATTGTTGAAATGTACAACAACTTAATAAAATAATGCCACCACAATGATCATTTTTCCAGTTACTTTAAAAAAATATCTTGTATTTTAAATAGATATGTATGTAAAAGAAATAAATAGTATTTGAGGATAAAACGTTGCTGTTTTACTTCATGCTGTTGTTGGCTTGTTGGGAACTTCATTTAATAATGACAGATCTTGAGGGCAGTTTAATTCTCCCTGCAAATGTAGAAAAAGGAAAGATTCAGTTAGATGAGTTTATTACATACAGAGAAGTATTTTAATACGTTTTATTAATAAATTTTCCCTCGGTCTGTGGTACTAACTTTCCACGGATCAAGCAGGGGGACTCAGTGTGGCGAGATCTTCCACCAGCTTCATACCTGATAACATGTGGGTGCTGCGCTTATTAAGAAGTGGTTTGCACCTCCTACATTTCACTTTATGGGGGTTTCCTTTCAACAGGCATCTCTAATTAAAGCGATGACATTATTGGTTGACCAGCTTTTGTGGCCGAATCTGAAAGTACTTTCCTAAAAGTACTTTCCCCTGTGATTTTCATCTTTGACAACTTTTAATGAGAGGTCTTCACAAACACCTCCTCTACACCTTTAACCTGAGTGGTTGACAACAGATGTAGAGTAGAGGCTAAAGATTACATTTAGTAATCTTTCACATGGCGCTGATCATGTAAAAAGGAGATGATCTACTTCCAAATTTTATTGATATATTGTTTAAATACAGGAGAATTAAATTATTAAATGGTAGCTGTGACAGTGATGTCTCCCATTGGTTTTAGATTCATCGCTACGATGGTGATTGTGGTGTTTTGGAATGGGACATGATGAGTAAAGCTGTTAACCAAAGAGCATATTTTGAATATCCATCTTTCTAATTCTCAGCATTATCACAATTTACAAATTGAGCTTGCTGTTCTATCCAATATGACCTGAAACGAGCAATTTTTATCCAACAAGAAGTCTTTTTGCAATCAGATGGGTCGCCCCCTGCTGGCCATTAGAAAGAGTGCAGGTTTAAGGTATTCAAAACAACTAAAGGACATCATAAAAACAGTCGATGAGCTAAATGGAAACACTAGATTGAAAGGACACGAACCAGCTTGTTACAAGCAGCTGAACTTTGGTGAAAGAACTGATGAGTGCCCACTCTCCACACAGCAGTACACCGATGACACTATCTCAGATAAAAAGGCAAACCACAAACCGTATAGTGGTAAAATGTAAATCTGCAGTGTGACTAGCATCTGAAACTATGCGATAACTAGATAACATGTGCAAATGAGGCAGAAAAAAGGAAATGTTCAGCTATTTCAGGGCTGTACTGATTTGCCTTACTAATAGAGCTAATAAATAATGTACATAAATTACATGTGTAGATGAGTAGATTAAGAAAAGTTCCATTTTTCCTCAATCCTCTATCCTTGGTCTGAATTGACTTTCTTTGGTTCAGATTTCAACGCAAATAATTATCTGAAATTAAATAAAATCACAAGCAATTTGATGTGGTATGACAAGGTGAACCACTAATTTACACTTTTTTGGTAGTTCAGACACAGCTCTACAGTCTGGCTTCATGTTACCTTCTGTATTTTGTCCTTGAGCCACTTAGAATTTGGGTTGACACACCACGGTTTATCTTTATGGCGCTGGTTTGCAATCCTAGGAGCAGAAACATCAGTTAAAGTCAGTTACAAAATGATATTAATGTCAAATCTGGTCCTCCAGGTAATAGCTATATTACCTCTTTACAATTTTGGCCTGCTTAGCTGTAGGCAGCAAAGGCAGCTAACAATCTAGCTAACAGACAGCTTCAGGTGAGGTGGCAGACTGTGCAGCCTTCATCTTTACTGAATGTGAAGAGAGGCTTGCATGTCTACCTTGCCCGCAACAGTTTCATTTTTACTGTTTTCTTCTTTTGAGGTTTAATTCCACTTACCAGCAAAGACACAGTCATGCATGTGAATCAGAAGCTTCAGAAAGTTACAGAACTGGAAAGAGCATGTTTGTTCAACCGAAGTTTTAAAACTTCAGGCTGGTTTAATTTCCTCACATTGCTAAGCTGTACAGGTAAACTGCCTTGGTGGATGTTATAAAAGTTTTGTGGACTTGCTGAGGGCGAATATGTTAACCAAATTGCACAGAAGAAGGCTATAATGAGTATTTATTTTCAATTATATGAAAATACACTGGAAAACTATGGTAGATCTTGATGTCATTGTCATTTCTCAGTGTAGCCATCAGTGAAACTGAATGTAACACCTCTGCCCCAGCAATATTGTATCTTTATTTCCCCATGTTCTTATCTAGATTTAAGATCAACAGTGGGAATCACACTAACAGTTCTTCCCACCACATTAAACTTTAGAAAAAAAGTTCATACATTATTTATATTTACGGTGAAGCCCACAGTGGCAAATGTTGGGCGAGAAAAAGTCCAGAGACAGCTATTTCATATTAACACGTATGGAAACATTGTGAGTGGCGTGAGCGTGTTTAATTTATGATGATCTTACAAGAAAGCATGGCGGTTGCAGCCCTCGCGTGGTTTCTGCTCATAGCACCATTTGATCCGTGCTATCTTCCTGGTGCTGACGTTACGGCAGCAGGACAGACCTACAACCGAATCCGCTGCACAGACGAAAAGAGAGAAAAAGAGAAAAATAATGAGATTAGTCAATATTACAAGAATCCTTCTTTGGTCAGCTGTGGCGAGAATAAGGCGCTAAAAAGTAGGAGCACTTATGTAAAGCCATTTCACTGTGGTTGATGGTTAGATGGCTTCCTGTTGTACTGATCGAACCAGCTAGACAAGAAATGTATGAAATGACAGCTAATCTGCGAACACTTTTACTTGACACTCATTCAGTAGTTAATTTTCCTAAAATCATGAGATATTGTTTCAGTCTGGGTCGCTAGTTTTATTTTAAAATCAGTCACCATTGCTGTGTCTCAAATTTCCAACTCTTTTTAATAGCGCTCATGCTAACAAGTGCAGAATTTTGACTGTCTTCGAGTCACTTAGGCACTTCTAAATTGACCTTATTTTTAGGCCCAGACGCAGCTGCTTGGCAAAGCTGCACATACCATGTTTTGTTGTATTGTTTGATGTCTGCGCATGTTGTGGATAGTTAGAGGCTCAACAGGTAACAAATGCTCACAAAATAGAGCAACTAGCAAAATAATTACAGTTAACTGTGTTTGATTCGAGAAAAATGACTGTGCCATACAAGTAAATACGTCGAATACTGAAGAAGACTACATATAAATGTGGCAACACAAGTATCTACATTGCTACATACTGTTATCCCTGTTTGTTCTGCTTTCAGTCTTTGTTTGATTTCCAGCCTTCTGTTATTGCCTACCCCACCCAGTAGCACGTGTTTCCTATTATCCACACTGTTCTTTGTTCCCTGCCAGATTTGTCATCCTACCCACAGATTATTACATCCAAAATTAAGCATTCATTCAGTACTTACTTGCTACTGTAGAGGGAAGTCTTTACTCTCAAATTTTATCCCACGGTTACATACTGACAAATATTTTTGCTGAAATAAAAAAGCTGTGAGATGCTTTTTGTGATAAACAAACCAGCTGAGTGTGTTTTTCAAATCACATAAAAAGGCTTTGTGGTGGTTTATGTTGTGATGCTCTGTTTTCATTCCTCTCATGCAGCTGTGTTTTTTCAGCACATTGCATGTTGGTTTGGAGTGCTTGGGTACTTACCATTGATTGTACACTGCTTTTTTAAGAGGTGTTGTGGGATACATTGATTTCAGTATGAATTTAAAAAGCACTACAAAATGCCGAACTTACTATTGAGTGAGTCATGAGGGATTTCAGTCAGAGCCTGCTCGGTTTTACAACCGTTTTCTTATTTTTAAAACCACTAATGTTCTCCGTTTGATTTTACCTGTTTGGGGATTTTTACTTTGGTTTCATTCCTACTCTCAGTATTTATTTACATCCTGTTTACTGACTATTTACTGATCTCCTGTTAATAACCTCAAATGTAGGAGTTTTAACCCTTCTCTCTTTTGATCACAAGCACAACTTTGGACTGTTTCTCTGCATATTTCCTTTTTTTGTTTTGCATTGCACAGTGAGACCTGCAGAGGTTTAACATGACACATAAGACTGCATTCAATCATGAGTTCAGGCTTACCTTGAGATGCTGAGAAGAACATCACAACAGACAGGCTGAGGAGAAAAATCCAGCGGCTGACAGAGAGGGCCGTCCACATCTTCATGCTGACAGAGTCCCAGCAGTAAACAGCTTCCTGTTCTTTCTGTTACTTTGTGCAGAATTTGCAAAAGTCTGAGGATAAATGAGCCAGAGGAAGGTGATCTTTTATACTGTAGCTGCACACAAAAAGAGGAACAATATAGGAACTATATATGTCACGCAACATTTTTTTGAATGGAAATACTCATGCACCAAAAATGACGAGACAGAGGACAAAGACTCATGCACTCAGAAAAGACTGGATCATATCCATATATGTGCAGATCCGTTTCAGTATCTCAGACAAGAGCTCATCGTTTTTGAGAACTCTGGTGTCCACCTTGTACTATTCCTCCCATGCAAAGTGACTTCATTTTCAAGATTTTGCCTTCAGAGCTGTCTTAATTCTTCATGTCACATATTCAACATGGTGCCTGAAACATTCCTCAGAGAATTTGGTCCATTTTTATTTCTCATAACATTTGCATGTCATGTTGTGTGAGTATCACAACGTTTCTGCAGATCTGCACATGCATTATGTGAATCAGCACAGCAATCCCAAAGGTGCTCGATTGGATTGAAATCTGGTGATTGTGGAGTACAGTGAACTCATTATCATGTTCGAGAAACCAGTTTGAAGTGATTTGAGCTTTGTGATATGGTGTGTTATCCTGCTGGAAGTAGCCATCAGAAGATGTCCAATGTAATGGTAAAGGGCTGGTTCTTATGTAGCACATTTCTACTCTACCAGAGCACTCAAAGCGTTTTATACACCGTTGAACCACCAACCTACAGCCTGGTCTACCACCTGAGCTACAGCCAACACAATGTGGTCATAAAGAGCTGGTCAGCAACAGTACTCCTATTCAGTATTCAGGTAGGCTCTGGTGTTTAAATTATGCTCCACTGTGATAAGCCCCCATGCTATTACTTCGCTGCCTGATTCGCTGCTAGAAGGCAGGATGGATCCATGCTTTCATGCTGTTTTTGCAAAATTGTGACCCTGTCATCTCATCAAACCAATGAATATTTTTACAGTCTTTTATTGTCCAACTTTGATGCAACATAGATGCTCATTTTCCTGTTCTTTGCAGACAGGAGCAACTGCTGTAGCTCATCTGCTTCAAAGTCAGGTTTGTGTGCATTAAGAGATGTTCTTCTGCAGAACTTAAGCATTAGCCTAATGCGTGGTTTTTTGAGTTAATGTTGCCCATCAGCTTGAAGCAGTTCACCAAGAGAACTGCTGCTGACTGGATATTTTCTCTATTTTAGACGGTTCTCTGTAAACACTAGAGATGATTGTGTAGGAAAATCCCAACAGATCAGAACTTTCTGAAGTAGTCATACCAGCCTTTCCCCTTTCCATCATTTTGATGTTCAGTTTAAATGTTAGCAAATAATTCTGACCATGTTTACATGCCTTAAATGTAGTCTTTGCCATATAATGAGCTGATTAAAAATTAACAAGAAGTTTAACACGTGTACCTAATGAAGTGGCCGTTGAAGAGAGATGGCTTAATGGCTCTCTTGAGTGATGAGAGTTTTGGTTGAAAAAACACTAAAAATACAAGCTAGACTTGAAAATCAACTTGGAAGAACTTTAGAGAAATAAGAACACACTGTAACGGTTCTTAGTGTTGTTTCTGTATCATAATACCTTTTCTGAACTTCTTAAATCCTGCCTAAAACAAATAAACAGATGAATCAGTGAGTTTAAACAGAAACTGCTGTATTTGTTTATAGAACATGTTCATTTCATTGGGTTTATCCCAAAATACACAAGGCAGATTAATCCATTTGTATCACTAAGTCTCCAATTTCCTGTCCTTTTATGGTGATATCTGTGACCAGGAGAACATGTTTCCCAACTTTCTGCTGGAACAGAAAATACTGCTGAGAACTAAGAGAAACCCTTTGGTTTTTATCCCCAAATAAAAGCACATAATCGGGATTAAACTTTTAATAAAATCCTCCAGGAAAGTATAGAGGCAGATGAATATATGTCTCTCTGAGAGTATCAGTTCTTCAGACTTAGTTTGTAATTTTTATACAGTTTGCACAACTTCATTAAACATTCCAGTTTAGAGCCAAATGTTTTTGGCTGAAAAAGTCAAAAGATATACAGACAATTGCCATTATATGCATAATGTAGGTACGTAAACTTGGTGCAAATTGGACATGTTTTCTTGTTTGCATCTGCAAACATGTGTCATTTTATCTGTAAACAAAAAAACTCAAAAGAGTTTTGAATGGACTAAAGTCAAAAGTTCCAGAAGTAATTGGCAGCATTTGAGAAATGATGGTTATATATGAAAGTTTTAAAGATCACATTATAGTTTGCATCTAAATATTATGTAACATTTGACCTGTTATGTTCCCCTAAAAGGGTCTAGGCGATAAGGGGGGGGGAGTAACAAAATGTGTCCGGGTCAGAAAAAGGAGACAGAGGCAAAATGGTTGAATTAAAGAGTTTTATTAAAGTTTCTATTAATGTTCAACTAAAAGAGACGGACAAGCCGCTATCACCATTTAAAGAAACAAACAAAACTCAAGTGTTGGTCAATAAAGTAAAACATAAGTGAAAAAGAGTGCAGCCCACTAGCGGCAAACTGCAAAAACACAGCTCACTAGCTGTAACCATTCAAATGGCACTCTGGCCCAGAGCTCACCTGTCCCTGGGCTTAAATCCCTTTAATTACAGATGTGAGTCAGCTGTGTAAAAGAGAAAAGGTGGCACCTCTCGCAGAAGGGATTGAAGGACACGCCCACACAGGCATCTTCAGGAGGAGGCCCTGCTAGGGCCGTAACAGACCTCTGACCTCATTTTTATGTTTCACATTGACTCCAAAATGCATCTTTAAAGAAAGTATAGAGTTGTCATACTCAGGTTATGCTTGGTTACATTTGCTTTTGCTTTCAGCTGACAGCCACCACATTATAGTTCTTTCTTTCAGTGTCGGTTTTTATTGGTCGTTTTGAACTCATTCATAAAACTGACATTACAACTGAGGGCTCTTTCTCTGAAGACTGCTGTTCGGTCTCTTGGCCGTAACCACAGCCGAGTCTGTGGTTACGGCCCAGTCACCAGTGACGATCCTCCACTTGAAGCTGAAGGAACTGAAACTGAGTAGATGCAAGTGGTCACTGTAAGGCATGTGCTGATATTATGAACTGTACAAGTAGACACAGAATGTGGACTCATAAAAGCTGCTGCACAGGTTTGTGATGTTAAAACAGACAGACTTAAATAATACAACAATACAACACAAATTATCTTAATGAATGCTCAATTAATTATTTCAGCATAGTAAACTATTCTTGGTGCCACATGTGAGAAACAGCAGGGGAATCACCCAAACTCATGGGCATGATCAGAGACACGCTAAGAATAGCCCTCAGAGACTGACTAACCAGCTATTTGTAGCACCCACGGTTGCCATAATAAACAAAAAAGGAAACAGTCATGGTTCCATGAGACACTGTTTAACCTTAAAAGAGGAATTACTCTTGCACATGGAATGCACGTGTATATCAGAAACATTCAAACTATACTTGTGTCAGTTATAGCTTTAATTTTCACGCTTTTTCCACATCTCATGGTCTTTATCAGCAGGCTTTTGTATATATTTGCACTTCTGAACACTAATAGCAAAATGTATTTATATAACAATTAAAAGAACCAGCAGTACAAAGTGCTTCCCAGAAACGGAGAACAAAAGAACAAACTAGAACAGTTTACATACGGGTAAAGATAGGACACACAAGACACAGGTGTAAGGTCAAAATAAGACAAAGAACAAAACCACACTTTGACTCCACTGTGATTAATAGCTTAAAACTACATTTTAAAACTGTACATTAAAAGAATAAGATGGACTTTGGTTGAGAATGTCAAAAATAAAAAATAGATTTTCAAAAAAGCCTTATGACATAAACAAGTCTTTAGCAGTGACTAAAAAAGAAGACACCGATGAGGTCATTTCACAACCGAGGAGCACTAACAGCAAACGCTCAGTCGCCTTTGGTCTTTTAGAATGAGCTGGGAACATTTAACAGGTTTCTGCCTGAGAAACTGCAGGAACAGCAGTTCGAGTATGTATTGTGTAGCCAGGCAAAGTCATTGAACAGCTGTTAAAACTTCACCTTTTATTGAACTTTATATTGCTCAATAAAACCCACACAAGTTGAACGAATTCAAAAAGTGTAGTAAATAACATGCTCTGAGTGCTCAGACTGAGCAGAAAAGCACTATACGATACACCGCTTTTACCTTTTACCCCGTGTATGTACAAACTAAAAGGTTTCTATAAGATAAGACTTTGACTGAAAAAGGTTCAGGTATTGTGGCTTTGAAATCTTTTATGTGCAACTACTGCACAGAGTAAACTTCATTAACTATGTCAAAATCAAGACTTACACATAAAAAAACAACAAAAAACAGACACGTCTGGGTCTACCCTGGCTCTAGCTGTGTTCTGAGGCCCTACTGACGCCTAGATGTCATGGATTCTGAGCAGGGTTGAGTATGCAGCCAGTCTATTCATACGTGAAAAGTGTGTCAGAGCATGTCAGTAAACTATATGCTAAGTTTGGCCTTCTTAGTGAAACTTAAATTCACACTTTTTGTCAATTTAAAATGGGAATACTAGAACTTTGAAACTTACAGACGGGCTACAGCAATGGTTTTCATCACTGATTCGTTGATTCTTTTTTATTACATGATTAATTATCCAATTATTAATCATTTAAGATTTCAAAGATTTTTTGTTTTGTCTAACCAGCTGTCAAATGAATGAAGGTTTTTAGCTCACTATTAGGCTTAACAAAAAAGAGCAGAAAGTGATTACATTTAAAAAGCTGAACACTTATTTGATAATGTGTTGGAAAATTTCTGAAATAATTAAAAATTTTAATTTCATCAGTTATCAAAGCTGACCAACTGTTTGTGCTGTGACTGGATGGTAAGGTAGCATGCTGTTGAAAATGCATCTTCCGCATAACTCAACAAGACAAAACGGAAAGTCCCTGGTGGTCAGCAGCCTTGCAGACAAAGAAAAAAAAGAGAGAGGAAACAGAAGGTAATTTCTGGGATAGTTCATTGATAGATATCAGCTTGTTTCAATCAGACAGGCTGACATTTTTTAAAGACTAGTTTGACTTTTCCGTGAGTATGTATTTATATCCTCTCTTTCCGTGTTCCCCCGTCTTTGGTCAACCTTCTGGTTCTGGTGAGCATAGCATGTCATTTTAAAAAATAATATAGAAATAGTCACTTTAGGCTAAATTCCTTTTGTGTGTGTGTGTAGAAAAATATAATCTATTCATCTTTTAAACTAGCCTACCCAGTTATAATAGGGCATAGACATTGGACAGGTCACCAGTCCATTTAGAGTTTGACCCCAGTGTAAAACTGAAGAAGTCATCAGTTGAATGTAACTAAGTGTAATAGTATTTCTCAATAGGAAGTCACTGCACTAAGAGCGGTAGTGAAACTGTGCCTTACACTTACAATGGAAGGATTGTTTTTCAGATTTTTGTCTTTTAATGGCACATTTTTGCCACATGTGACATACATTATACCAGCGTACCAACTGTACCAAAGAGAGTACAGGAGATGAAAGTAGCCCACTGGATTTTAAGTCTAGTTGTGAAGTCTTAAAGTGGGCACTTTCACTGCCATCGTCATGTTTAGAAAAAATGAATGTAATCTAATAACTTTCTTACTGCCTTCTTAGATATAAAGAAGAAATGAAAACGTCATGTGAATATCAGAAGTATCAGTCACTATTCCTAACTCAAAACCAAGAATAGGTTATGCTTTTTTCAACAACATGGTCTTTAAAAAATAAAATATCTATTTATCTAGAAGGTTAATTTTCGTTTATTATGTTTAAAAAGTGAAATAAATCATCTCATTATGTTAGATCTACCGCTCTTCCTTTTTTTAATTGAACCGCCTTATCCGAGTTCTCGCGAGATGTGAGAAACAGCGCCCCCTTGTTTATGTGTAGGAAACGCGATGGGATGTGTGAGGACTACTCAGTGGCTAACGATAGCAAGGTACACAAACAGGGAAATTAATCATTTTTCTCTCCTTTGATATTCGGGAGGTCTAAAGAAAGCTCCAAAAGGATTGATAAACTCCCCTTTTCCCACCACATTCCCACCAAGGAGGAAAACGAGAACGAAAGACTCCCGCTAATCCCGCGAAGAGGGGAGCGGCCTTGCTTTTTTAGCCGGCTTCCCGGCGCAGCTCTGACGGCTAGCACTGTCACCAGAGCCCGGTGCTTCCGCTGGCTTGTTCGGCTCCACACGGATAGAACCGCGGCGGCTTCGATATTATTTTTGTTTCGGACGCCACCATCTGCTCGTCCGCACGCTAGCCCCCCTGTCGAGGCGCGGCTGTTGGCGTTTCTCTCCGAGGAGGAGCTTTTGAAGCCGAGGCGGCCTGTTTTGTTTTCGAGCCGCCGTGAATCTCTGCGAACAATAACACAACCATAACGAGCCTGCTGGGGCTGCACCGAGTGGGGAAATAGGAGCCGCTGACGCCCCGGTGTGGGGTAATTGATGCTCTGTGTGACACCAGCTCAACTCGGGACATGCATGCATGTGGACTATGGGGATATCATGGGAGTACGATTGCAAACCGGGCCACTTTGTCACAGAGTAGCCTGCTTGAATCTCGGAGCTGCTAGCTAGTTAGCTAGCCAGCTGTGTCTGTGAGAAGCGTTAAAAAGGCCACTGGCGACGGAAGGAGTGCCTCACGATGCTTTGTCTTAATTTAAATTACGCATGGGAAGGAAACGAACCGAAACGGTGCGCATGAAGCTGCATTTTAATGCAAACAAATCTCCGATCGGAGGCTGCGGTGATTTCAAAGCTAAGACAGCGCATTGAAGATGGATTGGATGTGCCCGGGGGATGACTAAACCTGGATCTTCACTCTTCATGTGGGATTTATCTAGCAACCGGGAACTGAAGCCGTGACATCCACCTATATGCCCCCTTCAAAGCCCCCACCGGACTCCCTTGATAAAAACAGTAATTTTATCTCACGGGAAGCGGGAGCTGCGGGTAGTTTGTTTGTGCTCTTGTGTGACTTTGGTGTGTTTTTATTAACGTATTAATACATCTGGAGCGCCGGGCCCAGACAGCTGAGATGAACCCGGTGAATGCGACCTCTCTCTTCGTGTCTGCGAGCCGGTCGGTGCTGCAGTGCGACCCCCGAGACCCCCGGGCTCTTGCGGAGCTCTGCAAGCTCCTGCCGTTTTTCCGCCAGTCCCTCTCCTGCTTGGTCTGCGGTAAGTGTGAGGTTATATTATAGTTTAATTTAACAGCAAGCCAGTGTATATGTGTGTGTTTATTACTGAGAGAATGTTTTATAGGTAACGTTGTCAGCTGTCTTAAAAGTGGGATTGAGCCTTTAAATGGTGCTGCGTTCAAGCACTGACGGAAATGTCTGAGTACATTACAAAAGAAGTCAGCAGCATGGTGGAAACTGAGCTCTCGCGCATATGAAGTGTTGTACTTGAATATGTCTTGAAGTGCTTGTACTTTATTTAAATTTAGAGCTGGGCAATGAACCACATTTAATTGCATTTACGATTTTGGCTCCTGTGGATCATGAAAACCAGGTAATCAACCTATAGTCAGTATTATGTCTGACGTATTTGGCAGCTACTGTTTGGATTTTTTTTTGCTGGGTCGTAGTTTTAGGAAATCTGCTTAACTTAAAAGACAAACATGTTTTTATTTCTAAGTAAGTTTAGTAAATCCAGTATCCCCCTCCCCAGAGTGAGTGCTTAAAAAATTATGTTAAAATTAAATGCTTCTTTCCATATGAACACAGTAAGAACATTTATAGATATATTTTAGTTCACATTTAGCTATTTATTTGCTGTTGCTTACATTTAAAGGAAATCCTTTGAATTAAAGACACCTCCCCCCCCTTTTTCTTTTTAACTTTAAATGAGTGTGACCTCAATATTGACTAAATAATTTGTTTTTGTTTATGCATTTAGTTATTGTTATAACTAACAGGTTCTATTTTAAATTTGTAATTTTTTTAAAAATCAAGATGCATTGTTAAACTGCCGTATTCTCCAAAAGGTTGTTTATATGGTAAATTCCGAGGTGTCATGAACGCATCTTAAGTCACAGCTACACCCATCCTGACACACCCCCTTCTGCGTGCTGTTTGGCAGCATCTGGGCGTTTCTCTGGTTCATCCTGTTGAATAACAGCCCCTTCACATGCTGGATGCTGAGCACCTAATCTGCTTTCTCACCCTCCTCCTCCTCAGATACAGAAATGTTCAACTCTATCTAGGAAAGGAAAGCAAAGGGAGTCGTTTAAGGAGACGGCTCGCTTACAGTGTTTACTTCACTGAACTAAAACGAACTTTAATAAAAGTATAGGGAGCATTTCTTCAGCTGGATATTAAAGCCAACCTTTTAATGTATATTTAATACAGGGTTTTCACCGCCCATACAATATGCATTGCATTTCTCTTCGGCCAGTGTGAGTGTATATACCATTTCCAATATAGAGAGGAAGCTGTGGCTGCTGTTTTTGCAGGTTCTCAGTAAATGGATGGTTTGATGAATTATTTATGCGTTTATTTACGTAAAGGTGATATTTATGGTGCTGTGATTGCAAGAAGACTGACAAACCTCCATGTCCTCTGTGATGGATGGCTATAATAGTCTTTATGACATTTAAATATAGAGTTATGCTTGATTTGTCAAACAGGCAGAGCCGTCTGTGTAGGCCTGCTTGTTTCTTGTGAATGGAACTTCATCCCTTCCCCCTCTTTTTGCAGCTGCACTCTCTAGCAGGAAGCTCCCCTGAAAGAGAGGCTGTCTTTCACTCTGGAAAACCTCCAAGCACAGCTCAGGTTTACAAATACATGTCAGTTTAGGAAGCTGTGGCAAAAAGGAACCAATCGTCTGTAAATAAAGCCATAATTTATCTCATGTTAATGATGATTGCTGGCTTGTTAAGATTTTTATTGCCAGGCGTGTTGCTATGTTCATGATTTTACATGCATATAAAACATTTTTGCTATCCCCAAAGGAAAATATACACTTTTAACCTTTATCAAAGGACCGTAAACATTAACTAGGGTAATGCAGACTCATTACCTTAAATATATGCAGACCACATGCTGTGTCATTTATTTAAAAAACACACACAAAAAAACTGCAACCTCACTTTGAACTTGTTATGATAAATACTGATTATTGTATTTATTGTTATTTGCAGAAGTGTGCAAATAGGCATAAATTTGCTTGAATTCTATTAGCAAATTTAGTGTATTCATTTTTTTAGTGTTTGCACAGCGGTATAAAAGGAAGAGAACCCATCAGTCATCTTCTTCTAGTGCCCCACCAGTGTCCAAAGCTGAGAGGTGGAGTGACCCCACCCCCCAATGGACATCATTACTCGCCCATTCACACCCCAAAGGCCTATTTTACACCAGAAATAAAAATTCATGCTGTCTTTTCTGGATCCTGCAATGGCCACTCAATCGTCTATGTGGGCTGTTCTGCCTGTTCCTGTGATATCTGCAATTTCATTCATGTTTTTACCTTTTCTCCCTGTCCTCTCATGCTCAGGCAACCTGCTGCAGGACCCCATCGCTCCCACCAACTCGTCATGTCAGCATTACGTCTGTCGAGGCTGTAAGGGTCAGAGAATGCAGCTGAAGCCGTCCTGCAGCTGGTGCAAGGACTATTCCCGCTTCGAGGAAAACCGGCAGCTCTCTTTGCTCGTCCACTGTTACAGGAAGCTCTGTCTCTACATCACACAGTCGCCACTTGCACCACACATAGCCAGCGCTGCCAGTGACTCACCTGACCTGCAGGCTATCCTCAATGAGGGCCTGACATTGGCGGAGAGTGAGCCAGAAGCCGAGGATGTCTCAGACTCTGTTCGTTTGTCACAGACGGTGTCGACCTCTGAGGTGGGTCAGCCCGATGGCGGTCCAGCAACAAAGGAGCTCAAGGTGGAAGAACCGAGCCCCGTGGGCTTTAACGGACTGCATGACTGTAACGGCCTGGTCAGCTCAGACAGACTGCACCCCATCACCACGAAGCAGGAGAGCTTCTCAGAGGAGATCCCAGTGTGCATGAGTGTTACAGGCACTTCAGAGACGGGACTTTGTGACATCGGCGCTTTCGGGGACGACCTGAAACACGGCGGGGGGCCACTACTGTTGAGTGTAGAGGAGGTGCTCAGAACTTTAGAGACGGAGTCTGACCCTGACCCTTCACCTGAGCCCAACTCTCAGCCAGGCTGCCACCCCTCTGTACCTCAGTCTAGCCGAAACGGGCCTCACTGCCCATCAGGCCAAGACTCCCGCCTCATCGCCTCCCTCCCTTCAGAGAACAGCTCCCGTCGCCTCCAACCACACCCGCAGCCCTCACTGCAGCCCCCTCCTCAGCCCTCTGCAGTCACCCCCCGTATACCGCTTCGCTGCCACCGCAAACGCTCCCGCTCAGAAAGCGACAGCGAGAAGGTGCAGCCCCTCCCTATTTCCAGCCTCCTACGAGGGCCCCCCATTGGTGCCAACAGTTCCCCCCACCACCCCAACCCTGGTGCCACCACCAAACAGGAACCTAAGTTCCCTGCAGCAACGCCTCACCCCCACCTAGCCCCGGTACCTAATGGCAGCACCCCAAAGGTGGGTAAGACTGTACTTGTCCCCAACAAGGCTCTGAAAAAGACTGTGGAGCACCACGGTGCTGCCAAGAAGTCGTACACCAAGGCCAGGCAAGGGGCCCCCAAACCCCGCACGCAGCCCCGTGACAGAGTACCCCCTCACCCTCACGCTCACCCCCTCACACATCCACCCAGCCCCTCGAAGCCACTGTACAAGAAGCCTGTGGAGAAGAAGGGCTGCAAGTGCGGCCGGGCTACCCAGAACCCCTCAGTGTTGACCTGTAGGGGGCAACGCTGCCCCTGTTACTCAAACCGCAAGGTGAGACTGTGCCACACACCATCCATACGCTAGTAAAATCTCTTCTGTTTGTTATCACATCAAATTGAAACTAATTGCATTGTATTGAAGTAAGAAACTGGCATCTCTGTATGAAAATAATCGTATTAAATTGTAAATTCAAATCAAAGCAATGGACGGCTTTTGGTTTTCTGTAAGTTGTGTGTTGAGTGGTAATAGCTGCTCTCAACTGTATAAAAGGTGGACATAGCCACTGAAAATGCACTTTGTTTCTTAATGGACAAGAGGGAGTGACTCCAGCCCTCAGTTCCCCTTTTCTGTGACTTCAGTAAACACTTTCTTGATGACTTTATGGGCTCGGTCACTAGTTTATGGTCATATTGAATAAAACATTAAGTCCGTATTGTAAATTCTGATCATTGTTACAATCAGAAAGTAGGCTTATCTCAGGTATGCTGTCGGTCAATAGGCATGTACTCGAATGTCACCAGCTGATCATTGTGCCATAAATGCTTAACTTGAGGCTTCATTACTGGACTTCACCCATCCATGGATGACATCACAGTGGCTACATCCATCTTTTATATACAGATTACACAACAGGCAATCATTTTGAAGTGTGTAGAAGTGATGAGATGTCTTGAAAACTGTTAGAAGGCAAATTAAACTTAATATTTACTTTTTAATAATACCTTTATTTATATTTGAAACCTTTAAAGGTGGTTTCCAAAGTTCGTTAAGAAACAAAAACATAATGTCGAAGTGAACCAGAAGACTAATAAAACGCGCAGCTGTAACCCAAACATCATCTATTATGTTGTTGTTCTTTGTTAAATGTTATTGATCCCATTCGGTGTTCTCAGGCTTGCCTGGACTGCATCTGCCGCGGCTGCCAGAACTCGTACATGGCCAATGGCGAGAAGAAGCTGGAGGCCTTCGCCGTGCCAGAGAAAGCTCTGGAGCAGACCCGGCTCACGCTGGGCATCAACCTCACCAGTATCGCCGCAGCGGCCCTGCGCAGCCCGGCCACCAGCTCCCCGGGCAACACCCTCCTCAACGTCACCACAGCCACGGGGGCGCCTGTCACGGCCGCCTTCCTATCTGGGGCAGGGCACGACAACCGGGGCTATGACGATTCGCTGGAGATGCGGTTTGACTGTTGAGGTCCGGCCCCCCCCTCCCCTTCCGCGGTCAGTAGTCACACACATTCCCCCACCCCTACCACCACCGCCGCCCCTCCCTCACCCTGCTGGGTGGCGTCACCCATGATTCGTACAGCGGCGGAGCCAGAACAAAGGCAGCTACAGTGACAGGCGGCAGCGAGGGTCACCAGCTGAAGCTGAGGAGGCGCCCTCCATCCAAACGCCCGAAACTGCACCATGCTTGTGGTCTTGCATACAGAGAAGAGAAGAAGAAAGAGGAGATGTAGCGTTACTGTATGTGCAGAGATTTAATTTCAGTGGGTATAGAGGGGTTTATTTTGTTGTTGTTTTCTTCTCTACTATGGGTAATATGTAGAGCATGTTGTGTAGCTAAGTCGGGCGTGCTGACCACGGTCACACGGCTCTCAGCGTGTGTGTATGTGTCTGTGTGTCCATGTCTGTGTGTGTGCGTTGAGCATGTGAGTGTGTATGGGAGGGTTTTATTTGAAGATGAACCTTACTAGCAGGAATGGAGACATCGTCACCGCCACCTTCATCAGAGACTGGTGTAATTTATATATAAGAGAGAACCTTTTGTACATGGACTTATCGGTTTCCATTTAAGAAGACGTTTTATGATATATTTTATAAGTTACTTTAAAACCAATGGAAGCCGATGCAAAGCGGGGAGATGTCTGCATTCAACCAGAATGTTTTCGCACTGGTAAAAGTAGATTTTGTAAACCACCAGAAATAAAAGCTCTTATACGTAAGGAATAAAAATGATTAAAACCACCAGCCGAGTTTTGATTACGTCTTTTGAATGTTTAAAGATCCTGAAGCTTGGGGAAGGTTGGATGATTTGGTGAGTTTTGAGGCAGGAAGATGGTAAAACTTCAGCACTTATCCCACTTTTTTTTTATGTTTTGTTGTTGTTGTTGTTCTTACTTGTGTATAAAAACTCTGGTTGATTGCAGGCCCTGTGCACTGCTTTTCCACAAGTTTTTTTTTGGTTTCTGGAAGCTACACACTTGCTGCTAAATACTACAAAGGACTCAAAAGGAGGAGAGCACACCTGTTTTCCTTGTCTTGTTTTGTTTTCTTTTAAATAAAAATGCGTTAACAACATTTGCAGTATTTATTGGACGTCTCCTAACGTAGAGGTTACGTGTTGGGCACCAGTTTGTTTCCGGTTAAGTTCCTGTCGTCGTCTTCTTAGCGTTAGTTTCTGGTGTCTCCAAAAAGGTTTTTGTTCTCCCTCTGGGCATTTAAATACCTGTAATATAACTGTAACATATTTCCACAAAAAAGAAAGAAAATCAGAAACTTACAAAGTGTTGTGTGGTTATTTGTTTCTACCCTTTATCACTGAGATTAAGCATGTTGAAAGTATTTATTGATCTGTCGGCACTGCTAAAGTTAGGCAGTAGAGGGCAGTGTTGGACCTAATGCCGCAGTAATTATTTGGCACCAGCAACATGCCTTGGCTATATAGCAGTTTTGAGCCACTTTGACTGGACTACAGATGTAACTGTAAATGCCTTTGTAGTAATAAACATTTATGATGTAAAGGTTAAAACAGCAAACACATTTTATAAATTTAGACCCACAGGAATGATTTTGATTCAATGAAACTTGGCTTTAATTGTGACTGTGGGAACAATCCAGTTCTCTAAAACGTGACTTCACTTTTGTAATTTTATATCAGTAATGTTTAGGTTACCAGTGGTTTATTCTGCTACGTGATTTGTAGAGAAGTATCAATTCTAAGTAAGATAAGATCAACTTGTCCAAAGGTTTGGATATTCTTTTGTTACAACAGTCAAAAATCAGCTTGAACACAACAAATGTATAACAAATAGCTTAATGAGTAGAATGCTATGTACCTAAAAGAATATGAGAGAACAACTACGTTTATTTTGTCTAATATTGTCAAAACAAATCTGAAATCAATGTAAATATCTTAACGTTAAACATAAATAACAAATAGTGCAATAAAGTGACTTTGTGTTGTCACATTACAGGGTTAAAATAAACTGTTAAATAAACAACCTTATAAATTTTCTTGTAAAACGTCCTGATAAAAATGTCGTGAAAAATAAAATCACAGATTTTATTGATGTCAAGGTTCTTCTACAATTCTACACATCTCATAAAGAATTGACTGGATATCAGGAAATCTTAAATGGAAAACTTTAATGTAATTAAAAAATTAAAAACAATTTAACTGCCATCCACAAAGTCTAGTTTAGAAGCAAGTGTTGTTCTTCTTATTGCATGAGTTTAAAGCATTTTCAAAATGAACCGTATTATCATTCCTCAAATTTACTAAACAAATGCCTTTATAGAATCACGAGTAAATATAATTTAAAAGAGAATTTAAAAAGGTTGTCAACATATCCCCAAAATGTGATTTTAAAGAACCTTTATTGCCTGGAAGTTAAACAATCACACAGATCAGACACTACATATGTGTGTGTCTAGAAAATATTAATTGCAATTTCTGTTCTTTATCCAGATGTTTACATCCTTTCTCAGTAATCTTTCATATCTCAATATTCACATTTTTGTGGATCATGTTTACAACTGTATAGATTACAGTCAGTCGAGTGAGAACAAGTCCCCAATATAATATGTTCTGCTATTTACCAAAGCTTTTTAAATACATCTATTACAAACCTAAAAACTCTACAAAATGGAAACTTTTCATTGACATGAATAAAAATATAGGTAATCAATAGATTTTGTCCCAGTTCCTTCTATATTATTACAATTATAAGTAATTTCTGGGTTAATTTCTAATTATTTATTTTCTAAGGCAAATAAGTTAACATCTTAAAATAGTTATAAATATTGTCTGAAGAATCCATCTCATTTGCTAAAATCTTACCAAGCATTTTTTAGCTTAATTATTAAACATGATGTCTGATATACTTGGTTTGTTTCATCTTCTTCTGCATTACTTAAAAAATCTGTCTCCATGTTTTTAATTCTATTTGTAACAGAATAGTTATTTATCATACCTTTATTTAATTATTTTTCAGACGTTTTTGTGCCATGCTTCTTCTGAATAATATGTCTTGTAAAAAAGAAAAATTATAATAATGATAATCAGTAACAATTTCTTTCTTTCTAATAATAAAACATTTACAAAAATAAGACAAAACAGACACGGACGTCATCACAGCAATCGAAAAGCAAAATTACATCAATTTCAAATTAAAATCTGTATTAATAATGTAATTGGTGAAACTACTGACAAACATCAAAATCTTATATTTTCATATTAAATGAATGTATTTTAAAAGATGCAAATGTTCCTTTAATTCTGAGATTCTTTAATGATTTGGTCTCTATTCATTTATTGATATTGAACAGCTGAATATAGATGAAGTGCTTTACATCCAAGCTGCATCCAAGCTCTCACCAAACCCCCCAACCCCAGACAGCAGCCTCAAACTCGAAGTAGAGCTCAACACCGCCTTTGCTCAGTTTAAGCCCCCCCCCCCCCCCCTTACCCAGCACACCCGATGAGGTCAGGAGCAGACTGAGAACGGTAAACCCCACGAGCCAGCTCTGATGGCATCAGAGCCTGTCTACCGCCTCCCTCGACCCCCACCAGATGATGTCATCACATCGCCCTGCAGATCCATCTGGAGAACAGAAAGAGCTACGTGAGGATGGTCTTCGTGGACTACGGCTTAATGTTCAACACCACTATTGCAGACATCCTCACCATCAAACTCCACCATCAGTCTGACCCCCCACCCTTCTCTTGTTTTGTATATATTTCTTCTGTTTGATATTTATTCCTGCTATCTTACTATTGATAATTTACTCCTGCACAGTTGGTGTTAAGCACCCATAATTTTGTTGTACATGTACAATCACAATAAAGGGCTATTCTATTCTATTCTATTCTATTCTATTCTATTCAGAAACCCTGATTCATTGTTCTATTCTCTTATGTTTGCCTGCTTTTACACCCGAGGCATGATTTGATGACTGTGTCTGATATCGGGCTCTTTGATGTTGCTTTTCGTGTTTCTTATTTGAAGAAAAAACCTGGCACTTGTCATCTATTTAAATTTAAAATGTATTTATAACCCCAGGTATTTCACATGAGGTACAATTTGTGCCCACGTTTAAAAAAGTTTCGCAAATATAAATCATATAAATCACATAGATCTGTGATTTTAAGGATTTTAACCCCCGTAGATCACAAATAACACACGTTCACACCTTTTTCTTATTTATTCAGCTGCTTATTTGTTTTTTCCCCCTAAAAATTAATTCCTTAATTACACATAGTGTATTATTACATATATTTTTCTTTTTTTGTATAATTGTTAAATGCTAACGGTATTTTCTTTTTTTTTTGTCTTATTTTTCTTTTTCTTTTCACGATGTCTGCTTTAATGCATTCACATTTCTTTGTTAAACTGCATAATTTTCTGTTCTCTTCAGCATTTAATGCCCCTAATTTATAACCACAAACAAACAGCAACCCTTCAAACTTTGAGGAGGATTAAAGTGACTCTGCTTATTTGGTTTTCAGACCTTTAGAGAAAGAAAAATCTCCTAATCCCAGGCTTCTTCCACCATGACTTCTGCGACCCGCTTGCTTGCTCGTGCTACCAGAGAACATGCTGTGCAGCCTGACATCACTTTACTGAGTATGCTTTTGTGGTTTTCCAAAAACGTGGTGGTATTAATTTATGATTTACACTTTGACTGCTCAGAGAAGAAAGGCACAATATAAACACTGGTCCATTCAGCAGATGTTTCCTAGAATGTCTTATTATATCCTTAAGAGCTGACTTTCTGGACTCACAGAGTTTGCCAACCTCAGCTTTTGATTAGAGCTTGGACTTCACCCTCGTCTCCAGTGCAACTGTCTCTCACATAAGGCTGTCTCAAGAGGGCACGCAGCATCCTACGGGACGGTACACACCCAGGACACCGGGTGTTTAAGCTGCTGCCGTCCGGCAGGAGGTTCAGGCTGCTGAGGTCCCGAACAAATAGACTCAAGGACAGCTTTTACAACAGGGCAACAGCCCTGATCAATGCAAATAGCTGACCTGATTGGCTACCTCCCTGGACTTTTTTAGGGGGGAGATAACAATGTTTAAAACAATAACAATAATGATATTTATATTTATAACAAGGTGCAATAATAATTAATGTGCAATAATAACACTGTGCAATACAAATACACTTATTCTTCTTTTTTATTACTAAGTTATTATACTGTGTTGTGTTGTTTGTGTTGCGTTGTGATGTGTGATATCGTGTCGTGTTGTGTTATATGTAGCGCCGACGTAGGACAGTTTTCCAATTTCATTGTACTACTGTACTATGTATGACTGTGCAATGACAATAAAGAGTTATCTTATCTTATCTTATCTAAGACAATGGTCAAAAATCCAAAGAGCTTTTTTATTGAATCTTTATTTCACATATTTACACCCACAAAAATTGGTTTATTTACATTCACATTTAATTGTCTGGCAAAGAATTTAATTCTTAATAAACTGATGAGTGTCCGTTTTTGATGTCCGGCAAATAAACTGAAGTGGACAAAGAGGGCTGAATTTAAGGTACTGGCTAAATTCACATCAACTTCCCAGTCTGATCGGGAGTGAAAGGGAAAAATAACATGGACTGTTTTGTAGTAGATCCACTTCATAAATAATTAACCCCAAAACACAAATGTGAAACCACATTTTTACACCAAAGCTGGTCCAGAGCGTAACATGACTTAACAAAACTTAAACAGCCACCTTTACAAAAGTTCAAACACGCGTTCTTAAACACAACGTACGAGAAATGATTGTGCTTTGTATTTATTTACATAAGTAATACAGTGAATGTTGCATTCATGTCTTTTTATGTCACGTTAAACTCAACTAAATCTCGCTGCATCCATCAGTGAAAACAACAAAATACCTTTAATGGGGATACTTGAGATTGAATTCATAACCAGATTAAAAGTATTCGTTGCTTAAAGTTACATTACCAGGTGTCGTCTCGTGTTCAGCAGCATCGAGCTGATCATTTTTGTGGTAATGGTAAGTATTTGGAGGGGGTTTACATTCACGCCATTAGCAGATGATGATGATGTTAATTATAGCAACTTTTCCAGGTTTTCTGCACCTTAAGTTAGAATTAAGATTTTATATTTTATTCCACTCAGAATGAAATTTGAGGCCAGCTGCTTTAAACAAGCAAAAACTGGAGGAAAAAAGCTGTTTGTGTGGTTTGTTTGATGCTCTAGTTGCACATGAAAACAAACATTTCCTTGGCAGGACAGTAGACGTGACCTGGACCTTGTTGGGGAGTGCACTGGTTTGATTAAAAATCAAAAATAAATTTTGAAATCACTTGGCCGCCAGTTTTTACTGACAGCTAGCAGACAGGAAAAACCTGGTCACCTTATTTGTTATATATTCTGTTCTCACGCTTTATTATTTTCAACAGTTGAATTTCTTCTTTTCTGACGCCCAATCATTAATGCTGTACCAAACAATAGCTGCTCTGCTCTCACAAATCACTGGGACCTAATACGAGAGATCTGGGAGTTTAAATCAGGCTACGGTCCTATTTGATTGCCTCAAACATTTGTTTCCATCATGCACCTCTGTCTGGTCATGTCTACTAAGGTTCGAGGCTGCAGAGCATGTGTGAAAACAGCTTTTTAATTTGAATTACCTTGGAAGGCATCTGCTGTGTTGTTCACTACAACAATGTGGAAAGCAGCAGAGCTACACAGACATGAAAACAACATATTTCTGCTGTTTAGATGCAGACCATTTTCCCGAGTCTAAAAGTCACATCTGCAGTTAATCCAACATAGCATGAATACCAACTGCAAGGGAGCATTTAATGCACCTCTTGGAGAAAGGTTTGAGTGGACGAGCCAAAATGCTGAAGTCTGACAGAAAAAAGCGAGACTGTAAGCAGTCTGTAAGCAGCCCTATTTCATAGTCCCAATATGGTTGTCAACATGATGGGTCAGTATATTAAGTATATCTGAAAGGCAGTAAATTGTCTCTAAGGTTTATACTTTTACCCACATGTTTGTACTCTGACTGGGGGAATATCAAGAACAACGAGTTCACGAACTCAATACTTAAATGATTATTATAAAAATAAAAAAATAGAGCACAGCATTTACATCTCTAAACAGGAATACACCTAAAATTTCTGTGTGGACTCAAATGACTTTTATACAAACATTTCTTAATGGCAGAACTGAAAACAACTGCAGCTGGTATTGCTTTTGTTTATTTGTGATTGGTGTATCCAGGCCTGGTGGGGAGCACTGTCCCCTCAAAGCAAGATGGTTCTTTGGTTTAAACTTTGTGGCCTGGTGGGCCTTTTATGTGGAGCTTTTGTGTTCTTCCTGTGCCTCCATGGGCTTTTCTCCAGGTGGTCCAGTTTGCTCCCTCAGTCCAAAGACGTACAAGTTTCTTAGTGTTTCTAAGTTAGTCATAGGCTTGGATATAAGCGTTAAAGCTCTGATTCTTTGTGCTAGCCCCCTGATGGACTGGAAGTCTGTTCAGGCAACACAGGCAGTTTCAGTGGTTCCAACTTTTGGTGGTTTTAGGCACGACTGCTTCAGGGGTTAAACAAGAATAAGAACAAAGAATAAAAGTTTGACAAACTCTCGGTTTTTGGCAAACCTTCCTGTGGATATTTGTGTTGCACAGCCACTTCACAGCCAAATTGCCTATCAGTTAAATCTAACCCAGGCAAGGCCACTATGGCAAAACATTACTTCCATCTGCACTAATTTACTTTTGGCTACATGACTCTGCTCTGGGACATCTGCAGCAGCAGCAAGACCCTGCAGAGAAGAAAAGAAAAAGAGGCAGTAGGGGAAGGTGGGCTACAAAGTGGCTTGCAGGTGTGGAGCAACTGTAGCTAGGCTGAAGCAGTTTAAAATGCATGTCCTACATTACATTTGCCTCAGGGTGAGTAGTAGGCTGTAAGAGTTGATCTGCAGGTTTGCATCTCAGTGTGACATTGAGACCTACCTATCCAAGATTTCAACTAGTCTGTTGTTTAAGCCTCTGGAGACGCGTGATTTGGGGGGTATTCCGGTGTAGCCCGTGGATTAGTTTAGGAACTCCTTTCTAGATTGCATTTTAGCAAATTGAATCCTCCTTTTCTCTCCACACAGATTGTAGATGACACAACAAGAAATTAAACAGTTTGTGCAACAAGTAGTCTATATTTTGCTGAAGATCTAGGTTGGATATTGGACCCAGAGCTATGAATTAGGCATTCGATGCCTAGTTGGATATTAAAATTGCTTTTGGGCCTACATATCCTTAAAAACTGTACTTCCGCCTTAAAGAGATGTTTGTAAAAAAAAAAACTACACCCCTGGAAAGTCCAGTCCACACTTACTTTAAGACACTCGAATACAAAAGTCTGTTTGGTTTGATAAGCACTCATGCACAGCCACATCAGTGTCTTCTCCCCCCAGAGAACCAGTGTCGTAAAAGTTGTTTGACTTCTCCTTGACTTTTATAGTTTTAAACTCTAGGAGAAGTCTAGATGCTACCACGCTCATCATTACAGCACCGTAGCATCATTAAGCTATTTCATCAGGTAAAACCCGAGATGCCGAGTCCAGGACCTGCTACTCTAGCTGATCAGAAATGCACCGAAGAAGCTGGTCTCTTCGTCCATGTCCACAGCAGATGCATTTGTCACCGTGACGAACAGGCGGTCGCCGGTAGTGAGCGGGAACAGCCCCCCCTGGTGGGCGGAGTGAAGAGAGTACTGGGAACCTCGGGACCAGCAGGAAGTGCGGCTTGTTTTCATCAGCAGGATGGGAGCCGGGTATGAGCTCATCTGTTGGGAGAAGAGCAGGTGAGAGAAATGCGATATGTTAGAAGTGCTAAAGAATGAGTGCTTCAAAGGTGGCGTAAAGGCAGGAATTACAAATTTTGATTTCATGTTTGAGTCTCAACCACAGAGAAGAGAAGCAACCGATCAGCTGTCAGCAAGCTGTCACTGCTTATGATCCTGCTCCTAGATTTTGTCTTAAACAAAAGCCTTCTTGGGAGATGTTTACAAGTTTCCCAATCATACTCTGGTCCAAGAATCTGTCTTTTGCAGGACAAAACAAATTAATTTAAATTATAATCTCGGCTCAGAAAAACAAAGCAAAAGACAAAGAAGAACTCAATCCATGTGCTCCATGAGTACACTGGCATATGGCCTTGCGGTGGCTGGTTTCTAAATGCTCACTAATAAAAAACAAGACTATTACTCAGAAAAACTTTAACACAGACTTCTTTGATGTCCTGTACCAGACAGTATCATTTCAGCACCAGAGGTTTTCACTTGGTCGTTCAGCAAAAAAATCAAGTGGAAGTTGGTCAGGTGATAGTTGAGGCAGCTAATTTGGCTAATGCTAATCAGCTGCAGCTTGCCTGGTGAGTGACTGGTTACTGTCACATACCTGCAAACATCAAGCATGACCACTGTTAAACTAGTGAAGTCCAACACTCACATTTAATAAAACATCCATTTACAAACAGATGGCACACGGCCCGGATGCCTTAAAAAATTGTGACAATAAGTTCAGCATGTTTTTCCACTTGCACAGTCTCCACAGTCACTACAAGAAAGACTGTTGTCATAAATAACGGAGAAGCATCCTCAGCTTAACCTCCTTAATTTGGTTTGTTATGACAGGCCATCTTAGGGCTGTTCGATATAACAATATATATCGGATGACGATATAAAAACATCTATCGTTTCATTTTACGCTATCGTTTGTTTCGTGGTGTCGCAAAAATAAACTCTTTACGGCAATATTGTTTCATCGTTTTGATGGTCACTGTAGTGGCTATATTAATTTATTAAGGTTCTCTCTTTCTCTTATATTTAATATAACAAGACTACGGACGGACAAGGGCCTGTTTTTATGCGTTGTCGTTAGCAACACCCATATGGAAAAGAAATAGTAAAAACTTATATGATTTACTCATGAAAGTGGCCACTTTCTCATTACTTTCATATATTGTTTTAGTAATTATCCAAAACATACAAGTTTCATTATATAATTTCTCAAGGGATCTTATATCTGTTTTTACTCTTGTATGCTTTTCATACAAGTTTCACACAAGACAGATACAAACTTTATAAGATTTATATATATCTTTTCCATATGGGCAACAACGGTGAAACCATCACGTGTCCGTTTGTTTATGTTCCACATAAACCTTTCACAATAAAGCTCAAGACCCTGTTGAGACTTTTCAAAATAAACTGAATCACGTGAAAGAGCAGATTATTTACGGATGAGAATTAAAAAAGAGCCGTCAGGTGCTAAAAAATAAACCTTAGACTCAAACGTTAGAACAGGCTTTTCCCTGCAGCACGCCGTGTAATAAATACTCACAAAGAAAACGGCGGCCGTTACAACTTATGTCTAAAAATGTATAGTTTCATACATCAGTTAAAACACTCGACTCCAGCTACATGACGCGCAGCTGGAAACACTTCCCACAAGTCGAGCTGCCCGAGATTCACATAATTTACAGAAAATGTTACATTTTTGTGATTTATATCATTATCGGACGATAGAATTCTTATATCGGGATATGAGATTTTGGTCATATCGCACAGCCCTAGGCCATCTGTAATGTCTTCTTCAGAAGGACTCTAAAGACTCCGAACAATGATTCAGGCGTCTGAATTGGCAGAAATTAACAGTTTGAACAAACACTCTCATGAACTCATCAGCTTTAAAACTTGCGACACAATCCCAACTATTACATCCTCCTCCACCAGACTGGATGCCCCAGTGGGCTCCATTTTCAACATTTTTATTTTAATTCATTTTTGATCCAAAAATAAAAAGCACAATGGATTTGAATGCCCATTAATACACAAGCATAATGCTAGAAAATGGCTCTTTTTCATTTTTATGGGTAAAATATGTCCCCTTTAATTGAAGTTTTAGCTGACAAAGCAGAAGCCAAAGGTTACTCAATATTTACAGCAATTCTGTCTGAATGCTTATTAGTCATCATATTTTACTAGTCAGACACCATCCTAACACACCCCCACCCAAGTGACTCAACAGTCTGCGATGTTCTGTGCAACAAACACTAAAAGATTACAAATAAATGTGCAGATAGGTCAAGACAAGCTGGATTTAATTCATGCAGAAGGAGTTTTGTTTTATCGCTAAAATGAATAATTAGACCGATGCATGAGTACAGGTCAAACCAAATATTTACAACACTAGACGAGTGAAAGAACAAAAAGTGATAAGTTAGTTTATGAATGTGTCTCTCACCTTCTTATAGATGTACTGCAGCAGAGGTTTCCCCCTATCCTCCACCTCCTCGCTGTCCTCTCCATCCTCCCCCAGGTGGCTGTGTCTGAAGTAAGTCTGGGCGTAGACGTAGTAGAGGCCCGGCTGCGACACCACCAGCTCCCCATCCACCAGCTGGACGTCCTGGAGGAAGGCCAGCCCCTTACGGCCCTCCCACCATGAGATCTTCTGGCCATAAACGCGCCGCCCAGCAAAGACTGGAGCTGAGGAAGTAAAGCAAGTGGACAACATCAGGTTCTGTTATGCAATCACATGTGGTGACAGCTAAAACTTCATTTTAAGGGTGGTGGAGTTCAAGAGTTTGTTTTAAAGACTCCTAATAATGAGGTCAGGATATGTGAAAGTAATCATTCTGAGCCAAAAACTCTCAGTTTTGGGAGATTGTTCTACTCATAAATCTCTATGACGTCAGTGAGACGGGATATCTCTAATGCGGTCGTCTTAGGCCCAGAAGCCGCACCCAACTGCTGTCCAAATTTTGTTAATGAGGGGCATTCAAAAAGAAGAAAGTTGGCTTAAAGGGGCAAACAGCTTGTTTAAGACAGGGGGTCTGGCTTATTTTGAAGTGTAACTCATGCAAAGCTACGCTAGTAGAGTAAATTGAAAGGTCACTCTGTGCATGCTGTTTAAATTTTGCTCTAACGCAATCTGCCTAGCGGCCACTTTCAGCAGCACTCACCTCCTCCTGCTCGCTCCAGTTTGGGGACAAAGCTGCCCGTGACATGAGCGGCAACTTTGGGGCGAGAGAGAGAGAGCAGCACCTGGGAGACTTCATCTAACGTGAAGGAAAGGATGGAAAATACACCCAGAAAAGTCCGGTCAGAGGATAGATCAGTATTTAGTAGGTCATAGGTCAGATGTTTGCATGTTTCAGTTTTGCTTTCTCACCTTTCACTTCCGACGAATTCTGCCTCAGCCTCTGTCTCTGCCTCTGCTGAGACAATGACTGTAGGAAAAACAGTGGTAAAGTAAGATTTTTGAGTAATATGTCTGTAACATTAAACATAGTAATAACCTTTCGCCACTTTATCTGCTGAGCGAGGCCATCAGCTCATACCGCAGACCTGCCAAGCAGCGTCTTATCTAACTTTGACCCTGTAAATGTGCTGACATCAGATCAGGAGACTTGCTCCTTTGAATAAAAATAGAAGTCTTCGTGTTAGTGTTGACAACGGATTCTTTCCTGGAAACGACCCGTCTCCAATTTCCTCGTGTTTTTCATTTCTTTTGCAAATTAATTGGAAACTACTGCCAAACCAACTAAAACCATTTTCTAAATAATGGTTCTGGACAATTTAGCTCAGCTGCAGAAATGTGTTAAAAGAAAAAAAGAAGAGGCTTTTTGAAAGAATCTGAGAAAAGAGATAAGATATCATTTAATGATTATTTAGCAGTCAAAGAGATGATCAGAACATAACAACAGGTAACTTATTCAAATATTCCCAAAAAAGATGAGTTAATCATCGGAGATTAGAGATTCATGCATACTTTAAAAACAAGATGTCACTGGATAGTTTCAGCACGGGAATACTAATAGCAGGTTGTCAGTCTGACAAACTGCCGGTTCATTGCTTTGGTTCAAACGGAAATATTTTCTCCTACAGGATCAATTGTCTTAAGATGTCTTTTTTATGCAAATAATTCTTCTTAGTGGAAAAATCCTGCCGATATTGGTGCTAGCACATTTGTAGAAACTAAGACTCATCACACCAGGCGGACAGGAGAGTCGTCTGCTGCTGTAGCTCATCTGCTTCAAGTTTTGACATGTTCCGTGTTCAGAGAAGCTCTTCTTCATACCTTGGTTGTAACGAGAGGTTTGTTACTATCGCCTTCCTGTCAGCTCAGCTCAATCTGGCATCAATGAGGCATTTTCATCCAGAGAACTCACGGTCACTGGATATTTCCTCTTTTTCAGACAAGTGTCTGTGAACCAAAGAGATGACTGTGTGGGAAAATCCCAGCAGGTCAGCAGTTTCTGAGACACTCAGATCAGCCTGTCTGACATTAACAACCTTTCAAAGTCACTTGAATCACCTTTTTTCCCCATTCTGATGATGAGGTTGAACTTTGTCTGCATGTCTAAATGCACTGAGTTGCTGCCATGTGATTGGCTGACTCGATATCTTTGTTAACAAGCAGCTCAACAGGTGTACCTAACAAAGTGGCCAGTGAGTACAATAAAACGATTAAATTAGGTTTAATTGACGTTGTAAAACTTTACACCTACACATCTGCAGCATTTGGGTGTTTTTTAGGTTTCTACCATTCACGTGCCTGTTGAATGTGTTTTTAGTTTACCTTCCGAGTTTAAAAACACAAACCATCGTCCTGGATCAGACCGTCTCTGTGTTGTTTATGTTCTGAACTAAATTTAATCAACCAGCAGAATCGGAAAGTCAGAGGAGGAGAGAAGGGAACGAAAACAAACTATGTGCACAAATAGCAAGCAAAAGAAAATGAGTGTGTGTGTGTGTGTGTGTGTGTGTGTAGGTGTGTGTGTGTGTGTGTGTGTGTGTGTCAGTGCAGGGCAGGTGAATGCATTCCTGTGCTGATTAAACCACACAGGATCACATCACATCTCCAGCTATGAAGGAGTTCATTGTGCATCCGCAGGCAGCGATTTGGATCATTTCAGTTTTTCTTTCTTCAGCGAATATCCACAGGAAGCCCCTAATAATGATAATAATAATGACCCCTCCTTGAGTTTAAGAGATAAAGCTGCCTTTATTCTACATTTTTCTTTCTGCCAATGAATCCCATGGAAAACAATAAATTAATAGTTTTAGGATAACAATGGAGCCCTGTTAAACATGTTAAACAGAAACCTTGTTTTTTTAGTCGTACTCTTGCTCTCCCGTGGCGCCCCTCTTGTGTTTATCACCAAGAGTAAAACTTTACTTGGAATTTGCTTTGCTTGAAATTTAATTGAACTCCAGCTGTGCAGAGTTCAATTAAATAAGGGACAGCGGAATAAAAAATAACAATAAACCTTCTTCAGCATTTGCTTTGTAAGCATTTTTCAGACTTTGCAGCTGGGAGGAGCGTAGGAGGTTAGCAATGTCTCCAAAGCCCTGTGGGTGGGGAGTTTCTGATGCAGTGCAGTGAAGGAGAAGAAATTAAGTTTTGAAATCTCAGCAGCTGGCCAAATCATTCGAGTCATTAATAGAGATCGGCTGAAACCGATATGCACAGCTCATTTGCAGATTTTACGAAGCAGAAAAACTCTGCAGCTGAAACATGAAAGCAACTCTGAGCTGCCAGAAGCTGCAGATCCTCTAATGACCACTTGAGGCTCCTAAAGTGAGTCAGTCCCCCCAGTAACTTCACAGCAGATTTAAACAGGTTTACTGAAAACTGTTTTTATTCTAGTGACTCATTGAACCCTTCATAGTAGCTGTATGAGACCTGAATTATTTGAAGTTTATTAAGGCTTAAATTTAGGGGTGTGCGTCTGATGAGTGACAGGTAGCCTGTAGCTCTCTGCTAAAATGTGGATTCTGGATACCAACAGCTTTTCCAGGAAGTCTTTGTCTCTTCTTTGGTATTTTATCACTGTTTCTAAGTACTAATTATCTGATATATGTGTCTGTAGGTTACAATAAACAGTCTATGGATGCAGCAACAACAACAACAGCATGGCGTCAGCCAAAATGCTATCACTGAGGCTTCAGAAGAGGGTTTTAGAAAGAAGCAGGTGACGTCAGAGGCATTATATTCAGAGCAGCAAGTTAAAAGCCAATCAAGTTGCTGTGCAAGTGAATAGGAGAGGCGGTTTCTGCTGTGTGGTAGCAGACACAGCTCTCTATTGGTTAAATATAAAGATGTATTTAAGTGTCTTCTTACTTTTTCTTGGCTTCCTGTATCCATAGTGTATTCAGCATATGTTAAGTTGCTGTTTGTGTCGGCACTCTAATGAACAAATGATAACATTTCATGACTTTTCCTAATACTGGTTTAGTCAGTGTGGGGCTCTGGAGTGTGTGTCAAACGTCTACAATAATAATGGATTGGATTTATATAGCGCTTTTCAAGGCACCCAAAGCGCTTTACAATGCCATTATTCATTCTACAGTTACAGCTACAGTTGTAGCCACAGCTGCCCTGGGACAGCAGAAGCGAGGCTGCCATATCGCGCCATCGGCCCCTCTGGCCAACGTCAGTAGGCGGTAGGGTAAAGTGTCTTGCCCAAGGACACTTTAGGACAGAGAGCCCGGGGATCGAACCGGCAACCTTCCAGTTACAGATACGCTTCCCAACCCCCTGAGCCACAGTCACCCCTAATGAATCTGTTAAAATGTTTATATTACTTTGAAACCCACTTTGAGGTTTAGATTTAAAATGTTTTTACAATGAGCACACTGTGTTTATACCCTGTTTATTTTAGCATAACTAACAGCATTTCTCTTAGACGTTTCAGTGACGTTCTTCTTCTACAATAATGAAATGATTTAGATGTGTTAGCTGTTGTGTTGCTTGTTTATTAGTGAAGTTAGTTATTTGCATAACAAGCAAAACCCTCAATACTTCATCTTAATTACTGTTTTGTCAAATCTGTAACAAAATTTGCCATCACTGGTATTCCTGCAGGATGAGGTCAAAATGATCCCCTAAGAGGTTTTAGTGTTAAACCTCATTTCGGGGCAAAGTAGCCAAACATTATAAGAGGGTTTTATCCGATTTGCTGCTTATTCTCTACATGTTTTTACATCCCACTGACAGCTTAAAGTTAAGACGCTTTCTCCCTATTAACTTATACTGTAGCTTTAAAGTAAGCACCCTGATTTCTTTCACAGTTTTAATTTAATTTCACAGTAATGCCACGGTGGCTGCATTCATTGTTTACATACAGTTTGTGGATTTTATAGGTCAGTTAAGTTCTGGGGGGTAAAAGTAAGCAATAATTCCTCGTGATACTGTACCTTCTCGATGAGGAGGTGAACCTGCTGAGTGACCTGCCAGCATAGATCCCCTCGCACATCCGTGATGCTCTGCAGGTCAGTGCCCGTCAGACAGGAGACACTGCTCCTGGCAAAAGTCTCCTTTATCTGCAAATAGTGAAGGTATGAAGAATAGCATGGAACAAGTGGAGCAATGTCTCTTTATTTTCCCATCAAACATTCCTGACACACCTGATGGTCTTTTTTGCAAAACCAAAAGTTGTTTTCAAGGTCTGTTCGCTTTAAAAACATAATTTTACATGCTGATGTTAACTTTATTGCACCAATTTTTCTTGCTCTTTTTTTGTAGAAAAATGCCTATTGTCCACACTCAAACAATTACTGTCTAAAGAGTTGGCTTTAGAACCTGAGTCATCATAATTTCCTGGCATGCATCCCTTTCCTTCCTTGTCATGTGTTTAAGTTTCATTTTCCACATATCGCTGCTGCATCTCATCTCTGGGTTAATGATTGATTACTGTAAACAAAGGTTGAGAGTTGTACTGGACTGAATCCATCTGAGCAGAGGACTCTCAGATGTACTTCACCAAAAGCACAGTCAGGGCAGCACAATCACACTCACAAAAATTCAGGCGCATTGGTCTGTACAAACTCTTCCTGACAGTCACAGATGATCGTAAAATTATCTGCAGGCCACCTCTCCTGCTGCTTTTCTTTTTAACTTCCTTGTTCTCAGTTCTACGTTTGCAGCTGCAGAGAAAAACAAGGTGTGTATGTTTGCGTGACATTACATTGTGCAAACCTCCAGAGCAGCATAAGTGACCTGCGTTACAATGTGTAAAAGAAAAGAAAAAAAGAAAAATAAATGAAAAGTGGGCTATATGCTCTTTGGAGCGCAGCAGCAACACCAGAGCGCAAAACTAGTTAAAGTGGTTTGCTCCAGAACTTGTCACCGCTCAACTGCGCATTAAAACTCTAATTAAGTCATCAGCAAAATGAAGTAAAACGCGGCTGCATCAACTTTGCCCCCGTCTCGCTGTGCGCAAAGCACGGCCATGCGTAAAAGCCTCCGCGCGTCCCTGACTCCTCTGTCCGAACTTTAAATTCTTCCTTACCGAGTTGAGAGCCGTTGTGAAGTGCAGCACGGTGATGGTGACGACCACAGTCTGCAGCAGAACCGCCACCAGCAGCAGGACCCCGAGCTTCGGACCGGAGCCCGTCATAACGACAGACTGCCGTCCGGTACCCGACCAGCGCCACCCGTCCCGTTCGCAGACGTCCAGAACAAGAACAATGGCAGAGAGCTGACTGCTTAACTTCTACCCTCTCTGTCCCCTGCAAGCAGGGGGAGGAGGAGGAGGCGGGGCCGGGCCTGAAGAACAAGAGCTTTTCCCTCTTTGAGATTTGTGCTGCAGGGATTATTGTTTCATTTCTGCGCTGAAAAAACACAGATAGCCTTCTAGTTTATTATGAAGTCTCATATCGTTGGTATAGATCTCTGCTCCGAGTTTTACTGTGAGAAAAATGCCTTTGACATGACCGGAGATCATGTTCTGAAACATGCTCAGAATAGCTCAGCAGTTGGATTTTGGAATGCACAGGACTTGCGTAGAGAGTTTGTGGAGGCTAATCTAAACGAATGATTTCACCACTTTTATTAAATCTTTATGAATTTGTCGTCCAGGGCAACAATGGAACAGCTGTGTTTATCATTAGTATCCTAAATGAATTGTATCTTTTTTTTTAAAGAGCAGAAGTTCAGATGTAAGGGGTCATATGTGTGTATCGCCCACTTAACTATTTTGATTTGGGGATTAACTTTTTCTAGTTTCAAGTTTTTCCTGCTGCCTGGTGTCAAGTTAATAAACTGTTAATAAGCTGTGTTCCTTTCCATAAGGAAGAGGAAGAGCATTAATTCAGCAGGCATGCCTTACATAACAAATGGTATCTAAGTGTATGAATGAATAAAGTGTATTAATTAGTACAATAACAAATAGAAACTAAAATAAACATATTTGATATTCGCCTGTTGTGTCATTTCAACTCATTGTGAGTCTTTACTACTTGCTGCTGTCATTTTACACTTGAACTGGTTTCTCTGTAGCACCTCCTTTTACTGCTCAGACACGCACAAGCATCACACTTGGCAAGAGGTGCGGTGAAATCATATTAATTGAGTTGACAACAACAATGTAATGTAATATCTCTTCCAACAAGAATTACACTGAACGAGTGAGAGCAAGAGAGACAAAGAAGCCAACAGGGGGAAAATTGTAGGAGGTTTTCAGTCATTTCAGTGTGTTTGACCACAGTTTGTGTTGAGGTCAAAACTCTTTACAGCCTCCAAACTGCTGGTCCTTTGTAGTTAGCTTCCTCCGTGCTATGTTAATGCTGTCAACATCGAACAACACCGGAGTAAAATTAATAAATTGTCCATTTGTCATTTTGTCATTTGTTAAGATTTTAAGACATTTTGAGATTTTTTTGAGATTCAGGTCTTTGAGTTTTGGATCGATACCTGATCCAAGTGTCACATTTTTGCATCCTTTTTGGCACTTTAAGCTTCGTCCTTCAATGAACTCCTTCTTGGAAAATGGTCAGATTTAGATAATATTTTGTCATTCTTATCTTTAATATTCTAAAAGTTTAAACTTTTGCTACAGGATCCAGGGTGCTGTAGCAAATTTAAAAGAGTTTCATGAAAACAATGCCGAAGTTTTAACTTCAAAGCGCATGCTTAGGAGTTTCATCTGAAGGGATCAGCATGCATGAAATTCTTTGGCTGCATATAATATCCCAAGATGAATAAAACAACTTCTTGCAGACATACCCAAAATCCAACAGAAAACTGAATTTACTGTGTAATTGCTGACATTTACAGGCCTTATACGTAAAAACAAACAAAGAAAAACCCGGTGCAGAAGGTTGATCAGGTCATCATGTAGGAAAAGTTTAAAGCAGGTTGGGAAGCTTTTGACTTTTTATTGACCAAAGGCTCCGTGGTGCAGGTTTTAATGCCGGCACTGTCCATTCTACCCTGTATTTATTATTTCTGATAAGTTTCATGTATGAAATTCTGTAGCCACACATATGAAAAACTCTTGTATCATCACCTTGAACTGTCAAGACTAATGGACTGGTAGAGTCAGGTGCACACTCGGGAGAGCTCAGTTCAGTGCATTTATTTACAGTGAAGAAGCTGTTGCAAATGTGCAAACAGGGAATGGTGCTCCAGGGAGGGGGGTCCAATGGAAAGGGGTCCAAATATCCACTATGTGCAGTTTTCTCACTCTCACGCTCAAGGTCACACCCACCACAATGGTGGAGGAAATCCAGGAACCTGTGCACAGGGAACAGAGGGTCAAAATCCACAGAGCCAGGAGCAGAGCAAAAACACACGTAGATAGAAGCTGGAGCAGAAGCCAAGGAGGTTAAGGGACCACAACATAAACCTAAATTTACTGTGTGATTATGGTGCCATTTTTACTATTTTCAGGCTCCTCACAGAAAATTTATCACATTACCATATTTGGTCAGTTTATTCTTATAGGATGTTTGTGACGCTTTTGTTTCAAACCTTTGAGTTTTTATTGACGGGCATGTAATTTGTGATTTTATATGTTTCTACCATGAAACATCAACCACCCTAAAAGCTTAATAACTCATATGTACATAGCGCATACTCAAAGGCCTCAGTAAATAGGTGGCATTTTAATTGTTTTTAAAAATGTCCAGAAAAATGTCCACACTCTGAACACAGCCTAGTCTCCAAGATCCACAATGCAGATCTCACAGACTAGGCTGTGTTCAGAGAATGGAAGCAGCAGCAGTAAAGGCTCTGTCCCCAAAGGACTGCAGTCTGGTGTGAGAGATGGACAGTAAGCCGTTATCTGTGAAATACAGAATTTAAAATGGGGAGTAAGGGAGGAGAAGGTCAGATAAATACTGTGGAGCACATGCATGTAAGGATTTATAGGTGAGGAGAATGATTTTATATGAGAAACATGTTTTATATGCAGGGTTTGATAGGGAGGCCAAACAAGCAGGAACAAAGGTTTCAGCTGCAGAGCCTGAGGCTGGAGTCTGGAGATGTTCTTTAGTTGGTAGAAGGCAGAGTTACAGATGGATTTAATATGGGATGAGAATAATTGGGTGGACTCCAGGATATGACACCCATGTTGCGGACCTCTGGAGATGGTGAAATATATCATCCATCAATGTTAAAGTACAGATGGGCAGCTTTTTGAAGCAGAGATTTGAAAGCCATAAACCAGGAGTTCAGTTTTATTGTTGATCAGTTTTAGAAAACTGTTTGAGATCCTGTTTTTGGTTTCTCCCAAGCAGCTGGTAAGGAACAAATGGGAGTACTGGCAACTGTATGTCATCAGCATAGCAGTGGAAACTGAAAGTGATGAAAGGAAGAGATCCTAATAGATCCTTGAAGAACTCCTTGGTTGACTGAAACAGAGGAACATAAGCATTTTTAGGTGACATATTGTGTACTGCCAGTAATGTAAGACTGAAACCAGAGCCAATGTGAAAGAAGAAGAAGAGACTTTCTCAAAAACTTCAAAAACATCTTGTGTTTTAAAAGAGTTCTGCCCTGCATGAGCTCAATATGCAAAATTCTATAAAAACTGCTATTCTGATTTTGTTGTGCAACTGTGGCAACATCCCAGCTGTTTATAGACTTTGTGTTCCAACAGATTCCTGGAGAAATCCCGGAGAATCAACCGCATCAACATCAAATATGTTCAGTCTCACCATAATCTAAATTGCAAACCTTTCGACTTTTTGAACGCCGTGTTTGGTCTGTGGGGGAATTTTCCCTGAAATTGGAAGTATCACTCAGTCCCAATATTCTCATGTTTGATTAAAGCTCTGGCAGTGTGAGTATTCTGGCTGAAAGACAGCCTTTGGTGGACAGGACAAAATTAATTCTTGTGTTTTATACATGATATGCAGCAACATGAAGCCTAATTTTAACTAGGTGTTTTCTAAGAGATTTGTAGCTCTTTTGTAACATCCTGTAAGAGTCCAGACCTGAATACATGCCTGAAATAAAGCCCATCGACTGCAGCGTGCCCCGACATGCAACGAGGTGCAAGGGCCCATGATCGCTGCTTGCAGCCTGAGCAACAGATATGTTTTGCATCAATGAACAACAGCCTTCTGATTTGAGTTAAAAAAAAGTTATGCTCAGGAGAAAATCATAACTTAGAGTTTACTTCAAAGACTCCGACCACCTGAAGATATGTGTCAGGTTGTATAAATTTGCAGACTTTCCCAGCATTCTCTGTTTTAGTTTAAAATGTCTCTACATATTGTCATGGACCATAAATCCATCTCATTTCTGTTGGAGTTGAGGATTGAAAAACGGGCTTTTTAGAACTACACCAGGTGAAAAACGATCTGAAAAGATAATTGCCTGGTACCTTATATTTTTCACTGAAGGTGTTGAACCTTATTGCCTATTTTTGGACATATTTTCTCCTTGGGAGTAAATAAATGATGAGAACACTTTGAATGATTGCACTTTCTTGGAAGTGTACAGGGTTTTGATGTTCATGCGTTGAACATGCCTCTGCGTTGAAGGATAAAGTCGGATGGAAGGAATTTGAGGTTAAATGGTGAAGTCGGTATTAAAGAAAGACAGCTGCTGCCCAACTTTACAGAAAAAAAATAGCTGCACCGACATTTAACCTTCAAACAATGGTGGCTAAAAGACACGTTTTGGGCGTCTCAGTGATAGAGTTCATTTTTCTCTTCCTGGCTTGAGTTTAAATTGTAAATAGCTGTGGGATGTGCTGCAATGCTGCGATGCAGAGACGAATTAAAGGAAAAGGTTTAATGTTCAACCTAGAAAATGCAGAGAGGGGATCTGGTGTTTTTGTGATGATCATTTTGCTCACTCGGTCCAGTTGTCCCCTCAGAGGAAAGGTTTTTCTGCAAAACAAACTCGATTGGGACGATCATTTTTATCCTATGATGACACATTTCGATCCCGCTGGGAGTGGTCTCTTCCAGCATGACAGGGTTCGTTTTTATAGGGCGCATGGGGTCAGTGGATGATTTGATTATTATGAAAAATGATGTGAATCATTTGCTACGGCTTTCACAGTTAATAGATCTCAACCAAATTGAACACCTATGGGAGATCTTGGATCAACACCAACATCAAAACACCAAGTGAGGGAATATCTTTTGGAGGAATGGCGTTCCAAACCCTTCAACGGAGTTTCAGAGTCTTGGAAAATCAATGTGAAGGTTGATTTTTAATGTGTTTCTCATCTGTGGGCAATACACCACACTTATAGCATGTGTTGGTTATGAATAAAAGACATTAAAACTTGTATAACCCAGTACAGTATAATGTGTTGCGTATATAAGGCCGTTCACACGTATGTATCGAACCAAATCTGGAATAAATTCCCACCTGAACCCCTTTGAATCAACTTTTACTTTGATGAAATTAATGTTTTCAGAGTTACAGCCTTCAAAGTACAGTGCAGTGGGTTGAAATGTTTAATTCATTTCTTTCCCACAGTATTTGAGCCCTCATAACTTCCTAACTACAGGAGATATCCACATGAATTTTTCAAGACTGCAAAAAACACTGAGGTCTGTTAAAAACTGAAACCAAATCGGTTGTACATCAACTCCAAGTGTCACAATCTAAGACAAAATCTGTCTTTAGTCAGGGGATCCTTTTCCTATCACCAGCTTCAAGCACCAGAATCACAGCAGATATACTAGTTTCTATAGAAAGCAAGCAAAATGGTACAAAAGAAAGAAGCATTGGGACAAAATGTTGACAAACTTCAACAACATTTTGGGTCCACTGTTAAGGGGAATATCACCATGCAGGATAAGTGGAGGGTCAAAGGACGTTATCGCATATGAGAGGTTTTATTTTCAATGTTGATTCCACCTTCAAAATAACTTCCACACACAGCAAAATAAACGTATAACTCATCAGCTTATCTTTGAGGTTATTACTTATAAAACTAAACTTTACCTCCATCTTATTGTTTTAGTGATTACATTTTATGCCACTTCTAAGTTTTTCAATAAATTTTGCAATCACATTGAACTTGACTCTGATTGTGACGTTACACTTCACGTCTACTCAGCCTAGTTTAATTGATTTATAATTTTCTTTACAATTTCCTCTTAGTTTGATCTTTTATTAATTATTTCTATGAAGCGCTTTGTGACACTGGTTTTGAAAAGTGTACAAAAGCATACAAATAAACTTTATTATTATAATGCATATGGTATTTTTGAATTAGTTTGATTCATGTTCATGAGTCGTCAGTTGTTTAATTTGCTGGTTCTGTAAGGAAATCATACTTTGATATTGCAGCATAACATGAAACAGTGTCTGACCCTTTGCCCGAGGTAAGTGAGAAGTCTAATATCAGTAAACGTCTTCTTGTTCTTGAATTGACAACAGCTTTAATGTAATAATGTCACCGTGTGAAAACCTATTTTTTTTTCTAAAATCACAAAACTTTGTTTTTAAAGCAGAATGACTGTTATGCTGTAGTGTGATCAGTTGTGTCATCACACTACAGCATAACAGTAACCCAGCAGCCCATAACCTTCACATCACTCCAGGCATCGCAAAGGTTTTACCCCACATCTGTGCATAGATGTCACATCAAATTAAAAATAATCAGAATAGTAAAACAGTATAATAAAAGATTTTATCACCTATGAAGCCTTATTCCATTTTTTTAAACTTTGACATTTTCAGAAACCCCCTAGTTAGACCCCCGAGCATGACAGCTGCAGCAGAAATGCATCTCACACATTTGACCCATACAGGCCTTTGCTCAACATCAGTAGTCATGTTTCTCTCAAATGTGACACAAGTGGTAAAAATCTTTTCTGAAAATATGACAAACTAAAACACTAATGTGGTTTCTTTTCATCAAATATTAGCCGTTGGTTCTTTGGGATAATGACTTTGGCAGTGCTCTTAAATCACTGCAGAGGAAGAAGTTGAACAAGTTGAAACAAGGACTCAAAATTGAAACAATGCCAGTTAAACCTCAAACAATGGAAACCATTTGGAAAACATTATGTAAATATAACATTTATCCTCGCCCCAAGCTTCAATTTGAGGAAGGTTACAGACTCCTTGTGGATATGTGGAAGAATGAGTGGGTCAAATGCTTTAAGTGCATTATGATTAGATGTGTACAAAGCACTGTTTCCACTTTATCTGCTTCTATAAAAAAAATCAACTCTTCCCTTTCTGCCAGCTTTAAAGTTGATATTTTGACTACAGTTTTTAATTTTTTGCGCTCAGTTTTTTATGGAAACACTTCATCATCTCTGCAACTAGCTTAAAAAACAAACAAACAAGCAAAAAACACTTTTATACTAAATATTTGAAACCTTCTCCCTGTGGTGTTGTAGCAATCAGAGCTACAACTTCTAAAGTAGACCAAAAATATCTTCACCATTCAATAGACTTTAAACTTTAGGGAATAAAAATCCCCAAAACTTACATCTCCAAGTATTTCCAGTATTTGGACATTTCAACATTTTCTGGAGCTATAAATGTTCGCAATTTTTTGTTGCTTGTCCCTTGTGACTGAAAAAATGTCAACATATTTTTAGACTGACCGTCCTGGCATTTTCGAGCTCATGGAGAGGATTTGTTAAAGTATTTATAAAGATAGAGAATGAAAATACCTGCGTTAGAAAGCTTACACAGTGGAATCACCGGGGTTGTTCTCGCTCTAATGTCGCAGTCAGAGAGCAGCTCTGGTGATGTAATTATCAATACATTGTTGTGCAATAAGGCGGGCTGAGCCTATAAATGGATCCTGGTCCTGCTGGCTCGTTTCTGCATCTGCAACATCTGGCCTCAATCTGACTTCACGCTCCACCGCCCCCTTGGGAGACGTGCTCCCCGGTTAGGTTTCACTCAGCTCCGTGGCTACGTCTGCAGGGTCTGCTGGGGGTAACGGCGTCTGTAAGCCGTGTGGCGTGATAGAGAGTGCAGAGAAAAGGTCCATGAAGGCTGTAGGCGAGACAAAGACATACATGTTGACACAGAGACACAACTTAGTCATTAAAGAGGAGGTTAGATTGACTCATATTCAGCCTCTAAAGATTTCATCAGAGGGACGGCATGTCTGACCCCGACCTTATTGCGAACCTTAAGCAAAAAAATACGTCTCAACCCTAAAATAAATCTTTACCTTTAAAGAACAACCTTCAAGGCCCCATAGCGTGATATAGAGGATTTAATCCCCACTTTATGATTAATACAGACCCAAGCTCACGGTCTGAGTGTAGTTCTGAATGGCAGCCAAGTTTTGATAGGGATACGAAGGGGAGAGCTGACCGACTCCCCCACAAAGTTACTCCCTCCTGCCTCAGTCGCCTTCCAAACTTCGTCTTTCACTCCCTTCTGGCCTCATTTTCCTCACTCTCTTTGTCTCTTTGCCTCTGTTTCTTTCTCCCATTGTCCCTCAGTCCAAAGTTCTGATTTAGTTTAAAAATATATTCTTATTGTTATTACCATTACAGGAAGAGATTGTCCTCCAGTAAAAAAAAAAGGGCCCATTGGAGCTTATTATAAACTACTGCTTATTATGTTATTCTGTTGCTTTATTGTCTGAGATTTCAGAAATTACTTTGTTGGACATCCTGGACTTACCAATAAAACCAGCAGCCAGAACTGCAAACCTTTAATCACTTGGCTGTACAAGGTTTACAATTTACATGTAATAAATCTGAATGTAAGGGCTAAACAAAAGGGGCTTTGCGTACAACTGGATATTTGGCACACCAAAACCAAAGGAAGAACAGAAAATGCCAACCAAGAGTGAGACACCTTGTAAAAAAGAAAAGAAAACAATGTTTTCTGTATTACTGCCAGCATGAAGTGGTTTCTAAAGTGGCTCTATTCAGCTCATTTACTGCTCCTTATTTCTGTCCATGGACTTGAGTAGACTAGAGTAGCTTTGCGTGATTCAAGGTTTAAAACTATCCTTATCTATCCGTTGCTGGGCCTCAGTGCAGCCCTGCGGTTCATCTTCTCAAACAACATGTTTTAGCTCCTCTACTCTTAACTTTCTTCTGATTGGTTGCTCCTGCCCCCGCGCCTTCAACAGTTAGATCCAGAAGCAGTGAGAGATGAGAAAACTAAACCACATTAGTCTGATGCATAACCAGCTAAATAATGACAATGAGCCTCATACAGCTCATGAGGCTTCTCTGTATTAGTCTAATTTTCTCCATGTTAGAGTAAGTACTTCTGATCCTTCCCTGAAGCTCTTAAAAGAAGACCAGTCCAGTTTAAACTGGTTACTGTCTAGTAACTAGTGAGTTTTGAAATTGGGTTTTGAGGTTTAAATAGGCAAGAACAAAATTATGTTTTTGATAATATTGGAGTTTGATCTCTTTTGCTCATTTACAGCTCTGAATGTATTTTTTATACTTGGACTCTACTGGAGAGTCTGCTTTATTATATATTATACAGTGTATTTCTTGTAGTTTTGCATTCATATTTTATTATGGTCTTATGTGATTGGATGTTGTAAATTTTATTTGTGTGTAGTGAATGTAAAAACCCCACAAGGGACAAGGGTTGGAAATGAGCGACAGCTATAAACTCTATGTGCAGCACATCAGTGTCATTCTCAGCTCTGCATTGGAACTTTTTTAAACGGCAAGTGAGATTTTAATATAACCACAACAGTCTGTGAAGCTGGTTGAGCAACAGTCCTGCAGACATCCCAGATTTCCTCAGGCTGGTTGTGCTGAGAAATCCAACCAAACTGGCAAAGATTAAAAGTAAAGATGTTTTGTTTCCTTTTTCTAGTTCACTTAGTTCTGTAAGCACACATAGTTTTCGTTTTTAGTTTACTATAATGACCTTGGTTGTTGTAGCCCCTAAGTTCATCGTGTGTCAGAGATGATTGTTTTTATCTCTTCTGACTTTGAGCCAACTTTCTTCTGATTGAAGACGATTCTGATTCTGATTGATTCTGATTGAATACCCCTCATAAATGGAAGATCTTCAGAGCCTGAAAAGGCTGTATTAAAGTTTTGTAGTCATGTAATTGCTAATCACATGATGTTAACTTGCCATGCCAGTATGGACACATGACACTGTAGTGTCAAAACGATAAGGTCCCAGTCACAATGGCCTAAAGACTGGTTGGCAATCTTTTGACAGCCACTGGTCCAAATGGGAAAATGAGTATTCCCTGACCGATTAGTAAGCAGTTATTGGAGGGTGATGGCAGTCAATGTGAAACTGATTATAAAGCCCCAGTCAAACAGGCCTACAGGCAAGTAAGTAACCCACTGGAAACAGAGAAGTTTGCCTTCAAAATAAAAGCTGCACCTTGCACAACTTTTACTTTGAAGGTGAACATTCTCCCTTTCCACTTTGTTTTGCACTTTATACTTTAATTTTACTCCAGCACACATATTGGTCAGCAAGTTTTTGCAGACAAGTTAGCATCTTCACTGCAAACTACAGGTGACCGCTGCAGTGCAAGAGGGAACAAATCAGTCAAAAGGAGGTTTTGGTGCACTTTTTGCAGCCAATTTCACCTCCAGGAATCATCTGCAAACCAGTCAAAGAATATCAACTTCTCCCTCGCATTTCCTTCACATGCACTGACCTCATTGTTTCAAAATGGCCTTGTTTAAATGTCCAGGTGTGACTGTCTGCATGAAACAAACAAGACTATAAGCTTGTCTGGCACACAGTGTAAAGATAAAACCATCCAATCTTGGAGGCACAGAACAAGAAAACGGTGTTGTGTAGGCAGCTCACAGCGTGCAACAGGATGGACTTTGATTGTTTTGAACTGACTGTTTTGAAGTTTCCATGCCAGATGCTGGTGCTCTCTGCTGTTTGTCACTGTAATGTTTAATGACGTGCTGGCAGTATTTTCTCAATTCAGAATTCTTCCCGTGATTCAGATCAGCTGTGCTTACCCCAGGCAGTCAGTTCAGATCGATATATTTTCAGGAGTAGAAATCCAATCAGATAATCACATTAGGGGAGCAAAGAGCTGTTCACACAACAACCATTAATTTGAGGATTTAAAATTAAGGTTTTGATTTGCGTTGACAAGTTTATGTCTGTGGGAAATTAGTGTTATTAAAGCAAGCGAGTGTGAACCTAATTCTAAAGCTTTTGGAAGCCTATTAAAGCCTAAAGCCTGTTATTATAAACATACACATTATTAGAAAAGGAAAACAATCACTCCCTCTCTCCCCCTTTTTCTCTTTCTTGTATTGAGTGCTTGCCAAAGAAAACACCCTCCTACCACAAACACTCACACACTGTATTTGTTTTATCCATGCCAGTGGGAAGAACAGGACCCAGAGCTGAACAATATCACTGATATCTGCCACATGCACACCTCGGAAAAAGAGAGATGGGACAATCGAGGCTGCCAATAGGCACACCGGAAAGCTGAGATCTGACCAATGAGCAAACAGGAAACTTTTGGGGACTTTCCAAAGTTTCTGTCTCCACTTGTATTTTTCAGATATTTTTATGTTGCTGTGTGGACTGTTCTGCATGAAACAGGCCCTAACTCCTACTCCCTTACTTGTATGTATGTGTTTGTACGCGTGTGCGCATGTGTGTGTGTGTAGGCTCCACTTTGCCGTGTGTGTAAAGGCTCTAACGTCACTGCTGCTGGCTCCGTGCTTCGTTTCATTTCAGGAATCAGGAGTTCAGAGCGGGCAATCGAGGAGTCCACTACTCCCCAGAGAAAGAGAGAGAGAGACCCCCCTCCCTCCCTCCACGCACACACACACACACACACACACACACACACACACACAAAATACAATTAACAACAAATTGTGTACTTGCTGATGCTGTGGGGACATTTATAGTGCACCGACCTCAAGCAGGTCGTCCCTCATAATGTAAATGTTTACATTTTAGTATGCAGTCTCAGTTCAAGGTAAGGTTTAGGGAAGCCATAGTTATAGTTAAAGCGAGTCTCTGAATGAATTTAAGTCAGTGTCCTGATGGAAACATGCCTGCGCCTGTAAGTAGTTTTTAAACCTGTGCCGTTTTTCTCGAGGTTTGAGTGTGTTTGTGTGCACTTGTACAACTATCAGTGTAAGGATCAGTCTGACTTCTTCACAATCAGATTTAGGACATTTTGGAAAAGTGAGCACATTATTATCGCTGAGAATTAAGACTCTAAGTTCTAAGATTAAGGTTAGAATTAATTCAATTCAATTCAATTCAATTTTATTTATATAGCGCCAAATCACAACAAATGTCGCCTCAAGGCGCTTCATAGATACAGAGAAAAGCCCAACAATCATATGACCCCCTATGAGCAAGCACTTTGGCGACAGTGGATGCAGGTTAGAGTTGAGTTAAATGTGCGTGTGATGAAACTCATTGTAGAGACCTAAAGGTTGTTATTTGTAGCCTAGTTGAGTGGCCAACACTGTTATACAGTAATGCAAGCACAGGGCTCGGGAAGTACTGAGCCACACCATTCAGCATGTTGGCGTTTCGCTCTCAGCTCCTCCAGTTTTGGTCAAGATAATACCTATTACCTACCTATACTCTGAGTTGCCCGATACATTCGTTGGAGTGCATCTGCAAATGTTAGACAAGGTATAATGCTTGGGTATAGAAAAAAGTACTGGTCCGTTTAAATTGGGGAAACGTTAGTTGATGGTGGAGTTGATCTCTCTTTCTATGTTATTCTCCTCCAGAAAAATAAAGAAGAAGTAGGACGAATCAACAATACCAAATGGGGCAGTCACCATCCTTAGATGCTCTGGTGTGACATGCGGTTACTACACAGGTTACAGAGCATGGTTTCATGCGTGTCATAAGACACATTATAGTAATATGATTTCATGGCAGGTGCAAAAAGCAGGTTCCATAAATGCTAATTATTAGATTTTAAGTATTTTAACAGTAAAGCAAATTGTGCATTTAGACACAGGGTTAAGCAGGAGCAAGTTATTCAATTCAATTCAATTCAATTTTATTTATATAGCGCCAAATCACAACAAAAGTCGCCTCAAGGCGCTTCATAGATACAGAGAAAAACCCAACAATCATATGACCCCCTATGAGCAAGCACTTTGGCGACAGTGGGAAGGAAAAACTCCCTTTTAACAGGAAGAAACCTCCGGCAGAACCAGGCTCAGGGAGGGGCGGCCATCTGCTGCGACCGGTTGGGGTGAGAGAAGGAAGACAGGATAAAAGACATGCTGTGGAAGAGAGACAGAGGTTATGGTTAAGGTTACTGTAAAGACATCCTTGTCTCTCTCAGTGTATGTGTGTTTTGGCTTTATCAGTTGTAGATGTCAGTATGTGGGCCTTCCATAATGTCTGCATACTTTTGGCACAGAGTGTGGATAGCAAGTACTGTGATTATAGTCGGATAGAGGGAATAACCTGGTTCCCAGTAGTCCAATTCCTTGAAATTATTATTCTGCCTATCAATCCCATAACGACTCTGACACTGATCACAACAAAGAGGGGAAATACCTCAACAAACATGCACAAACATTTAATCCACAGCATGCAACTAATTTGCATGAATGGAATTTCTTTATTGCTCCTTAGCAGTGGTGACTCTCAAAACGGAGCCAATGACAACCCAGAAGTTAGTTGTATTTTGCTCTGTTGCTTGTGAAGCTTGCACACAAGAATTTCACTCGCATGTGCTGCACCAGTGTACCAGCAATTGTGATGTGACAATAAAAGTGATTTATTTTATTTTAAGAGAATCGATAAGGAATTGAATTAATAAGTGATATCAGTAATGGAATCGGAATTGCTAAATTCTTATCAGTTCACATCACTCGTCCCGCATGGAAAGCACATGATTACCACTTCTAGGATGAACTCCTTACCAGACAGTTCAGGATTTCCAGCATGTCTTGACTGCACAGCTGTGTTAGGTTCATGCCACTGCATCTCACTGTGCTTAATGTCAGGATTTCAGGGTGACCTTTACATAGAGTTGGATGTCTCGAGACCGGTCTTGGTCTCGAGACCGGTCTCGAGACCACTTTTACGTGGTCTTGGTCTCGTCTTGGTCTCGACAGACTTTTGTCTTGGTCTCGGTCTTGGTCTCGACGGACTTTTGTCTTGGTCTCGGTCTTGGTCTCGCTGTCTCGGTCTTGCGCTCTCAAATCGACATAGTGTTCGGGAGATTTGGAGTCAACCATCAGCGGAGCGGGGGGTGTCTTACTGGGCTTAAGCCCGGGTCATTTTTTTTGAAGCATGGGGTTTTTTGGAGTGTAATTTGTTTGTTAGATGCCTGACTGACAACTGTATAAAACAAAAACAACACACGAAGCACAGAGCGCACCGTCCTAAATTCCCCCTGATTTTGGTATGATCCGAGCTTTGGCACTAGGCGACTGAGCACAGCACCCATGTGAGCGAGGGGGGAGAAGCTGCTGCCTGCGAGTTTGCTGCAGAGGAGAGCTTAAGTTTGACCAGGTACCAACGGAAATCATTCGTACTGAACTAATAATGTAAATATGACGGTGTATCACAAAAGATTGATATCAAACTGATCACTTGGTTGCGTTACTTACTCTTCAAGTGAATCAACAAATGGATAAATAAAAAGCCGAACGACAATGCTGATTTTTTTAGAGAGTCTTAGCTTACATCTCATATTTTCAGTTGTTACCCTCCACGGCTAAACAAACTCTCTAAATCGGTTTCAGTTGTGTACTGATGAACACAACAATGGACATAAGGAGCTTCTTTCAAAGAAAAAACTCAGGTAGATGTTATTTTATATATTATGCTTTGTATGTTGTTGTTGTATGTTCAGTATATCTATGCAAAACAAGAGGAATTTCAATACACAGCAGTATATTCACAGTTGAAACCAGATATTTACATACACTTTAGGGAGAAAACATAAAACCTTTTTTTTACTGTTAAACATCAATTTAGAGTAAACTTTTGTTTTAGATAAATAAATGTTGTAATGTCTTTTGAATTAGTTAAATGTCAGAATAAAAAGAGGGAGCTGTCTATTTTAATCACTTTCATCAAATGTAGGAGTACATATACACTAAGTTTATTGTTAATTAAGATTAATTAAGAAAACTCCAGATGATTCCATTCTGAGCTTAAGAAGCTTCTGATTGGTTAGTAGAGTCCATGTGGGTAAATTGGTGGCACAGCTGTGGATGCATATAAGGCAAAACACAGAGCCTGTTTCTTTGAAATGGGAAAGTTTCTTTGAAAAATCAAGAGCTGTCAACCAAAACACCTGGAAAAGAATTCTGGAAAAGAATTGTGGAGCTCCATAAGTGTGGCTCAATTTTGAATACAATTTGGTGCCATTTACAATTAAGAAATACAGACAGTTTCTCTCTTTACTCTTAAAGTTAACAAATATGTTTTTTATATTTATCAATCTAAAAAAAGAAACATTTAGTCTGATTTGATGTTACAATTAAAAAGTGTTTGTGTTTTTATCTGAAGAGTATGTAAATATCTGGTTTCCACTGTATATTTGTGTTTGGCTTGATTGTCAGCACAAAGAGGGAGAGAGAGGAACAGAGAGGGAGAGAGACGACGAAAATGACGACAGAACAGAGATGGAACAAGAGCAGGTGAGACACACAAGTTAGTCAAATGGTTGTTTGCCAAAAACTCATCAGAACATGTATCTCGTACCTATTGTATCTTTTTAGATAGCGTTTGTTACTTTTAAAATTCTATATTTATTAAGTTATGCAGGCTTGTTTGCTCAACAAGGCTGAATAATTATATAAACTTTTCAGAATCTAAATAGTGTACTTTGGTAGAATTAAAAAATAAGTGTAGTGCAGGTCTATGATGATTTTTAGTGCTGCTATCATCTAGTTCTGATTCTGGTTCTGTCTTGGTTACTGTTGTAGTCCTGTTTTAATTCTGGATCAGTTCTGGGTCTGGTTGAATTGGGGTTTAGTCCCTGTGTCTTGATACAGGCCCGACTTTGTTCTGCCTTGCTGCTTAATTAAAAAACTATATATATATATATATATATATACTGTATATATACATATGAAGTCATTCTTTTTTGAACAAAGCTCAAAACAGAGCCTAATAATCTTTCAGTCATTTCTACCCCCACTTAATTTCCTTTGGCTGCTCAGCTCTCACACAGTGGCTCAGCTACGCTCCAATCCCTCCATATTGTGGCCAATCACATGCGAGGATATAGGATAATATCATTATGTGAAAAACAGAGAGGGTGAGAGACGCAACAGTCAAGTGGAGCATGCGTCAGTCCTTTCAGTGAGTGAGTGAGACAGTAGACAGCGGTGAGGAGGGCTGTGCGAAAGCAAAAACACATAAATATGCCCGAGACCCGTAAACGAAGCAGCATCTGGCTGCAGTTTAAAGACTTTTTTTGTCTTGGTCTTGGTCTTGGTCTTGGTCTCGTCTCGTCTCGTCTCGGTCTTGGTCTTGGTCTTGTCTTCGTCTCGGTCTTGGTCTTGGTCTTGTCTTGGTCTCGATACCCTCTGGTCTTGGTCTTGTCTTGGTCTCGATACCCTCTGGTCTTGGTCTTGTCTTGGTCTCGGATTAGGCGGTCTTGACTACAAGTCTACTTTTACAAAACATGAATATTCGTCTCCTCCTGTGTTAGCGTTCTTTTTGCTTTGGATTGTTGTTTGTTTGATTAGCTAAACCTGTCGGGTTTCAAGCTTCAGGTCATGCAGAGCCACCCTGCAACATTTCTTTAAAGGAACTTTGAATTCATTGTTACTTCAGTGGTTGCAAACCCTTCTGTCACTGGGATAGCGTAGCAGCCAGTCATGATACCGCCACCATGCTTTACAGCAGGAATGAGGTATTTCTTTTAAACACGTCTTTAATTAAGGAGTAAAACTCTTCAAATTTTAAATCTCTTTTGCAAGATTTTTCCTTGGCCTTGATAAACAGAATTATTTGCATGTTTTTGAAGAGAGAAACAATAGTTACAAAAGAAAACCCACACAAACATCAGAGAAAATTCCAACTCCACAGAAAAGGATCCTGTCAGTGTCAAACCACAGTGCTGACAGTGCTAAGCCATCCAGGTTTTGATGCTGGTTTGCAGTATTATTCTTTCCACTAAATGTAGCATTGTGTATTTTACCAGAAAGGCAGATTTTTTTGTCTCGTGTGTACACACAACATTGCTCTAGAACACAGGTGTCAAACTCCAGGCCTCGAGGGCCGGTGTCCTGCAGGTTTTAGATGTTTCCTTGATCCAACACAGCTGATTTAAATGGCTAAATCACCTCCTCAACATGTCCTGAAGTTCTCCAGAGGCCTGGTAATGAACTGATCACTTGATTCAGGTGTGTTGACCCAGGGTGAGATCTAAAACCTGCAGGACACCGGCCCTCAAGGCCTGGAGTTCGACACCCCTGCTCTAGAAGTACTGTGGAAAAGCCATGTGCTTCCATATAAACTGTTCTTATCCATTATACTGTATTTACAATCACCAAGGGAGATCATCTGTTTGTAAGTAGGATTATCAAAAAAGTTAAGGGGGATTCACATTTTATGTGGGTCAACTTAGAAATCATTCCATTTATGACATCCAGAGCTGGATCCAGAATTTGTTTCTTTACGAGTTTTGAGAAAGTTTAAGACTGGATATTTCATGTCAAATCTTCATAAATACACATCAGATTAAAATACGTGGGAGACATTGTCTTGATCATACCCTGGGCCTCGATGCATGCATGGTGCAGAGGAAATGTTCACGCTAACTGGAGGTCTGCTGTCTCTGTTTGCTCATGTTTTTATAGCGGACAAATGGAAACAGATTTTAGCACATTGTAGACATGTTTGGGTTTGCAGGTGTTTTGTTGTTCCCCCTTTTGTTTGTTTTTTACCTCTTTCAGGAATGGTTGGTACTAAATTTCCTCCATTTGAAAATAGTTTGCCCCGTTGTAGATTAATGAACTCCCAAGACATTTGATAAGCTTTTATGGCCTTTCCAGGGTTTGGTGATGTTTTATGCTTCTTATAAATGGATTTAAACCAGCCAATATTTCTTCAGATAGCCTTCGTATGTCTTTATTTGTAGGAATGGGCACTTTTGCAACCCAAGTTTTGAATCTCACCCCTTGTAATTAAATACTTGACTCTGTGTAGTTTTTGGAAAAGTCATGAGCACAGAGGTCCACTTAGTTTTTCCAGTCTTAACTGTAAGTTATTACTCAGCTTGTTTTGAGGCATGAAAACTGCATTTATTTGTGTGTGTGTGTGTGATTAGGTTGGTCAAATTGTTTTTGTCTGTAACTAAGATTTATGTATTCATGAGTAATCAGTGCAGAAATAATTCCACAAACCTTTTCTCCAGCTCAGGCTCAAGGTTGAGATTTTATGGTGTCCGCATACTTTTGGCTACGTTTGTATGCGTGTTTGCATGTCGGACGTGTCCTTGTGCAGTCTGAGGCCCACATTGTGGTTTTCTGTTCCTCCCTACCAATCTTTCTCTGTCCTCCCTCTGCCTTTCTCTCCCTCTCTTTCTGCAGTTTCACCCTCCCTCCACCTCTTTTCAAATTGCCTTACACTCCCTTTTCTCTCTTTGCCGGTCAGGAAGAAGTGAACAATATGACCTTTAGTCGCAGCGATAACATTCTCCCTCATGAATTCCCAACTGCTCCGGCTTTCATTTCACATTCTCACCAGTTTGTTTTCGCTCCTGGCAGCTCTGTTTTCCCAAGAAATGATCATCCAGGCACCCGGTGATTAACGAGCAGCACGAGGGGGCAGGGAGCAAGTCGGGCCTCTGCAGGGTCACACACAGGCAAACGGCACAGGCGCTAACTATACTTCCATGGTATAGAGTGTCTCATTTGTGTTCTTATCTTCTCACATATGTCCCACTCATAAATGCAGTGGGAGGTTTTCAAAGTGGTGCGAACGGTATAAGCTGCATGTTTTTAAATCTCCATGTGGGGCGAATGGAAATGTTTGCAAATGAGACCCAGAGGCAGGGATGACTTAAGCCAAACTGGGTCCCTGGAGCACAATTTGAGCTGCTGGGAACCCCCCATTAAAACCACAGTTCAACCTATTCTGTCACTTTTAAGTAACAGCTAACTACAGTAGATACAGCTGACGACACACGGCTACATTATTATGTTTTGTCTGGAGTGTCTCTTACGTCAGTCAGGACACCTGTACGGAGTAATGTTTATATGGCAGCAGATGATTTCGACTTGGAGCTTCTTTTGAAAATTTGGTAATAACACAGGACTTTCCTAAAGATATAACCCTGCTTAAGATAAACAAGTTTATTTTGAACATTTACAAGAATTAAGTACAATTGACACATATGGACATTCAAAGACATAACATCACAACATATTAATTGCCGTTGTACAAATAATTCAAAATGTATGTTTGAAAGGAATTAAGAAGTGTAAACTTATATCATTCTACACCTTCTTCCTAATTTTCAAAGTCTTAAGGTTAAAGTGAAAAATCAACCAAAATCAATCAATCAGGATTGGATTCTTTCTAATGAACAGCGAGGCTCTAAAAGAAAACATTTAAAAATCTTGGGGAGAATGATCACACTGCTGCCTCTATCTGTGACCTCTGTAAACACTCTTTTGATGAGTTTATGTTATTAAATGATAGTTTCAAGTCTGTCTTGAAGTCTTGTGGGGACAGGTTAATTGGATAATCCAAATTGCCACTAGGTGTGAATGTGAGTGCGAATGGTTGTCTGTCCCTGTGTGTTGGCCCTGCGACAGACTGGCGACCTGTCCAGGGTGTACCCCGCCTCTCGCCCTATGACAGCTGGGATAGGCTCCAGCGCCCCCCGCGACCCTGAAAAGGATAAGCGGAAGCGAATGGATGGATGGATGGAGTTTCAAGTCTGGTTTAATGTAACACAATGTCCATTTTGTATGTTCTGAGTGACTTTAGCGTAAAAAGACATTCAATAGAATTACATTTGCCCTGTATTCAAATTATTAACTGAAAATTGACACTTACCACTTCATCAGGTACACCTTGCTAGTACTGGACTGGACCCCTTTTCTTTTTAGAGCTGCCTTAATTCTTCATAGAATAGCTTCAACAAGATGCTGGAAACTTGGAGACTTGGTCCACATTGCCACATTGCATCGATGATGCAATCCTCCTGCACTGAGATAGTGACATGATCCTCAGAGATGGATACACTGTGGTGATAAAGGGAAGGACAAAGGCTGTGGTGTTTAAGCGATGCTCAGCTGGCACTACACTGAATCGTCAGTGCAGGATGGATCTGTGTTTTCATGCTGTTTGCTCCAGTTTCCGACCAACTGAATGCTGCAGCAGAAATCAAGAATCATCAGACTAAAGTCCTGTTGTTCAACTTGTTGAACCCATGAAATCTGCAGCCTTATGTCTGTCGAGTCAGCACCCTGCAACAGCTGCAACCCTAAGCTAGATGAGAAAATAGATGAATGGTGTGTCTGTTAAAATTAAGGCAGATATATTGATTTTTCACTCCCTAATTTTTATAACGCAGTACGTGACAATAACAAAACTATCAGAATATCTGTAGAAATATAATTATTTTACTCTGAATCTCATCTTATCTTAGTTTACTGTGTTGCTTGTGCATAATTATACAAGAAGAACAACTGCACAGTTATTTTGGGATTACCACTTGGGTATTATAAACATAACATAGATATGTAATTTTTAAATAGCAAGGGTTGTGGCAATATAAATAGATCACAACATCCTTTGTTAGAATGTTTATTTTTGTTCTCTGATTACATAAAGTTAGGAGGCCAGTTTACAAAAGCCAAAAAAAAAAACCCATATCTGATAGTGCACAGCTAAAGGTTAAAGGTTAATGTACTTGTCATCATCGCTGATTACTTAGACTTCACACGGTTACATTTGGGGATTAGTCTATAGATTGTTTCTACATTTCCCAGAGTCTTTGACATGTGGCAGTTCTCGTGAGCCTGTGATTTATTCCCTGTTGAATTGCAGACTTTGAAGGATCCAGCCTCTGATCTGCAGACAGAATGCGTGCTGGGATAAGCTCTTGGCTCTGCAGTGGCTATAAATGGGATTAGGTAGTTGTGGAAAAACAATAGCTGAGAGAATATTCATGCAGTACTTGCACTCACTCGTGTGGCTTGTTTGGCATCAGGCTGCAGCTGTGTCACTGACCCACCACCCACTCGCTCAGAAAAAGAGTGTGGGGTAATGAAGTCCTTATGGGCAATCACACGCTAATCAAGTGTGCAATCAAACACTGAGCATGCCCCGTGGCCAAGAGAATAGGTTTCCTTGGAACATGTGGGGGAGTGTGCATTAAGAAGTAATCCCCTGGGAAATATTCAGGATCAGACTCTTCAGTTTGTGCATCCTGGTGATTTTTTTTTTTTTACTCTATTTTTACTTTTGCATCAACACATCGTGTGTCTTTATTTTATGTGAAGGAAAACATAAGAAAAATCAGGTGCTGTTAATTGCAAATATTATTCTCATATTTTCCCATTTAACATTTACTCTTCTGAGTCAGCACAGATGTAGGCGTAAGTTACTCTTCTCTTGCACGCCTGTGTTTTTGACGAGGAAGATTTTTAGCAATCACAGGTATGCTACAGAGACTGACTCAATGCAAAGAGGATAGGCAAGATCATCTGAACACTCAAGTAACCATGCTATTTCATGCTACACTACAGAAAATAGTGGTTGGAGACCACAGCACAAGCAAAATTACAACTAAACTTGCCGTCTCATTGCCTTTAAAAACAGGCTGTGTAACACTGTAATAAATTGCCTGTTTTTACACAAGTTTACATAAATGGCAAATAGTCAAATTCAATGTGTGATTAAAAAATGCTGGAAAAAACACTCAGAAAAATATAATATGGGAAAGCGTCATTTTTGTTGGCTTTTTTGTTTTGCTTATAGTATATGAAGTCAGCTTGGGGTACTACAGCAATTAACAGTGATACATCAGCAAATACTGCAATGCTGTTGCTGTCTACATACACAGGAATTCACATTAATGACTACATTCAGAGTCCAGCCCGAGCCACAGCGAGTGATGCTGCAGGACAGCAGTTTAAACTGTGTTTAAGTGACGTAGTTTCTCCATGACATTGCTTTTATATACAAACATGGCCAAAAATACTGTGAACAACTGTGAGTTGTCTGCCTACAATAATGAATAATAGTGACTGCAGTCAGTCCAAGTCAGACTGACTGTTTGGGGACAGGTCGCCCTCACTAGATGATCTGTGCAACAGGGGCGGATCTACTGTGGTGGCATGGGGTGGCGTGTGCCACCCTAAAAATCGTTCAGCCAATAGCATCGAAACAGCTTTATTTCTTGTTGCCAGTAGCAACCAAAGCCTATGATTTCACCAGAGCACATTTTGAATCAACACCATGGGCATTTCAAATTTCAACAAAGGTGTTTGATTCCTAAACTTTGGAAATGGAATGACGGTGAAAGTTATTAACCCAATAAATCATGAAAAAAATTCTCCAGATTTTTGAAATGTTTTGTAAATTTAAGCATCGAACATTTTGATTATTTCTAATAAAAAGAGTGTGAAACAAAATTAGAGTTGTATTTCTAACTGATCCACCTCATGTTCTGTAGCCTTCTGGGTTTTATATTTTTGGGCTACATGCTGGTTTATTATATAGGCTATACAGTACATAAAATCAAAAATGTAACTGTAGTTATTTGGGCTAAAGCCAATAAGAAAGTTACAGATTATGTTTATATGAAAGGTGTATACTTACTGCATTTGATGCATTTTAACCATATATAATACATACTGTAATATAATACATATTACAGAATGTAAAACCTAGACAAGGGTAACAAAATGGCTTTGATTTTGCCACCCTGTTTGATTCCAGTGCCACCCTAAAAAGATTGCTTTAGCTCAGGGGTGGGCAATCTCAGTCCACGAGGGCCGGCGTCCCTGCAGGTTTTAGATGTGTCCTTGAACCAACGCAGCTGATTTAAATGGCTAAATTAGCTCCTCAACATGTCCTGAAGTTCTCCAGAGGCCTGGTAACGAACTAATCATGTGATTCAGGTGTGTTGACCCAAGGTGAGATCTAAAACCTGCAGGGACACCGGCCCTCGTGGACTGAGATTGCCACCCCTGCTCTGCTTTGCAGTCACCTTTAAGTTGAAAGTGCTCACCCAGAGGTTGAGGCTGTTATGTGCTAAACCTCTGAACACGTAGTTGGTCACTGCTACTATTTCCAGTGAATCACTAAAGGTGAAAAAAACAAACAAGCAGGTTGCAAGAACCAATAATTCTTAGTCTTAAAGAGGCTTCAGTCCTGTTTTTATTCTAGTGTGAGCAAAACAAATCAAGTTTGAGTTGGGTGCCTGTTACAATTACTGTTTTTCTTTGCTCTTTTATTTTAACAGCTTTATTTCCTGTGACATCTTTGAATATTTGATTCATGTTGGTCACTCCAGTGATGAGTTTCAGTGTCGCATCAATAATTTTTAGTTCATTCCTCCCTCTCCTCCACTTTTCCCTCTTCTTCGTCTTCAGGTTTAGTTTGAGTCTTCGTGTCTCCATGTTCAGTATGTTTCCTATTAAAATGTAGTTATTAGAAGTGAAAGATTGCAATCAAATCAAAGCATATAATCTTAACCTTGTGAGAGCTAAGTCATCATATGATGACATTAACTCTACACTATCAGAACATGTATTACTGTTTTTACAGTTTTTTGGCAACTCGGAGACAAAAAGAAATAACTACCCTGATATGTATCAAATATATTTACATTTTTCCAAGACATGTGGTTAGAGTTGAGGTTCTCATCAAGTTATTATCCTTCTCGCACCAATGTGCCAATTCCTGTGAACCCTGAAACGCAGTAGAGGCAGATTAATGATGGGAAATGTATTTATTATTAAAATAAAATATCCATCCTAGTCAGATGGCAAAATGTGAAATAAAACTTAATTTATCCATTTGTACTCATGAGCACGAACTGTCATAAACTGTTGTGTGACGATCAGCAAGATTTTGAATCTCACGGATTTTCAAAAGGAAGTATATTTCATATCTGCAGCACATATGTGGTCCAGACAAAGCGGGGACGCGCCACCAAGAAAACCGAAGTTTAGAAGAAGCGGCAAGCATCGCATTTTAACACAAGCAAAGAATTTTTTTAAGCCTAACCGAGGCACTTTTGATATTTACACCAAACCGAGTAATGGATTCAATGGATAATTTATTAAAAATAATTTAAAAAAAATGATTTGTGGCTCAATCTCGGGTCCCTGGTGTGAGCAATGAAAGGATTTATTTTATGTTAATGTCAGTTGGCAGAACAAAAATCATATTCAGTGACAGGAAAAACTGTAAAATTCAAATCTATTAATTAAAGGTCGAAACTACCTGCTGTGAGACTGTGTGGGAATATCACAATGATACATATAAAAAATATAGCTGGGATCATAAATTACACCGCTGGGTCACTTGAAGGAAACCGACCACATCTACACTTAAGAAAGAGCAGCTCGCTATCTTTTTAAACTTTTCTCCTTTCTAGCTCTCCGTAGTTGTGAACATACACGTGTTCATGGTTTTACACAAGATGCTGTGCAGCAGGAGGGTCTGTACCTTACAATATAAAGCACCTTTGGGATGATAGTTGTTCTGATTTGGCGCTAGATAAATAAAACTGAATTGAATTAAATAGCAGCTAACTGAAATTATAACATGTGTTTAGAAAAGACAACAGGCATGAGTCATAATTCACATTTTGGCAGGGAAATATGATAAATATGATATGATATGATAAATCTTCAAAGAAAAAAGACCCACCCGTGTTAGAGACATTGCTGCCTTGCAGTGTAATGTTATATAATCTTTTCCCCTCTGATTCCTTCATGCTTTTTATCAGCGGGGATCTGAATCCCTCCTCAGCTGTGCTCAATGCAGGCTTGATGATGCAGGTTTGGTTGTTCATAGCATGCAAAGACAGAAAGACCTGTTTGTCAGGGAGAAGCATATTTTTGCCATTTCTTGATCACATGACCAGGCAGGCATGTTGTTTAATGTCACGCAAGCACCTGATGAATTTCCGGTTCCTTGCAAGCTTTGACTTGAAGGACAAAAAAAAAAAACGAACAAGGAAACCTTGGGATGGGAAGCCAACCGATTTCTTTGATATCCAGTGTGAGATTGGCTCAGACTGAAGCCAGTTTTTCACCCGGATGACAGATGGAGAAAGTCTGGCACAAGTCTCTCGCTCTGCACGTGTTTTTACTCTCCAAAATGTCAAATAAGAAACACTGATCAAAATCCGTCTTAAAAACTAAGTCGAGGAATTAAAAAAATATTGAAGTGCAAATCTATCACATTCACAACAGAACAATTTGGTTTTACATCGTTTCTAGAAATATGGTAGTGATAAATAACATCAATCCATATGCGTAAAGGTGGATTTACTGGCTGAAGGTTTGTGTGCATTGGAGGATTTGGCGCCATCTCCTGTGGTAGACTTTTATTGTGAAATTCAATACCAGTTCATTAAACGCTGCTAAAAAATAAGTGCTAGCACGTGCATGCTGTATATTTGAAAGATTTAGAATACGTGTAATAGACACACACGCTTACTTAGAAATGACAGCAGTGGGATGAAGAATAAAATAGTGAGTACATTATAGGCAATTATAATAAATGCTAATTTAGTGACTATAATTTATGAATGTGTGATCCATAGCGAATTAACTGAATAAATAATTAAGTCGAATTAAATCACTACGGAATATTTGTTTTGTTATTTCAAATATTCCAATCATAATAAATAATTATTTCATTTTTAATGTCACTAATGAGTGTAATCTAATAACAATAATTAAATGTGAATATCAGACTTACTGTTGGCTCATGATGGACATTTAAGGGTAAAAGCAACACACATACAGATGTGAAAAATGAAGTACTCCCTCACTGTTTGCATAAAAAGTAGTAAGGTAAGTAGAAGCTGGGTCCTGCTAATTAATTCCACCTGATTATCTGATCACCAGCAAATGTGAAAACATCTATAAAAGAAGCAGTTTGGGCAGTTTTGCTGGTGAGGACCATTCAGGTATGCCACAGAGAAAAGACATCAGCAATGATCTTAGAAAAGCTGCCCATCAAACTGGGAAGGGCTATGAGGTCATTTCCACACTGAAGTCTATCCCATCAATACACAGGAACACAACAGCAACTCAAGTAACCCTTTGTTACATGAAGTTATGCAAAAGAGCATCTCTAAACAGACAACGCATTGAACTGTGAGGCATTAGCACAGACCTTCCCAAAGTGTGGGGCCCGCCCCCTAGGGGGGGCGCAGAGCCATTACAAAGGGGCGCGGTATGAAAGGGGATGGGGGGGCAAAACACTTGGACACTGCTAGCACGGGCCGCCCCAGAAACGCAAAGCAGGAGATGAAGCATCGCTGAATGTTTCCAAACCAACTTCATTCTAAGCCAAATACTAGAAAATATGGTGAAGCATATCTTCCCTTTGGTTTCACCTGCACAAGTGCCGAGGTAGGTCTCCCTGCAGGATTGGTTTTCCCTGTGTCGGGAGCAGCGCTGGGCTCTTCAAATCAGGACAAACAGTATTCCACAGTTGTTTATGTTTTAAAACCCATTTTGCACAGAGAGGCATTTTTTGAAAAATGCATTGATAGCAATGTTGAATATTATTACACATGAAAAAAACAACTAGAGCAAAAATAATCACACGCCTCTGCCTTTCTAAATGGAGGGACAGTAACTGCGTGTAAAACCGGAAATCCCATCACTACTATCTGCAATTCTGCAATTCATCTCATATAAACGTGGCGCACAGCGTGACATGAAAAAAGGCACATACCTTTGACGTAGCATGACGAGCTCTGTATTCCTCGTCCACACGTAAACGGAATAAAATGAGTTTTAAAAAATCTCCATTTTCGGTGATTCGAAACGCCATTTACGTGTGGACGAAACAGCTGCGTTTTTAAAAATACCCGTGTAGGTGTGGACGTAGCGTAAAAGAGTTAGTAGTTTATTTTATTTCTACCTGTAATTTATTGCAGGTTACTTGTATTTGCTTAATTGTTTACTAAATGTTTGAGGTGTGAAAGAAACCGCAATGGAGCAAAATATGGGTGTGTGTGGTCACGCGCGATAAGGGGGGGGCGCGAACATTTTTCTTGTAAAACAAAGGGGAGCCCAGCAAAAAAAGTTTGGGAACCACTGCATTCGCAGCAGAAGACCACACTAGATTCCACTTCCCTCAAGTGAGAAATGGTTTCCAAAACTGGCTTTCTGGAATTGGCCATCCTCTGATGGATGATTCGGGTTAATGCTCCATGTTGCAAAACTCAAATCCTCTCAAACTGGTTTCTTGACCATGACAATGAGCTCACAGTACCCAAATGACCTCCACAGTCGCCAGACCATAATCCAGCACCTTTGGGAAAAAGCAAATCTGCAGCTCGTTGAATCGTTGCCATGAAGAATTAAAGCAGCTCTGAAGGCAAAAGCGGGTCCAATGTCATAACAGCAAGGTGTAACTAATGAAGTGTCCAGTGAGTGTGTATAAAGCAAAGTGCTTCTTCAGTTAAGAATGCAGTGGTGTGCAGCGGCTTTATTTAAATCTTTTTATTTCATTTATCTACAATGACCATCGTAGAGAAATTATAGAGAATTTATCATGAATTAACGTTCAAAAGTTCCCCCCGACCTGCTGACATATCACAATTATAATTACCGCTGCTGCAGATGTGATGTCAAATAGCTACATGTGGGGCTGTTTTGGTGCACAGCTGGAGATATGAATGAGTCACATTCACAGCAGGTTTTATGTTGTATGAAAGCACGTTCAGCAGACGTAAATAAAACATCATGAGGATGAACAGGATGGGAAAATATGGTTCATCACAAAATATTCTCATGATTGTCATATAACTTTGATTTACATCGAGTGTAAAATAATAATAATAGCAAAACAGCAGAATTTAATTTGCTGGGTCGCTCCGACCCTGGCTCGGAGCGACCCAGGGTCCCTGAGCAGTTATGAATTATATTATTATTATTATATGTATTTTGTTATTGCTGTCCCTCGTTCTCCCTGCTTCTAGATATGTGTATGTAGGTGTGTGGGTGTGTGTGTGTGGCCCTGGCAGGAAATTGGCCACACCTGAAGTCCGTGACACACCTGCAGCTGACAAGGCCTAGTCGGAGGAGCTACCTGAGAGTGTGGTGGAGCTCTCTCCGATGCGGGATCATTGCGTGGCTTCACGAGAAGCAGGGAGACAAGAGGACAGCGAGCTCGGGGGGGAGAAGGGACACTGACACTGGGAAGAGGACACGTCACGGCAGTCAGGATTGCACAGAGGATTTACTGTTATTTTCCTTACCACTGTAAATAAACGCGCTGCTAAGCACACAGAGCTCTGCGCCTGGGTCCTCCTTTTCCTCACATCCCCACAGTCTGCCACCCAGACCGCGACAAATTTAGAGCCCTGAAATCTGTTGACTTTGAAAATGAGTTTCAAAACAACCAAACGCACTTTTTTTCTCTTGGAGATGCAAGATGTCAAAAAGTGTGTGTGTGTGTGTGTGTGTGTGTTAGTTATTACAAACATTTCAGTTGTTTTAAATCTAAATAGATACATTTATTTATATACTTATATTAATTTATAATTTCTCTGTACAGTTTCCTTTTTGACACTCGGGATTAAAATGCACTGAAAAGATAAAAACAGATTTTTTTTTTAAAGTTATTAAAAAATTATAATATTTTTTACGTGTGAAAAGTCAAATTATTTGTAAAGAATCATCCATACTTTCAAAATCCTCTCTACCTTATTTAAAAGAATGAGCCCATCCTCTGAGCCTATTATTGTGCAAGCTACTGTACAATATAAAGCGCCTTGAGGCGACTTTTGTTGTGATTTGGCGCTATATAAATAAAATTGAATTGAATTGCTCCATTGTAGGTTCTTTTTTTTCTTTTTCTTTTTTAAATATCTCTTTATTTGGATTTTTTCGATACAAAGAAAAAAACCAACAACAAAAAAAAAAACTGAACAAAAAAACAACACAAAAAGCAGTCTGAGACAAATAATACTAATACAGTATGGTAGATAGTAAATAATTGGCAAGAACAATAATTTACAATAATTTGGTAGTTTATATTTGTTTTTATATGAAATTTGTTCAGAGTTGGCAGCCCCAATAAATACTGAGCTGGATCTTTTTGTATTCTGCTTTTAAGTATACTCTTTCATTCTTTTGTTACACAGAGCCAGAAACCATTGTAGCTTCAAACATAAAACATCATATAAATATAACAACGTAACATAATATGTATATATGACAAGATTATAGAATATCTTTATTTATTTCACAAAAACTGACCCCAAATAGAATTCAGAATTTAGAATTCAACTTTATTGTCACTGCACGTCACAAGTACGAGGCAGAGAAATGCAGTTTGCATCCATCCAGAAAGTGCTTTAACAATAACATATATAGATAGATAGATTACAGAATATGGATCGATTATAATGTATATGAAGGTATATTATGAATATACTATAAGTATGTACAGGCTATAGCTGTAGTGAGTGTACAAGCTACTTACAGAGTATGACCATGTTATATATGTGGTTAAAAATATAAAAACTATACAGATTGTAGATATACAACTGTGAGTATTAATAAACAGTTGTAAACAGTTTTAAAACTATAATTATTGTATTGTATGCTTGTCTATATAGAATTTACAGTACTGCAGTTGAGATCAGTGAGATATACTGATAAGTGCCAGTGGTTGTAAGAGGTGGTTCAGTCCATGTTATTATTGTGCGTATGAGGGAAACACAGAAGCTGTTAAAAAACGTCTATTGTGAGCTACAGCTGTCGTTCCTGTTTTATCACTCGTGTTACCTTTATGATAAATTTAATTGTAGAAAGTTCCAAGGTTTCACACAGTTAGAGTATCTAAAGCATCTGTCTTCTAACATCATGTGAGATCAATAAATATATATGTATATATTGCATTTATATTATGTGTAAGAGTACTTAAGTTGTTGTATACTAGAATAATTATAACTATTAATATAATGATAAAATCTAATTATAAATAATACAGGTAGGGATGGGTATCGTTTAGGTTTTATCCGATACCGGTGCCAAACCGGTACTTTTGAAACGGTGCCGGTGCTTAAACGGTGCTCAAACTGGTGCTTAAAGAATGGAAAACACAAAAGTGGTCCAAAAACCTCTCATGTTCAGCTGTTTTTTTGTAAAAAGATAACAATGTTAGCCTTTTCTGCAGCTATAGGGCATATATGGTATCATTCTTGGCTGGAAGCAGTGCTTAAACAATGGAAAAAACACAAACTTTGTCCAAAAACCTCTCATGTTTAACTGTTTTCCACTTTTTCTTTGGTCATTTTAGCCTTTTTGGCCAGGGTGAAGGGAGTATCTGCCATCAAACAAGAAGACAGCTGCATGTAGCTATGATGGTGTTTGCTAGTTCACCTTACATGCATTAATGTAATAACGTGGTTAGCCTACTCAACGTAAATTACACACGAACAACATTAAGCTACCCACGCAGAGAAGAACGGCTGCTGCTGCCATCATCATCCGTCATCATTTCTGCTACACTGGCAGGGCTAGGGGCCAGGACTCTCCTCTTCGGGTTTTTGGGGGATGTTGCTAATTCCGGGTCCGATAACAGGCAACCCACAAGCAGTAGATGTGCTCGGTGTGAGGTCTCGCAGCAAGCTATCAAATACGGCGCATTTCTCGGCTTTAAAAAAAAACACTATGCGTCGCCAGGTGTTTCATCAGATTTGAGGTGTTACCTTCTTTGACAGTATCACAGTATCAGCTTAAATCACTTGTTGCAGCTGCTGAGTTTGCATCTTTTGCTGTGAAGTACAACCAGACTTTTGACCGCTTCGCCTTGGGCATTTTTAATCTGTAGCTCTGCTCTAAAAGGATGTACGTACCTGGACCCGCCTACTATTCTCGGAAACGTAAAATGATTGGCTAGAATCTAAAGTGTATCATTCCATACCAGTTGGTGGCGGTAATGCACCTTTCAGTTGTTTGCCAACCGCCAATACAAATGTAAGGAAGAAGAAAGTGTATCACAGCTCAGGAAAAAAAGCACCGAAATAAAGCACCGAAATGTGCGCTGCTTTTCGGTCTGGTTACTACCGTTTATGTCAGAACCGGTGCCATCATGGCACCGGATACCGGTACCCATCCCTAAATACAGGTAATGACATTATATAAAATACATATTAATATATAATTATATTTATACTTAACATTATTTAGTAATATTGATAAATATTAATTAACATATAACAAATGTTAATTAATTTGTTTATAATAAGAAAATAAAAACATAAGAATATTATAACATTAACTTATCCAGTATGTTTATTTCTAATATTTTTTTATATATTTAAAAATATTTTTTTTGTTGTTTATTAAAAAAAACTGTTTTTGTAGTTGTTTTTTTAATCATACTTCATCATCATTTCACACCTTGGGAGCAGTTCGTTGCCCACCCCCCTCTCTTACTGCATGCGTTTGTGTTGTGTCTGTGTATTTGTACCCCATAGTTAAAGCTGCAGGTCCAAAGCCTTCCTCTGTGTCATTCCCAACACTGGTGACTACTCAGTAACAGGCTTCCTCCATGAAGCCGTGTGGGGTCTGTTTTTGTTTTTGGTGTATGTGGGAGCTGTGCTGGCCCCTCCGATCAGGTCTAGAGGTGACTCAGAGCTGTGCAACTGTGAGTAATAATAAGTAACAGCAAAGTAATAGTGACTTTAAAACTGAGGAAATCTGACCTTTGACTGGACCGTTTGTTATTTTTTCCTTATTATTATTATCCTTATAGATCTATAAACTGTAGTTTACGATTATATAAATTATATACTCTAACTGCATATATTATGGCTTCGTTATATAATTACCTGTATGTATAATAATAAAGACAATGTGATGATGACTTGCTGTTGAAATGATGATGATGAGAATTAGAATAGGATAATGATGATGGTCTTAGACAAATTGTTTCGTTTTGCATTTTTCTGCTTGTCTTATTTTGTCTGACTCCGTTGTAAGTGTAGTAATGAAAATAAAGCAGTTTGAAAAAGAAAATTAACATCACTTCATTCTTCTGTTTTCTTAGCGTAGTCGAAGAGTCTGTCAATCTTCACTTGGAGACGAGTATATTGTTTTTACTGCCAGATCATCTGTGCCGTTAAGATCTTCCATTCGTGCAAACATCCTCCGTTGGACGCATCGTGGACGGTCGCATGTTGTTTGACGCCTCAACCAGTCGATGGTAATGAAAAGCAGGATCGGAGAAAGGCAGGAGCGGCACCAGCACCGAGGAATTGAAGTGTTGCGTTTGTGTTTGTGTTTTTGCCAACACTGTCTACAGAACTTTTAACTGTAACTGTGACCACCAGGTGGCAGTATTTAACCAGCAGGTGCGTGGCATGTTTTCTGAAGTGTAAAGTTTTTGGTCTTGATGTTTCTTCTTTTCCTGCCATGGTAAATAAGAACATGTTTTTAATTACTTGGTTAAAAAAAGGTTACACTGACTCACTGCTCCATCTTGTGGTAAAAACTGGTATTACACAAAAGTAAACTGCAGCCTAAGTTCAGCGTGACTTGACATTTCTTCAGATCGATAGATTTTTTTGACAAAGTCACAGCAGTTATCATTTCACATTCAGATAATAGTTTAGGTGAATGTTGCAGGAGATTTAAAATTAAAAAAAATTCTATGACTGAAGTGCTGTGCACATGTGTCAAGCTTCCCCTTGTTTCTTTATATTTCCTTCCAAGGTGTCAGATATTCTTGAAATTTTTAAAGTGGTCTTGAGTTGTAGTTCTCCACACTTTCTGGTAGTCTTTCAAATTTTTTCTCTGGACACTGACTGCTTTTTCCCACACCTTCAGTCCAGTGCCTGTACTTGAACTGTTTGTTCCGCTCCTTATCACTTAAGCAAAACAAAGATACCCAACTCAAGGGATGAATCAGTGGTGTCTGCACACAGCAGATAACTTGGCAAAGAATTAATTTTGAACTGTATCTTTAGGGTCACAAAAGCACAGGAGTTGTTCCAAATTTTTCAGCTGAGTCTACAAAAATGTCACAGATAAAACAGTTTGGCAGGCAAAAGAAATGCAATTTTACATCCCAGAGAGCTATTAGCTGAAAACTTAGTGACAGAACAAAAGAAGCACTTAAAGCAGGCTTAATAAATTATCTACAGCAGATGAACAGTGTGTGGAAGTCGTGTCCTTAAGGAGAAGGAAAAACCAGACACAGGACCTGAGATCGGCATCTGGCCCTTCAATCACACAAGCTTCATCAGAAATGGTCTCAGTGGAAGGGTGGCTGTCAAGAAGCCATTCTTAAGGAGGGGAAACAGGAGAAAAGGCTGTGGTAAGCCAAATTACACAAGAACTGGACTGAAAATCAGGGCAACAGATCTAATGGAGGGAATCCAAATTTTACATTTTGATTGGAATCATCGTCAGCGTGTGCGGAGGCGGTCAGGCTGCTCAGAAAGTTCAGGCTGTGTTGAAGAATAAAGGCGGTCACACCAAGATATCGAATTGTATAAACTCGGTTTTTGCCTGATATACTGCAACATATGTTTGCGCCACATTTTTCAATAAATCACTGCATATTTTTCCACTTTTTTCCGAGCAAACTACAAAGAAATGGCTTGAGACTTTTGCACAATACAGTACCTTTAATGGTCGAAAACATATGGGTTGTGACTTAAAGACGGATATGCCAGAAAAAACAGTTTAAAAAGCACTCTGACAGTAGTACTTCACTGTGTCTGATATCATTTCTATGCTGCTTTTACATGCTCAGCAGGACGGTTAATTAAAGCACGGTGTTACCAAAAGCTGAACCTCATTTCAGCTGCAGTCATATCAACACCAGTAAAGTTATAAATGATTTATGGGTCTGGATCTTGGCTTTTTTGAATAACAGCAGATGTAGATAACAAACCATTATGTTGCTCTTCTACCCAGTGCTGCTGAGCACCACCTGCAGTTCCTTTGTTCTTGTAATCACAGCTTAAAAACGTATCCAGGAGTGTCACGGGTCTCCCGCACTGACACGTGCATGGACAGAAAATTAAAACCCAGATTACAACAAACATACAGCGCAGAATGGAAATAAAAACATAGATAACATAAAAGGAAACCTCTTCATCCTCCCTGCACAGTTGTGACAGCAGCCAATAAAACAGCTCCTTTACGAGATTTACCAGCACTGCAGGAGCACATCTGGGCTCGGTTTTCCATATCGGCTCGCCTGAAACAACCTGTTGCATAACCCGACTCGCATTAAAACCTTATTTATACAATGTGAACCCATTAAACGCATAATTTCACATACAGAATTAAAACGACAGCACTCAGACTTACTTTACCGCAAGCTCGCGCGTCTAATTTATAGATGAGTTATACCATTATACATGTACGTGAATAAAAGCCACATGTTAGAAATAAGACGTCTGGAATCATTTCCTTTAGAGGAGAGAAAGAAAATTACATTTTTGTGGAATAATTCGACCACCCTCAGCTCGGCGTTCCCGCTCCAGTCTGGCTGAACGCCAACAGCGAGTCATTCACCGCCGTCAGTTCATTATATTTGTTTTGAGCCAGCAGCACCGGGCGAGCGGGAAACGTGATATCCCACTTGGGACCGATTCTCTCGTGGCGATAGAGCAATTTTACTCTTGTTTAAAAAATAATCATTCACAGCGTTCATCATTGCATTGGCCCCGTGGTCCAGTGGTCATCTGAGAGTGAAGTCACAGAGATTGAGAGACAGTTTGAGACATACATTATTGCACAACCCAGTGAGTATACACAGCTGTGAACTCTGACATACTTTTACAACACACACACACACTAAGCCCGACTGTCTGGCTTTGTGTGTGTGTGTGTCTTCAGTGTCTCGTTACATCATAAAACATCATATCTGAGGAATTTCGAGCCATACTACAGGCCAGCTGGGCCTTTTGTCATTTCTCTTCATAATTATGCTGAAAATGAAATCGAATGTTTTCAGTCATTTCAGTCCTGAATGTCACCCAAAAGTCAAACTTCCTGCTGCAAAAAACCCCCCCAATTTGCAGCAAATGACATCACTTTGTTATCAAACTTGCGAGGTTTAAGTTATCAGCCATCAGAACGTGTGATTTTTCGCTTTTAAAAAAGCCTAACTCACAGCAATCAAGTAAAAAAAAAACGCACTAAACGGTCTAACGTTAAAGAAGAACTGTTTCATTTCTTGTCACAGAAGTCTGTTTGTTTATCCTGTAAATTACAGGCTTTAGATTGGGAGCAGGGCAGCTGGAACATTTAGGCCTCTGAGGGTTAAAACGACCCAGAGAAAATGCAACTGATGGCAGGAAATGTTGGAAACAAGCCACAGATTATCTTTCAGCACGGTTAAGCTGTGGCTGTGTCGTTTCTTCTTGCACTTCTTCTTAAATGAAATAAAACGTTTTTTCACCACCTCGAATGTGTTTAAAAAAATAACAAAATAATAATAATTCAATATTTAGTATCCAGTGTTTTCTCAATTCTGAGTGTTAATATGTATATTTTATATTCCCTGATAAACACAGAAAAAATAGTTTTCAGAGGAACTTTGCTAATAAAAATCAAAAAGCATACCTGACTTTGATAAATATCAACCCTGTGAGTCACATTTAACTGATTTGTACTTCTTAGCGAGGCGTATCACTGAGATCAGATATTAAGATGAGAACTAGCAGGGATGCGGTGACCAGACATGAGAAAATTCACTTTCAGTGAAATTCACAAGTTTGCACATTAGCAGGTCTAGATTTAAATGTGAGTGACTAAAGTGGCTACTAATGATACAGCTGACTGCGGCTGACATTAGAGGGATAAATTAAGCCTGAAATATCCCCCAATCACTGACCGTCAGCTACAAAGTGGCGCACGACAAGGTTTTAAGTTACGACTCGGAAATTAAACGGTTTTAGTGGAAGTTGAAACCACACACAGGAGCAAGCTTGTCATTTTTTACGACACTCACGGGGTTATACACCATGAATCTCTCCCCCGTGGCAGACTGTAATCGAGCAAACTCTACGATAATCTCCTGAGGTATCTGAGGGTTACAACTGTGCTGACTCAAAGCATTTAAAAGCGGTTTTTAGTAGCCACATGGTTTGGTGGTTTTTAATCATCAGCCACTCTACTCACCACCATTCAAGTTCTAGGATCCCCATTTTCACACAGTGGAGTAGATCCAGAGAATTGCAGAAAAGTCCAAATGGTCAGAATTGGACTCCTGGGGAGCAATCTGACTAATCGCTGCCTGAGGAGGCGACCTTGAAGGGTTAGATCAGCCCAATTTAAACCAGGTTTGACTTTTGACTTTTATGGGCGGAGCAGTGGAGCAAAAATACCGCCGTGTCGCTGTGCATCTGGCAGTGATGATGCCAAATTAGGGATCATTTGATTTACTGCTGAGTAAAATAAGAGCCGCTCTTAGTTTTCCTGTTGTTGCACTGACCCACTAACTGACAGCTGTAATTATACTGTGGGCCAAAACTGCTGCAGCGTTAGCCATTTGTTTTAATGAATCACCTGCCAGCGAATCACAAGACTGTTTTATGCTGCTATGTCACAATGGTTTAAGCTTTAGGGGTTTTCAGCAACTATTATTGTTCTTATATGTTTATATTTGTAGTTTTCTACTTGTTTCCATTTTAAAACTAATAAATAAAGGTAATAAGTATAAAACCTGTCTTTATAAGTTTGCCATTAATTATATAGATATTTCTATATAAAAACTTTCTTTGGTCACAGTTGCTTGAAGACGTTTTGGTGTCAGGACACACTGAGGATGTGCGGTGGCGTGTTTGATTGTAGATTTATAGTTCCAGTGGTTTTAAACTTTAATGTGCTAAACAGACGCCTCCGCATCGACACAGTGGATCCAACCTTTGACCTTCTTGGCTCAAGCTGGGATGTTTTAACAGCTATGATCATGGTTTTTTCTAGTCATCCCAGATTTCTGCCCCAGTTCATCTTTCATACAAAGTGGAAACTGATTTTTTTCCTACAGGTTTTGGTCCAGCCAGCGGATGTAGTTGTTCATGCTCCTCCATCCCACGCTCGACATCATCGGCAGATACGCAAACACCATGCAGCCGTGAAAGCCGTCCTCATAGTGGTCACTGGTCACCGTGACGCCAGCGTCCTGCAAACGTCTGGCGTACATTAAGCCGTCATCCCTGAGCACGTCAAACTCACAAGTCATCACGTACGCCTTAGGCGTCCTGCCCAGAACGCCCTGCTCCGCCAGCAGCGGCGACGCCCTCACGTCCGTGAGCCCCGGCACCTCGCCCACCACGCCAGGTGACCCAGTTTCTTTAAGCACCGGCCGGTAGTGCTTCCTGCGCTCAGTCGGCAGCAAAGTGGCCCAGTTCAGCTTCGAGCGAGTCTCGGCGCTGATGCCCGACTCGTCCAGAGAGCTGTGGTTGTTGGCGAGCAGGAGAGGCTCCAGGGACGTGTCGCCGCCCAGGTACTGCAGCCAGAAGCGAGCCATGACGGGCCTGTAGAGGATGGGCACGGCCTGGTTCTGCTGGTAGGATGGGGTGTGGAAGTCGAGCGCCTGCAGCACGGGGTAGATCAGCGCCTGGACCTTGAACTTCACCTTCAGGGTGTCATCTGAGCTGAGCTGTGGACACACGCAAGCTTTAGATTTTAGTTCAGAAACACCAGATTTCAGTCCTTACATAAAATATTCGGTGGCAGCTTTTTGCCTGATATTTAAAGCCCGACCAATTTTCTTTTTTTTGACTGACACCAATATCAACATTGATTTCTATGGATTCTAAGATAATGTGATAATGCATGTTTAAAATAAAGCTGTTCTACAGTCACAGTCGCAGTTTACTCGCTTGCGCTCTTCCCGACCCTGCACACTGTAAATGCTCTTCTTTTAGCAGGGGAAGGGCACTTTAGGACAAACCTGATTAAAACTGTCCACATGCTGCCTTGTGTCACCTGTGTAATAACTCAAGCTGATGAGGTTAGTTTCTGACCAGTGTCTGAACACAGCTGATGTCTTCTGACAGTTTCCACTGTCTCCGCTGTGATAGGCTGGTTAAACCAGGCTGTAATGATGTCAAGGAGTGAAGGAGGACATGCAGAGGGCTGGTGGGACAGAACTGGATGTGATAGAGGCGGACGACCCACTGTGGCACCCACTCAAGGGAGCAGCCAAAAATAGAAGAACACGAAGATGTGCCCATTGCTGCACTTTACATACAGGGTCGCTACCACCAGGTAATCATTTCAAGAGATAAACAAACAGAAACGTGTGTATTCTGCGTAAACAGAAAGTAGAAACAGTAGCAAACTACCCTAAAACTGCTTCTCCTTCTGTGTATGCATTTGTTTTTCTACCTTTTGCGCCACAGCGGCAGCCAGGTTTCCACCAGCGCTGTCTCCCGACACACACACCCTCTCGGGATCGATGCTGTAGTGCTCTAAAACCTCAGTGGACAGGAAGGCCCGCGACGCCGCTATTGCATCATGGTACTGATCTGGGAACACGGCCTCTGGAGCAAGACGGTAGCTACAGCAAACGGACAATTTAACATGACAGCAATGTTATACTCAGGTGTTATAATGACGATAATTAAAATCAGTTTAAGTGAAAAATAGACAGAAAAGGCTAAAACTGGAGGTAAAAATGAACATCTGTAATATTAAATGTTGACTTTCTCTGTAAATCCTGCTCCTCACATACAAGGTCTTAAATAATCAGGCCCCATCTTATCTTAATGACCTTGTAGTACCATATCACCCTATTAGAGCACTTCGCTCTCGCTCTGCAGGCCTACTTGTTGTTCCTAGAGTATTTAAAAGTAGAATGGGAGGCAGAGCCTTCAGTTTTCAGGCCCCTCTTCTGTGGAACCAGCTTCCAGTTTGGATTCAGGAGACAGACACTATCTCTACTTTTAAGATTAGGCTTAAAACTTTCCTTTTTGCTAAAGCATATAGTTAGGGCTGGACCAGGTGACCCTGAATCCTCCCTTAGTTATGCTGCAATAGACGTAGGCTGCCGGGGGATTCCCATGATGCATTGAGTTTTTCCTTTCCAGTCACCTTTCTCACTCACTATGTATTAACAGACCTCTCTGTGTAATCATATCTGTTATTAATCTCTGTCTCTCTTCCACAGCATGTCTTTATCCTGTCTTCCTTCTCTCACCCCAACCAAGTCGCAGCAGATGGCCCCGCCCCTCCCTGAGCCTGGTTCTGCTGGAGGTTTCTTCCTGTTAAAAGGGAGTTTTTCCTTCCCACTGTCGCCAAAGTGCTGCTCATAGGGGGTCATATGATTGTTGGGTTTTTCTCTGTATCTATGAAGCGCCTTGAGGCGACTTTTGTTGTGATTTGGTGCTATATAAATAAAATTGAATTGAATTGAATTATTTCACAGAATATGAAAGTTTTAAATCCTTCATCTGTGACGATACTCCTGAGCTAGCAGCTGGGGTGAACAGTGATTTCAGTAGGTGCTTACTGCAGAGTCAAACAGGCTGAGCTGGGCCTGGTTAAAGGCTGTGGCAGGGATGTAGACGGGTTTAAAGGCAGAGCTGGACTAGGCCAGGGGCTCTGCAGTAAGCAGCCTTCTGGCAGTGCTGAAGAGGAGAGCATATAAAGATGGATTTGGATAAAGAAGAAAAACAAAAGGAAGAATCCAAGTCCAGAAACTCTCCATTAAGAGGAGAGAGTCAGCAGCGGGGGCAAACTGATTTTGATCTTTTCCTGTGTAATCTTTCTCATGTCAAGACAGGACAGAAACTTCAGGGGGATTTTTACCAAAAGGGTAAACTAAAATAACAGAAAAGTAAATTTACACGCACAGACAAAAATATCTGTGAGTAAATGGGTCTTTCAAATGCTGACATCAGCCTAGAATGGCACAATTGGTACATCTCTGACCATAATCTCATCACAAGTTTCACTGATGTTTTGAGCACATTCAGCCACATCACATGGCCTTCAGCTAAACCACGTCCATGATAAATGAACAGACCCGAGTCTGTGCGGCAGACTGCTGCAGACTGTTTCACAAATGGACCGTGATGCTAAACATGAAAAAAAACAAAACTCTTGAAAACTTTCACCCAGTTTTCCTCCTTTGGGAAGAGTTTGAAACATGCTGTCTGAAAACATCAATAATTGAGTTTCAGATCAAAATGAAACAACCAGCTGTCTTTGCTACGATTGGCTAAAAAACAAGAGAAAAGCATAACTTGTTGTCTTCAAACCTTTTACATAAAAATCCACCACCTGCAGCTTCAATGTGAGGTTTGTTCCTTCTAGAGTCACGTGATCGACGCCCAAAACTTACTCAACTGACATAATGACAGCATCCAGGTCCTCCGCCATCTTCCGGCAAAGATGGTCATAGGAGCGCATTCCTGTGAAGCACATAAACAGTGACCGATGCTCAAGTTACAGTAAGGCTACAGTAATATATTGCAAATTCATTTTAGGCTTAGTCGGTATTACATTATACTCGATACCAAGAGATTTAGAAGTCTCAGCATTCCTGGGCAGCAGAGGATGACTCATGCGGCTGCTCGTATAACTTCCTATAGTAGTAAAGTCTTTGGGAATATGACTTTCAGATCATTTGACCTGTGACTTTATGACTTTATGGATTCAGTCGTTTGTTTCGACTCATAACGAATAAAAACGTAAGTTATTTCTGTAAAATACTGGAGGTAGAAGCTACAATATGCTCACAAACTCAATACAGCAAGTCTTTAGGCAATGAAAGCACCACACGCCGAATAAATGAGGCTCAGTGATGATGACACGGGTATGAAGATGATAGCATCTTCATACAAAAATGAACTTTAGCCCAAAAAGAAAAGTGAGATTTAAACATGAAACCAGCAGAAAAATAGGCTTTAAAATAGACTTAAGTTGATTGGATTTGTTTAACCGTCAGCAGCTTTACGGTTGTCTAAAGCTTCTTATGCACCGCACTCACGTCCGCTGCAGAGGGCCCAGCCGCCACCGTGGAAATAAATAACTCCTCTTTTCAGCTTCTCCCCTCCGATGGGATGAAACACCCGGGTGGGCACGCCTCCCAGCGCAGAGTCCGTGACGTTCACGGCGGGGCTGGAGCGAGCCTCGATCACCTCCACCCAGGACACCACCCGGTTCAACACGTGGACGCGGTGGCACACGCCCATCGCATGAGCTATATCACTCTGGAAATTTTAGAAAAGAAATAACTTTTATATTTTGTGCTCAAGGAAATTTTTTCAAGTACTTTTTGCAGTTCTCTTCTGTGGATTCTGTTGGTCTCCATTGAAATATTGAAATATTGCAGGTTTGCAGTTGAAACTATGATAAATCCCATAATACTGATGCTCAAAGCTGGTTACAGAACCAAGATTTTGGCTTTAGACACTTTCACACTTGGACTGAGCATGCAGGGGGTTAGCGCAGGGTTTGCCTACACGACCTCATCTGACACTTTCACCAGTCTTGAAAGATTTTTTAGGTTTAGCTACAGCTCTGCTCTGAAGCAGAGCAGAGCTGTAGCTAAGCTTGTGTGGCACCATCCGCCTATTCCCTGAAATCAGTTTACAGTGTGACCCGATAATCATTCCCACCATCAAGCACAACGATTGTCCTCAAGCTACACATCCAGAAAATTTTAATCTGGACTTTTTGTGCGGTTGCAAAGAGATTTAATAATGCATTTTTGTAATAATATCACAGTTTTCTAAGGGAACTGATTCAGTTTGAACTGGAATGCCACAGGTTTGGTGTTGCAGTGACCCATTTGTCTCTTTGTGCTCAAAGTGACGGGACCTGAAGGTAAGAACAGGCAGGGCGTGAAAACCTGTTCAATGTGGGGAACACGCATGGAAACTCGTCACTCAAGATGTGGGCGTGTAAACTGTGTGGTGTTTAATTAAATGTGAAGCATTTCAGGTGAGCTACAGCTCTGTGGGATGTGGCCTGCCTAGTTAAAGGTCCTTTTTATGTTATTGCCTGAATACAGATTGAAGGACTGTGGCTGCTACTGGTTTTACAGTTAAAGTAGAGCCCCCCATTCACCCCCCCCCCCCCCCCCCCCATGTGCATTCAGTTTAATTCTCCAATATCCACATCCACACCATTATTTACAGCTTTTTTGGGTGGTGGTTGGGGCAGATTTGTAATTTTCCATTGATGGAAAGCCAAAACCTGTTTGGTCAGTGCCAATATTTTCTGCATGGAGGAAAAACTCTAATATATATAATATAGTTTATAATTAATTTCCCTGGAAAAACTGTCAGGATCAGGTTAAAATCTGCCAAATCCAATATGCAGATTTATCAACAACCCTAGTTCTGATTCTCCTGTGAAAGTTCTGGTTTACTCAAGTGTAGGACAAAGTTTCCCAGATGAGGTGAGGTGAAAGTCTTCAGATTTAGTCTTTGCCAATGTGTTGAAATGGTGACGACAACCAGCCTGAGGAGGTGTTATTGCTCCGTGTCAGTGAGTCACAAGCCTTGAAAAAATGCTGTGGTTAGTTGGAATCTCAAATTCCAAAAATTTCCGATTTCAAACCACTTATAATTAAATAATAATAATAATAATAATAATAATAATAATAATAATAATAACAACAAATAAGAATTTTCACAATTTTCACACCGTTTAATCAAAAATTAAACCAACAAACTCCTTGTTCTGTGTAAAGAGCAAAACAAAAAAGCCCTGAAGTTGTTGCTGTGCAATATTGCACTAATGCTCATTATAATTATTCTGGCCAATATAGTAAACAAATAGTAAACAAAATTAGTAATGACTAAACAAATACATAAGGAGCGTATTTAAATATGAGTGAAAGGGATGAAAGGCAAAACGAGGATAGTTTGAAAAAAATGCAGCACAAAAATCAATATTTTGTTTTAATAATGGCTGCAGTCGAGTCCAGCCACCTGCTGGGATTTTCCAAAGTCCGGGAACATAAATTGCAAAAATTGCATTAAGAGTTTTGCTCTCTGGATCCCGTTCAGATTTAAGACTGCAATCAGGACAGAGAGAGCAAATCTATTTTAAGTGTCATATACAAGGATTCTGTAGGAGCCAGTTAATGAAAGAACAATGAATGAAAGCATAAACAAGAAGACAGAAAGGCCAGCTTAGTGATGAAAGTAAGCTTTAAATTAACCCCAAGACTTTCTAAAACTTCTGGGTTTATCCTCTCAATTAACCTGTTGAACCTATGAACAGACTTAAGTTAGTTGTATATTTTCTAGTTACCTTTTATTTCTCTTCCCATTTCTGTATTTTGTTTTGTTTTTTGTGGTTGTTGTTGTAATTTTGTCTTGACGTTATCAATTTCAGTGTAGAGTTAGATCGTTTTAATCATTAGATTATAGTAGACATTCGTCAAAGGCGAGATTTTAGAAGGTGAGAATAGATACTGGCTGAGACTAAAACCATATTTTTATTCTTGTTTAGATTTGGATTTTACAGACATTTTCATTTTGGCTCATTCGCCATAACAGGCTTTCATTTTAACCAGTAACTTCCTTGTCTCTGCACTACCTCGGATCTGCTATAAAATAAACCCTGATTCTCATACCACCCGTTCACCTGCACGGTTTCATGCTTCAGGTGTGGTGATCCTGACAGCCCTGTCTTTCCTCACATCAACCTGCCCTTTTCTGCCCTCCTGTCAGTCATCAGTCAGCTCTCACCGCCTGCATGAAGCTCCGGAAAAGCGCGTCCAGCAACATCAGTTTCCACGGCTCGCTAACTCCGCTCGGTAGCGGCAGGTAGACGTAGTAGGCGGCCGCTGACAGCAGCACGGCTCCGGCCAAACCGAGCCTCATCGCGTCCACGGTTGAAACGAGATTAACCCTCCCACACGGTCCGGAGCGGTTGCTGCCTACGCCAGAGATCGACGAGAATGGGAGGAATGACCCCGGCTTCAAAATTAAAGCTCTATGCAGAGAGCATGGATCTTTTCACAAAGATAGGACGTTACGCTGGAAACATACATCTTATTTTGAAATGCTTCCTAAGGAAGTAACTTAAGAATTTCGTAACATTGTTGCATTTGGGAAATGTAGTCCGTTTGAACTCCGATGGTAAACCGAAATAAAATGCTGAAATAAAACTGCGACATTTTGACAAATTTAAATTCAAATATTTGCTTTTCGTGTCAGTTTTGATCAGATTTATAGCTATATTTGCAAACATTTTAATCTAAACGTTAAATAGAAATGTCAATTTATTAAGTATGAATATAAATTAAAATAGTAAATCCAAATATGACATTATGAAAATATTTATGTAAAATATGTAGGAAATTTAAAAAAAATAACAGAAATTGTGACGTGTAAATAAAAGTCATATACTGTTAATATAAATAAACAATTTGAATTCTTAAATATAAAGTATAAATTTTAAATCACAATTTGAAAGTAATCTCTGCATTTTACAAATATAATTTTTTATAGTTAAATGTAAATATTAAATGCATATTTTAAATTTAACATGTTTGTATTAAAAATAATGTAAATATAAAAATATTACTGTAAACATTAAAAGTTTGTTTTAATAATTAAGTGATGACTCTAAATACCGAAATTTAAATGTTGTTGATGTTGTGTTTTTATTTGTTCACAATGGTAAATAAAATATTTAAAATATCAAATAAAATTAAATTAAAAATAAATATGCATTAAAATTAAATGTCAATTTATTAAAATACTGATTTAAAAAACAAATAGATATTAGATATAAAAAATATATTAAATATAAATATTAAAAAATCTGAACACTACGCAGGTCTGCTTCATTTCAAACAACCCTGATAAAACATTTGAAGAAAGCTGAACTAAAGGCTGGCAGAGTGTTGCTTAAATCTGCCGGCAGTGCCTCATTGTTCTTCGCTGGTTTCTTAATTAGCTTCACCTGGCTTCAAGTAGTCACACAGCTGGCCAATTAAGCAAGAAGGTAAGAAAATAAAGTTTTGCAAAGAGTTTTGCTGACTCACTGTCTGTTCATTAGTTTCTAGGTCCATAGTTTGGTAGCAGCTGACAGAAGTGTCTGTCTTTGCTGCTTCCTGTAGCTGAAGCTATGATGTTTATATTAAGGCAAGCCTTAAAGAAGTTTTTTTTTTTTTAAGATAAATCAAACATATTTTTAATGTCACTATTAAAGCTTATAATCTCTTTTATGTCTAGATGGTTGCTGTTGTTCTTGCTAGCTGTCAAAAGTCATCAAGAAAATGGTAAGCAAATAAAATTTGATAATTTTATGCACCAACATTTTTGTCTAACATATTCCAATGTTCTCTCACAGATCAAGAATTACCCCATACGGATGATCAACTGGATTTAAGCGTTTACTTTAAAAATGAGACATTAGGGACCAGTGGGAAACTTGATAACTATAATTCAACCTTGAATGAGAGTAACTACAACACAACAGTAACAGTGGATTATCAGCCTGAAGCTGAAATACTGGCACAAAACAGGTCTTTGCCAGATCTCCAGTATTCATTAAGTACTACTGAACCTCCACTAAAAGAAGCGGAGTCTGGTTTGCAGGTACAGGTGCTCCAACAACAGCGTAACTTCTCATCCAGGCAGTCACAGGAGCCCCAGGTGCCGCCACCTACCTCCCCACCCAGTGAGACTACCTGCCCATCACAGGTGCTCTTGCAGGTGCCAATGCCGCGTAGTCCTCCACTTTGGCAGCTGGAGGTACCACAGAAGCCCCGTTCTCCACTCAACCGGCTGCTGGTGCCTAAGGTGTCCCAGGTATCCCCAGAGTTCTACTCTCCATCTGAACAGCTGTGGGTGCCAGAGGAGCCTGGTTCATCACACCAGCAGCTGGATTTAATCCAAATGCATGAATCCCCTCTCCAACAGCTACAATTTGCAGAGGTGCGCCAGCAGCCTAGAGCTGAACTCAAATGGGCGCAGGTGGCTCAGGCACCCCAGCAGCCTGGTTCGGCCCTAAAGTGGCAGCAGGTACCCCGGCCAAGTATCCGGCTCCAGCAGCCGCAAATGGCCCAGTGGCCCCAACGGCCACCCTACCAGCTCCTGATCCCTCGCTACCAGGCCAAGTACTCACATTACCGGCCCATGATATCCCGTTACCAGGAAAGGCTGCTAGGACACCGACCCAAGACTCCGCTCTTTCGGATCAAGCATCTTCGACACCCCCAGCAGATCAGATATACACGTTAGCAAATTGGTTTTTCAAGCAGCCTAATACAAAATATGATCCAAATTTTATTTTTATTTTTTTTCTCTCCCCTCAAATTTTGTAATTAAACTGTCTCCGCTGGGATGTCATAAAAGTAGGCGGGGCAACATCGGGGGACTTTTGTGTTTAATATGAATTTCTTTCCGGCACAGCAGCTAATAAGCATGTGGCAGCAACACTAAGAACAACAATGGGGAAGGTTATCTAGTGACACCTCTAAGATCATCCAAGAGTTCAGATGTTACTTTCCTGAACTCACGATTTCTGTTTTAGGCACTGCAACATTGAAACACTGTTCTGACCTTTCAAAGTAAAATACAGCTGGTGCTATAATTATTTTGCTATGTGTCTATTTATTTGTTGAAAAGCTCAATATCTAGTTTAGCGTTAAGCTAAACTAAATCCCTATATTATCCCCTATATTGTTACACCATCTTTGACAAAGGCTGCCAGCATTATGTGTGCCCCAAAAGGGTTTTTGCAACATTTCTATTGAACATATCTTAAAAATTCCATTCCACAGCACATCTACTCCCTTACACTCAGAAGTCTAAGAACTGCTTAACAGGACATGACCTGTTGTCTTTAAAACATTGGATCAAAGTAGATACTGTTCACCTGGCAGACCTTTATTGTGTTTCAATGTGTTATCTAGGAGTGTGCAAAGTTCACAGGGTTTTTTTCTTAGACGTTGGTGCTTTCTGCTTCAGTAAACTTTATTGTAACTCTAATAATGCAGCTTTTACAATCCCCTCCACTAGAGGAAGCGCTACTCCACAAACGTTGGTTAAATATAATATAAGACATCTGATTCACATTTCAGTGGTACCAATTTAATTTGCATGAAGAACATTTAGAACATTATATTCCTACTCCTAATTATGCATCTATGGTTCATAGATGTAGTGAAGGGCATCATTGGTGGGACAGAAGGGAATAGAAAGGGTAGGGTGAAATCGAGGCAGATGATCAGCTGTGGTAACCTGTAAAGGGAGCAATCAAAACAAGAAGAAAGGCTTCACGTTTATACGAATAGTAAGAATCCACCTTCTCTTTGGAAGTTAGGATTTGGTCAAAGATGTAAAACAAAATGTATACCACTTCTCAGTGTTGGGGGGTCAGCAGGCTTTCTTTTCTAAGCTATATGATATTCTTAAACTTTTGCAATAAATGAAATAAAGGAGATTTTTAGACTAGTACACTTATTTAATGTGTTGTTTATGTTTGTTAAGCTAAACCTACTTTTTAATGTTTGTAGCAAAGGAATTTCCAAACTTTGCAATGATTTTATTGATAGAAATCATGTTGATATAGACATAAAGCCAGTGGCGGAATACTTCTGTCAGCTGCACATGTATTCTTTTAGCAGAATTAACCATCATAATTTAAACTCATGCTATTTGGAAATCCAGTGAAAATATTTAGGCTTCTTTAAGAACAAACATCTAAACCAATCAGCAGCTCCAAAAAAATTCAGCTGCAGGTTTTTCACATTTAAGTCATCTGAACAGCATCTGCACAATGGAAGCTGCTGAAAAAGAGTTGCAAAATACCTCAAGGTCCTTTCCTGGGCTGTGTCCCAATTTAGGGTCTGCACCCTTGAAGTACGCACACTACACGTACTACGTACGGCGCGTACTATAAGTACGAGAAGTGCGGAAGTGAGAGGCTTGTGAAATGGGACGGTCTAGCCCTTCGTTGCGCTGTTCAGGTTGCCTAGCAACCATGATACTAACCGCGAGATACCTTACATACAGCTTTGTTTGACAGAAATGAAGGAGAAAAATGTTTTGTCATGACATCACTTTGATTAGTTGAGTATCTGAGGCTGAGGCCACGGGACTGTAAAACATGATTGTTGAGCTTCATTTCTGTACTGAACAGTCATTTAAGATTAGTTAGTAAATAACAATTAGCTAATGTTGTTCATGAGACTAAAATCATCTCACTGTGGTAATGTAAATATAATATGGCCAATATTATATTATTGTCAGATTATTATGATATATATATATATATATATATATATATATATATATATATATATATATATATATATATATATATATATATATATATATATATATATATATATATATATATATATATATAGATAGATATATATATATATATATATATATAGGCTTTAAAACCAAGTTAACGCTGTAAGTACAAACATCACTAATGTCACACAACTTTGCCAACATGTGGCCAACAGCAATGTTTTAATGTTCTTCGTTATTAAACATTCGCACATAATTAAGTGACGTCATATTCAGTACTTACTTTTGACAGTTCACTCTTCGGCCGCTCCCTTCTGCCGTATTTTGCGGCAAAATTATCCACACCCACCGCCGCGCTATGAATTGTGGGATATATGGGACCACGAAGCGTGCACCGGACCACGCTTGATAATTGGGGAAATCGACGGCGCATTTGGAGTATGCATTTGAAGTACACTTCGAATTGGGACAGCCGTCGTCGTGTGGCGGTGACGTAACCGCACTTAAAATGCGTACTTCAAGCGTGCAGACCCTGAATTGGGACACAGCACTGGTGTCATAGTGAGCTTAATCTGCTCTGAAGTAGGAACACCTGTGGTCACTTAATCAACAAGATAAGGGGTAAACCTTTTAAAGATTTTCGAGAGCTCAGGTTCTTTTGCTGGTCTCCTGGTTTGGTAGCAGCTGACAGCAGTAGCTGCTGGGTTTGTGGGTTCTTGCTGCTGAAGCCATGAGGTTTTCATTAAGGCAAGTACTAAATAGGTTTCTATGAAGCTAAAAGTTTTCAGTTAGAGCTCACAGACACTTGTTTTCTTTAGATGGCTGTTGTTGTTGCTACTTCTCACTGTTGGAAGTCATCAAGCAGACTGTAAGCAAGTTAAATTGCATCACTGGTTAATTGCATAGATTAAATATTCTTAAAGGTTAACAAACTGCTTTTTGCTGGATACCAACCAGATTCAGGCAGTCGTTACCCCAGAGGGAATGCTTCATGGCGCAGCGAGTCAAATGCTGTTCATACTTTAACCCTGAATGCAAAGGCAAGTGATCCTGGCACAACAGTGAATCTAACCGTGCAAGTCTCTGCCTGATAACTAGTTTTATGCACACCCTCAAATGTCACAGGTAGCGAAGTCTGGTTTGCAGTCACGGGTCCCCCAGCAGCAGCATCAACCTCGGGCACCCATTCAGCGTGTATGCCGGCACAGCTCAAAGGGTTTATGCCTTCCCCAGAAGGCCCAGCAGTTCACCAGTGCACCACAGCGTCCCCGACAGCAGGTTGACTCCCTATCTTGGGGAACTCAGCCAAAGTGTAAGCCTTCCTGCCAGCCCAAGCACTTCTGCCGATCCAAGGAGCCTCGGGTGTCCCACCAGCTTGGTTCTCCACTCAGGCTGCCTGGTTTCCTGCCCCAGTGGCCCCAGTGGCCTGACCGTCCACTTTACCAGCATCAGAGACCTCACTATCAGGCCAAGTGGCCACTAGACTCACTCCAGATGCCTCAGTACCATGCAAAATGGCCACACTACCAGCCTTACTACCAGTCCAAGCATCCACACTACATGACTGTGTTGCCCATCTACAGGGGCAAAGTTATTGGTCTACCCAGCAAGTAACTCCAGTATCCCCACCAGGTGAGTTACTTCTAGAAAGTAAAACTTTTTAAACAGTGTGGGTGAGCTCTTCTTACTGGCTGAGTAACAGGAGTGAATTTTAAGTGGGATTTATTTCTTTCAGGCACAGAACGTGGTGCTAATGTAATAGCTACACAAAGGGACCAATGGGCATAGTGATGGAAACGATTGAGATAACTGGTTTTCAATGGCCTTTATTCGTGAATGTTTTCTCTTACGCACAGCAATGTTGAGCCTTCTGAATCATTGTACGGACCTTTCCAATTAAAATAACTTTCATCTTGACTCTGTAAGCATTTATTGAATGATTTGGTAATAAAGTTTGACAAGATGTGTATGATGCCGACACAATGCTATCCTTTTGTTAAGAGTTACAATTTGTAGAAACTTGTATACAAAGCAGATTGAAATTTTACACTGCAAATAAGAGATGCTGTGGAAGAGCTCTCCTCAAAGATAAATACTAAGGATTAAATACAGAGTGGTTTATAAACAGTGTGAAAGGTGACTAAAAATACTTGGTGCATCATGGGAATCCCCCAGAAACTATTGCAGCGTAACAAAGGGAGTTTTTTTTTTATTTTGTTTTTTTTGGTTCACCTGATCCAGCCCCAACTATATGCTATAACAGACATTTTAAGCCTATTTTTAAAAGTAGAGATGGGGTCTGTCTCCTAAATCCAAATTTGAAGGTGGTTCCACAGAAGATGCACCTGGCAGCTGAAGACTCTGCCTCCTGTCCTACTTTTGAATACTCTAGGAACCACAAGATTCTTTGTCACATACATTGTCATATAAGTACAACAATGAAATGTTCTGAACTGCTCCTTTGATCAAGACTTAAACAATAAATAAGTTTAAACTCTGGAAATGTACATTGTGCAAATGGAATGTTAAAGTGCTTTCTGCCTTATTAGCATGGCAATTTATTGACAGAGCAGTGCAAGTAGAGTAACCAGTGTAATGTACAACAGCGACCAGGGTAATATAAACATAAACGGTGTAGCAGCGTGTGATATAACCAATCAGATATGACAGTGAAAGTTGTGGAATGGGACAAAAGGTCCTAGGACTTGGCCTGAGGCTAGAAGTTCACTGATAGTGGGGAAACCTGCAAGTAAGTCAGTGGTCTCAGAGTGCAGTACTTGTCTCTGAGACCACTGACTTACTTGCAGGTTTCCCACTATCAGTGAGCACCAATAGAGCACATGTGCTCTATTGGGGTGATGCAGTACTATAAGGTCTTTAAGATAAGATGGGGGGGCTGATTATTCAAGACCTTGTATGTGAGGAGCAGGATTTTAAATTCGATTAACAGCGAGGCAAGGAAGAGAAGAGAAAACACGGATCTCTCTAGACCGTATCAGTGCTCTTGCTGTGGGTTTTGGATAAACTGAAGGCTACCTGCTGCTCTCTGGCAGGTAGCTCCATGCCCTCCTGGGTTTTAAATGCACCTTAGAACACACATACATCAACACTACAATGAGCGGGTGGAGGGAGGTTAGGAGTCTTCTCTCACCCTCGTTCTCTGCTTCCTGCTGGAGCAGGGGGGCTAGGAGGAGGAGTTGGCCGTCCGACTGGGATCCGGAATGTGGGGCCTCCCTGCTGCTGCGGAGTCGGGGCGGTCTGCTTCTCCCCACCGCAGGGAAAAGGGTAACACAACCTGGGTCTGGGTGCAGTTCCCCCCTCCAGGGGCAAGGGTACCTAGACCCGGTTCGTAGAGTACGCTTGGGGAGTGTGATTGTGTGTACAGCGTCTCTTTATGTCTGTCTCCACGTTGGTTGAGTGTGGAGTAAGTGCATATGAGAGCATGAGGGTGGGAATGGATGTTTGTATCTGTGTGTGCCTGTATGTCTGTGTCTATATGTCAGGTTGGGTATCAGATGCCACCTCTCTGAGGACAGCTCAGGCCCTCCAAGGTTTGGAGGCCTATCTCCCCCCACCACTTCCCCTGCCGGGGGCGGACTCCCTCAGACATCGGTGCGTTGGTGGTTCTTTGTGTCCGGGGGTGGGCGTCCGGGTACACACCGGCTCACTCCTTGGCGGCTGCTTATCGGGGCCTGGAGCCTGGGGCTCGCTTGGGCCACCTCGGAGGTGGGGTGCCCCCGGCCTCTCGGCCTGGGGCTCGGTCACTCAGGCACAGCTGGCTGCCGGCGGAGCTCACGGGCACGTCACTGCAGCCCCCCCTGGCTTCTGCTCCGTGGCTGCTGGGTGACCCCTCATCTGGGACTCTCCTCAGCTCTTTCTGGGACAGTGGCGCGGCTGCCCCTCTGTTGGTCTTCCTTGGTCTCTTGTGTTCTGGGGGCCTCTGGATGTCTGGAGTTTTGATCTCCTCCATACCTGCTTCATGCCCTGGAGGACGGGGCAGTGGCCCCCCACACCCTCTAGCAGATCATTACATGAGGGAACCTTTTAAGAAAACAAGCGCGTCCATGCTCACAGGTGTACACACGGGTGATCACACACACAAACTACACCCTTTTTGGCTCCTACCTCAATGCACACTGTGCTGTCGATCTTACGTGCTGCACAATAATGTTTAATATTTAGTAGTTACTGTCATATTCCCATATATCATTGTGATGTGGTTTATTGTATTACTCTCGTTTTCTTCTGCTTGTTTTCTTTTTTCTTTCTCAACAGGTGATCCAGGTGATCGATATATGTATTTATTTTTTTATTTATTTATTTATTTTCTTCTGCTTATTCTGTTGGTTTTTGTTTTTTGCCCTTCTCCCCCGTCCCTCTTCTCAACTGTCTTTCTTTCCCTCTTTCTTTCTCCCTTTTCTTTCCCCCAGTCAAATCTGTCCCGTATTCAGCAAGTGAAAATAAAATAAAGAATAAAAGGTGAATCAAATGGACCATTACGGCAAAGCTGGGATGGTCAATTTGGTAAAGAAAAACCGTTGGGCATCTTTCTTCGCCTTTAGACAATAATTCTGATGGCAAAAGAGCCAAACGGGACAGGCAAAAAAAAAAAAAAAAAAAAAAAAACTGAAGGCTTTTAAGGGAGGTTTTTGTTTTTTGTTTTTTTTCTTCTTACATCCTGATAATAATAAATTTCAGTAGTCCACCCCAGAAGTAATAAATGCATGAACTAGTTTTTCAGTGTCACTCTGAGATGGGACAGTTTTAATTTTAGAGATGTTGTGCAAATGGAAGAAAGCAGTCATAATTGTTTAATATGTGCATTGAAGGACATGTCCTGGTCACACTTCACTCCAAGATTCCTCACAGTGTTACTGGAGGCCAAGGTAATGCCATCCAGAGTAAGAATCTGGTTAGATACCATGTTTCTAAGATTTTCAGGACATAATACAATAACCTCAGTTTTATCTGAATTAAGAAGCAGAAAGTTAGACGTGATTGACGTCTTTGTCTTTAAGACATTCCTACAGCTTATCTAAATGGTTTGTGTTATCTGGCTTCGTGGATAGATAAAGTTGGGTGTCATCTGCAGAGCAGTGAAAATGTATACTATGCCTCCTAATAATACTGCCTAAAGCAAGCACATATAACGTAAACAGAATTGTTTCTAAGACAGCTGATTCAGATAGGTCAAGATATGTTTTTTTACTTAAAGGTTTAACAACTGCAAGCTTGAAGACCTATGGTACTAGTGGCCTATTAGTAGAGATAGGCTGACATATTTAAGATTGAGGCATTAATTAATGGAAGGACTTCTCTGAGCAGTGTTGTGGGAAAGGGGTCTTTGGGTTTCTGCATACATCCTTGTATGTATGATGCTTTGATGAATATGTTTTATCCTCTTAAAGCTCTTGAGAAATAATTCATTTTTAAGGGCCCCCAAACAACAAGAACTAGTTAAAACACAGTTTATAACAATAAATACCAGAATAATGGTGATCAAAAACTAGTAATTGACTATAAATAAACAGAATAATTTAGTTATAATTATATTATTTATATGTTATGTGTTTGTGTACTTTCTGCCCAGTTTGACCCATTTAGCAGAAGTCAGCCTGTTTAAGGCTCTGATATCTATTCTGTGTGACTTAAAGCAGTTATGACATGGTCTGATTTTCTCACCCAATAAAGGAATATTCAATATATCAGTCTACTCTTCATTCTATCAGAAACAGTTTACACAGGTGGTACATTTTCTTTTTACACATATATGTAAGCATTGAGCCAAATTTAATAATGGCAACAAATTAAACAAACAATATTTGTCTCATATATAATACATCTATATATACACTGTCACAGCAACTTGAATCTTTACTGAAGCTCAGTATTTGACACAGAGTTCAAACTCACTGCTGTAATGACTAATAATGATTAATATAATAACTATAATATTGGCCATATTATATTTGCATTTCGAGCAGCCTTCGAATTGGGACAGCCTTTGCCGTCGCTGTGACGTAATCAGCTATAAAGTGCGGCCTTTAAGGCTGCAGACCCTGAATTGGGATACAGCCTGTTTCCCCAAAATCCTTTTCTGGTTTCCTAATTAGCTACACCTGCATACAAACAATCACACCTGAGTCCAATTAACCACCCATGACAGAGAGGAAAAATTTTTAAAAGGGCTGCACTGGCCTTGCTGTGTTTTTCAGCTTCTTGATTTGGTAGCAGCTGACAGAAGTGGCAGAGTTTGCTGCTTCCTGCAGCTGAGACCATGAGTTTTCTATTAAGGTAAGCTTTTAAAACTGTTTTTACTAATATCTGTATCCAACCATTTCTTAAGTTGTGTTATTAAAGCTTAGTCATTTTGGTATTTTGTCTAGATGGTGGATGCTGTTCTTGTTAGTTGTGGGAGGACCTCAAGCAAATGGTAAGCAAACACACCATTGCATTTTGTAGACTTAAATTTTTGCTTAAAAGCCTATAACACTGTCCCTTTTGAAAAACCTGCAGATCAGAAGGTGCCTGTTGCAGATGATCAATTGGATTTAAGTAGTCTTAACTCTGGGAATGACACTTCGCATGGTAGTGAGACGTTTGGAAATCATACCTCGCCCTTGAATGCAAAAAGCCACAACACAACTATGTCCTCCTCTAACCAGTATCACCCTGAATCTGAAACCCTAAAACAGAATGGCTCTGTGTCCAAAGAACCAAAGCCTGATGTTCAGCCCCTACCAAATCTACAGGCATCTCAACTACGTCAGTGCAAACCCAAGCAGTCACAGGTGCCCCAGCAACTAAAAGCTTCCTGCCTACCCAAGAAGCAGCCTTCATGCCGACCCTGTACACCCCAGGGGCCTAGCTGCCGGCCCTGCCCGCACAAGGAGCAGTCTGCCTGCCGGACTTGCCCAACCCTGAGCTGCCAGGTAAAGCAGCCCCAAAAGCCAGAGTCGTCAGAGCATGTTGGTAAGCCAGGACTGCATCAGCCTCAGGTGCATCCACCCAATGTGCCTCAGGTGAGCAACCAGACTGTTTTGCATCCACCCAGTGTGCCTAAGGAGAGCCAGCAGACTGTTTTGCATCCACCCAGTGTGCCTCAAGTGAGCAAGCAGACTGTTTTGCATCCACCCAGTGTGCCTAAGAAGAGCAACCAGACTGTTTTGCATCCACCCAGTGTGCCTCAAGTGAGCAAGCAGACTGTTTTGCATCCACCCAGTGTGCCTAAGGAGAGCCAGCAGACTGTTTTGCATCCACCCAGTGTGCCTAAGAAGAGCAAGCAGACTGTTTTGCATCCAACCATTGTGCCTCAGGAGAGCCAGCAGACTGTTTTGCATCCACCCAGTGTGCCTAAGAAGAGCAACCAGACTGTTTTGCATCCACCCAGTGTGCCTAAGGAGCGCAACCAGACTGTTTTGCATCCACCCAGTGTGCCTCAGGAGAGCCAGCAGACTGTTTTGCATCCACCCAGTGTGCCTCAGGTGAGCAAGCAGACTGTTTTGCATCCACCCAGTGTGCCTCAGGTGAGCAAGCAGACTGTTTTGCATCCACCCAGTGTGCCTAAGAAGAGCAACCAGACTGTTTTGCATCCACCCAGTGTGCCTAAGGAGCGCAACCAGACTGTTTTGCATCCACCCAGTGTGCCTAAGAAGAGCAACCAGACTGTTTTGCATCCACCCAGTGTGCCTCAGGTGAGCAACCAGACTGTTTTGCATCCACCCAGTGTGCCTAAGAAGAGCAAGCAGACTGTTTTGCATCCAACCATTGTGGCTCAGGAGAGCCAGCAGACTGTTTTGCATCCACCCAGTGTGCCTCAGGTGAGCAAGCAGACTGCTTTGCATCCACCCAGTGTGCCTCAGGTGAGCAAGCAGACTGCTTTGCATCCACCCAGTGTGCCTCAGGTGAGCAACCAGACTGTTTTGCATCCACCCAGTGTGCCTAAGAAGAGCAACCAGACTGTTTTGCATCCACCCAGTGTGCCTCAGGAGAGCCAGCAGACTGTTTTGCATCCACCCAGTGTGCCTCAGGTGAGCCAGCAGACTGTTTTGCATCCACCCAGTGTGCCTCAGGTGAGCCAGCAGACTGTTTTGCATCCACCCAGTGTGCCTCAGGTGAGCCAGCAGACTGTTTTGCATCCACCCAGTGTGCCTAAGAGCAACCAGACTGTTTTGCATCCGCCCAGTGTGCCTCAGGTGAGCCAGCAGACTGTTTTGCATCCACCCAGTGTGCCTAAGAAGAGCAAGCAGACTGTTTTGCATCCACCCAGTGTGCCTAAGAAGAGCAACCAGACTGTTTTGCATCCACCCAGTGTGCCTAAGAAGAGCAACCAGACTGTTTTGCATCCACCCAGTGTGCCTAAGAAGAGCAACCAGACTGTTTTGCATCCACCCAGTGTGCCTAAGAAGAGCAACCAGACTGTTTTGCATCCACCCAGTGTGCCTAAGAAGAGCAACCAGACTGTTTTGCATCCACCCAGTGTGCCTCAGGTGAGCCAGCAGACTGTTTTGCATCCACCCAGTGTGCCTCAGGAGAGCCAGCAGACTGTTTTGCATACACCCAGTGTGCCTCAGGTGAGCAACCAGACTGTTTTGCATCCACCCAGTGTGCCTAAGAAGAGCAACCAGACTGTTTTGCATCCACCCAGTGTGCCTCAGGTGAGCCAGCAGACTGTTTTGCATCCACCCAGTGTGCCTCAGGAGAGCCAGCAGACTGTTTTGCATCCACCCAGTGTGCCTCAGGTGAGCAACCAGACGGTTTTGCATCCACCCAGTGTGCCTCAGGTGAGCCAGCAGACTGTTTTGCATCCACCAAGTGTGCCTCAGGTGAGCCAGCAGACTGTTTTGCATCCACCCAGTGTGCCTCAGGTGAGCAACCAGACTGTTTTGCATCCACCCAGTGTGCCTCAGGTGAGCCAGCAGACTGTTTTGCATCCACCCAGTGTGCCTAAGAAGAGCAACCAGACTGTTTTGCATCCACCCAGTGTGCCTAAGAAGAGCAAGCAGACTGTTTTGCATCCACCCAGTGTGCCTAAGAAGAGCAACCAGACTGTTTTGCATCCACCCGGTGTGCCTAAGAAGAGCAACCAGACTGTTTTGCATCCACCCAGTGTGCCTAAAGTGAGCAACCAGACTGTTTTGCATCCACCCAGTGTGCCTAAGAAGAGCAACCAGACTGTTTTGCATCCACCCAGTGTGCCTCAGGTGAGCAAGCAGACTGTTTTGCATCCACCCAGTGTGCCTAAGAAGAGCAAGCAGACTGTTTTGCATCCACCCAGTGTGCCTCAGGTGAGCAAGCAGACTGTTTTGCATCCACCCAGTGTGCCTCAGGTGAGCAACCAGACGGTTTTGCATCCACCCAGTGTGCCTAAGAAGAGCAAGCAGACTGTTTTGCATCCACCCAGTGTGCCTAAGAAGAGCAACCAGACTGTTTTGCATCCACCCAGTGTGCCTCAGGTGAGCCAGCAGACTGTTTTGCATCCACCCAGTGTGCCTCAGGAGAGCCAGCAGACTGTTTTGCATCCACCCAGTGTGCCTCAGGTGAGCAACCAGACGGTTTTGCATCCACCCAGTGTGCCTAAGAAGAGCAAGCAGACTGTTTTGCATCCACCCAGTGTGCCTAAGAAGAGCAACCAGACTGTTTTGCATCCACCCAGTGTGCCTAAGAAGAGCAACCAGACTGTTTTGCATCCACCCAGTGTGCCTAAGAAGAGCAACCAGACTGTTTTGCATCCACCCAGTGTGCCTAAGAAGAGCAACCAGACTGTTTTGCATCCACCCAGTGTGCCTCAGGTGAGCCAGCAGACTGTTTTGCATCCACCCAGTGTGCCTCAGGTGAGCAACCAGACGGTTTTGCATCCACCCAGTGTGCCTAAGAAGAGCAACCAGACGGTTTTGCATCCACCCAGTGTGCCTAAGAAGAGCAACCAGACGGTTTTGCATCCACCCAGTGTGCCTAAGAAGAGCAACCAGACTGTTTTGCATCCACCCGGTGTGCCTAAGAAGAGCAACCAGACTGTTTTGCATCCACCCAGTGTGCCTAAAGTGAGCAACCAGACTGTTTTGCATCCACCCAGTGTGCCTAAGAAGAGCAACCAGACTGTTTTGCATCCACCCAGTGTGCCTCAGGTGAGCAAGCAGACTGTTTTGCATCCACCCAGTGTGCCTAAGAAGAGCAAGCAGACTGTTTTGCATCCACCCAGTGTGCCTCAGGTGAGCAAGCAGACTGTTTTGCATCCACCCAGTGTGCCTCAGGTGAGCAACCAGACGGTTTTGCATCCACCCAGTGTGCCTAAGAAGAGCAAGCAGACTGTTTTGCATCCACCCAGTGTGCCTAAGAAGAGCAACCAGACTGTTTTGCATCCACCCAGTGTGCCTAAGAAGAGCAACCAGACCGTTTTGCATCCACCCAGTGTGCCTAAGAAGAGCAACCAGACTGTTTTGCATCCACCCAGTGTGCCTAAGAAGAGCAACCAGACTGTTTTGCATCCACCCAGTGTGCCTCAGGTGAGCCAGCAGACTGTTTTGCATCCACCCAGTGTGCCTCAGGTGAGCAACCAGACGGTTTTGCATCCACCCAGTGTGCCTAAGAAGAGCAACCAGACGGTTTTGCATCCACCCAGTGTGCCTAAGAAGAGCAACCAGACGGTTTTGCATCCACCCAGTGTGCCTCAGGTGAGCCAGCAGACTGTTTTGCATCCACCCAGTGTGCCTCAGGTGAGCAACCAGACTGTTTTGCATCCACCCAGTGTGCCTCAGGTGAGCAACCAGACTGTTTTGCATCCACCCAGTGTGCCTAAGAAGAGCAACCAGACTGTTTTGCATCCACCCAGTGTGCCTAAGAAGAGCAACCAGACTGTTTTGCATCCACCCAGTGTGCCTAAGAAGAGCAAGCAGACTGTTTTGCATCCACCCAGTGTGCCTAAGAAGAGCAAGCAGACTGTTTTGCATCCACCCAGTGTGCCTAAGAAGAGCAAGCAGACTGTTTTGCATCCACCCAGTGTGCCTAAGAAGAGCAACCAGACTGTTTTGTATCCACACCATCTACCAAGTCTCCCTCAGGTGAAGCAGCAGATTGGTTTGCATCCACCCAGTCTCTCTCAGGTGACCCAGCAGTCTCATTTGCCTCCACACCATCTACCAAGTCTCCCTCAGTCGAAGCAGCAGACTGGTTTACATCTACACTTTCAACTTCAGGTACCCCAGCAGACTGGTTTGCATTCACACTCTCTGCCTCTGGCAACGCAGCAGAAGGGTTTCCCACCCCTGCATCCTCAGCCACCACAGGGCCCCATCTTTCTGCCCCAGCACCCTCATCCACAGGTTCCCCAGCAGGCTGCCTTTCTGCCCCAGCACCCCCATCCACAGGTACCCCAGCAGACTGGTTTGCATTCACACTCTCTGCCTCTGGCAACGCAGCAGAAGGGTTTCCCACCCCTGCATCCTCAGCCACCACAGGGCCCTGTCTTTCTGCCCCAGCACCCCCATCCACAGGTTCCCCAGCAGACTGGTTTGCATTCACACTCTCTGCCTCTGGCAACGCAGCAGAAGGGTTTCCCACCCCTGCATCCTCAGCCACCACAGGGCCCTGTCTTTCTGCCCCAGCACCCTCATCCACAGGTTCCCCAGCAGGCTGCCTTTCTGCCCCAACACCCCCATCCACAGGTTCCCCAGCAGACTGGTTTGCATTCACACTCTCTGCCTCTGGCAACGCAGCAGAAGGGTTTCCCACCCCTGCATCCTCAGCCACCACAGGGCCCTGCCTTTCTGCCCCAGCACCCCCATCCACAGGTTCCCCAGCAAGCTGTCTTTCCATCCCTGCACCCCCATTCACAGGTGCACCAGCAAGCAGTCTTCCCACCCCTGTACCTCCATCCGCAGGTGCCCCAGCAGGCTGCCGTTCTGCCCCTGTACCCTCAGCCTCAGCCCATGCCTCAGCAGACATATTACCAATTCAAGCAGCTTCTGGAAGCCCAATGGCCCAAACGGCCACTCTACCAGCTCCAGGCCAAGCAGCCACGCTACCAGCCTTTCATGTCACACTACCAATCCCGATTGCCAAGCTACAGTCCCAAGGTGCCACTGTACCAGGCCAAGAAGCTTCAGCACCCCCTGCAGATCAGATACCAACCTTAATGATTTCATAGCTTCATGTCGGTAAGCCACCCACACTGGCACATGAGAAAACGAAATCGGCAAAATCAATGAATTTATTGTGGGTTTCTTTCAGGCACATCATCCTTGTTGAGGGGGAGCAGGGTATGTATAAAAACAATAAGGCAATCTAAGTTTCAGACACTACATTAAATCTATGCCTTTTATTTTAGGAACTGCAGTGTGGAACCTGCTGGACTACTGGACTGACCTTTCAAATGAACATTTAGTTTGTTTTATACTCTTGACTACTAAATGTTTTGTATGTGCTGATCCGTTTGATGCCAAGTTTCTGAGCACCTTTGAATGTTTTAAACATGAGTCTTGAGGTCTGGTTTAGCTCATTCGTTTTGTTTTTGTTTTGTTTTGTTTTTTTTGTTAAGCCTGTGCAAAAAAATAATCCACATCAGCCAACACGCCAGTGCTTTTCCCAGACTTGTAGAAATTATTTTGTAAATGGTGAAAAGCTGATACCAAACAAGTCTCTGCATTCTTTGAGAAATGAATGTTGCGTCGTAACTGTTGTGACACATGGGGATTCATGGTACCCACATCCAGTCTCTTTAAGATTTTCTCTATTTTATGATTGTGGTTAATGATTCTTAAAACTTATTTAAATGTATAAAGGTCTTAAATTAGTGCACCTGTTTAGTTTAAGCTTGGTGGGGTAGGTGGGACCAGGTGCCAAATTTCCCCATGAAGCAGCCAAACATTTAAAATGTAACTATAGGGAGGCAGCACGTGCCCAAGAAACTACTGCAATCTCCCAATTTTTTCTCAAGCTGCAAAGCTGCTGGTGTCTGCTTTCCAGGTACAGCTTAAATACTAACCAAATCTGAAAGAGCACTGGACAAAGATGGGTGTGTGATTAAAATTTGCAGATTATTTTTAATCCCTGTATTCTCACTGTAACACTGAAGATGCTTAGTTTTTGGCATTTGAACCACTGTCATCTGAACTTGTCACATTAAATTAATATAAAAAGTACTTTCTGCCATCCTGCCACTTTTTGTTTTTGTTTTTAGAAATAACATGCATGCTAGCTGCACTGCAGTGAACTTGCTGTGAGGTTTCTACCTAAATGTATTGACACCCAGGGATTCAGGCTGTTTAAACATAACTTGAATTCCTATTGAGTTAATTACTTTAGAAAGGACAAACAAATATAAGTTACATCTTGTAAGTTAGGATTTCTATTAGTTGGATAAGAGGCTGAAGAAAATGGATTCTCACACTCAATCATTTTATACAGTCTGCACTTCTGGGTGATATGCTGAAATTTGTATCTAAGGACTTCTCTAGTTCTGTCTTGCATTTTATCTAGCCATACAATCATGAGAAAATCTGAAGCCACTTGAAAATATACAAATATACACACACACTGAGCAATGGTTTGGTTTTTGTTTTTGTTTTTTTTTGGGGGGGGGGGGGTTGTTTTTGGACACTGGTAGTTTGGCAAAGAACCCACTTTACATTCATCTTTAGATACTTTACCAGCATCCTTTGCAAAACACAACTTGTTTATATTTTTGTTCAAAACAGTTTGACAAGTGAAGGTGATTCCTAAAGAGCTACTAGCTACTAGCCAGCATCTGGCCTTTCACTTGATCCACTGTTCAATAAAACCTTTATGACAAATAGTCTCAGTGGAAGAGCATCTGTCAAGAAGCCATTGTTGGGTTCTGTAGCTCAGGTGGCAGAGCAGGTCAGCCACTAATCAGAAGGTCGGTGGTTCGATCCCAGGCTGCCTCCTGGCTGCATGCCAAATATCCTTGGGCAAGATACTAACCCCATGTTTGCCTACTGGTGGTGGTCAAAGGGCCCGGTGGCGCCAGTGTCCGGCAGCCTCGCCTCTGTCAGTGCGCCCAGGGCAGCTGTGGCTACAATGTAGCTTACCATTGCCAGTGTGTGTGAATGGGTGAATGACTAAATGTAGTGTAAAGCGCTTTGGGGTCCTTAGGGACTGAGTAAAGCGCTATACAAATGCAGGCCATTTACCATTTTGTTGACAGGAAAAGGCTGGGTTATGAATGTAACATTTATTTAAAATATTTAATTCAAATTTGAGTTTTCAGAGTGGGTTTGTTTTGTTTTGTTTTCTCAGAACCAGAATCTTTGTCATTGTAGCAATGAAACTACAATAACAAAGTAGTTTTATTAGACTAAATAGAGGTGCAGTTCTGTCAGTGCAAAAGAAGTCAGTCACACAAATGAATAATCAGTATGTATCATGTATATTGTATTCTATTGTACTTGATATAGCTTTACTTTTCTTTACACACACACACCTATTTTTTTTTTTATCCCCTCGGTCATCCTCTTCAGTAGAGGGCGCACTACCGTAAAGCGTATACATAGTCGTGTTTACGTTGAACTCCTGACGAAATGATTGGCATCTTTTATCTCGAACCGCATTACAAATCCTTTATCTCTTAGCCAATCAGGTAATTACATTTAAGACATGTAGGCGGGACCAAAAGCAGCCGTTCAGACGCTCTTCATGTATCTGTCAAGTGAATTGGGTCTGTTTTTTAAAAGCCCGTGTCAACAGTTGCGTGCAAAGCTTAATTTGATATTTCCAGTTTGAAGCTGTAGATTTTGGTGTTTACTGATCTTCCCACTCAGGTAAGGCGGAATTAAATTCTCTGCTTGGTTAGCTTGGATGCTAATGCTCATTCACAGTGTGGCCGGTTGGCAGCTCATTGCTGCCACTTGCGGACGTTTTTCCTTCTGATTTGCGATAAATTCAGCGACATTATTAACGGCAGCCCTTTGTTGTGTGTCTCATCAGTGCTTCTCCCGCTAGCTTCGGTCCTCTGAGGCAAGTTTTCAGTGCTTCTGTGCTCTTATCTCCCCGCAGCGGACACCATGGGTGAGGTGGAGCTGTCCTGTCGCGCTTACGTGAAGATGTACCTGCACGCCTGCCTCTTTCCGCGCTGTAGCATCAATGGCCTGCTGTTGTCGTCCAGCCCGACAGGTGGCGCTGTTTGCGTGACTGACTGTGTCCCGCTGCTCCACTCCCACCTGCCCCTGGCTCCTATCACCCAGCTGGCCCTTACACAGGTGCTCACAGGTGTTTTTCTTCCCTCACAATTTTGTTTAATAGCACCACAGTCTGGAGCTCTGATCCTGGAGAAGCAAAAAGACCTTAAAGACTCCTCGTGATTGTTTATTGTGAAGGCATAAAACCCTGCAGTCAGATATTCTGGACCAAGCTACCAAGTTATTAAGAATTTATAACTTGCATCAGCATTAAATGAAGTTTAAAAGTGGCGGTGGGTGCTCTCCTCCTTCCAGGTGGATGTTTGGTGTTCACAGACTCAGCAGAGGATAGTGGGATATTACCAAGCCAACGCCTGCGTGTCTGATAACAAGTGGGTTTCCAGAGCTTCGTGTCACTAAAGAGGTTTTCATTTGAACCCTGTTTTTTGTTTTGAGATGCGGCAAAGCTGCACATTTAGCTTTTCGTACCTCATGCAGTAACACTTTACAGCTCAGCACATCTGTCTAGATGGGAAAACCAGCATGAAAAGGTTATTAAATAAAAAATAAAACAAGATGTAAAAGACATTTTAGTTAAAATTTTAAAAAAAATCTGAAATCATACAGAAACCTCAGTTCAGAAAAGAGATTAAAGGGCTACCTTTTGTCAGTTTTCAAGCACTAAAGTTAGCTTTGGAATGAATAAACTGGATCCTCATACATATCAAAATGATATTCTCAAGAAAAATATGGCGTCCTTCTGTAACTTTGCGGCTTTGGCGGAGGCGTGTGGTCTCAGGAGTTTCTGTTTAACATGTTTTTATGTTTTCTACTCGGCAGCCCGACACCGTGTGCGCTGAAGGTCGCCGATAAGATTGCAGAGCAGTTTGACAATGCAGTTTTATTAATGGTAAGAAAAACAGAAGTAAAATTGTTTCATCGGCTGTCTCTTACCTGCTGGTTTAACCTGGACATAGTTTTTTATTGCTGGTAAGCAGGCTTTCAGAAATAAGTTAAGCTTAGCTGTGCTGTCTGTTTAATAAAGTAGTTCAGGATGATTTTTTTCTTCTTACAGCTCGATGGCAGTAAGATGTCTCCAGACTATCGGGTTCCTCCCATCGTGTTGTACGAGCGCAAAGACTCAAGATGGATACTCAAAGACAAACACACGTAAGAGCATGAATGACCAGATCCCAGCAAACTGCACGTTTATGTGGGACACGCTGTGAAAGCTGAGCAGCACGTCTGTTTTTTATTTTTGCGCCTGAATTTTGCCTGAAAACCACACTCACCTGTCCCTTTTTTCCTCTGTCCTGTTCAGGATAATGCTGAGACAGTGGGAGGAGACTCGGGCCATAGCGAGCCAGATGATGGAGTCAGGTGATCAAACGCTATTGGTGGATTTTGACAGCCACCTGGACGACATCACAAAAGACTGGACCAATCAGAAACTTAACACCAAGATAGAGGAGCTCGCCTCGCCGGCCAACGGAAACATCTAGACTGAAGAGTAGCATCACTTTTTCTGCACAAATGTGATTTTTACAGAACAACGCACACTCGACACCGAGTTTAAGGAGACGTTTATTTTTTTCCAAGTGAACAAGGACATATATGCATAAATAACAATATTTACATCTTACTAGTTTCCCGCCCAACCCCAGAGTGTGCCTTGTGGTCCATCTCAATACCCTGCTCATTTAAAGGACACGTCCACCTTAAAGTCCTCCTCTAACACTACTACAACATATAGATATATGTTCCCCCTCTTTCCCTTAGTTTATGCATTAGTATGATTCCAGCAAACTATACATGAAACAGGATGGACAAAAGGACAAAAATGCCTTACAATACTAAAATCCTGCAGTAAATACCAAGCTAGATGAAGCTCAAAATATTTGTTTTTCATTAGGTTTGATTTAAAAGGAACTCTTAAGTTTGTGTTTTTGACTTTGGGAAGACTTAAAGTAATATATTTAAAATAAAATGGGGGGAGGGGGGGATACATCCACCCTTTAACACCGTGCAGATGTGTTTGTTATGACTTCAATGCCTCGTGCAGGCACTTATACTGTAAAGAACGGGTTAAATAGAGATGTGAACTTGAATGAAATTACAATTATAACAGTTGACCATTCAAATAAACTCCCTGTCAAAGTTTATACTGTTTAGTGTCTTTATTCTGTGTTGTTACCTTAAATCCTCAATTAAAGCGTGTTTTTGCAGCTGTTCTTGTTATTTGCTGTTCAGCAAATACTGCCAAACTTCTGCAGCAGGTGCTACAAAAATAACATGTGTCTAGAGGAAATTTCTTCTAAATCATGTTAATTTCAGGAAAGAGGAACAATGTGTTGCAAGTTCGGGAAACCTGCCTTACAACGTGTCAAACTGAGGCTGCCTTGCACTTTCAATAAGCCAAATATTCAGAGCTTCTCCTCCCTGTGTTCACTGCAGAACTTTTGTATTGAAATGTGTGTTTTGTTCTTCCTTCACAAACCCCCAAAGAAAAGCTGAAAGTTTAACTGTTAACAGGCATTTAAAATGATTCAAACGGTGCAGCTGTCTAACAGCGCACAGTCATGTGACTTGGGCGTGTTTCTCACTGTAAATGGTTAAAAAATAAATGCGCTGAATGTGATATTCCTGACTGACCTGCTCCAGGGTGACACGCTCCTCCTTTCTCATCTCCAGTTTCAGTTTTTGTCTATTAAAAGACGACCATTTAAGACACATTTGTAAAAAAAAAAAAAAGTGTACTTGTGTTTTTAACTACAAAACCCTAATGGTATAAAGGGTTGACTTGACGGCAATATAGTAAAGATAAAGGTGCTTTACAAAACAGTCTACTGAACTACTGCAGGCTATTATGATGCTTTTTTCCCCTTTGATTGTACAGTGAAACTTCTATCTAGTCTTGTGGTATAAACAATTTTCATCAACACAACTTAAGCAGCGTCTACAGTACTAAATGGCTCCACCCCCAATCCCTAACCAAAACAATAGACTTATAATATCTAAAACGACCCAGTAGTTAACGAGAGGAATTTACAGGAAGAGGATTGGTCAGCTCTGATCGGCATGCTGCTTACATCACATTCTGAGATGCACGAGGAGTATAAAAAGCTTCTAAGTGTTGGCTTACATGTAGTGTTACCAGTACACTAACTAATATCTAAAATGAAAAAGAAGGTGCACCCCAAAACTGATATTAAAGAGGACCTATTAATGCTTATTTCCAACTCTGTTTTTACTCCGGGAGCTTTGCATGATTCACAGTTCAAAATAAGTCCTATTTGTTTTACAGGACGTTTTGCAGCAGCGTCAAAAGGTGCAGTTTCTTTAATGGCCTGTTGAGGCTGCTGGTTACAAAAGGGAGTCAATCCCCGTGTTAAAACTCTCAGCTCACCTGAAAGCATAAAAACAGCCTGAGACAAAAAGTATTTTAGTCTGAATGGAAAGTTTCTCCTGTAAACGCGATCCTTTGTTCTCTTAGCATTTTTAGCATTGTTGATGCTATTGTCTGATAAAGAATACAGCCTGCTGTGAGGCACAAGTCTGTGCTACGGTTTCAGTCACTCCACCCTCTTATCCAAATGCTCCTCCCTCTTCAAGCCAGCTTTTTTTCTGATTGGCTGCGCCTCTTAAACAGCCCTCACTGGAAACAGGAGCTGCAGCTTCCTGTTTCCAGTGAGGGCTGTTTCTGTGCTAACGGTCAAAACTATGTGTGTAATATGACAGTATTGGGTAAATCTACTCTTGTAGACTTTTTTCATATGGGTTTTGACCACTGTGGCAAAAAATATGGAAAAGCAGAATAGGTCCCCTTTATATTAGTTCACCATTTGATTTCCTATTTCTCTTAAATGCTATGCATCCGTTTCTGTGCAACGTGTTTGGGCAATATGAAAAAAAACCCCAATTACCACAGAAAATAACTGCAGGTTCCTGTTTTGATATCTTATTATAATCTGTCTTAATTAGAATAATAAAAGAAAAAATTCCTTCTAGCTGTCGGATTTATAATAAGGGGGAAATGTGTCTTATTTTTCAAATGCCACCCATCAAAGTGCTTAGAAAGTCCCGCAGCCGACGCTCTCGTTGGTTGACGAAGGCACCGTGACGAGGTTCAGGGTTATTTCTCCCAGCGGGGACTGGCTGGCCAGAGACTGGAGGATGGTGATGGATTCAAAGATGGACTGAGCGTTCTGTACCTGCTGTTCTTCCCACGGTAGAGTGATCTGCAGAGGAAAGAGCAGTAAAGGCAGTTTTTACCATTTACTGAAATCAGACGGACTGAGCGTTCTGGACCTGCCGTTGTTCCCATCGTAAAGTAATCTGTAGAGGAGAGAGTAGTGAAGGTAGTTTTTGTTAGTTACTCAGATCTCCTGTGTTGGAGCTGCGGATTTCTCCACATTTAAAGGTCCCTAAAAATGAATTTGAAAACTGGTTTTAACGCTTCCCTTTCAGCTGATTGGCTTCCCCTCACAAGCAGACGGTTTGAACAGCATGTGGGGGGGTTTCTATGCCTGATATAACCAGTTATGAGGGCTAGCCCCTCTCTGACATCACAAAGAGCCAAAAATGGGGCATTCAGAGCAGTGTGAACCCTGAGCTTTTGGATGAGGAGTGTGCAAGTCCACTTGCAGGGAAGAGGGCACCAGTTAAGCACAGGTTGTTACAGAAGAATAAATAAGTTAGGTGTCACTAAAATCACATGTGAGTAACAATCGCAGCAGCTGAAGGATGATTTAAAGGAAACTCGTGTAGAAAAATGAATACTGGTGACAATTAAAGGACAAAGAAAGGAAACTTTTCTCTAGTTACAGTTTTCAATAATCCAGTGTGTGGTTTACCTGAAATTCCCTGGAAAATCCCCACCACAGAACAAACATACTGCTGAGTGTGTGTGGTTTACCTGAACAATGATCAGCTTTTTGGAAGGGTCCTCTGAGTCACTCAGCTCTTCTCCAAAACACAGGGTGAAGCCAAACTGGGGAGGCTCGCCGCCATTTGTACGGAAGTGGTCCAACTCTGATGATTGAGGAGGGAAGGGGGGCGGGTGTTTGTTAGCACTTCATGTAAGTTATCAGCTCAGGGCAACAAACAGCCCTGCAGTGAATCTTTGCTCATGACATTTAAAATCAAGATTCCAGATGGACAATTCCAACCAAAAACTAAAGTTTTTTGAAGATTGGACCTTATTATCACGAAAACTCTCTAAAATTAAAAAATAACATGCACTTAACATTGATTTTTCAGTCTTAAGCAGCGCTGCCAGATGTATAATGATGTATAATGTTTCCAAGTGTGGGAGGATTGATTGCCTGCTACGGTAAAGAAAGAGCTGAGAATGAAGGGAAAGCAGCTGATTTACTGCTCGACCTGCATTCCTACCCTCACCTATCGCTACGAGTTATTTGGGAGACGCGTATTCCCAGTGACGTACCAGCCTGTAACACCGTTCAGGAGCAGCCCTCCACTTCACGTTGCTGAAAACTGCACTATTTTTAAATGTTTTTATTTTTTCCTGTAGTCAGGTCAAGCTGCACAGAGCAGGTAAGGATCGCGACAAGTCAAACACAGAACTGAATTAGCAGCTTTTCAAAATAAAAGATCCTGAACACCCTTAGTTTAAGAACAAAGCTGTGTTGGAGACACGTAAACGGCGTTCTCCTGGAGTCAGACTAAAGCTGCTGCTGGGTATGGCATGTGTCCAAATGGGAGGATGACATGCTGCAGAGATTATGTGTATCTGCTGTGTTTGAAAGGCTTCTGCATTTCCTCAAAGGAGAGCTGGACAGGAAGAGGAAGACGTGGGCATCTCTGGTTAGACTGCTGCCCAGACGAGCACCAGGCAACGGTTTTATCCAATAACAAGACATAAGGCAATTTGATAGCAGTGTTATTATCTATCGTGAGCTAACCACGTTAGCAGTGCATTAGAGCAAAATGATCCTGGATGTCCCGTCAATTATCCAATCACAGCTGCAGACTGGCGCCAAACCATGTTTTGGTGGCAAAAACACACTTAGTTCATAAAACAGTGATGGCAATGAGTCTGTGATACTTCAGTTAATAAACACTAATTCAAAAAACTAAAGACATATTTTGATTAAAGTCCTGGTGAGTTCCTTTTTTCCTGCAGAGTACATATTAGCATTCAAGCTCTTGCTGTGATAACATCTGTGTGATAATTTGTTCTGCAGCATCTGGCAGGGCTGTTAACAAATGTCAGCACGCTCATTTCTGACTCACGTTGCTTGAAGATTTCTTTATTGAAAAGGAGCACCGGCTCTGTGTTCCTCTCCATCTTGTGCAGGTCCGGCACGGTCGTGTGCGGCCCCGTCCAGAACACCCGCCCCTGGCAGAACCTCTTGCCGTAAACTCCCTGCTGAGTGGAGGTCAGCACCACCCCTTTCTCCATGAAGGGGAGCAGGGTGAAGAGGGCCTGCAGCTCCGGACCGGCCGGCAACGTGGAGGGCGGCTCGGGTAGCGGGATGCGTGGGAACCTGGCTTTCAGGACGAGTGGCGTGGGGGGAATAGGCGAGGAGGGCAGGTACGTTATCCGCACATCGGTGCCCTGAATCTGACGTTTGAGCACCTCCTGTCCTAAATAGTAAACGGCCACATTGAAGGAGTCCTGGGCTGTAGAGATGGAGACAGAGGAGTCGTTATCTTCTCGAGACAACAAAAACACACTCGGTGTTTCACAGCAGGTCGTGACTGGGTTCATGACTCTGAACCCAGCATATCACAGCCTGCTCAGCTGTAAATGCTTTATTACCTCCTACAGGAGCGGTCACACTCTCCTCAATCCGCACGTCCAACCTGATCTCATCGACCGCTGAAGGGACAGAAAACAGTTACATCAGCGGCTTCTTTTGGTCGCCTGTGAGTTTGATTTGTTAGTTGAAATGTAAACACATGATGAAACAAGAACACAAGGTTACACTGCAGTAATCCATTTGCTTCACAATGTGTGTGTGTAGGCTTGTATGTTACTTCTTTGTGAAGTTTGTTTAGTTTTTACTGCCTTAACCCTCTCGAGGCGGGCGTTGCCGATTTGCAACAGTTAAAAACTAACAACCTGATTACCTGAGTGTTTTTACTCAGAAGTACCACTGCAGGACTTGGTTGTGCATTAGCAACAAAAGAGTTCATTTGAGCCTGAGAGGGTTAAGGAACAGCAGACCTACACAGGGTTTTATGTTTTTAGTTTCAAGCACACTGATACTTGTATACGTGCTATGACATGTGGCGTATAAATAAAATCACCCGACCCAAGGTCAGCGATTCGATTTCTCCTCGGACATGACCTGATTTCAGAGGCAGCGACAGACCTGCTCGTCCTTGAAGTGCAAATATGATTTTTACAAAGCAAAGACTGTGACTGCAGCCTCACAGGATCACAGGACTTTTAGATCCTCCGTCAAACTCAAAGCAAAGTTTTCTTAAAGTGTGAAATATGCAAACTTATTTCCACCAGTGAAAAAAAACTTTAAACCAATTTTTGTCGTTCAAAGTTTCACGTTGTTATGTCTCTCAAACTACTGATGAAATTACTTGAAACTGAGGTAAGAACTTGAAATTCGAAAATCAAAATTTTAGGTTATTGCGTGGACTCAATAACCTAAAATTTTGATTTACGAATGACAAAAAAATACTTTTTTTCCAGTGGTGTAAACAAGTTTCTGAGATAATATTTTAAAAGTGTGGGCAAGAGGCGAAGTCTTCAACAGTGTGAAATGGAGAATTAACTCATTGTTTACATTTGAGGAAGCCGGAGATCCCGATTCAACTTCTTTTAGATGGAAAAGAGAACAAACGTGAGGGGAAATCATAGGATACTCCTCGCATCGCTAACTCTATACATAAGAAAAACTCCCGATTACGAAGAAGTAATCAGATTACAAAGACAGTTAAACTCACAGTCCGTCTGAATGAAGGTGGGGCACTGAGTGGGCTCCTCCGTCTGGACGGGGCTTTCGTCGACAGACTGAGAATCAGACAAAAATTTAATCAGTATTTATGAACTTCAGTTCGGTTCACTTTAATTATGCTGTTTATGCTGCGCAGCTTTTAAGTCACTGTTAATTTGCCTCTCAGATGCTCAGATTAGCTGAGCTCCAGCAGGCAGGAAGGAATCATTACACCAACATCTATAATTCAAACTACACAGAAATGGCAAACAGCATTTGATACTGCAGGACTTTGATTCGCTATCAGATGCTCTCCTATCTCGGAGCAAACATTGAGGCTAAAATGACTCGGCATACGCCCCACATCCTATAAACCCACCAGCTGAGACGTGGCTTCTTCCCTCTTTATCTGTTTGTCATCACTGGCGTCGTCGCTGTCTGAATCGCTTCTCCTCCTTTTTGACCTCCTGGAGGCTTTTTCTCTGCTCTTCTTTACAGGCACCACCACACCTAAACGCACACAGAGGAAACACTCGTCAAGCAGCTGAAAACAATCGGCTGTTTTTACTTTTGAGTCGTTTTAAAGCTCTTCGGTCTCATTGCTTCCACGAGAATTTTACTCATTTGGCAAAATAAAAAGTCTTTGATTAAATGTCCTCACAGGAACTAGCAAACAAACAGCTCTGCAGATGTTTATTTTATTTTCCATGTAATTACCAAAATAATAGCCAAAGATTAACTCCGTCAGGCTCCGTCATGTTTGTACTTTGACCTCTGAATGGTGATGCACAGGCAGTTTATGTTTATAGCAGCTTTAAAATACGACAATAATGCAAAGTGAGTCGCACTGGTCTTCTGCAGCCCTTTAAGCGCACCACAAAATTCGTTTTACAAAGTCTCATGCTGAGAAAATGAAGAAAAGACACAGAACAGATGGATTTACTGACATTTAAATCAGTTACATGTGTTTTTGTCAGTACTTCCCCATGCTATCTCACCAGAGTGCCACCTTAATTGATGGGGAAGCATTCGATGGTTTGAGCTTCCCAAATGTCGGGCTTTGTTTTTCCACTGGTCCTAGTGCCATGAAGTGAATATTTAGAGATTTTATAAGTGAAAAAGTGTAATGATCAAATGATTACTCTTCAGTTATGAATCACTGGCTCTGGTCATTGCATGCATGAGCATAATGTACATAACTGTGGCTACAACAGGCTGCAGGAAGAGCCAATTCAGCCTTATTTTAGTAGCTCTGTAGATGAAAATGAAGAAAAAATGTACACCTCCTTAAATGCCAGGATGCACATTTAACATAAAATGTTATTTAGCCTAAATCCTGCAAGGCTGTGATTGATACTTTATGTGAGAGCGCTGCCACATGTGGTTGGCACCCTACAGCAGGGATCACCAACTCCAGCCCTCGAGAGCTACTGTCCTGCAGCTTTCAGACACATCCTTGTTCCGACACACCAGAATCAAACAAATGGCTTGTTATCAGGCCTTGATAAGAGGTAATCCAGCCAGTTGATTCAGCTGTGTTGGAGTAGGGATGCATCTAAAAGCTGCAGGACAGTAGCTCTCGAGGGCTGGAGTTTGACACCTCAGCCCTAAAGCATGATGATAAATCTCTATAAATAACTGGGGGCTTTTATTTTGTGAATCTCACATATTTCCTGAGGACTGTGCGGTATACTGATTGGTGCCGTTCTGCCTGAAGAACTTTCTACTACACCGTTTCACACAAGTGCTTTTTTTGATGCCTCAGACGCGTCTTAATCTTTCGCTGCATCAACCCGACACGTGGGTATATTCCTATCAAAGTGTGCATCAGGTTACGCGTAGATTGCCCGCTGAAGCCTAATTCAGGAATCAAGTGTCAGTGTATCACCCCAGATGACTTTAACATGCAGCCTGGAGGACCCAGGCATCACATTGCAAACCGCCCAAATAACAGAGATACCCACTGTGCCTGCTGAGCCCCAGCTGCTCGTGTCTCTTTTTGTAAATCTTGGGGACCAACCAGTTTATCGACTGACAAACTGACCGTTTATCGAAAACATCTGTGAGCAGCAGCCCTGATAGCAGTAACTAAATCAGTATTTAGCAGCGCGGTGGCCGGATACTGTGCAGAATTTGCATGTTTCTGACAGCGACGCTCCAGTTTCTCCTGCTATCAAAATGAAATACGCAAAGTTAATGCACCTTATCCTGACCTGGAGCAATTTTACAAAACAGATGTAAATTCAAAGTGTTTTAACTTGCTGATTAAATGAAGGTTAAATAAAGTAAAAATAATTAATCTGAACCTGGTTAAGCAGCAGAGGACAGGTTTAAACAGTTAAAATATACAACTAATAACTTTAAGGTCAAGTATGAATTTTATAAAAGAAGTCAGACATCTGGAAAGAAAGTTACTGGTGATTTTTTTTGGCTTAAAATCAAAAGCAGAAGTTTTAAAATATATTTATTTTTGATTATAATTTTTTTAAAGAGACGATAAGACACAGCAGAACTACACACGATGATTAAAGGAGTCAAAGGAGCTTGCAAAGAAAAGCGTCTGGACTTCTTTGAGTTGCTTGAAGACGTTTCACCTCTCATCCGAGAAGCTTCTTCAGTTCTAAGGTCAAATGGTGGAGAGTCCCAGATATAAACCTAGTGGGAGTGTCCCCCCACAGAGGGACAAAAGGACCCCCTGATGATCCTCTAATCGCCTGAGCCAAGGTGTGAAACTGGGTGTGGGTCCCAATCAGCCAGGGTTTCGAGTGAGTTCATTGTGAAGCCTGGCCCCACCTTATCATGTGATTTCCTGAGGTCAGACGGCCCAGGATGTGAGTGGGCGTTAAGGCGTCTGGGAAGGGATCTCAAAACTGGATTATAGATGGCAGAGAGTTGGTGTCGTAAACCACCGCCTCTGTTCAAAGATGGTCGCTCACAGTGGACATAGATGCTTCTTTCACTCCTCTTTCAAACCATCTGTCCTCTCTGTCCAAAATGTGAACATTGGCATCCTCGAAAGAGTGACCTTTGACCTTTAGATGCAGATGGACTACGATGACCTGGATGACTGAGAACCTTCACAAACCCAAAGATTAAAAGAGGAACTTCTTTCTAAGTATTTTCCTTCTCCATCCATCTCCATCTCTGTCATGATTTATAGGCTTTTATTAACGTGTGTTTAATAATGTCCGTTTCTCTGTTTTAACATGTGACTGATTGTGTTGCATGTCTTGTTTACTTTTTAAGACTTTCCAGTGATTAAAATAAAATCTAAAGTAAAGAAAAGTTGAAAAAAAGTAACTTAAAAACAGATAAAGTTCACGCAAAGACCAAAGTGCAGGAGATTATCAGAAGAAAAGAATCCAGGTATTTCTCCCTGGAAACAGACAAACATCAGCAACACAACGAGAGCAGAGGGCACAGCGCAGCTTTAAATACCCTTCGGCCTACATTTAACATATTTGTTTGGCACTTTTATGACATTAAACAGGCAAAGCAGCAGAAAATAGGTCAAGAGTCAACGGGTCCAAAAGCACGGCCACTTAAAAAAAAAGGTGTGAGAGAAATAAACAGCGAGAGGGCTTAACGCTGCAGAAAAGGTGGAAGTGGTGATCAGACTAACCGTGCGCTAATAGAGATGAAAGTTCAGCAGTTTCTGCAGGCACATTGTGCAACATTTACTTTGCAACACCCAACGCAGCAAAACCTCCATTTTCTCATCTACTGTTAATCTGAAATCAAACAGAAATCCTGTGAGCGGCCAGCACCCACAGCAGATGAACACACACGTTTATATGTAATATGTTTACATTCATTTCTCTGATGTAAATAAAGGTTACTCTAATTATTTTAGTGAATCAAACCTTTAAAAATGGAGAACAATGTCGACCACAACAACAAAGAAAACCTAAAATCTGAACATTTGATTACCCTTCCTTCAGTTCTTGCTTAGGTTTGCTTCGGTGTCACTCATTCTGACATTTCAAATTATATTATATTAAAAATTTTCTGCTAGTTTTAAAAAGTCTTGCAGGGACGAGCAACTAAAACCAGCTGAGTATTTCTGATGGTCTGTGATGTCCTGCTGACAGATTAAATATTCAACTCTCTCAAACAGAGGAGCTATTAAGCTATAAACCCGGCATCAGCCTTCAGCAGCGGCGATGCCAGCCCTGCTAACAGTCGAGCAAAACTGTAAACACGTTACCATCAACCGTGGGAAACTTTTAGATCCAATTTTTCAGTTCGTTCACGTTAATTGTCGAGTTTGTAGTTAGTGATGGTGGGCTTCTGGGTGTTCCTAATATTCTGACCGGTTCATGTATAATAGTAATAGTTTAATCCAGTATTTATGAGGTGTTATGATGATAAAGAAAAGCTGAAAAAATAAGTCTTTGTAAAAGCAGAATTGATGGCAGAGCTGTTAGTCAAGTGCTTGGTTACTGTAGCTTTCAGAATAAAAGCTACAAAGCTCCTCCACATTAAGAGCAGAAGAAACTGACTAACTGCATTTACTAAAAGTGAGAGGAAACGAGTTTTAGTTCATCTTTCCTTAATCTTCACACGATCTCTGAGATGTAACCAACCAATCGACGCGCTGGATCTGTGCGCCTGCAGCCTGAAGAGACAGACGCAGTCGTCACGTGCTTCCTGAGGTTTCTGCTTCTTAGAAAAAGAGCTGCTGCATTTTGAGACATCGCCGGCCTGCAGTTGCTCATCTCACCCTACACTTTAATGAGTACGCACAGGCATGGCAAAGCACGTGAATTGTTTTTGCTTCTGAATCAATAACTGGAACAGTTTTAAGTGGCAGCCAGACAAACATCCACGACTGTTGTGAAACTGTTTTGCAAACAGAATGGGTTTGTAGGTTAACCCCCATCATGACTAAATACGAACCCTGAGGAGCTACAAGTATTCCCATACTACCTGCTTTAAATGAGTTCACCAGTCTGACTCAGAGAGGTCAAGATTAAGTCAGTTTATTTTTTGGCTGTTAAAGTGACGCAAAGACTGTGGCTCATTATCTTGAGATAAAAATCCAACCTGGAGGAGGGAAGCTGAGCATGTGACTGTGTGAGTGAGTGCAGGTCTGCCCTACATTACAACTGAAATATCAGTTTACCTGCCACGATCATCACAGGCTGGTACTATGCAGCAGGATTTGAGGCTTATCGTGCTAACTTTGTGTTTAACCCTGGATGTACATTCTTATAAGGGTGGGTCACGTCTTTTTGGCTCAGTTACATTAAGTGAAAATAGGACATGAACATCGTGGCTGGGAAAAATTGGTGGTTGCCAGGCGATTGCACTGAATTTTTTTGCATCTGCTCACCAGAGGTTCCAATAACCTTAACCTCTGGGATTTTAATAACTGTAATAACAAGGCGATTGCACAGATCACCTGGTGGGAGGCAACCTGTCTCCAAACAAACAGTCAAACAAACAGTTTTCCATGTGATCACCGTCTTAATGTATAACCACAGACAGACTGCCAACGTGCTGCAATCAGACTGAGTCAGTCTGGACCAATGAAGGCAAATTATTTGTTACATGACTCTTTGCAAGAGAGGAAATGATTGCACACAATAACACAGATATTGTGTGTAAATGCCAACTTGACCCCATTCAGTTGTAAACTGATTGCAGACTGACTTCATCACCCACTGACTCAAGTGGTTGCAGATACTTCAAAGCAGTGAGATTGCACATCTGCATGTCTGCAATCTCACTGCAACCTTCTTATTTGTGGGACTCCAGCATCACCGGGCCACAGTGCCATGCTAACATATGCTGCAAACCACACCTGCTCCAGATAAGAGATCAACGCATACCGGCGCCCACCACTTAGTGACCTAACAATTCTCCGAAAAAGGGGTCACCACTTCCTGACCCCATTGTGTAGGTAGAGAGTCTGTAGTCTTAGAGACCCTCTTAAGACTCTGATGGCTCAGAGATGATATCAAATACGCAAAGTTTATACTAAACCAGGGAGCCTAAGCTGCATGCTAGCTGATCTTGTATAAAATTTTCAACAATTCTGAAAAAACTATAAAACTATCTTACATGCTCTACAGAAATACCTTCACCAAACCTTCACATTGATTTAAGAGTAGTTTAGATCAGCGGTCTCAAACCTTTTTTGCGCCACGGACCGGTTTATGCCCAACAATATTTTCATGGACCGGCCTTTAAGGTGTCGCGGATAAATACAACAAAATAAAACTAGTACCGGTACCGAAAAAAAGAAAATTTATTCATAACACACGTGAAAAGACCCAGGAAAACCGAGTAAACGATAAAAACGATAACAAAATAACGCTGAAAACCGATAAAAACCCTGAAAACTATACATTTCACACCTGAGCCTCAACTCTCGCGGCCCGGTACCAAACGACTCACGGTCCGAGGCCCGAGGGGTTGGGGACCGCTGGTTTAGATCTATTCTTCATCATCGAGCAGGGATACCAAGAACTTTGACATTCAACATTTTTGCCAGCTTTTCCAGTCTTACTGACCTTTTAAAGCACATATACAAGACTTTTTAACACTACACTCTTTCTCTCACGCTCACTCCCAGCCTGCCTCATTGCTTTCGGGCTGTATTGTGTCTTAAACCTACTGAGAGTTTTCAAATATTGTACTTTGTCCTTGGTTTTGTAAAACAAGGCAGGGGTGCTGCTTTGAATTCCCGCCACAACAGGTCCTTGTGCCATCAGGACTGAAACCGGGCTGTTCGTGTTAGACTGTGAGCTAATAAATCTTAAACAGCAGTTATTTTTAATGAAATACAGATGTCTGAGATGGAAGACATCTGAGCCAGTGAAGTGTGAACACCAACTATCAGAGCTCTTACGGAAAAACATCCCATTTCTACCCTGGCAGAAGATATCATGGTTACATTAATGAATTCAGCGTCTTTACACTGCATATTCGGGCCTCGCCTGGTCTTCACATGATCTTCCTGCCTCCTGTGTCCTCATGTGACCCACTGGGAAGTTTTGGGTTGACTTAACCACCTTCGTGTGACCACGAGACTGATTTTGTCATTGAGGTTATCAGGTCTGAGGTAAGTCAAATGCTTTGCTGCTGAGGTATAACTAAGTCGTACTACGACCTAGCCAGAGCATGCTGAGTAGGTACGTCAAGCCTCACCTTGCTCGCTGATGGGGACCAGGCGGTACACCTTGTACGGTTCTGAGATGTCCAGCTGGGCTCGGTCCATCACCTCCTTAAACTCAGGACTCTTGTTGAGGGCGCAGCGCAGACGGGTCTTCCAAGCGGCCGGGTTGTCCTGGCCCCCGTCTGTCAGCTTCCCCTTGAACTCTGCCCACGCCTGGGGAGGACAGCGATGGCGATCTCAGAGATTTAAAGCACACAAGATTTGTGGCATTTAAAGCAAATCTTGAGAATTTCAAGAGCTACCTTGAAGATCGCGGCGTCTTCGTCTTTGCGGAAGTCCTGTTTCCCCGCGTGCTTCCAGGGGATGCGGAACATGGTTTTGGCCTCGTCATCCCACACCAGCCCCGGATATTTGCCACTGCTGACCTGAAACAAACCAAAAAACACAGCAAAGTTAGAGAAGCTTAGTTTTCCTGAATTTCCCCTGAACCTGAATAACTGCAGACATAAATCAGGGCTGCTAACCAGCCACCTCTTCTGCATGTCTTTGTAGAAAAAACACTTTTAGATTCACTAATACTGCAGAAAACACAACATCATCCACCTTTAAAGCAAAAATATGCAAACTTTAGTGTTCTGAAATGATCAAATCTGACAATTGTATTGTTTTTTTATTATTTTTTTATTATTAAATATGATATTATTTATTTTATCGTTTTTGTGTCACCATAAATTATTTATATCTTTACTTTGGGGGAATTTGACCTGTCTCTCTCTCATCACCCTTAATCAGTCACAGCAGATGGCTGGCCCTTCTTGAGCCCGGTTCTGATGGGGGTGTTCTTCCTGTTAAAATGGAGTTTTTTCTTCCCACTGTTGCCAAGTGCTTGCTCAAAGGGGGTCATTTGTTTGTTGTGGTTGTCTCTGTATTATTGTGGGGTCTTTACCTTACAATATAAACCAACATGAGGCGACTGATGTTGTGATTTGGCACTATATAAATAAAATTGAACTGAGCATTTTTATTATTGGACTCTACTAAAGTAGCTTTGCATTAACAGTTCAGAATAATCCTTATTTATCTTATATCGGGCCTTGATGCGCCCCATTAATTCATCCTATCTGTAACTAGCCGTTTTAGCTCTCTCCAGGCTAACTCTCTTCTGATTTGCTCTCTGTGACCTCATAAAGCTCCAAGAGTGGAAGGAACTGCCTGAAACTGAGTGTTTAGAGCTACAGTGAAGCTTGCACTTGCACTGATTTCACTTATATATGTCAGAAAGCAAGAAAAAGCAGAACACATTCACATAATTGGAGCAATATCTGTTTATTTCTTAACCAACTAATCTAAAAAATAGAAACTTGATGAAAGTGCAGCTGAGCTCAACTTCAGCTGATATCACTTCTACACAATACACAGAATTTTGTGGCCTAAAGTCAAAATCAGCTATTTCCTGATATTCAGTTTATGACTTTAGTTCATTTTTAAGGGTTTAAACTGTTTTATAAAAATAAAAAGTAGCAATAAGCACCTATAACACATTTATATGATAGTAGAAACAGAAAAGTGCATTTTTCCACAGCTGACCTACAATTTGCTTAAGCAGATTATACAACTGCAGCTGATTTTCTAACAAGAGAAAAGTTAAACTTTTGCTGGTGTCATTTTCAGCCCCATAGTTATGAATATATGTTTGTTAGTGACCTCCCAATCACCCTTTTCCTCTTCCTGTTTCCCTTCCCTCCCACCCCACTCTTTCATTTGTCCTTACCCTCTCCCTGTCTCCCTCTCACACTCATGCACACACACACATACACAGCCACACACACCTGCTCGACGATCCAGGAGCGCAGTCTGCGGGTGGAGCGCATTCTCCCAGCTGCCATCGCTGCTTCTTTAAAAATGCTGTAAACACCGCAAAGTTTCAGGGCCAGCGGCAAAACATCAACACAAACAACTTCGATCAACTGCCCCGACATGCCCTCTTACACCCACCCGCCTCACATTTTATAATAATAGCACAGCTTCACTCTGGGCACATCAAAAACATCCAATATTAGACATAAGAAATGTGTAAAAATATGAATAAACGTCGATTTGCTTTCGCGTAAAATGCCAAGTTCAAGCCTCGTGTTCAAGCCGGGTCTTTAAACAGAGCCGACACACATTAAAAAAGAAAAGAAAGACAAAAACTTTCTAAAATGAGGTCTTTTTTAAATGGAGTCTGGTCTGGAAACAACAAAGCAGCTGCAAACATCCTCCCACCGCCGCATGTTATATTTATAAAAAATCAAATATAGACGCTAAGGTGTTAAATTAAGGAAGTTGATTTGAGTTTCGTTTACCTCGGTTGTGTTTCCTCCGCGGTGCCTGCGGACTGACTGTCTTCTCCTCTTCAGTTCTGCGGCTCAGTCTATGAAGGCGCTCCTTTTCCCCGAAGTCACGTGGTTTTAGAGAAAGGCTCTGCTAGCCTGACACCAGGGGGCGAAAGTGAGCACACACAGAGACACAGTCAGGTCCCTGAGTATGTGCACAGTGGAGAGTGGAGATGTGACCGAAGTGCAGACTTTCACCTTTCATTCAAGGGGATTGGAATAAATATTCCATTACCTGTTTAGGAATGACATTCAAAGGCTCTAAAATAATTGGACGATAAGTAAGAAGCAGATTCATGGCCAGGTAAGGCCTTGTTCCTCATTGCTGCATGATAAATAAAGCAGATATATGAGCTGGAAATGAACTAATCAGCCAGGAACACGCAAATATCCAATCAGCCAATCACGTGGCAGCAGCTCGGTGCATTTGGGCATGTGGACACAGCCAAGACAACCTGCTGAAGTTCAAACCAAGCATCAGATCAACAAAGAAAGGTGATTTAAGTGACTTTGAATGTGGCGTGATTGTTAGCTTAAGTATTTCAGAAACTGCTCATGTGATGGGATTTTATCACATAACCATCTCTAGTGCTTACAGAAAATGATCCAAAGATAGGAAAAAATCCAGTGGGCGGCAGTTATCTGGATGAAAATGTTATGTTTATGACAGACGTAACATGTGTCACAAATGTCAGATCATCTCAAGCTGGTTTCTTGAACATGACAATGAGTTCACTCTACCCAGTGACCTCCACATGCACCAGACCTCAGTCCATTAGAGCAACTTTGGTATGTGGTGGAACAGGAGATTCACATCACAGCAGCTTAGAAAGCTGCAGCTGCTGTGATGCTATCTTGTCTCTGAAAGTCTCTGAAGCATGTTTCCAGCACGTTGTTGAATCTACACCATGAAAAATCAGGTATTAGCAAATTACTGGCAAGTTGTACTTAATAAAATGTCCAGTGAGTGTATATTTAGATTGATTTTTGTGTAACTTGTCCAGACAGTCAAACAGTTATACAAGAGTGTAGTTAAAGGTCCTTAGATCTTGTTTTAACTTGTCAGCATAAGCGTAAGTTTCTACCTTGTAATAGGAATATTCTTGCTGGGTCAAAATGATGTGATAGTATTCATAAGGCATATGTTTGACATGTTTTTGGCAGATTTCAGGCCAACGAGTCATTTTTTGGCAGAGGCAGTGCGATGCCTCAGGAAATGTTCTGCTGGGAATTTGAGTCAGTTAAGTTATTTTGACACTTTCCACCTACCTAAGCAGTGTTTAGGGTCATGTTCATCCACAATCATCATGGAAACAGTATTCCCCTATGGCTGTGGTCTCTTTCAGCATTGTAACTGCTACAAAGCAAAAAATGGTTCAGGAATGGTTCGAGAAGCACAGCAACAAGTTTGAGGTGTTGACTCGACTTCCAAATTTCCCGGATCTCGATCCAATCAGGTATCTGTGGGACGTGCTGGACAAACAAGTCCGATCCATGGAGTGAACAGTTGGCAGCAACATGGGGACCAACACAATATTAAGCAGGTGATCATAATGTTACACCTAATCAATACATATATACTAACAGCAGAGATAATATAAACGTTCAATGATGTTTTTTGACTGAATGATTCATTTATTCTTTATTCTTGTGCCTTTTTTCCTTACTTTTAGGTACTTTTAATAAGAAAATACCAAATCTCCAAACAATCAATTCACTGTAGTGTGTTTAAATTCAAGTAAATATTCTTTAAACCCTCTGAATGGTTATCCTTATCCTTAAAGTAAAACAAATGAATCTCACTGAAATACAATCACAGAATAATAACTAACATAAGATGTACTTTACATTTTAAATTTAAAAAGTTATTTTTTGTGTGAACTTTAAGTCTTAGCTTGGACTTTTTTCTTTGATACGCCTACAGGGTTTCTAAGTAGCAGTGCTGATGCATTCAGGAAAAAGAGGAAATCTCATCTCCTTACACAAGTTTGTATCATTTCTTTACACTGTAACCTGTAATCTTGTTGTTTACAAATGTAACGTTTAAATTCTCATTAAAAACAACACTTTAAAAGTCACGTTTGGCTACATTAACTTCAGAAGAATGTATTAATGAAAACACCACAACATCTGTCAAAACATTAAGGACATCAGTAACTCCACTTTTGTTAAAATAATCATTCTGTTTATTGAGATGATTTTCAACCTCATATCCACCCATCGGTTATAAAGCAGAAAAAAATAGAAACTCTCAGACAAAATGTTAAAGATTGAAAAAAAAAAAAACATTTTGGTTAATAAATGTACATTTATTCTGAAACAGACGTTTCCATTTTTTTAACTGGATAAATCAAACTGAGAGTTTATTACATCAAGAGCCAGCTCCACACCCCAAATTATTTCCTTTCAAATATTAAAATTTGTGCATCACTGCTACCTAAAAGGCACCAAACGTGAGAAAGAAAATCACAAACGAATGATTTTTTAAAACCCATTCCAAAGGTTGATCTCCTTCAAAATAAAACAACAATTTTCAAATACATTTAAAATAAAATAAACATGCTAATTAAAAACAGTCTGAATCTAGAGAGGTGTACTACAAAGAGAGATAAACTGGTTAGTTGGGCATGGCGAGCTTTAAGTCAGAGTTTTCACTGTGATGAACGTGGATCTTTTAAATGAACGTGAACCCTCAAAGTGCTTTTTACTACAAGCCTCATTCACTTCAAGCACACACATTCATACAGCGCTTTTATTCTAACTAACACACACACACACCTACCTGCTCTACCTCAGTGACCACAGGCTCAGTTTAACCTGCTAGATCACCATGGTAACTAATGCTTAAGGCAACCTGGTCCTGCTCTGTGAAAAGCAGGACTCGGCTTATGGAGTTAACGTCAGGTTTAAACCTTGCTTTCCTTCTTCCAGGGCTACATCGCCATGGTAATTTATGCTGCAGCTACACCAAAGCACATATGAAATCACCTGAAACAGTGCATCCATTCCCCGTGGAGCTCAGCGTTTTTAGTGACAGTTTAAATAATAAGCATCAATCATTAAATGCAGATTTTTAGGAGAAACTTTATTTGTAGCTTTTTTTTCCTCTGTTTCCTGGAGTTTTACAGCAGTTTTATTATTCTGTATTCAGTCTGATTTAAATGACAAAGCTTGTTGAATTAATGGAATATTTAGGTGTAATCATGTCAGGTGGAGCATGGAGCATTACTGAGTCTGTTTTCTGTGTTTAACCTGTTCATATTTCTCTAAGATTACAGCTTTAGTTTCCTTTGCATGATCAGCTGCTGTGCTGCCAGTTTTCAGTCCGCGATCGGTCACATGCTACAAACTGTGTGGTTTGATCATTCGAGAAGAAGCTCTCATCTGCTACTGTCACGTTAAAATTTAGGTTTTCAAGGCAAGGTTAAAAGCTTTCTGTGGCACTCATCTTTGGCTTCATTTTCTTTAGAAATATTTCATTCATCTCTCTCAGTGACCTCCTCTGACTGACGTAAATGGCATTCAATCATCTTGTGAAATAATGCGTCAAACACCACCTTTAACGTGAGCCCAGACCAGAAAGCTTCCATTAACAGAGAAAGTTGAGGAGCAGCAGTTATCTCTGACTGGGATTTTAGGTTTTGTCAAGCCAGCTAAAGCAAAGAAAGCCCGGCTTTGTTGAGCTTGCTTCATAGTACACTCCTCTGATGTGGATCTGTGTGGAAAAAAGTCTGGAAGTCTTCATTTGTTTCGAGGAACTTTTTCTCCAAGAGGAACCTCCATCAGTTTCTGTGGGGAGAACAGAAAGAGTAATTATTTGTTACCGTGGCGAGTGGCCTTCGAACAGCAGAAGAAACATATGACTTGCTTTGACAGTCAGTTTCCTTAAATTCATTTCTGCTTTCTTTTTAAGAACAGATGCCGTGTGACTCCCCATGATCACATATTTTTAGTAACTTTGTGTCCGTGTTGGAGTTTGTTTTGAATTTTTATGAGTCATATTTTTATTCCGGTGTTTTGTTTTGACTTGGTAAAGCATATTGGACCTTTGAATTCTATTTTATCATGTTTTGGTTTTTTAATGTACTTTTTCCAAGATTTATTTTTTATATTTTTAGTGGCTCCTAATGTTTTTCACACTGTTAGTGTACTTAAAGATGATTGTAGCAATTTTAATTGGTTAATCAATATGTTTTAAATACATAAAGTAATGCTGGATGTTTTATTATTGTAGCTGATTTTAATTTTTCTTGGTTATCTGTAATTTTATTTTACTGTGAACAGTTTAGAAATTTGATTTATTTTTAGTTTCTCTTGATTTTAGCCTCATTCACTCATATTCATTCATCTATTTATATGATGTATTTTTTATATGAATTATAAGTTAAGTTTGATGTATTTTTTCTGGTTCTCTTGTAAGCTATTTTCAAATCAGCTACGTTTATCTAGCATTGCATTACATATATACTTTATATTTAATTATATTTTCTCACACTGTATTTATACTATCTTTACTTTCCATCCAACCGGACTTAGCCAACAGAGATAATCTGTGCAGCTGGTCCTGGGTCTGGCCCTGGGGCGTCCTCCTGGTAGGGCATGCTCAAACAGAGCTCCTCATTCTGTCTCTATGGAGAGCCCTCATTCTTTCAGTCACTACCCAGAGATAATGACCGTAGGTTAGGGTAGAAATTCTTATTTTAAATCCCTTTTTCTCTTTTCTTTTAGTTGTTATTGCATTTATTGACATTCTCAGAGTAATTATAGGTCATTTTTTGGTTTGGTTTGGTCATCATTTCTTTATTTTCCCCTGAATTATCCAAAGTGCCCAGTCCTACTGAACTCTTTGTCTGTGTGCATGAATACATTCATCGGCGTCCCACCTTGAGCAGTCGAGCTTGGTAAGCGTTGTCCTCCTCGCCCTCTCCTCGCTGTACGTCCACCTGGTGCCTCTCACAGGCCCGAATCACCTCGTTGAGGTCGTAGATCAGAGCCGGGTCCAGAGAGTGAGCGTTTATCAGGCTCACCAGGTACTCCCTGTAGTGTTTACTGTGGGAACAAACACACCTGAATCTCAGAAGTTACCTTCATCAAAGGAGGCACCGATTCACCTGCAATATTTGATTTTTATTTTTAGGCGGTGTGTTGGAAACGACTTCACTCAGCTACAACCTGAACAACCCCAGTACTGACTGTGTTGGGTCTCGACCAACATGTGAGGAAACTATCTGACCACCACTTTACTCACAAGCTGCCGTTCAGCTGAGTCTGCTTGAGCAGGCAGTGCAGAGTCGCCCTTTTCTTTGGAAACTGCTGCCACAAATGTTGCCGTGACTGTGAACCTAAACAGTAAACTTCAAACTGGTGTGTCTTCTTGCCTGACCTGATTTACTCTCTGAATCACACTCTGGGTTTTAAAAGGAAAAAGCTGATGTTAGCCAGTTCCTGGCAGCTCTGAGCAGACACCCGGTGTGGTGATGAATTCTTTTACAGCGTCTTTGTTCCCGAACTCGTCTCAGTTTACCGTCTTCCGATGAGATTACAGTAAATCAGTCGCTCCAGGCTTTAAATCTCATTTTGTTTCTCTTTAAACTTTGGTATGTATTGGAATTTGTAAAATGTTTAAGTGTTGGGGAGGACCTGCATACGTAGAGGTTTATCCGAAGAGGCTTCCAGAAGATTCCAGCATCATCCTGTCTTTCCGGATCTGCTGGATTTCTTGAATGTGAACCCTGATAATCTCTGACAGAAGTTGAGACGTTTCTGCACCTGTGTGATTTATCGGCGTCTCAAATGTCGCAGACTGTTTCCATAAAACAACATTAAAACTTCTTTTACGGTTGAACCTCAACTTGAACTAGAAGTTGAATTGGAAGCTTTTTAGGGACTTCATTGTTTAGCTCTATGTCATCACTCTTGGAGGGATGTTTCTGCTGCAGCAGGCAGCTGTTTTGTCTGGTGATGTCACAACACAACACCAGACAGAGGCACAGCTGAACATAATGGAGCCACTGAAGAGTCGCATATTTCTATCATGAGGTCAGACAGATCACAGTGGGAGCAAAAGCAAACATTACTGGCGTCTCTCCCGCCCCAAAGATCTGGACGTGCAAACTGCTGGTTTAAAAAGAAGATTCGACAGGAGTGAAAAAAAACAACAACCAGCAAAAACCCCAATTTGGACAAACTGGGACTTGAAGAGTGTCAGAGGTTACACGACGAGGGAGTCTTCAAGTTTTATTAAACTCTCAATGTGTCCCTGCTGGCTACAAACAAAGAAACGACATCTTATTCAGCCTCGTTCATGCTAACATGCTGCAGTGCTAAATGAAAAACTATAAACCAGCACAGAAGTGAAATCACAGCATCATCCTTACAAACAGCAAACTGGGCATGAAGGGAAATAAGAGCCGCTGCCTTTGTGCCGGAGTTAGAAAAAATACACCCGATTCAATGTGATGCTTATCTCTATGCATGACAAAACATATATATAAATCTTTAGTGCTGATTGATTTGTTTAAAGGCAAAAACCTTTATGTTTATGCTGGCCCTGAGTCATCAAAACTCCCATTTAAGTATCTCGATCACTTCCCCCTGTGATGCTACAAGCTTCAGGATACGGACAAAGATGATCTCCTCCATGCCTGCTTCATGCCCTGGGGGCGGGGCTATGGCTCTCTACATCCTCTTGCAGACCATTACACGGGGAAACCTTTTGAATACAAGCGCGCTGATCCACACAGGTGTGCACACGGGTGTTCACTGTTCATAGAGTTAAATTACACCTTTCTTGGCTGCTACTTCAAAGCACATTGTGCGCTGTCTGTCCTGCGTGCTGCACAACAACATTCAATATTTAGTATTTACTGCTGTTTACACTTAGCTAGATTAATGCGATGGTGTTGTGTTTAGTATGTTGCTTTGTTTTTATTTTTGCTCGTTTTCTATTCTTTTTCTCTCAACAGGTGATCCCGGAGATATTTTTTCTTCCCCCCTTTCTCACTGTCCCTCTCCCCTTCTGTTTTTCTTTTCCTTCATCTTTCTTTCTCCCTTTCCTATCCCTCACTCATGTCTGTCCCATCTGTAACAACTGAAAATAAAATAAAATAAATAATAACAACAAAGGTCGATCAAATGGACCAATACGGCAATGCCATGATGATCCATTTGGCAAAATAAATCCATTGGGTATCCTTGTTGGTCTTCAGACAACAATTCTGACGGCTAAAGAACCAAATGGGACAGGCAAAAAAAAAAAAAAAAAAAGGATAGGGACAAAGAAAAAATACACACCAACAACTAGTAGTACAATAAAAACCATACTCCATATATGTGCAGTATAGAATTATGTGTAATTAGCAGTGCTATAACATGCACATGTGACACAAGACTGAGAGCACATGTTTCTATTTGATGGGAAGCTTCACCGTCACCACTGACAGGCTTTTACTCTTTGAACACAACAGGTCAACGCAGGACAGTATACAGGTTTTTATGAGCTGTGAAAATCACATGAGAACCGCAACCACAACAATGACAAAACATCTTCATGTGTAGAAACAACAGCAGCGCGCACAAACATAACGAGAAAGGCCAATTCCTGTTTCAAGATATTCGATTAAGAGCGCTGTGAGTGGCGGTAATTTGAAACTTCCATCGAAGCAATTAAGACGGATGAAAAACTGTAAAAGGAAGTGGACGTGGCAACACAGATTCACTCACTCGCAGAGTCCAGCTTGTCCCGGCTGTGTTTTGACGCCACACGGTGAATCCACCTGCTGACCGCCTTCATCCTTCTGCTCCATCACACCACATTCATCTGCACCAAAAACACAAAGTCAATTAAAATGTATATAAAAACAACAAAACAACAACAAAAAGTCAGTGAGTTCATGCTAGAGCTCATTTATTAAATACCACCTGCATTCCTACGCATGGACACTAGAACTAACAGCCCCTTAACAACATCACTGTCATATTACATCATTCCTAAACATCAGCTGTAACCTTTTTTGTATCCATTTAAATATTTCTTATGTCCAAACTCCTTATTTACTGAATATGAGCATCATTACTGTGAGGGTGATGAAACACCATATGGACAAAAGTATTGAGCCACAGGTGTGTAAAATCAAACCCTTCACCATGTAGTCTGCCTTTACAAACGCTTAGGGAGGAATGGGTCGCTCTGAGGAGCTTGAGTGTGGTAATGCAACAGGATGCCACCACAGCAGCAAGTCTGTTTGTGAAATGTCTTCCCTCTGAAACATTACACAATCAGATTGAAGAGGAAGCATTTAGGAACCTCAGCGACTCGGCCCGGTGTCGGGCCTGACCGTTAAAGAGCGGATAACACCAAGTGCTGAGGCATAGCTGCAGAGCTGCAAACCTCCCCTGCCATTAACAGCAGCACAATCATAAACAAATACACTGCTATAGCTTTTCAAAGATCTAAGAGACAGACACCCTCTCTACTTTTAAGACTAGACTCTTTTCTTTATGATAAAGCTTATAATAAGGGCTGAATCAGGTGACCTTGAACCCTCCCTTAGGCTGTTTATAGGTTCAAGGTGCTAGGGACTTCCCACAATGCACTGATGCTATTGCAGCATGTCACTGAATTTCTTTTCTCCCTTGTTTCTCTATGGTTGCAGCAGATGGCTGCCCTGTACTGTGTCTTCCTGTTTAAAGAATATTCTTCCTCCCCGCTGTCGCTAAATGCTGCTCAAAGAGGATCTTCCGATTGTTCTGATTGACTCTCTAATATCGTAAAGTCTATGGTAAAATATAAAACACTCCCTCACAACTATTGTTGTGAACTGGAGATGCATGAATAAAGGTGAATGCATTTATTTTTCTTTTATTGCCAAAGTTTGTTTTTGTTTTGCACAAATGAGAAAGGAAATGCTCAGCATCGGCTTCTCTAAACATCCTGAAAAGCAAATCCGACCAGTTAGTTTTCAGAAATTGTTCAGTCATGCCAGGATTCCCATTAACACAAAAACTGCTTTACCGGTCTGAGCTCCATTAGAGGGATCCGTGTTGAACTCCACACCGCTCCTCTAAGGACAGAAAAACAAATCAATAAACACGCTGTCAGTTTACATTTAGATCGGGGGACGAGCTCATCAGATTTAAACAAACCCTCACATACCATCCACCTCTTACTTATGATTATAATAGAGCCACAAAGAGACGAGTTATTAATGAGGATAAATCACAAAATAAAACTTGTGCTGTTATTTGTCAAAAGGCCAATTCCCTGGCGACTCAAAGGGGAGGGGACTCACCAAGCACAAACACAGTTCTATTTACAACAGGACATCGGCTCTATTTACTATTCTGGCACAGTGGACTGTATAAACATAAGGACATTTTGTTTTATCCTTTACAATCAAATCATTTCCCCTGTTTTTCACTGCCAGTCAGTTTATCCTCCAGATGACCTTAAATATCTTCATTCCAACTCTACAAAACAGCTGATATTACATTATTTTGTCAAAGTGCAATATATTAGAAATACATTTAGAAAATTGGATAATGTGATTTACAATGACAGAGTACACAGAGCTGCTCAAACAATTAATAATAATTCAGCTGTAAAGGTGTAAGCTGGTTTGCGGGGAGAGCACACTAAAAAGAAAACGGACCTCTTTGAAGCCAGAAAACTATCTGTGGTTCTGTGGGACCGACACAAAGTCGCAATAACAAACTTAACTATTCCAAAACTTCTTTCTCCTGATCATCGCAAGAGCCCAAGACGAAGCATTTCCTCACCTGTCCTTTTGTTTATTCACTTCTTCTCCTCATGATTTCTTTGATAACATTCATCATTATTAACAGCTTTACTTTCAGCATCTGTATGAAAGACGCTGCTCGACTTTACTTAAATCCCACTGGTAGTGAGATATGAGAGAGTCAGGGTAAAAAAAAACGAGAAATGTTTAAATCTTGTTGTGGGAGACATTTTTTGTGTTGTTGCCTTATGTGTGCTACTAAGGGTCACTTTATAGTATGGTGCGTTCATGGGACTGTATCTAACCTCCTAGGACCTGCCGTCCACATATGTGAACATCACATTTTGGGTTATTTAGACTAAAATACTCAATTTTGCTCTACATGGGCCTGATATCCACTTACGAGGACATCATACTGCTACTCTTCTATCAAAATTTTAAACGAATATCCTCATATGTGGCTCTGATTTTTCTTAAAAACAAAAATAAGGTTAAAAAAAATCTGGTTATTCTTTGTTTTTACATGCATCAGGCCCCAATGTGACCAAATATCAAAGAGAGATTAAAAAAGCATGTCGTGGAAGAGTTCAGGTCTTAGGAGGTTAGAGTAGACACATGTAATTAGCGCCCGGTGTTATTGGTCGGAAGAAGCAACAGTTTGTGACCGCTGCGCTGTTGTGATGAGTGACGTTGGATAAAGAGAAGTGTGGAACAACAAATACGAGTGATGGAAGTGCAATAAAATGTTAAACAGACAGGATGAGTACGGCTGGAGTTATTAGACTGTGACAAGTTTCATTCAGAACAGTGGCGTCGTGTCACCCCTGCCAACGAACACCTCAGTGGCTTTTATATTCCATTCCAGTTTTCTCGGTTAATCTGCCCTGGATCACCTGCAGGTCATTTAATATGCTGCTGCTAGGCTCACTACTGGGTCTCACACCAGATCCACCACTCGCCGGCTTCCTGTTCCAGTGCAGCTTTAAAAAAGTGAAATTTAAAATATTCACCTGAGGTCAGCTGACCCTGAGGCCTCCTAAAGGTCAGCTAAGTCACATGTTTTGTGACAGTTTCTGCTTTTCTGCAGTTCATACTGTGAATTTTGATTCGGTTTCCCTTACTATAAGTTTCTGCAATGCATTTCAATTCTTTAAACTCTGCATTGTCTCAGATTATTTCCTGTAAAACGCTCTGTGATTCCTGTCAGTACAAACAAACATTTCTCGCTCGCTACTGCCATCTGCTTCAGGTAACACAGGAACTGAACCATCCCTCACGGAAAGCAACAGTTTAAAATAAAAACAATTTACTGGGTGAACAGCAGAAGAAAACACATGTGTGGTTTGTGGTTTTTAGCTCAGCTGTGAGAGGACAGGTGGAGCAGGATATTTTAGAGAGTGGAGCCAGGTGGATTCAGCGGCACAGCTGTCAGCTGATATGTAATCCACATCAGTCGGCTGCAGCTTGCTGTACAACAATCAGCAATGCAAACAAAGAAACATACATACGTGACCGTCTCACCTGTAGAAGCGTCTGTAGTCTGGGAGGCTCCCAGTCTCTAAGATAGAAGAGGCAGTCTCGAGGGTGATGAGCGTGCAAGCAATTGAGAGGGCAGTCAGGCTTACATTTAGTCTGCAAAAAAAGGAGCAGCAGGTTTTAGTCAGGCTAAAGAAAATGTTACACTTTTAACTAAAAATTGCAACACTTTAAGATGTGTAATATTTGTCTAAATATATCAGTCTTAAACCAAATTGTGTGAATTTTCCAGACATTAGAAGATCAAGAATGAACCAGAGGATGTGTCCTGAAACAAATGCAACCTGCAGCTTGTCTCATACAAAGCACATCCTCCCAACAGGCTCGGCCCTCTTTCTAGAGCTTTGATATTATGGGGAATTGGAGCTCAAGCCTACATGCCAAACACTGATATGACAAAGAAAAAGGGGGTTGTCTACCATACAAACATTCACCCTCACCTTGTAGTAGGGGTTGTTGCAGCCACTGCAGAACTGGTACCTGCACTGCGAGCAGCTGAAGTGCATGCAGCCGCCCTTCGTCAGAGCGTACTGGAACCTGCAGTGAGGACACGCTGCGGGAAGATGAGATAAGAGCGAAAACCTTTCAGTGTAACAGGAACAATTGGCACAGATGAAAGCACACATTCAAACTGTGTGTGGTGAGGGAAGCTGACTGATGTACAAACAGAGGAGCCAAACACAGAAATGAAACTTGTGGTTGTGGTTTTAGGTCGAGTCTCTGGGAAGCCTTACTAATTCCGTTGTCTCTCAGATAGCCAGCCAGTCCCTGTCTCTGGTATTCCGGGTCATTCTCCCTCTTCCACAGTTGGAACTGCTCGCAGGACACATCCTGGTGCTGAGGTTCCCACTGTGACCAGAGAAGGGGTTAATGATTTGAGTGCTTCCTGTACTGAAGGGCTGGCGAAGTTTCAAGGTTGCATGTGGAAACTTCTGAGACCTCTTCTTTATTTTTAAGATAAGACAGACAGCTGCCATGCACAATGGAAACTATTTCAGATTATACTCACAGGTTTCTTGCACTGAGCACAAAAACTCTTGTGGCAAGACAGGCATGTGACCTTCAGTTGGTCTCCATCGTTGATAAACCCAGACGTGCACTGAGAAAGACAGGAAAGAGAAATTCAGTATAGCTAAAAATCCCTATTAGAAAAGGCTAAAAGATCTCTGCTTGGTTTTAAATGATCAGTAAATACACGGCTGCAGAAAATGAAGGGAAAACCGCCATTAGCAGCCCGTTCTTCTCACTGATGACAGCAGGTTCACACTGAGCACATGTGACAGGCGTCAAAGAGACAGTGTAACAAACCTGCCTGAAAAAAAATAAGTAAATAAAAAATTGTCCAGCGAGCCCAGTCTGGCAGTGGCTCTGATTTTCTCTCCCACAATTTGCAGAAATCTGAGCTGATGTGATTTTTTTTTAATTGATTTACTCTTAACAGTAGGGCTGCTCGATTATGGCAAAAATGATAATCACGATTATTTTCACTGAAATTGAGATCTCGATTATTTGACGATATTTATTTAACAATAACAATGTATTGAATAATGACTTTAAAGATTGTCAAAAAATCATATAAAATAGTGTGCAAATACTGATAACAGTGTGTCTGTGAAGGTTCTCAGTCATCCAGGTCATCGTAGTCAAAGGAGCTTGCAAAGAAAAGCGTCTGGACTTCTTTAAGTTACTTGAAGACGTTTCACCTCTCATCCGAGAAGCTTCTTCAGTTCTAAGGTCAAATGGTGGAGAGTCCCAGATATAACCCTAGTGGGAGTGTCCCCCCACAGAGGGACAAAAGGACCCCCTGATGATCCTCTAATCGCCTGAGCCAAGGTGTGGAACTGGGTGTGGGTCCCAATCAGCCAGAGTTTCGGGTGAGTTCATTGTGAAACCTGGCCCCACCTTATCATGCGAATTCCTGAGGTCAGATGGCCCAGGATGTGAGTGGGCGTTAAGGCGTCTGGGAAGGGATCTCAAAACTGGATTATAGATGGCAGAGAGTTGGTGTCGTAAACCACCGCCTCTGTTCAAAGATGGTCGCTCACAGTGGACATAGATGGCTTCTTTCACTCCTCTTTCAAACCATCTGTCCTCTCTGTCCAAAATGTGAACATTGGCATCCTCGAAAGAGTGTCCTTTATCCTTAAGATGCAGATGGACAGCTGAGTCTTGTCCTGTGGAGGTGGCTCTTCTGTGTTGTGCCATGCGCTTGTGAAGTTGCTGTTTGGTCTCTCCAATGTAGAGGTCTGGGCATTCCTCGCTGCACTGTACAGCATACACCACATTGTTAAGTCTGTGTTTTGGCGTTTTGTCTTTCGGGTGAACCAGTTTTTGTCTGAGTGTGTTGCTGGGTCTGAAGTACACCGGGATGTCATGCTTGGAGAAAACCCTCCTGAGTTTCTCTGATACACCGGCTACATAGGGGATGACAATGTTGTTGCGTCTGTCCTTCTTATCCTCCCTCGCTGGTGTCTGATCTTCTTTTCTGTGCCTCTTTGCTGACTTTAAAAACGCCCATTTAGGATAGCCGCACGTTTTGAGTGCTTCCTTTACATGTGTGTGTTCCTTCTTTTTCCCTTCAGGCTTAGAGGGAACATGTTCTGCCCGGTGGTGTAGGGTCCTAATTACTCCAAGTTTGTGTTCCAGAGGGTGATGGGAGTCAAACAGGAGGTACTGGTCTGTGTGTGTGGGCTTCCGGTAAACTTCGATGTTGAGGTTGCCATTCTCTTCAATGTGCACAGCGCAGTCCAGGAAAGGCAAACAGTCGTCCTTTGTGTCTTCCCTGGTGAACTTGATGTTTTTATCCACAGCGTTGATGTGCGCAGTGAAGGATTCCACTTCTTGTGTCTTGATTTTGACCCAGGTGTCGTCTACATATCTGTACCAGTGGCTGGGTACTCTTCCTTTGAAAGAGCCAAGAGCCTTCCTTTCCACTTCCTCCATGTAAAGGTTGGCTACAATAGGTGACACGGGGGAGCCCATGGCACAGCCATGTTTTTGTCTGTAATAGCCTTCGTTGTATTTGAAATATGTGGTGGTGAGGCAGAGGTCTAACAGTGTGCAAATCTGATCGGGTGTGAAGTTGGTCCTGTCCTCCAAGGAGCTGTCTTCTTGTAGTCGTTTTCTGACCGTCTCCACTGCCTCCGTGGTGGGTATGCAAGTGAAGAGAGAGACTACATCAAAGGACACCATGGTTTCATCTGGATCCAGGGTAAGTTTCTGGACCTTGTCAGTGAAGTCGGTGGAGTTCTTGATGTGGTGTGGGGTGTTCCCCACGAGAGGAGCAAGGATGGTAGCAAGGTGTTTTGCAATGTTATAAGTGGCTGAGTTTATGCTACTGACTATGGGTCTGAGTGGGACAGCTTCCTTGTGGATTTTTGGAAGTCCGTAAATGCAGGGTATAGCATCCCCTGGGTAAAGGCGGTGATAAGTAAGGCGGTCAATGATTTTGTCCTTTTCCAAGTCTTGAAGCTTGCCTTACCATCCTTGCTCCTCTCGTGGGGAACACCCCACACCACATCAAGAACTCCACCGACTTCACTGACAAGGTCCAGAAACTTACCCTGGATCCAGATGAAACCATGGTGTCCTTTGATGTAGTCTCTCTCTTCACTTGCATACCCACCACGGAGGCAGTGGAGACGGTCAGAAAACGACTACAAGAAGACAGCTCCTTGGAGGACAGGACCAACTTCACACCCGATCAGATTTGCACACTGTTAGACCTCTGCCTCACCACCACATATTTCAAATACAACGAAGGCTATTACAGACAAAAACATGGCTGTGCCATGGGCTCCCCCGTGTCACCTTTTGTAGCCAACCTTTACATGGAGGAAGTGGAAAGGAAGGCTCTTGGCTCTTTCAAAGGAAGAGTACCCAGCCACTGGTACAGATATGTAGACGACACCTGGGTCAAAATCAAGACACAAGAAGTGGAATCCTTCACTGCGCACATCAACGCTGTGGATAAAAACATCAAGTTCACCAGGGAAGACACAAAGGACGACTGTTTGCCTTTCCTGGACTGCGCTGTGCACATTGAAGAGAATGGCAACCTCAACATCGAAGTTTACCGGAAGCCCACACATACAGACCAGTACCTCCTGTTTGACTCCCATCACCCTCTGGAACACAAACTTGGAGTAATTAGGACCCTACACCACCGGGCAGAACATGTTCCCTCTAAGCCTGAAGGGAAAAAGAAGGAACACACACATGTAAAGGAAGCACTCAAAACGTGCGGCTATCCTAAATGGGCGTTTTTAAAGTCAGCAAAGAGGCACAGAAAAGAAGATCAGACACCAGCGAGGGAGGATAAGAAGGACAGACGCAACAACATTGTCATCCCCTATGTAGCCGGTGTATCAGAGAAACTCAGGAGGGTTTTCTCCAAGCATGACATCCCGGTGTACTTCAGACCCAGCAACACACTCAGACAAAAACTGGTTCACCCGAAAGACAAAACGCCAAAACACAGACTTAACAATGTGGTGTATGCCGTACAGTGCAGCGAGGAATGCCCAGACCTCTACATTGGAGAGACCAAACAGCCACTTCACAAGCGCATGGCACAACACAGAAGAGCCACCTCCACAGGACAAGACTCAGCTGTCCATCTGCATCTTAAGGATAAAGGACACTCTTTCGAGGATGCCAATGTTCACATTTTGGACAGAGAGGACAGATGGTTTGAAAGAGGAGTGAAAGAAGCCATCTATGTCCACTGTGAGCGACCATCTTTGAACAGAGGCGGTGGTTTACGACACCAACTCTCTGCCATCTATAATCCAGTTTTGAGATCCCTTCCCAGACGCCTTAACGCCCACTCACACCCTGGGCCATCTGACCTCAGGAATTCGCATGATAAGGTGGGGCCAGGTTTCACAATGAACTCACCCGAAACTCTGGCTGATTGGGACCCACACCCAGTTCCACACCTTGGCTCAGGCGATTAGAGGATCATCAGGGGGTCCTTTTGTCCCTCTGTGGGGGGACACTCCCACTAGGTTTATATCTGGGACTCTCCACCATTTGACCTTAGAACTGAAGAAGCCTCTCGGATGAGAGGTGAAACGTCTTCAAGTAACTTAAAGAAGTCCAGACGCTTTTCTTTGCAAGCTCCTTTGACGACTGATAACAGTGCAAATGTTTGCAATATAAAAAATAAATGAAAAATGTAGACATCTATGTTTAGTGAACTTTGCAGTGTTGCTCTGTGGTGCAGCTACAACACTGTAGCAAAGTTTACACACTGTGTCTACTTGATCCACGTCTGACTGCACGAACCCATAATGTTTCCACACCACTGAAGTTTTTTTACCTCTCTTTTCAACTAACAGCAGTCACTCTCCTCTCCAAATAACTTCTGCTTAGCTTTCCGAGCTTCCCTCGGGTCCTCTTAATTGTTGTGACACGTGTTCGAAACGCAGAGAGGTGCGCTCGATTTGCCACACGGAGCAGCGCGAGAGTAAAGCACGAGGGAGGTGCTAATAATCGGCTCAGTCATTTTTAATGATCGTTGAAAGCCCAGATCGTAATCGTGATTAAAATGCGATTAATTGAGCAGCCCTACTTAACAGGATAAGATTTCGATTCCCCCCCCCCCCAATAATAATAATAATAATAATAATAATAATAATAATAATAATAATAATAATAATAAATTTTATTTGAAAGCGCCTTTCAAAACACTCAAGGTCGCTGTACACAGTAGAATAAAAGCAACATAAAAGCAAGAAGTTTACAGAATCATAAAAGCATAAGACATAAACAAATAAAATAGGTTATGTGGGATAAGCTATTTTGTACAAGTGGGTTTTGAGTTTGGACTTAAAGAGAGAGAAGGAAGAGACGTTTCTATACACCTGATGTCAGTCCATTACTAGACCGCTGATTTGAGTGGACTCAGGAGACTCTTTGACTTTCTAAATGAAATCATATGTGGTGTTTTATCCATTTCAATAATCTGCTCATCCAGAAAACAGAGAATACAGCTGTACCAGGACTGGCTGCGTTTTTTAAACTTGTATCATAAAACTAAAGTACCTACAAAGGCTGAAATAACACACAGCGTTTGTGGATGTTCATCTTTTCTCTCCACACTTCATGTAAGTTAACAGGCCGATAGTTATTTTCTAAAACGACAACAAAAAACCCAACTGTAATCTACAGCACTAACATCCAAAGTTCCTAATCCCTTATTCTTTCAATGTTTTCAAGAAAATTATTTTGTTTCTTTACTTAATCTAACTCCATATATGAATTTCAAACACCTGCTACAACTACAGGATAAAACTAGATTATTTTGACTCTGAGGTGCGTTCAAGGATTGTCTGTCCTTGTCTGGTTACACTGTCGATAAAATGCAGGCTTCAAAGACGGAGCTTAAAATAACCCAAATTATGTGTTGTATGAAAACTATGGAATGCAAATTACAGGGTGGAAATCTGATTGTTAAAAAGATTAAACGACAGGGACGAACAAGCAGACTGCGTCACGGTGAACTCACATGACAGCACCACATGAACTTCGGGTCTTTCATGAGAGCGTGCTCTGTCAGCTTTTTGTGGAACAAGTCGTACACCTCAGGCTCCAGGCAGTCCCTCAGCTGGAAAACAAAACACGACAGGAGGCGTCGCCGCTTCGTTATTATAAGACGAAAAACAGCTGCAGGTTATTTTCACACCCATCTGCAATCTGATGCGTTCTGATACTAGTTTAATGTAATTTTGTGCACTTTAAACAAAACATTTTCCCCCTCTGAGCACTTCACCGTTTAAAAATGACTATGTTGAGATAAATGCAATTATCATGCATGATTAGAATCCACAGCATCTTTTAAGAATATCTTAAAGAACTAAAAAAATTCTGTTTACAGATCAAATTCTGTCTTAATAGCTGAAACAAAGCTCCATTCTCCCATCAAACCCACAAATAACCCCAGTTTCATAATTTCTTCATAAGTATTTATGATCACATGGAGAATCAGATGCAAACTGAAATCTTGGCCCTTGTATCTGCAGACGACACTAAAAGCCCCTGAAGTGTTCCCCACAGCCTTGCAGACAGTCAGGAAAAGATGTTCAAGCTGCAGTTCATGAGTAAATAATTATAGTACGCTTAATCTGTTTATACAGCTGTTCATGAGTCGTTTATTATCAGCTGATTGAGTCTGTAGTTCTTTCTCACATGTAGCAGGAGATAATTCGCATCAGACATGTTGTCGTCTGTGGAAATACTCTGAGGTTTAGGCAAAGGCAGCTGGAGCTGAGAGAGGCAGGAAACCCACTTTACTACTAATTCAAGCGGCCATTAGCACCTGTGCTTCTCTCACATCAACACAAAAGGACACGGCACAGACTTTGTAGCAGAGAGAGTGCCGTGTCCTTTTGTGTTTATTATGTGATATGATATCACATGCACCTCCAACAGGAAATAGCTAGAAGAGTTCAGGGCTCAGTGAACATGTGAAAACAGCTTTTCACAGGCGTGGACTGCTGCACTAGTGCGTCCAGACTGCTGCACTAGTGCATGTGGCACGTGGTCTCCTGCTCATCCACTGAGCTAAAGTGTTGCTCAGAAATGCCTTTTATTTCTTTAAATATGCTCTGTGTCATGTATTTGTAACAAAAATAAATGACCAGTTTAAAGATGCATCTGGTGTCTCTTGTTAAAACTCCTATTCAGGACTCTTCACGTTAACGTTTCCGGCACATTTCCTCTGAGTTCACCTGTATATCCAGCGTGGAGAAGTAGCTGTCCAGCTTCTCTGGGTCGTTGATGTCGGGTTCGCAGCAGCCGGGACACACCATGTCTCGGATGTGTTTGTCTCTCACGGCGATGGTAAAGTGGGCCTTGAAGCATTCGAAGCACACCGAGCACTGACAGGACGTTAGAGACTGCATCTGGAGTACCAAGGGGAAAAGAAAGAGACTTTAAGAGCTGTGCATTAAACATAGCTATTGAATCGCGTGGTGGTTGCTGCGGAAACAGATCGCTCTCCCCGATGACCCACCTTGCTGCGGGGGAAGATGCTCAGACAGATGGGGCACTCGTTGTTGAGGAGACGCCTGATAAAATCTCTGTCATGTGACTCCTTCACGGCTTGCACCACATCCTCCAGGGAGTAGCTGACGCCCGGCTCTTGGAGCAGCGACAGGACGAGCTCGCAGCGCCCCCAGCTGGGCAGGTCGTACAATGCCAGCAGCCGCCTGCACGTCCTCTGAAGGAAGCAAGCCAGGTCAGCACAGAGGTTTATGTTAAAATGAAAACGTAAAAACAAAATCTCTTTCTAGTCAAACCTGTTTGTCTGGGTGTGTGGGATCAATCGGCGGCTCGGGCTGGGCTGTCCAGATTCGCTGATGGAAAGCTTCCAGCAGGGGGCGCTGAAGCAGAGACAAAGCCCCCTGCATCTCACCTCCACTCTGCCGCAGGGCCTCCTCGCATTTGGCCGCATCTTGGAAGCCCAGAGAGTGAAGCTCCTTCATCTTCACCCAGCGGGAACAACAGAAACAAAACAATGAAACAAAGAAATCACTTTAAATGGCTGCAGTGAACATAAAAGATTCACATCAAGAGTCTTTACACTGCTGATTCACCAGTAAAGAGGTTTGAATCTCACCAAACAACAGGTGAGAGGTTCCAGCAGTGTAGGGAAAACTGGGAAGTTCCCAGCAACAACTTGGATTTTTTACATTTTCATTTTAATCCCTGTGAAGTTTAAGTTATAACCAACCACATGTTGTGGAGAAAAGCAAACGGACGTTTTTGGATTTTGAGGTGTGTCAAATGATTTTCTTAAATCAAAAGAAACAATTTTCTGTCGTAATTCACAAAATATTTGCAGTATGAAGGTTAAAAATAAAAAGAGTCGTTTTTGAGATAGAAGGAAAAAAAGTTCATACTTTCTTTTAACAATAAATGATTTAAAACTTTAATGTGCTTTTAATTGTCCCACCTTTTCTTTGCGGTCTCTCAGCAGCTCTCTCACGGCTTTGTCGGTTTCTCCTCCTGTTTTCAGCCACGCCAGCTTGGCCTCGGCTCTGGACAGCTTCATGCCGTCACCTATGGAGGTCGGACCGCTCTTCTCGGACTCGCCTCTGTCTCTCTCCGGCACGGGCTGCGTCCCGACACTCCCCGTTTTGTAGTTCAGTTGGACGGAGGCGGCCATGGCGCAGATTTCATCCAGCAGGTGAGGCAGCTCTGAGGTCAGCCAGTCACAGGGGTTAACGTTGCTGCCACCGCACGCGCCCAGAGCGGCGTACACCTCCTCTGGGCTAATGCCTCGCTTTTCTGCTTCCTGTGAATGAGAAACGGAATGCATCTTCTCTTTTCCAGCGTTTCAATACTACAATATTGTAATTTGTTTTGAAAAATGTCATTTAAATGTTTTGAGGCGAGTCTGTGTGAAACGTTTGCCATACTCTGATGTGACGGACGAGAGCGAGCCCGTCTTCTTTCATCATCTTCTGCCTCTTCACCTCCAGGTTGACTCGGGGCTTCGGCTGTGGCCGGTCCTTAGGTCCGCACGGCGTCTGCTGGAGAGACTGGGGCAGAGAAAGTCCACCAGAATCTTTAGGGGACATGTTGCACATCTCACACACTGTGGAGGCCTTGGTGTTAGCGAAGGTGCAGAATTGGCACGTCCACTGCTAGAAGAAGAAAGAAAAGCATGTCAAGCAAACACTAACAAAAACTGATGACTTCAAAGGCTTTGCTGGGACACCTCCATCCTCACTTAAACTAACCTGAGTGTATTCCAAGTGAGAATGGCATTGATGCTTTAAGTTATGTGTGACATTATGTAGGGCTGCACGATTAATCGTTAGAAAATCGTGATCTCGATTCATACTTGTGTGCGATCTCATTTCCAAATGACAACGATTTAAAAAAAGAAAAAGAAAAAAAAAAGATGACGATTGTACCGCATTTTGATCCGGGACGTAATGTGCATGAAAACAAGCGCTCACGCTTCCTGCTCAACAAATGACAAGGGCGGAGCCTTATACCACGTGATACAGAAGCCATCTGGCAGGGAAAAAACAACGGAGAGCACGTGAAACTGCCCGAGGGGAGAAAACACTATGGCTGTATCCCAATTCAGGGTCTGCAGCCTCAAAGTACGCAGCCTGAACGATCCTCAAGGGCCGCTACTCAAAGACCGCTAAGGCCGGAAGTGCGAGGATTGTGAAATGGGACGGTCTAGCCTCCGTCGCGCTGCCCAGGTTGCCTAGCAACCATGATACTAACAGCTGGAAACGTTTCATACAGCTTTGTTTGACAGAAATGAAGGAGAAAATCTTTTGTTCATTTGTTTGTTTGTTTCTACATGAGCTTTGATCATTCTCTGATTAAGCTCAGCTATTGAACGGCGTATATTTTAAAGTAAAGGCTTTAAAACAAAGTTAGTACAAACGTCACTAATGTCACATAACTTTGCCGACATGTGGCCAACAGTAATGTTTTAATGTTCTTCGTTATTAAACATTTGCACATAAATAAGTGACATCATATTCAGTTTACTCTTCGGGCGCCCCTCATCTGCGTTTTTTTTTTTTTTGGCAAAATTATCCACACCCACCGCCGCGCTATGCATTCTGGGATATGTTGGGACACGAAGTCTACACCGCCACATCCTTAAAATTCAGGGAAATGAAGGACGCATTTGAGGGCCGCATTTCGAGCAGCCTTCGAAGTGGGACAGCCTTCGTCGTGTCGCTGTGACGTAATCGGCCTTCAAATGCGGCCTTTAAGGCTGCAGACCCTGAATTGGGATACAGCCAATGAGCGCAGAGGAAACCCCACTGTAAAATTACTTCCAAGCAAAGGTTCTCATTCCTCCACGTGGAAGTTTTTTGTCTTCAAAGAAGACGATGAGAGTCAAAAAAAAAAAAAAAAAATCATTTGCAAGCTGTGTTTTGCCATAGTAGCAGCACCGCAAGGTAACACTACAAATCTGTAGAACCACCTCAAACGTCACCATAAAGTGCAATATGACGAAGCTGTAAAGGCCAAGAAAGTGACTGGAGAAAATCCGTCCCCGTCAACCACCCAAACATTAATAACGGGAACCTTATACAGCGCTTCCCTATACCCGTCGACCTCCCGCAGGCACAAAGAAATTACAGAGGCCATCACTTATCACCTGACCAAAGATATGGCTCCATCAACACTGTGCAAAACGAGGGATTTAGGAGAATGATCAACATCCTAGACAAACGCTACACAGTGCCGTCCCGTAACTATTTTAAAAATGTTGCACTACCTGCTCTACACACGCAGTGTCGAGCAACGGTGGAGACGGAATTTCAAGCAGTACAACATTTTGCGGCAACGACAAAACGTGAGACATTTGTTGTTTTTATGTTTATTTATTGTTTTTATGTTCAGTCTCAACTGTTACGAAGTTGATGTGCAGTTAATAAGTGCAATAAATATTTATATTGGAAAAGAAAATCGTGAGAGAATCGTGATCTCAAGTCTAAGCAAAAAAAATCGTGATTCTCATTTTATGCAAAATCGTGCAGCCCTAACATTATGGTAATATTTTCATGTGTAGCTTGAACTTGACTGTAATGCTATAAAAAAAAGGATTAGGTCCTCCTACTATCTGTGGACAAGATCTAGATATCTGATTGGTAGGTGGTGATTCAGTACGTCATAATGATCCTGACCATGATGATGATGATGATGATGATGATGATGATATGGATCCTGGTCTATTGACTAATACAAGAAAAACTGACTATATCTAGAGATAGGTACAGCTGTTAAGTTTAAGGAGCAGTAGGTGTAACACAGAGGCTACCATGTAAAACAGCGGTCCCCAACGTTTTCTGCGCCACAGACCAGTTTAATGTCAGACAATATTTACGCCCAAGACAAAAACTGTGGTATTTTGTAAATATAATAATAAATGAGAATTCACTGTGTAATTGTGTAACTTTATTAGCAGCGTCCTCCTAAAATGTGCCAACAACATTGAGTCGCTATGGTAATATGTAAATATTTCTTTCAAAATAAGACGCACAACTACAACACGGGAAAAGACCCAGGGAAACTGAGTTAACAATAAAAACCCTGAAAAACATAAATTTCACACCCGGGCCCAAACGGTCTATGGCCCGGGGGTTGGGGATCGCTGATGTAGAGTGTCTTACAAACAAGGTTAAATCTAAATATATTGTACATACGATGAAACAACAACATGAGTTAGCCAAAAACATCTCAGAAACATCTAATCAGCAGAATAACTTAACAGCAAATTAATGTTTTTCATTTATCGGTCTTCTTATGAATTCTCTACTTCACTGAACAACCCAACAACAAGTGACTGTAGATAAATGTGTTCCCCGCAGAGCTAAGACTAACAGAAAAGGTTTCTGTCTGTGCCAACGCTCAGCACAGTAAAGACCGAGAAAATAAGAAACAGGTTAGTAGCGTTATCAGCAGCAGCAGACAAACCTTTGCGTCAGACAGAGATCTGAGGATGGACATGTCAGAGGAGACCGGAGGGCGAGTGGCCAGACGGGGGCGCTCACACACCTCGCAGAGGATGCTGCTGCCTTGATTCATCACAGTGCAGCTCTTACACTGCCACTCTGAGAGAACGAGCACCAACACAGTTCAGTTCAAATCAAATAGTTTTCAAACATATTATGCAGAATATTTATGTAAAAACAAATATTTCCTCCATAATAAGTTAAAGTTTGGCGCTTTTAATAAGTTAAAAGCATTTCTACTTTAACTCGAGGGCACAGGGCGTCTGAAAATTAAACTTAAGCCTTTACGTCAATCTTAATGGCACCTTAAATAAAATTTAAGACAAAACTTCCTGAGGCTTGAACTATTCCTTTCACCACCAGGGGGCACCAGTTACCAGCGTGCATCTCTTTTCAGCTGCCCACTCATATTTAAGAGATTTCCTCTGATGTGACCTTAATGACCTCCCTAGTTTAAAAGAAAGGTGACCTTGACCCTTGGCACCCCCTAGTGATACAACCTGGTATTACATGCAGTGCAGGGCATGAATTCTTTAACCACAAACGCATAGTGTTTGATGTTATTCTCTTGAAAGCTTTAGTTAATTTTGAAAGGTTTCAGCTCTTTTAAAATACAGAAATTTACTATTACTATTATGGGCAAATAAGTCAAAAAATACTGTTTATCTTAAGCTATACCTTAAGTTTCATCCATCCTCAAAACAGGGATTCCTTTCCTTAGTGGGAAGTTCTAGGAATTGGTTTCAACCACAGAGAATAATAATAATAAATAATAATTTCCAACTATTTTTTCTTACACTTGGATCTTCCCATTTTTCTAAAATAACAAAGAGGGTGGGTAAGCAAGTGAATTTTAAACTCTATAGGGCCTTTTATAAGCAAATGTGTTAATTCACAGACACCCTGTAACCTGCTGCGTGTGTAAACCTTTGCTCTTACCTGCATTCGGCGATGCAGGAAGTGACATGGTGCTTTCCTGAACAGTGGACACAGCTGTGGCGAGTCGAGGCCGTTCGCAGGTCGTGCAGAGAACGGCTCGCATCTCGTTCACTGTAGTGCAGTGAGAGCACTCCCACGGGGACAGAGACGGGCTGAAAAGCAGCAGAGAAGGACAACATTTTTTTTCAGCTCCTAACAAGAACACGTCTTCAGCTAATCTTCATTTCCTCCACAGCTGCAGATCCCCAGATGTGATAAAATGCATTGTTAAGACATTTCAGGGATCTCTAGAGACCCTGGTGTTTGATTCTCAGCAAAAACTTTTGGAGTTTTGATCAAACAAAGTTGATCTTTTATTGTAACAAAGGAGATGGTGAACAAATCCAGCCTGTGTCCTTCCTGGCTTTGATCTGCTGCCAAATAAAGAGCTGAACGTGGGTTTCTCTTCTCACCTGGATGTTTTAGCAGGTGTAGTAATGGTCCTGTTGTGCCCTTTACGATCAGGGTGGGAGTGGTACAGCTTGTCGCACTTCAGACACAACCTCTGGAGGCATGTGGCGCAACGAGCATGGACAGCAGAAATTCCACAGATGGTGCAGGTGTCTGCAAGAAACAGACGAAGAGTTAAAACAGTAAGCGACAAAAAACAAGCAGAGCCGACGTTTCACTTTTGTTTTCGGCCTACTTTGTTTGGTTTGCTGTAATTTGTCACGCTTGTGACTGGCTCTGTTGGGGTGTCGGTGGAAGAGGTCATCGCATGCGTCGCAGAAATGTGGATTGTCACATGACGAGCAAAACAGAGACGCGTCTCCACCGCACAAACTGCACTCGCTCACTGCAGCAGAGCCTGGAGACAAACAGGAAACACACCAAAGTTTTAAAATGTATCACAAAATTTAAATACATCCTCAGATAAACAACACCACAACATATTACACTGTCTATTAAAACAAATAAGTAACTGTTTTCTTTATGACTTTATCAGTGTCTCACATCATCATGGAGGAATTTTGGTCCAATCCACTTTGCAATTGAGGCTTGCAATCATTTGCTTATCCACAGCTCTCTTAAGGCCCCATTACTGCGAGTTTTATTCAGGTTGAGGTCTGGGTGTTGACTGGGACGTTGCAACAGCAGATTTATTGCTGTGCTTGGGGTCATTGCCAGTTTGGGCCAAGCTGCCGGACAGATGGCCTTACATTTGACTCTAGAATACTTTGGTATACTGAAGAGTTCATGGTTTACTCAGTGTTTGCAAGATCCCAAAATCATCTCCTCTCCACCGCTGTGCCCGGTAGTTGTCATGAGGTGTTTGTGCTGATATGCTGAGTTTGGCCCACTCTGTCCAAAGGACATTGTTCCAGGAGTCCTGTGGTTTGTTAAGACGTGTTCAACTCTGCCATGTTCTTCTTAAAGAGAAGAGGCTTTCTCCTGGCAACCCTTCTAAATAAGTTTTTGTTCTTAACGTAATGACACAGTGTAATACGTCATCGCACAGACAAGATGATTCCTTTTTTTTTAGTATATTGTGATACGGAAACTTTATATTGTGATAAAGTTTCCACAATGAAAGAGGGTGTACTTTTATTTTGCCATAACTGTGTGTTTTCAAAATGGTAAATGGGTATTTATATAGCGCTTTACATATCCAGTCATCCATCCATTCACACACTGGTGATGGCAGCTACATTGTAGCCACAGCCACCCTGGGGCGCACTGACACACTGGCACCACCGGGCCCTCTGACCACCACCAGTAGGCAACGGGTGAAGTGTCTTGCCCAAGGACACAACGACCGAGACTGTCCAAGCCGGGGCTCGAACCGGCAACCTTCCGATTGCAAACTCCCAACTCTTGAGCCACGATCACCCAATGCTATACAAAGTTTATAAATTGCTTAGGAGCACATCAAAGTTTCTAAAAAGCTTCTTAACTTTGTGGCATCAAATGAAGAAGAAACTAATTTGGTTAAGAGTTAAGAAGAAAAACTGCTGGAATAAAAAAAGAAATAAAATAAAACCTCCCAGGCCATCAGGTGTGGCAGTAGCTGACCTGTTGATGGTTTTGGCACCAGAGCAGGTTTAGGAGGAAGAGGCAGGATCAGAGGTTTGTCCCCCTGCTGCTGCTTCTTTTCCTCTACGGGAAGCTTAGCCACAGAGTCAGTCACCAACTGAGCCTTAACAAAAATAAATAAATAAATATCAGCATGACAAAGAAAATGAATGAAGTCTGAAAAGGACAAATATTAAACAACAGATTATCTTAATTCAGCCTCTGTTTTTATCTTTAATGAACTTAAATGAACTTTTCGGCCGACAGCCTTTTGAAACGTGTACACACCTTTGGGATGACGAATGGGATGATTTCTTTGAAGTGTTCTAGGTGAGGATGAGTGCCCTGAACAAACAAACATAAGGAAATGGAACATCAAAACTGCACGCGCATGTTACCGATGATCAGATCTGCTTAGGAGTCGATACAAACCTTTACTATCATGTCCACTTCCGTGCGTAGCGTCATGACCTCCAGCGTCACCGCTGCGACTTTTGCAGTATCCGGATCCTCGACTTCGTCGGGAAAGCTGAGGCCGTCGACCTGCTGGTTAGTGTAACCGTAGAGATAGAGGACTCTGCGGCCTCCCTGTGGACCAAAACCCACATCTCAATCCTAATCTTTTAAACAAAACCAAAAGGTTCTCAGTCAAAGTTTCTGCACAATCTTTGGACACAATGGAGTTTTTCTCCTCACTTTGATGGCATCCACTGTAGTCCTGAAAACAGGATTGTTGTGCTTGACACTCCTCCAGTATCTGGGTCTGGTGGGAGAGGTCAGGTTACAGCCATACTTCTCCAGGATGCTCAAGGCTTTGATGAATCGATTCAAAGACTCCAGGACCTTTTGAGAGGAAAAATTAGTATTGATGTTAGTCAGTTTGTCTCCATTATTCCATCCAAATGAATTATTTGTGATGATTTAGTTAACAACAATGATGTTACCCCCGTCATAGCCTTTTAAATAAGACACCCTGAGAAAACTTTAATCACAGCTAGCAGATGAGGCTGGTATCAAATGCAGGTTAAAAAAGAGCTTTCACATCCTATCCTGTTCATATCTCCTGTGAATTACTATGCAATACAACACAAGCATCCAGGATACTTTCCTGTTTCTCTATGTCACAGACATTGAAGTGATGCAGTTTTGCTGCTGAAGCTATGCTATATCCCATGATATCGATACTCAAACTTGATTTTAGAAAAGAAAAATGCTCTAAACACTGACTTTCTTTTAAGCTCCTGGTTCTGTGTGACATCATAGAGACGGAAATCCCTATTTGGCCTCCTCAAAATCTTTTAAAGAGGGATGCCCAAACAGAAACAAGCTGACATAAATGGGGAGGGGCTAACAGCTCGTTTCAGACAGAGGATGAACTGTCAAGTCCCAGTGTAAAATGCATAAGGATTATTTTGAATAATGAATGATGCAAAGCTACTGTAGCAGAGTTTAAGATTGGAACAAATTCACTAACAGAAGCCACAGTGCTTAAGATAATTTTTCACTCCCCTGAGGATATCTTCATCTTTGTTTTCATCCAAAAAATCAAAGATAAGTGTCACAAAATCTTTTTTTCCTTAATAAAAAAAAAAAAAAATGAGTAGACCTTTGGGGATCAAACAGACACAGAAATGTTACATCAAACTGCACTAAAACGATCGTTTAAGAGAAAAGATTACCTCCTGTTTGTTACGACCTGCCGAGTTCTCCTTCAGCATAACCTCAGCTGAGACGTGGCGGTACTTCTCCGACAGAGGCAGCTCGATAGCGGCCATCGTCTGAACGTCGGCCTTCACTTCCTGAGCTGAACCCGAGGACGAAAGGAGAGACTGGGCTCTTCCCCTGACCTCGTCCATCTGGACGGACGCAGGACTGCTGCTCATTGCTGTTAGAAAGAGAAGAGAACTTTTTAGAGATCGTTCCAGAGCTTCAAAATCGAGGATCAGCTTATTTGGTTTGGCAAATCACTGCAAATTCGCTGTTATTTTCAGTCTGTGAGGCTGTTTTTGTAAAAGAAATAACTGATTAGAGGAAAATATAAAAGTCACATTAAAGTGCAGCAAGACTTAGCAAAGACTGGCAGAGGAGATCAAAAAGCTAAAAAAAATGTAAACTTTCCATGAGTCACTTATTCAACATTTAATAATAATAACAGACATTTACTGCTATTAATTAATACATTCTTAAGAAATGAGAACTTTTACATTGCTGATAAACTCACAGTGTAACCTCCAAATTTCAAAATACATTAAACCTCAAAATTCTGATAGCGTTTTGTTTAAGATGACCAAGACACTCTTGGTCTTGATCTTGATCTGTAAACTACTGTAATAAAGCTTTGCAGGTGTGGCTGTCTGCAGGTGGAAAGCAGGTCCCCTGCTGGTTCCAGCCACGCCTCATTCCACGTTGTTATGCAGGGACGTTTGAGGCCTCAGGCTGTTTTCTGTCTATCTCACCCTGCTTTCCTGCAGGTTTAAAGATGTCCGGCTTATTGGTGTGTCTACTATGTCAAAGTTCAGTCATGTAGTTTTGATAGATGCCATTGATTTGTATTTAACAATAACAATCAGGATAAATAAAGATAATATATAAATCATTACCACAGCATCAATATAAGGACCCAAAAATGTCAGCAGATTACTGAAATTATACAAAAGCTCTACAAAGGTTCCCCACAGAAAACAGGTATTTACCTTAAAACATCTGTAGGACAGAGGTCAAGTAGTTTTCTACATAACAAATTTTAAATTGACTCTCAAAAAATGACGCTATAAAAACACCTAAAAAGTTCAGCCCTCGTCTTCACTTGAAAAATGATTTTTGAGAAGTCTAATAACAGCAGGGACCTTTCCCATAACTCCTATTATGAAGGGCATCTCTCCATAGTTTCTTTTTTATTATTTTTTTTATGTGAGGTGGTCAAGTAAAAGGAATTTGATGAAATGACCCAATACACAGAAGTCAAACACAATGGTTTCATAACAGTGATTACCTGAGTTACCACCTGATTTTTAGACGTTCTTCAACTACATAGTATTAACGCCTGATCCTTTAGGGGTGTGAAAGAATATTCTTTAACAAATATTTATCCTTAAATAAAAAAATAAAAAATAGCTAGGTGCAAAAATTGCAACCTTGTTTATTCTTTTAAAAACCAATCCAAAAATGGCCAATCCACAGTGAAAAAGGACACGAGTGGCAGAGGAAGGATAACAACAGGAAGGATCAACATTCAGGTAAATCAAACAGTCATCGGTGACCTTTATAATTGATAATTTCACTTTTAATAAATCATGTGATCTGATGGGAAAGTCCAGGCTAATCATAGTTTCAGAGGTAAATAGTTCAGTATCACATCACAGTCGCCAATCCGCTCCCTGCTACTTTCTGTGCAGTAAAACATCAAATTAACTGAACCCGACGGTGGATTTTTTTGTCACTTTTACCGTCTTGAAGTCTCAGCAATAACAATTCACAGCAGCTGAAAACGAAACTCTAAAAACAGAAACTTTAACACAGCTCCATAACTTAGCTTCATATCTGATCAGTTAACTTACCGCCTCAGCTGTTCTGGCCTTCTTTTAACGGTTATTTCTGTCGCTTCTTCTCTGAATAAAGTCTTTACATTTCCGCCAGTAAAGTCAGCATGTTTTAGATTTCAAGCCAGCGGTTAGACCCTCACCTACGGTGAGCTGCTTCAGTCTGTCTGAAGCTAGCTTTATGCTTTAAACGCGGAACTCCTCCATACTTCCGGTCTGATTGTGATCTTTTCAAAATAAAAGCGGAATTTACATACCTATACCAGTAACAGTAGTCATGAAAATGATGAACTTTACTATGTATGTATGTATGTATGTATTTATTAAGCTCCCAGTTGTATCATACCTAAAACAAAATTTAAATATTTAATTAATTATGACCAGCGACCAAATTATTAATTAATTATTTAATTAATTTTGTAAATATTTCATATTATATTTAAATTTTTGTTTGTTGTGACACATTTTACCAGCTTTTTTTACCAGCTCGTTGTTTAAAACTACCCCCCCCCACACACACATACACATCACTTTCAGTTTTACTTATTGCTCTCATCATTTGAGAGACGATTCTTTCTTTTTTTTTAATCAATGAATTCTGAAACAGTAAAAATACAACAAAACACTTCTGTCTCGATACAGAGATTCATCAAATCCTCGTGCTTTGATAAATTTGAACAAATTAAGAAAACTTAACAAAAAAAAACATCCCCTCCACTCTCGCTGGCCACTTTATTAGTGACAACAGCTCAGCTGCTTGTTAATACTAATATCAAATGAGCCAATCATAAGGCAGTAACACAAACTGAGCATGAGAATAGTGTAAAAGGTGATTTCAGTGACTAGTCATGGTTGATGTTGCCAGATAAGCTGGTTTAAGAAACTGCTGATCAACTGGGATTCCCCTACAAAATCATCTCTAAGGTTTACAGAGAATGGTCTGGAAACAGAAAACATCCCGTGAAAGTCAGTTCTCTGGGTGAAAATGTTGTGTTGATGCCAGAGGTCAGTGAAGAATGGCCAGACTGTTTAAAGTTGCTAACACGGCAACAGTAAATCAAATAACTTCTCATTAAAATCAAGGCATGCGGAAGATCATCTCTGAACGCACAGCACGTCGAACCTTGAAGCAGATATGCTACAGATCTGAAGGCAAAAGAAGGTCTAACTTGGTACTACCAGTGAGTGCCACTTTATTAGGTACAGCCACATTTTTATTTAGGTTCATTTTAAGTGAGTGAATAATTCCGCATTTATTTTTCTTTTTTCTAAAGTATAGTTTTATTTTATTTGACTTAAAAGAAATGTGTCAGCTCATAAAAACCTTTGTTTTAAATATTTAATGTTTCTCAAGTTTCTTGACCAATCAAACAAGAAGCTACTGTGCAAAGTCACGTTCATTTTAGCACAATCTTCTAGAAGAAGTATATATATATATATATATTACATCCAACGTCATTCATTAATTTTGCTCTAACTCTGATAAATTGTTGACTCCTTGAACTTCATCAGCAGATTAAGCTCCTTCATACAAATACAAGACAAAAGACGAGTTCAGGACGATGCAATGAAGATCATAATAAGTCATTACATTTTGTTTAAACCACATGACTTTTTTTCATTGGCTCAGTTTCATTTTCTTTTTCAGTTTCTTTTGACAAAAGTCCTTTAGGGGTGTGAAAGAAATCATTAAGAGGGAAATCAGCTTTATACTGTTTATTCTACAGGTTTACACTGCACAGAAGATTAAAAGAGGCCATTTTTAAATTGACAGTTAATATTTAAATTCTTAAACTCTTTGGAAATTGATTTAAAAATGTATTTATTATAAAATCACTATTCTGCTCTGCATTTATTTATTTAGCCTATATATTTATTTCTGATCAGACAACCGCCTTCATCTTAAAGAATCCCGTAAACGCCTCTCGCTATCTGTACCGTGTACTTGGGTTGCCATGTACAGGATATTCAAGTTTGAAAGCTGAGGCTGTGCCAGGAGAGGAGGAGGGAGTCAGTAGGAGGCGCATCCGATATCAAATCGAAAGCAAAGTGAATGAGGAAATAAAAAAAATCCACAAGACAGACATATTGTCCTGTGCTGCAGCCGTCGGACTTCATTTAAACCGCTCCAGCGGATATATTTATGATAATATATTCCTGAAAAAAGTTTCTTTAGTCATGTCAAAGGCAGCGACTCTGAAAATAAGCCGCACGACTGCGGGGAAGGTAAGTCGGTGAGCTTTAGCTTTTTGGGAGTAAGCGCTCTCTGAGGAGGGCAGGTTGCAAGGTAAAGGAGCTAAACGGCTTCCCGGCGGCCTGCAGTGACTTTAACGCCGACTTGGTGTGAGTGTTGAGCCCCGGTGTGTTTGAAAGCAGTCGGTTATAGTTGAAAAGCAGCGGAAAGTCCCCCGCAGGAAAACGAAAGTAAAGCTTTTCACAAACGTGAGTCAGCACTTGAACCGTGTTTTATTTGATTCATTTAGTCTGCTCACCTTTTCTCCACAGGTGGACAACTTCCGCCAGGCTCTGTATCGGGAGGTCAGTTGACACATTGATTGCGTTAAATTACTAAAATATTGAAATAAACCACCTTTTGTGACTTAATAATGACTTGAGACCCCCTTTGTGTGTGTGTGTGTGTGTGTGTGTGTTTCCAGGCAGAAACTCTCTTCTCTGACTTCATCCCTCTGAAGATCACAAAGCTGGACTCTCTGCTCAAGGTGAAGCATTTTAACTGACAGCCTCTGTGACCTTTGACCTGGGAAAACTGCTCTTCACTCTTGTCCTTGTGTTTGTCTTTTATTTGATTGTTTTGTCAGGATGAGGTCTTCAGCATCACAGAAACAGCTTCCCTTAGGGCTCCTCTGGACATCCCCATACCAGACCCTCCTTCCCCCGAGGACGAGGTGAGAGCGCCGCAGCCTGTCACACTTTTAGCTTCATCTTTCACTGAACATGACCAACATGAATGTGTTTGAGATCACTCGTTCACTCATTCCATATGAATGTGCTTCAGTCCACTAAAACGGTGAGAAGGCTTTTACTTTGAAAAACTGGGTCATTCGGCAACCCTAATTGACCCATACACTGACACAAGAACTTGTTCCGTGCCTCTCAGGCAAGGAGGAGGCGGGGATCGAACCACCGACCTATTGATTAGTAGACTGCTATCAGCACAGCTATGAAAAGTGCCATGGAGTTTCTAATATCCTCACTTTACTACACAGGCGTGGAAGTTAATATTTCTGGAGCTTTACACAATCACTGTGATTTGAAATGCACATGTAATAAGACATATTATTTAACTTGGGCTGCACCAACGCATGTTAAAATAAATCTGGGTTGGTTTGAACAACTTTAATTGAGGCTTGTTAACTATAATGAGCTGGACATCCAGATAAGATTCAGGACGATGCTACTAATTATATTATTATAACAACTTATCTTTATAATATCATACAGAAGGAATAAGAAAAGGTCAGTTATGGTCAGAAGTTGGGGTAAGTGAAGGTCGGTAACTTTTGGTTCATTTCATCTCTGTTTATCGAATTAAAATAAAACCTCAGGGTGAAGCTCGGGGTAACATAGTGACAGAAGCTTAGAGTCTGATCTCTGACAGCAGATTTGGAGGCCTGTAAAGACCCCGCTTTGCAGGTAGAGGACTGATATTTGGTTTGCAGCTTGTCATATACAAGGCACATAATATTCCTGAAAACTGTGGAAATCAAGGGAACAGTTTCACAAAAATTAAGCTCAAATTTTCTGAGAAAACTTTTGACATTAGAGACCAGAAGCTTTGCCCTTCCACAAATCTCAGTTATATTTTTTAATATACTGAAAGTTACTTTTCTGGCGTGCTCTTCAATAGTGCATTAATTGACACAGAGTCGACCGACACACTCACATCTCTCTGCTTTGACCTTTGAATGTGTCTTTATTGGCTCTGAATGAATTTTAACTGGTTTAATGTGAGTGCAAATATTCAGCTTCCTCACTTGCAGGAGGAAAAAGGGGTAAAGCACCTATGGAGACATCAAAACATGTGCTATGATTATCAGAAAATGACCCCACCCTGCCATGTTGCTGTGGGGTCACAGATAGGATTATAAAAGAAGAAGGAAGGCTGTGCACAAACTGTGACATCTGATTTTTCACATTTTTAATTGATTTAAGACGCCCGGTAAAGCCGATCTTTTCTCACTCTGTGAAAAAATGTCTCTCTCAGGAGATGGAGACCGACAAGAATGAAGACGACGAGAAGAAGAAGAAGAAGCGTAAGGCATTTTTGTAGCCACACGTGTGAAAACTGAAAGGTAGCATGTGATGTCTGTGGGGACGGGGAACAAAAGCTTCATCTGTTCTCTCTGCTCTTCAGCCCCAAAGTGCGGCTTCATCAAGGGGAACGAGAAGATCGTGATGGTGCTAGAGAGAGTGAAACCAGAGATAGTCGCTTTTAGAGAGACCATCATTACTGTGAGTGAATCACTGCTCTGAGGGCTGATCGATGCTCTAAGACAGGAACAATATGAGAATGATTTAATGCTCTGGGTTCAAACTGCAGGTCACCTGCTGGATTCAGCACCTGATCCCAAAGATAGAGGATGGAAATGACTTCGGAGTCGCCATCCAGGTATACGTCGTCTGTTTAATTGGCTGCTCTTTCATTTTGATTAATGTGATAAAGAAATACGTTGACCTTTAAGTTTGTTTTTGTTTAAACCACAGGAGAAAATCTTGGAGAGAATCGCTGCAGTGAGAACCAAAGTCGACGGTTTTCAGACCAACATCAACAAGTAGGTTGGACGTAAATCCTTCTTTAAAGCGCAGCAGCTGCCTTTGTGTCAACTTCAGAGTCATTTTACTGAGAGTGGAGCCTTTCATCACTGCTGTTTAAATCCTCAGGTACTTCACAGAGAGGGGGGACGCTGTGGCCAAAGCTTCTAAGGAAACTCATGTGGTGAGTGATGATCTCTGCTTTTCTACATTCGAACGCAGGCTGCAAACATCGCGCCAGAGTTCAAACACACTTAGGTTGCTTTCACACCTGCTGTGTTTAGTTCATTCAAATTGAACTCTGGTTTAATTTGCACCCCGTTGCGTTTCTTTTGTGCACATGTGAGCACAGTAATAAAGACCCTTTGGAGGAGGTAGTCTTCCTCCCGTACGGTTCATTTATGTTGTGAATGCACTCTGACCTTAATCTAAACTGCTAAGTGTACGTTGCTAGATAAGATGAACATCTCCCTGTACCTACATGTGGTTTGCATTCTGAGATGTGGACAAGGTAGACAAAGGTCTTTACTGGTTAGCAACTAGCTATGTAATGAACGTAATCCTCCAGAACACAGCACCTTGTTCCTGTCTGTACTTTTGTCGCTCCCACCTCAGGCACATCTGGCCAATACGGGGACTGAATGTGCTCACGTTTTTGTAATCATGCGCTTTGGTTTGTTTGGAGTTCACTTGGATTCTTTTCTGGGTGAAAAGAAGCTAAATCACAGGAAAAAAGCTACAAGTTTGCAAACTCATCAAATGATTCGGACCAAAGTTATAACAAACTATAGGTGTAAAAAACGCCCTTAAAAATCTTTCTCAGATAATAGCTGGAGCAGCGGTTCCCATAGTTTTCTAATAATGGGCATCCTGAGCACCACACGGAGCAGAGGAAGTGATGCTGGATGAGTTTTGGGAAATTTTCTTTCAAGTGGAAAGAACAGCTGGATTTAATGCCAGTGTCAGATTTGAACAGTATAAAAGGTGGATGATAGCAGCACTTTGAAGTCTCACTTTTAGCATTTTGGCCACCACTGTTAGTTTTTGGCCACCCTTTTGTCCAGACATGCACCAAAACTCGATCACAGACTTCTTGTCTGTTACACACAGCAAGTTACATTAGTCAGATAACTCCATTCAAAATGGATTAAAGTCAGTAGAAGCAAGACTGAATACATGTGTGGATGAGAGCTGCAAAGGTAAATACGCTGAATATGAGCTTAAAGCCTGAGAGAAGACACAAAGATCTCAGAGATGGATGAACACTAGCTGGTTTTAGTCTTTTTCGTCACTGAACATCCCAACCAGCCTCGAAGTTTATGACACAAAAATATGAAAAATGCCTTTAACTCTTTTTCTTCTGCCCTCAGATGGACTACCGCTCACTCGTACACGACAAGGACGAGGCCATCTACTCGGATATCAGAGTGATCGTCCTCGACATCCGCGGCTTCTACGTAAGAAGCCTACATTTATATTTCCCCAAATACTTAAAACCATGGAAAAAAATGGATCTTAACTAAAATATGAGTTTTTCTAAGATTAAAAAAATGATTTTCAAACAGTTTAATCACTAACAATGTGTTTTAGCTGCTGTAAGTCAATTATCAATCTGCATCTCTGCTTATTTTCCTCAGGCCGAGCTTTATGACATCATCAGCAAAAACCTGGAGAAGGTGACCAACCCAAAAGGAGAGGAGAAGCCCTCGATGTACTGAGGCTCCCGGGGAACGGGAAAAGCCACTGGGATGAATTTAAACAACCTTCAGCTGCATTGATCACCTGCTAAACTCAATATCAATCAATTATCCGGCTCTTTGTTTGATAAACATTTAAAATAAATACATAAACAACTGGATGGTTTTTTTTAGTTCTGCTGTTTCATGGTAACACTTTGGTTTTATACCAAGATTTGCACTAAATTTTAAGTTGTGTGGTAAAGAATGAATAAAGAAAAGTGTTTTTCAGACTGTGTGACATCCTCGGATTTATTTTTAACAAAGAAAAACTTTTCGGCATGTGCACCTCTCATCAGTGAGGAATCTTATTACAAAAATATCTTTCTCATTCAGGATCAGGAGGAAAAACCCAAAGAAAAAACAAGTCATCAACAATAATAATTACATAAAGTCAGGAACAGCAACACAGGAAGGTTAACCGGCCTCCGGGCATTTATACTTCTGGTCCTTCTCCACCGGGGATGAGCTGCAGAAGAGAAAATATGCAGCCATAAATCATCCTGTGAAGGTTTAAAACACCGGGGGAGATTATGGGACACGATCCGGCGTTTGTTTGTTTACCATGGTGATGTTATTGCCATTGAGGAGGATCTGGTCGAGCTTGGTTATCCTCCTCCCCTCTGGTGTTATTTCACTGCAACACATTTGTTTATAAATATAGTCAGCGGTGAACCCGAGAAAAGGTGTAGTTAGAGTAAAAATGTAACAGGAGTACTTACAATTCTGTCACATCCTCCAGGACCATGTCTGACACACACAGTTAAAGACAAACTGTGCAACAATAAACAGTAAAAGCTTTACACAAACGAGCAGGAGGATGTGGAGACGTGGACGTGAGCAGCACCCATCCACAGAAGCCTTTCTACTTCCTATTAATCCCTAATAATTAATTAACTAATTAATGAATTAACTGGCGGCCACCAGCGGTACTCCTCATCCTAGTAGACACAACTGTGGTGTCAATTCAAAATCCTATGTCCCCTCATTCTCAAGTTATCGCATTCACAAGAATTTCACAAAACTTACTCTGACCTTGAGGACAAGGTCACTGAGATTCAAACTCCAAGATTTTTAGAAGATGCACCAATGTTATCAATTTGAAAATCCGAGCTGACTTCCCTCTTAAGTTATCAGATTCACAAACTTGGGTTTCCAAGGTGCCCACTCAGGTGATGATAATACCCCATCAGACTTTTAAGAGTAAAAATGAAAGAAGCCGTACAGCAGGAGGAACCCAGGCCCCACTGCACCAGAATGAGATCTGACAGCAGAGGGAAATGGTCTGTGGCCACCATCTGCTACACCTGTTGTTACTTTAATTTGCACCAATTTGGCTGAAATAGATTTTCCATGGTTTATTACTCCTATCTGGATAGATTGACATGTCTGAAGTTGAACTGTGTTGTAGTGTGATGACTGACTGTTTCCTTAAATTTTTTGATCAGTCTATTTGTCCCTTGTTTGTACAGATCTACACACTTTTTTATGCCAATGGTTTCTGCAACTGTCCTCTCTCACATTTCTAAATAAAACAGAAACAAAAAGTAACACAACAGTTCTCGTACTGCTTCTCATCGCATCAGCTCCACCTCACAGCATGGATGACTTCAAACAGTCGATGGTGTGTACAGCACAATACAGTAAGACTTTGTACATTGTTGGTGTTTAGGTGTGCACTAACTCGCTCATCTGGACACGTTTTAATTAAAAGATACTGACGAAGTCATCGAAGCCCAGCAAGGTGCCGACAATTTCTTTGTCAGTTTTCATGACGATGTGAATTCGGGAGCCGATACATTTGTCCACAAGCTCTGCAAAAGGAAACATACAGAGAAATTACACATCCTATAATTCAGGTGAGTGTTTCTACTTTTTACACTTCACTTACCTACCTACTTTATTAACGGGTGTCTATCTTTGTTAAGGACTCATCAGTTAACCCTTTGAAATACTATAAATTTTTAATAGTAGCTTCCTAGTCACATGATGTAACATTAAACCGATCCCCCCCAAAAATCAAAACAATATAGGAGTCTGACTGGATTACAAATATGCAACCACATATTTTAAAAAGGTATAATCTATAACTAAATTGAATAAAAAAGCCGACAATGGAATTTTTAAATTTATTTTGAAGATGCCAATAGGGCAATAGACGATAATCCAGTAATCTGTAAATTTTCAGCTAGAAACCTGCCTTCTCTGCCACTTTAATAAACTAAACCAAATAAGAAGCATTTTGTTTGTGCTTGTAGAGAGTAAAGCCGCAACGTTAGCTCCCTACCGGCGTGATGCTAATGCTAACTAGCAAACATCTGCCTACAAAATGATTTTCGGTGAGCCGCGGCTCAAACTGCGGCCGTCGCACGCTGACTCGGAACAGCCTCATTTAAACCCACAGACGTCAGGAACAAAACACAGCATCATTGAGATTTTACAAACCGAGCGGGAGCAGCTGCGACGGGTTTGTAGCCGACATGTTCAACCAAGAGACTTCCCTCCACAAAGCCAGAAGTAATCGACAGACGAACAGTAGTGGGCCAGCCAGACAAGATCAATCAATCCAGAAGAATTTCGTCTCTGGGGAAACAAAAGAGTCTCCTTCTTAAGAAATTGAAACATTCATGATTGCAACCAGATATAATACACATTTTAAAAATTCAAACAAAATACACACACACCTGAGGGTGATATTAAATTATTCTGTATGTCTCCACACGGTGGCGCAAGTTGTGTCGAGGAACACATGACATCATTTTTGTGTTTAAAAAAGAGAACAGAACAGAGATCAAGATAATTCACCCCTGTAAAATCTGACCGCGGATAGTTATGCTTTATCTTTCCTTGACAGGTGGAAATTAAGGTGACATACACGTTGTCTATTGAGCGGGAAACACAAGAGACTAAGCTAACTATCTATTTTTTAAATGCAGATTATCCGGACATTATTCTAGGGCAAGCTGTCTGATAATATCAATGAAATTCCAGATTGAAATGAAGGAAAACATGAAGGAAATGTTAGTCAACTCATTACCACAAGAACTTCAGCCTAATTGCATTTAAAGCCTTTAAACTCATTCTGTCCTGCTTAAGAAAAAAAATACACTCATTATAATTGTTAACTGTTATCTAATTATATTATGTTATATTGGTCAACGGCGAATTAAAACTCAAATTTCGCTAAGCGAAAACGGAAGTGCGCTGCGGGGAATGCTCTTGCCCATTTGGCCAATGGGGACTAAGCGGAAGAGAAAATCATCACTGCTGTCTGTCTGTGTCACATATTCAGGGAGATACAGACAGAAAAGTCGGCCTCGGTTAGCTGTGTTTACATCCAATTCCGGAGCTAAAACAACGCTAGACTGCGGGTACAGCAGCGGGGATGGAGCCTCAGGGCAGAGACGAAGGGAAGGGGCCGGTGCTGCACATCGTGGTGGTTGGATTTCACCACAAAAAAGGCTGCCAGGTACGTGAACCCATGCTCCCAGCTAACATCGGCTAACTGCTAACCGAGTCCGCACATCGAGTTGACATAAAGGTGCATTTTCACTAAACTTCTGTAGGGTACGAGTGTCATCTTACGTGTCTATTATGCCCTTGTTTTTTAAACAGCGCATGCACAGTCCTGCAGTAATGCGGACATTTCTAAACATAAAAACAGTAAAAACTACATACTTCTCACTGCCTGGCTTCCCTGTCAGTGAAGAGAGGTTAAGATCAGCTGTTTGCTGTGGGCTCACAGGGTTATACAACACGAGCCCTGCTGCCAACTGTTCAGTGTTTTCATCACAGGCTGCAGCATACTCATCATCACTGCTCCTGGACCCTGCTTGTATCTGGGTATGCACAAAAATGGAGCAACAAGCCGATTAATCAATCAATTCAGGTTTTCTTTGAGCTGTTTAGAAACATTTTCTTGGTCTCATGTCATTGTTTACTTAATATTTAGGGCCTTTTTGATTAAAAGAAGACACTTGAAACTGTCACTATTATAGGAGTTGTTGTTTAAAAGTGAAAAATATGTTTTGTGCCCAGCTGACAAGACAGACAGAAGGCATTACTGACTCATTATTCTAGGACTGCACTTGAGCGGATTTACATGCTAAAAAGTTTTAAAAACTCCTGCTCGATCTTGCACTGGCGATTTACAAGACTTGTCAGTTTATTCTCTGCCTGAAACAAAGTCTCTCTTTAAAGAGCCCCTTCCGTTTAAGCCTGCTGTCTCTTGATTGGCTAACTTCCAGAAGCTTGCTGAGGGGCAGTAGCACTCAGTGTTTACCTTTTTATTTATTTATTTATTTTTATCTTTTTAAGGATTTTTACTACATATGAAACTTTGGCCCTCCAATGGGGAGGTTTACAAGATTTCACATTTGTAGCAGTTGTTTAATTGTGAAAATAATTTGTCTGACAAATCATCACCTAAGACCAAACTCTGTGTGGCCGTTAATGTAAAGTGAGCTTAACACCCCCGCTTTACTCATTCTAATTTTCTCTCATTGTTGTTTTGTTCTTCTTCTTCTGCTGCTGATTCAAATTTCATTAAATGTGCAGTTACACACTGAACTTCCTCCTCCTCCTCGTCCTCAGTGGTGGTGTTGTTGTCTCCGCTCTCCATCTGTTTTTCTTTCTGCGGTTTTGCAAACAGCTGCTGCTCAAGCACAAAGATAAAACAGCAGTTTTCCTGATGTAAAGATGAGACCAGAGCCCCGATAAAGCACCCAGTGTGCAGTCTTTGTTGCCTTTAATGGGCCTGCGCTCGGGGATGGAGGTGGTGGAGGTTATCGGATAAGGGTCAGCGATCTCCTGCTGGGCGGCACAAGATTGGGTTCCTGGCTCTTTAATCCGTTTCTCAGCGTCTCTTTCACAACCGCCCTCCTCCTCTTATTCACCTGCTGTCCATCTGCTTGCCTGGCAGGATTTCGAGGCCTTTTACATGTATTTTTTATTGGAAACCTTAATTAGTGATGCAGCAGGAACATCCATCACACAGAAATATGTTTACTTATGTTTTCCCACTTACTCTTAAGCATGTAAACACAAATAAAAATGCATAAATGAGCCTGATAAAGGCATTGAAAGTTTTTTAATTCCTTACATCTGCAAAGTTTATTTTTAACAGTACATTAAGAAACATTGGCACATACATTAAAAATCTGCACCCTAACATGTTTTGCAGTTGGCTTAGTTTGTTTGTTTGGAGGATTACATAGTAATTCATGGACAGATTTGCATGAAAATGCCACAAAATGTGGGGCTCGGTCCACTGCGAGATGGGACAAAATTAGACATTTCATCCATGGACACAAGCGATTATTTTGATAGTCGACTAGTCACTGATTATTTTTGCGATTAGTCGACTAATCAGATCATCATCCGTTGGACGTAAAACATCTTATTGCACCAGCAGCATCTGCTCTTATATAACTATCATTAGCTTACAGCTTGAAGTGTTTAAGGTCTGTGCTAACTAAAAATAAAGACAAGATGATAGTTTATTAAACTGTTAATGAAATCTGCAGATTGTCTCAGTGAAGTTTAATAATAAACTCAGCCGTCTGCTACATTGATATCTAAGATATAACAGGACATCTCACACTTCTGCTCAATCAGTTTTCTGTGTGTCGTTTATTCAGCTGTGTGAAAACTAACTGTAATCTAACTTTAATCTTTAAGCAGTTTTCTGTTCCACTTGTGCAGGTCCGCTGTTTTTCTTTTTCAATTGCATTTGAATTAACTCATTCTTTGTAGTTAAATTACTTTACTTCTCTCTCATTACTTCACGAGTAAGGAAATGTTATGTGTATATGAAACTTTCTAAGGTACACTTAGAAACACTACAAGTCACTGTTGCTGAGCGTTAGTAATTATTTCAAGTGCTTTCACATATGGGGACCTCAATTAGGACCTGACTCAGTAGAGCAAGGAGCAAAGCTGATTAAACGAGCTGGAGACATGCAGTTCTCTTTCTCTTGTCATTAGAATTAAGTTAGATTACCTGATAGCACTGCTGTTTCTGTGTGCGGCAGTGCGAAGTGATGGTAGGAGCTGGTTTTGAGCTCCTCCCCCGAGGTCTCCTCACATACCTGAAACGGCTCACCTTGGAGGCATCTGGGTCAAATGCCTGAATGTCATATATTCTCCTGATGTGGAGGAACAGCTCTACACTCTTTCAGTCTCTACTCACAGCTTGTGGCTGCTGGTGAGGGTGTGAATGTTGATCGACCAGTAAATCACCTGGAAAGTGCTGTTGGGATAAACTCAATTATCCTGAATACCACATTTGGCCAGATTTTGGAATAATTGGACAAAAAGTTTGGACAGAAATATTTGAAAAGGTGTGGGAAACATCTGTTTCGAACTTTTTTTTTTCTTTTACATTTATTGGGTCTTCAGTGTTCTTCACATTGAGATGTTCTTGTTGTTTTGTTATTGACTGCCCCCATGAGTCTACTCTTAATCCAAAGCCTTCTCTGATTTAGTTGGATCTCTTTTTGCCACTCAGTGATTGCTCATAAATCCTCTGCTTCCAGGATGTGCATGGTATTTGCTTTGCAGGCCTGTTTCTAGGCTATTCCTCTGCACCATCAGTTTCATTGGGATGATGTTCTAGGCGGCCTTTGACACTAAAGTTGTGGTTGAGTTTTGCTTCGGCTGGTTTCCTGTCTGAGTGAAATGATCGAGCCATTATAGGAGCTGTCTGAATTCTCACATTACTAACAACTCCTATAGCAGAAGAGACACTGAAGTGTCTTTTATTAACGGAAAGACGGTAATAGCATGCACCGTCCAACTAAACAGGAAAATTAATGATCAACATTATGTAAATTGCTGCTGCTGTGTCTTCCACTGCATACCATAACTTTCTAATAGGCAGATGCATTTGTACCTTTAGATTTTCATTTTAAGCCCACATGCAAACTACAGATGTTACACAATGACAATAAAATCTGGTTTCTATAAATTATTTTCCTTTTGTGAAGCACTTTGCAAGCCACGTCTTTCTTTTTAACTCCAGCTGCTGTCGTAAAGTGATGTTTTTTCCCACATTGTCCACCTTTACCCTTCCAAACAGATGTGGCGTAGGAAGATTTATTACTTTAGAGGCCTTAAAGCAGGTATTTGATACACAAACGGCTCATAATTGGTGATATTAGATTTTAGAATATGTGTCCCAGATACAGGAAACAGTATAACTATGATAAACAGAATTAGAGCCGTTAGAGAAGCATCCCTGTTTAAATTTATTATGATTACAGTCACTAAAATACCTCAGTGAAGCTAAACGTCCGGCACAAAACATCAGAGTAAGAAGACGTGGCAAACTGCACCTCCTGCACCTCATTAACTTTTCATTTGAGGTGAGGGTAAAATGATTAGGAAAACACACGTGAGGTCATTCAGTGCAAGTGATGGAAATTTTCCATGACTTCAAACTGACAAACGTCCTCATTTGTATTCAGTGTGTTCGCAGATTACCTGCGTGAGCTAAAACAGCCTGAATGAGGTGTTATTCTTTCTCCGTTCTTTCCTCAGGTCGAATTCTCTTACCCGCCGCTGATGCCAGACGAGGGTCATGACAGCAACCTGCTCCCAGAAGAGTGGAAGTACCTCCCGTTCCTGGCTCTTCCTGACGGAGCACACAACTACCAGGAGGGTACGGCACAAACTCACTTTGTAATTAAGTCTTATGAAGTCTTACAAAGATCCCGGTGTTACTTCATTTGCAGAGTGCTGACAGATTGTTTACAAATGGAGCATTTTTCTGCTGAGACTTCAAACGTGCTTTTGAAGCTTGAAGCTTTGCTTATGGGCCTGTGTACAGTTTTCATGTTCTCCACTTGTCTCCAGGTACTCGAGCTTCCTAGCACAGCCCAAAGACGTGTGTTACAGTCACTGGTTATGTGAATGTGAACACGAATAGTTGTTTATCTCTTTGTGTTAGTCCTCTGTTTGTTGGACGGGCTGTACCACGAAGCAGGCTGTAACATTCATCAAAAGGCATCAAATTACTGACAAGATTTTGTGTGAATAAAGTGCTAAAATGTGAATAATTGGAGGCTTCAGATACCTGACTGGTTATTATGCCAATAAAACAGGGTTTAAATCACTGTTATTGAAGTTTGTTATTGAATTTCCAAAGTGTGGGAATGAGTCAGCAGGTGCTTCTCACAGAGGTGATAAAATCATGATTGTCCTCCGGTGATTTTAAAAGGCTGGCGTCACTTCTGTAAACAGAGAGGTGGGTGTGAGCGATAGTGAGTGGCTCGCCTGTTGGGGCTGCGGTCATGTGACGGGCCCGTGCTGACCTGTGAAGGCAAATAGCAGGAACCGAGCCAAGGCTCATATCTGTAGTTTCAACTTCAAAAACTACACTCATCAGCATGGAGAGCTCTCACTTCCTGCTCAGAGCTGTCAGCTGTTTGTTGGTCAGCTCGGTGATTCAGCAGTGAAAAAACGAGCGCTTCATGTAACAGAGACTGCTGTTACACAACGAGACTGATTAGTAAAAGTATCCAGGATATTAAGGAACAGCTTGAAATAATACATTTAATTTAGTGAGTCATGTTTCTGGACTTCAGTTTTCATCACTTTTAAAGGGCTGAAAAACCCAGATTTGGATTCTGGGGTCACTTGCTTTACTTTAATATTAAATATCATTAGAAACTGCTTTGTTAGGTTTATTAAAATATGGTCTGGATAAAAAAATTGTTGTATTTTCCAAAGTCGAGAGCTGTGTCCAGAAGAGCAGGGCCTGGGGAGGCGCATACTCTTTGAAATATGTTTAATAAATAAAATTTGAAGTAGTATGCAGATATCTGCAGAGTGCCACTGGCCTATCCCCAACAAATGTCACTGGGTTGGGACCATTGCTGCAACATAACTGGGTGTATTTACTCAGATTTGTCATGCGGCGTGTTACACATGTGACTTACATGTGAAAAATCCCCAGTTTGCGACTGGGAGGAGACAAACACAACCTCAGGGCTCAAATAAATGGGTGAGTTGTATCAGAAAGGCATTTGTGCTTCATCAAACATGCGGGTGTTGGCCTCTGCTAAGCCCAAAAGTACTTTCTGCTTGACTGAAGTACAGCTTTAATATACTTTTGATGTTTTTCTTTCTTATTATTTCATCTTCTACTTTTTTCTACTACATTTCTGAAGCAAATACTGTAATTTGTACTCTGTACCATTCATTTTACAGTGGTGTAGTGGTCAGTAGTCAGCACTGATGCATCACAGCCAGGAGGTTCCTGACTGGAGCCCTGAATGTTTTCTCCAGATACTCTGACGTCCTCCCGCAGTCCAAAGGCGTGTGATAATAATGGATGAATGCATGATTACATTTGGCTTTCCTAAACTGCCCAGCAGTATCTAAAGTAATTACAATCATCTCCAGCTGCAGCTTTAAGGAATCAATAAGTATTATCCAGTAATAATGTACATGGAGCTGCATAATGAGTAACTAATGCAGGAGGGCTCATTGCTGCATGAGCCTTGACAGTTTACACTGGTGCTACGTCTGATCAATTATTCTGACTTCCTGTGAGCCCCCCTGCTGTCTCCCCGAGTCTAAAAAGTCTCCCTTGAATACATATCAGCCTGAGCTCCACTCGCACAGTTTTCACTGTAGAGAAATCTCTCTGGATCGGTTCCTTTGTTGCCTCCAGCGTGTTGTGAACTGATTAAGAAACAACAGCAGCTGCTTCTGTGAAACACTAAAAGCAAACAGAGAGTCTCCTGCACATGTTTGGCACGGGAAAATCACCAGTCTCATAAAACTATTTCAAAGCAGTTTTCTTAAGCTATCGCATCCTCGCACAGGAGATCCAGTCAGTAAAAAAGAAAGATGGTGATCTAGTGCAGCAGAATCTGCTGTGTTGAGCAGAGACATGAGAGCTGGATCCTGGCATATCAGAGCTGCTTGGTTGGGTTTGACGTACGGAGAGTGTGGCCTCTGCACAGATGCCCCCGCCGTTGCCTCTTCTTTAATCTGTGACGTCCACAGTCTAACCTCTGTGACCCCACTGTCGTCTTGTTCAGAGGAAATACTAGTCACGTTGTGAAATCCTCCTCAGCCCCCCTCCTCAGACTGAATTGAGTTGAGCCCTGAAGTTTTATTTGAGTCTCTTCCTTTCCCCATCATCTTCTTAATGACAGAGGACAGCTGTCGTGTCGCTGCAGTTTCTAATCTTTGTGCTTTTGATTGATGACTGACGTTGTTTCTATATTGGTAAATATCTCCCAGTGAGTGTAGAAGAGGAATCAGGTTGTAAAGCACATGATTTTTGGACTCCCAGTCCAAACCTCTCAGTAATGAGAATTTCTCCTTTTGAATTCCTTATTCTTCACTCTACATAAACCATAATCATAATGATTTATCTTGGAGTTTTTTTGGGTGAATTTATGTGTTTTTGAAGTTCTCTTATGCTAATTTTGAAAATCATTTTTTTAAATGTGTTTTTTGGGAAGCAAAAGGCTTGAGATAGAACAGAATAATCCTTTAATTGTCCCACAAGGGGAAATTTGGTTGTAACAGCAGCCAAAAAGACAAATATACAAACAAACAGTACACAGGACACAGAACAGGAACATACACAATTTTTCTTACATATTTACATTAAGGACAATGGTTACTATAAACAGAGAGCACTATACAGTTATTAAATTAAATAAAAATAATTACAGGTAAGAGGCAAACCAGTTTGCAGTGCGAATCGGTTGATTAAATTATTGCAGTTACAGCGCAGATGTAAACATGTTTGTTGGGAGCAGTTCAGATTGTACAGTCTGACAGCTGCAGGGAGGAAGGACCTGCGGAAACGCTCCTTCATGCATCGAGGATGCAGCAGTCTGTCACTAAGGAGCTCTGCAGTTCAGCAGCATCTACATGCATGGGGTGGGAGACTCTGTCCATCAGAGATGTTATTTTGGCCAGAGTCCTTCTGTCTCCCACCACCTGCACTGGGTCCAGGGTGCATCCCAGAACAGAGCTGGCCTTCCTGATGAGTTTATCCAACCTCTTCCTCTCAGCTGTCGATAAACTGCTGCTCCAACATACAACACTGTAAAAAATGACAGATGCCACCACAGAGTCATAGAAGGTCTTTAAAAGCGCTCCCTGGACTCCAAATGACCTCAGCCGCCTCAGCAGGTCGAGTCTGCTCTGACCCTTCCTGTAAAGAGCATCAGTGTTGTGGCTCCAGTCCAGTTTATTATTCAGGTGAACACCCAGGTACCTATAAGAGTCCACTATCTCAATGTCCACTCCCTGGATGTTCACTGGTGTCAGCGTGGTGGGTCTGCGTCTCCGGAAGTCCACCACCAACTCGTTGGTTTTCCCAGCGTTGATCAGCAGGTGGTTCTGCTGACACCAGTCAACAAAGTCCAGAGTCCACTGTTTGTACTCTGAGTCGTCCTCACCTGTGATGAGGCCGACTATGGCAGAGTCGTCAGAGAACTTCTGTAGGTGGCAGCGTGGGGAGTTGATGGAGAAGTCTGCAGTGAAGAGGAACGGTGCCAGCACAGTTCCCTGTGGGGCCCCCGTACTGCAGACCAGCGTGTCAGAGACACAGCCCTGTGTCCTCACATACTGTGGACGTTCTGTGAGGTAGTCCAGTATCCACTGGGACATGTGTTGGTCCACTCCCGATAGCTCCAGCTTGTCTCTCAGAAGTCGTGGCTGGATGGTGTTGAAAGCACTGGAGAAATCAAAGAACATGATCCTCACAGTGCTTCCAGGCTTCTCCAGGTGAGTCAGAGCTCGGTGCAGGAGGTAGATGATGGCGTCCTCCACCCCAATGCCTGGCTGGTAAGCAAACTGCAGCGGATCCAATGAAGACCTCACCAGGGGGCGCAGATGGTTTATGTAAATGCCTCCGTAGCTGCTCTGCTTCCGTAAACAAGTTTTAAAATGCTTAAAAGGATGATGTGAATTTGGACGTTTAGTGCAGCAACGATTTTATTGATTCAAATGTCCAGAGTGTCCCTGAATGCACCGAAATAGTTCAACATGACTCTCAAATGCAGTCATCCTTCATTTATTGTTTCTGGCCATTAAAAAATTGCTAATTCCAAAACTTGTTGATGCTCAGCTCTCAGTAGCCCTAAAATGTTTATTGATTGTTGTTTAATAAAACAATTATCAAAGAGCTCTCAATGTTAAATAGATTTAATCTTCAGTGTTAGAGCTGTGCCTAATCTGCTGCCTTGAGTTTCATTCTGTGGTGTCCAATTAGATGGCAGGAAATCCATCCAATGTACAATATACTCTGCAAAATACTGCAACAAAAATTGTGTTTGAAAACCCCCCAACACAAAACGCAGCACAATAAATAAGCATTTACGTCTAATATGCTTTTTTTTCCTTGCAAGAATGGCTTTAACTGATTATTGAAATATTAAAATGACTGTTGTGCCCTGTGATACGACTATCTGAATCTTGGAGCAGAAATTGAGACCCATCAGATGCAGCCATGTTTTTCCAATCTCTTAGGGTCGAGTTTTTGTGAGCTTTTGTAGCTTCAGTTTCGTGTTGTTAGCTGACAGGAGTCACGCCCACTGTGAGCTTCTGCTGCTGTTTTTGTGTGCACATCGTCAGAGATGCTCTTTTGCATCCAGTGCCACTCGAATCGCCTTTCTTCCTCTTTCCAATGTTCAGTTTGAACTTCTGCTGGTTGTCTCAACTGTGTCCTCATGCTGCCATGTGATTGGCTGATGGGATATGTGCAGGTGTCTGTCTTGTAAAGCCGGTTCTGAATTTCTTAAATGTTGCTTCTGACAAATACAACTGTAAAACTTAAAGCAAACATTTTTAAACAGAGTGTAAACTGCACAAACTCTTACTCGTGACTCGTGAGCTGTTAATCTGAACATGAGGAGCAGCTTTTTTTCTTTTCTTTTCTCCAGCTATCATCAAGCAACTTGTAAATGTTTGCTTCCTTCAAGTTTATCCAGTTTGGCAGCTGGTTTGAAAACCTGCTGTCAGTCACTGCAGTCTTCCACAAACACTCTTTATCTAAACTTACTGGTTTTTATTGTATCGATGGTCTTTGCTGAAGCTGCTGTTTACCACAGAAAAGAAAAAGCATATCAGTCTCATCTAACTGCACACAAGTGATTTTTCTCATGCTGTCTTTTCTTTCTGCCCTTTAGCGTGTGGTGTAATAATGTGATTGTGTCTTTTTGTTGGTTTGCAGACACTGTGTATTTTCACCTGCCGCCTCTCAGTGGAGACACAAAGTGTGTCTATGGAGTGTCCTGTTATCGTCAAATAGAAGCAAAGGTCAGTTTATGAACGACAGTAGGCACACTTGAATGAGCAGGCACCTATGTGCAGCAGCTCTATGACAGAAAGCTACGCCCATGACATGGGTGGAGTACCAGGCAGTTTATGTAAATATATTCTTTAAAATGTTTTTACTGATTTTGTAAGAGCCTGGTAGGATGTCATTTGCAGCTACTGCTAAAAGGTGTTTGCAAGGTTTGAAATGTGCCTTAAACTTCCTCATTTCTTTAATAGCCACCGAGGTTGATTATTTCTGTTTTCTTTGTATTATTGAAGGGTTTTACCTTACAGTATAAAACACTTTGAGGCGACTGTTGTTGTGATTTGGCACAATACAAATACAATTGAGTGGAATTGAATCGCCTCGTCCCAAAAGCCTGAAAGAAAGAGCTGTTTTAGTTCCAGGAGGAAAAGATGCCATTGTGATCAAGTGGCTAAAACTAGAGACAGAGCTGCTACGTTTGCAGGAAAAGGGTGACGTGAAGTGTGATGATCACTGTAAGTGAGGTCTGTAGTTTCACATTTAATAACTTCAAACATTCGGGTAGAGCTGTGGACCATCCCAGATCGTATCACACTCTCTTCTCAATTTCCCTTTTTGCTCCAAGCCGTACTTCCTAATAATGGTAGCCATGGTAGCCTAACCCTAGCAGCCTGTTGGCTATTATCGTCATTATAGGATGTAAATGTGCATCATTAGGTTTCTGCATTTGCTTCACTTTTCAGACCCAAAGCTGTGTCTGTTGTTTGCATTGAGTCTAGTGAAACTGACCCAAACCGTTTGCGCTGTAACTGCAGCGTCGATTTAAAGCAGAGCACGCAGAGGGAAGTTTGTTTCACGATTGTTTTTTCTTGCTCGTCTTTCAGGCCCTAAAGGTCCGGCAGGCTGATGTCACCAGGGAGACCGTTCAGAAGAGCGTCTGTGTCCTCAGTCGAGTGGTGAGTCAGTCATTGGATGACTTAATTTAATAAGCTTTAATTTCAGTCTAAAAATTAAATTAAGTCAGTGGGCCGTAAAATGTTGCTGTGAGCTCACGTGGAGACGTGGAAGGAAATCGTGTAGAGAGGATGTTTTTATTTCCCCGCCCTGTGGCCTCCTCATTTAGGCTCTAAAGTCACTGTCTGCTGATCTATATGTGTCTGCATGTTATATATGTGTCACCATTGAGAATTAAGATTCATAATGTTTTATGTTTTACCCTTAAATCTTTTGGCTTTATAAGAAACTTCAGTTTCTTATGAGGTAATAATCAGAGGCAAACCAGGGTATTCCTTTTTCCCCCCCCATACATATGAATGAAATGACATCATTTACAGGGATTGATTGAGGGGGCAAAACACTTGTTTTTCCCAGAAAAAGCATATCCGCATCCCCTTGTCCCTGTTGTGATTTCCACACATGGTTATGTTGCTATGACAATACAATTTTAGGGAGGGCACCACAGGCCCTCTTTTAGCAGTGCCAACTGTAGAGTGGGGGAGAAAAACAGAGGCAGGAGGAAAAGCATCGAGACAAAGGCTGTCGCCACCCATGCTAAATAAATATAAAGCAGAAATTAGCCTCGCAGGATTTTTATGGGTCACACTGTAAATGACTCACTCACGTACGGCGTGTTTGCATTTCCTCGCAGCCTCTCTACGGTCTGCTCCAAGCCAAACTTCAGCTCATCACACACGCCTACTTCGAGGAGAAAGACTTCTCACAGATCTCAATCCTGAAGGTGAGAAAACAGTCAGACTAAACCTGTTTGAGTGAGGTAGTAGTATTTGTACCTTGCGGTCAGCTGCTTGCTCACCTCCTGTTTTCGCTGCAGGAACTGTACGACCACATGAACAGCTCTCTGAGGGGTTCAGCTCTGGACGGATCACAGGTTTATCTGGGTACGTGCCAGATCTGTCGGATAACAGGGGGGTTTAACAACAAATCTCAGCTTTTATTGATCCTTTTCATAAACATTTTGTTTTTCTCCCATCAGGGATGTCACCGAGAGATCTAATCCTGCACTTCAGACACAAGGTGGGGAAAATCTGATTACTTTGAGCACTAAAATCCACACAAAATATCCTGTTTATTTACATTTTTTATTTTTAAATCTTTGCAGGCTCTCATCCTCTTTAAGCTCATTTTGCTGGAAAAGAAGGTGAGAATTCAAACTTTGATGCATCCTTCCCCTTTTCTTCATATAATTTGGTAATTTTGAGGTTCTGTCAGTCCTCTAAGAGAAGACGAGGCCTCTATGATGTGGCTCTTTTAGCTTCCCGACGACTCCTTTCAGTCCCTTTCAGGTATAAGAGAGTCCTGACCCAGTTCTTCTAGACAAACATTTCCACCATATTTGCTCTAAATATAACCATATAATGTTAATGTATACTTGGGATTCACATATTGATCAGTATGCTTTTTAAGTTGAGTGGTGCTCAGTATTGGCAGATAATCACAGAGACAGATTGGAAAAAGCTTGGTGCATCTCTGATGTCTCTGATTTGTAGTTATTTCTATTTTCAGACTTTTGAAAAAAGTTCCTGTGCCTTTTTATACACTGAAAAATGTTTCCAAAAAATTTTGTATATTTTAAACTTAGTCTTACCCACATCTTCCCTCTTCCTTGCAGGCAAATCTGCCCAAGTTACTTTAAACCTGCAACATTTTTCTTTCTAAAAGTCTCCAAATCTGATGTCCGAGATCAGACTTACAAATCTTTTTAGGCATCCATATTCATAGACCCATCATACCGGATATCTATCCTAAAACGTTTAAAGGATCGAGCTCAGGTAGTTTTCCAGTTTGCCTTGACAGCAGGGACCTGAAGTTTTGCACAGTTTCTATTAAGAAATGTCTGCTGGAAGCTTTTAGCCACTGTGAATTGGCATGGGATGACCCTTTGGCTCCTTTATTAATTGTATTAGTCTTTTATACACTTTTAGATCCTGTTAAATTCTGTGTGTCTCGTCCATTTTTAAATATTTAATGCTCTTAGTTGCTGTGAAGTCCACCCTCCATTATTTGACTTAATACGTTTTTAAGGCTGATTCCATTACTGCCATTTAAGTCCTGTTGTAACGGCAACCTTCGGTCCTTCTTTGCCGTTTCTGCAGGACGTAAAGTTTCTGACTCGTGCTCTTGTTAAGTAGCTTGGATGCCTTCCGGTAGCAAAAACGAGGCGACGGAAAAAAGGGGCAAAACATTTATTTTCCATATAAACCGAAAGGTACAAAACAAATGCCTCTGGTGGGAGCTCCGTTTACATTCCCTTTATGATACAACAAAAAATAACATTAAAACGGCGATGGTCAAAAAACTGTTGCTCCACATCCTGCTCGCTTACCTAACCTTTTACCCACAGCCCTCCGCATGTGGGCCAAATACACACCCCCTTAACGACACTTATCAACACTTTACAACAACAGACTAACAAAGCAGGATTAATTTATGGAGCACAGCCGATTACATTACAACATAAAATGATCAAGATTATAATAGAAACTTAAAGATCTTGACAAATACTTAAATATGGCATGGACTTGGCTCCAACACCTGTTAAATTTTAATTAAATGTTAAATTGTTGATCGTGTGTGTGTGTGTGTGTGTGTGTGTGTGTATTAGTTGCGTTTTTAAAAACATTTTTCAGTGTTTTTCTGCTGTTTTGCCTTCATGTCTGCTCATCCATTTCTTTCACCTCTTTTCTTTCTTTCTTCTTGCTCGTGTTTGCAGGTCCTGTTCTACGTGTCTCCTGTCAACAGACTAGTAGGCGTTCTGATGACAGTGTTATCGCTGTTTCCAGGTCAGTAACTCCAAGAGGAAGACAGATCTGGCACTGATCTTCTGAATCAGGGCTTTGTGACACCCGGCACAGGAGTTCTCTAACAAAACTGTTTGTGTTGTTTTTGTGTTTTGGATTCTTGTTTCATTTTATTGATTATTTTTGTTCCAGTTTTGACTTTATGCTCATTCTAGTGATTATTTTTGTTTTTGGCTAACTGTTAGGCACATGACACATTCATGTCCTGCAAATATCTTTGTGCTCTTCCAGTGTGAAAGGCTTTGCAGCCTGTGGTGCACTTGTAGTAGTAGACTGATCGAACGTGTTTGCTGTGACATTCGTGCAGGCATGATCGAACACGGCCTGGTGGACTCGTCCCACTACAGACCTAAGAGCAGCGTGTCAGAGGACCAGAGTTTAGTGGAGAGTGTCTCAGGTGCCGAAGAGTTCGTCTCTGTGTCCGTCACCGACATCGATGGCTCCGCCCTTGACCTCGGGGTGGAGACGGCCCAGCCTGCCACAGAATCCTCTGGGAATAGCTCAGAGGGCGACAACCACCACCTCAAGCCGCCCTCACGCATCTCTCCCGAGTCCTCCGAGAGCGAGTGGGAGACTCTGGACCCCAGCGTGCTGGACGAAGGTGGACCGCAAGAGGCACCTTCTGAGACTGAGCCAGAGCTCCCGGAAACATTTGACTCCAAACCCGGAACGCCGATCACAGTGCAGCCGCAGGCAGTCACCGGTCAGGGAGGGGTCACCCAGGGCCTGGTGTCAGGTCTGGAGGAGGATCAGTACGGCCTGCCACTCGCCATCTTCACTAAGGTAACAGCAGCGATTAATACTTCTGTTAAAAATTCTGTTTCCTTTGAAGTGGTGCAAACCTCAGACCTAAATCTGAGAGGTCTTTTGCCGATTGCCGTCTTCTTGTGAGTCTTTTCTGAAGTTTTCTGCGTGACCCTGATTGCACCTGTTCCTGTTTCATCTTTTTGATTAGAAATGTCTTCTTGACAACTTTATAATTTATCAATATTGGTTAATAATTAACCAGTAAAATCTCAGCCCAGACAGCTGGGTGGAGACGAGCAGGTGTACGGCTGTCATAAACACAGCCACCTTTGTCTTTTCTTGTTTCCAGGGTTACCTGTGCCTGCCCTACATGGCGCTGCAGCAGCATCACCTCCTGTCAGACGTGACGGTGCGAGGCTTTGTCGCCGGAGCAACCAACATCCTCTTCCGTCAGCAGAGGCACCTCAGTGACGCCATCGTCGAAGTAAGTCCTGTGTGTGTAAAACTGTGGTATTAACTTTTTAAAATGTAAGTATTTAATATTTTTTTAATGCTAAAACACTGCTTCAGGTGGAAGAAGCTCGTATCCAGATCCAAGACCCCGAGCTCAGAAAGATGGTGAGTCTGACCACCGCAGACCTGCGCTTCGCCGACTACTTGGTCAAACACGTGACGGAGAACCGCGACGATGTCTTCCTGGACGGGACGGGCTGGGAGGGTGGAGACGAGTGGATCAGAGCCCAGTTCACCCTCTACCTTCACTCCTTGCTGTCTTCTGCATTACAGCAAGGTGAGACAATCAAAACTGTTCACAATAAATGTGTAAAATAACACCTAGAGAGGCTCTTACAAGCAATCACACGCTTCCATAAAACACATCTGGGAGCTTGTACGCATTTAGAAATGGACGGGGCGTTTATATTAGGTTTAATGTCTTCAACTAAATCACAACAGACAGAATAATGTGTGAAAATGCCCCAGAAAGAGACGAGACGAGCGGGATAAATAAATCTGTCCTGCATTTCCAGCTGTTTCCACATCTGATAGTTGGTTTTAACTTTATTTCCAACTAGTACAACTTAAAAAATCCTGTTTAGATGCCTTACTAGTCAGGATTGGAGCTGCCATATTGCATGTAACTGATGTCTTTGTTTCCCATCTCTTCCTTTCAGATAGCGAGCGGCTGCTGGCAGATTACGGGGCACCTTTCATCACAGCGTGGAAGATCACCCACAACTACCGGGTGTGGTACAGCAACAAGCACCCCGGCATGACCGCCGTCACCCCAGGGTAGGTGGACAGGAGAGCAACGACTTCTGTTACCTGCAGCTTTTGAATGTTTCTTATTTGTTTTTCATGATGCCATCTTCTCCGTTGTAGACATCCGTTCCAGGGTCAGTACAGCGTAGCCGACGTAAAGCTACGACTCTCACAGTGAGTGCTGTTTCATGTTATCTTATTATTATTTATCTTTTTCTTCTAAAAATCAGGAATTTGTATCTAGTTTTAATAGCAGATAAGATGCAGGGTGAAGCTTCACCCCATCGCTTGTTTCCTGCAGCTCAGAGCGTGTATGTTGCTGCCCTCTAGTGGTGGTTAGAAGAAGTCAAAGCTGCAGCAGCAGAGGGAGCAAGAGAGACAGAGAGTATGGGGCTCCTGTCTTTAAAGCCTTGCTAAAGAGTATCTGCAGAACTTTCCCTTTTTATTAAACCAAACACAGAGTTTGTAAAGTGACACCTGCAGGATGCAGGAGTATCATTGTGAGACGCTGCCCCGCCTTGACCTTAGTTGTCACATAATAGGGTGGTCCCACGAAACCTTGGCAGATTGTGACGCACACCCATTTTCACAGCTTGGCTTGTGTTATTAGGTACAAGATCAATAGGGGGTCCATAGCTGGACTCCCTTAAGGTGTAATAGACCTCCCACCCACTCCATGACATGCTGGTTAGTCACAGGAGCACGTTCAGTGAGAGACTGAGTACCAAAAAGCATCACTGAACGCACTGTAACCAAAATAATTTCCCCTAAGGATCAATAAATTATTCTGATTCTGTGACCCTGTGAGGGACACAGAGGGCTTACAAATCTGGGACTCTCCACCAGTTCCTCTCTGAACTGAAGAAGCTTCTCGGATGAGAGGTGAAAAGAAACGTGAACAAGTCCAGATGCTTTTCTTTCCAAGCTACTAAGACTACGATGACCTTAATGACTGAGAACCTTCAGACATGTTTTGTTAGTACTAAACTCTGCATTCAATACTGTTGACAGTTACATTATGCATATATGCTGAGATACTGGGCGGGTGTATCAGGGTCTGCCTGTTCTCCTCACATGTGCCTGCTTCAGGTCTTCTTCCACTTGTCTTCTCAACGATGTGATATAAGATCCCCCCCCCCCCCCCCACACACACACACACCCACCCCCCCCAGGCACATTCTGAGCATTTTTAAGATAATTTCTCCTTGTTTGTTCCCCCTGCCAGACGTTTTTTTTCTTAAGGTACCACTTTAGGTATCCTTCCCACTTTTGCTAAATCCTCTAGCTTTTACTTTGAAGGAGCTGTCTAATTTTTAACACATGCAAAAGTTGATATATTTATACTGTAAAGATCTTGACAGTTTATTTTTAAAAAGGGCCAAAGTTACAAATAATGATGCCAGCGTTTGTGTAGGTAAACCTATGAGCCAAAGGTTCAGGCTTCAGATTCCTCTAAAAGCAGTTTCAGTGTTTTCTACTGTTGGGCAATAATATGAGAGTCTGCACCAAGGCCCAGAAAAATATAAATAAAGTTTATTTTGAACTTTTGAATGATGCAATTGTTACTCTAAAAAAAGTCCAAGGATGAAAATATGGAGCTGGAAATGAAAAAAACAGTGTTTACTTAAAATGCCAAATGAAGTAAAAATAAGTCAAAATATGGGAGATTGAGACTCGCAGCTCTGAAGAATGTGTTTTTTAAATTTTAGCGTCTGTTTTTAGAGCCACTGATGATTAAATTTCCAATGGCTGTCAGGCTCAGTGCACCCAAACACCCCAGCTGTGAATACTTTATGAATACAGTATATGACAAGGAGCAGCAGGCAGCGCGTCGCTTGGATGGCAGCTCAGCGGTCAGAGTCGACTCGGGTCGGGGGTTGCGGTGGCAGCGAGGGTCTCATATCAGCCGGACTCATTAATTATGAGTGAGTTTCATTCTCAAAAACAGAGCCAGAGACTTCTTCAGCCTCAGCTCCGGTTTCATTCCAGGAAGTGTGGATGAAAGGCGACTCCGTCCACAGCTGGAGTGCCGCGTCTAGGGTTACGCTTCAGATAAATGCCTTCCCACCACACACACACACACACACACACACACACACACACACACACACACACACACACACACGGTCCCTAACTTAGCTTCATGGTAGGATCTGCTTGGCTGTCATACCCAAAGTTCTCGCTTTACCCTCTGGTGTTCGGTGACATGGCCCCTGAGAAATTTGTCGTAATGCTTCAGTAAACAAACACACAGATAAACAAACAGCACAGGGTTAGATTAGTATAACTGCACAGCGTCCAATCAGGAGACTTCTACTAGATTAACAGACACCCCTGCGCACTTTTAGCACATTTACTTTGTCTGAAAAATTATGAAACTTATAAATTGAAAATAATGTAAAATTAGCAAAATTTCAAATTAAATTCATTAAATATAATAAAACATATTTTACATATTTTACAAAAATCATAAATGATAATTTTTAAAATACTTTTTGACAATCGGAGCAGTGACTTTAGACTGTGCAGTAAGATGTTCTGGTAATCGGTCCATAGAAATGACTTGATTTAAATTTGGCAGGTGTCCCGATTAGGATCACGTTCCCGTTAACCTCTGGAGCGCTTCCAGTACGGCTGCTATATTTAGATTTGTGAACATCTCCGTTTACTATGAACAAAATCTTTGCAACTGTTTATTTCCGTAAAGACATCAGAATCAAATATCAAGTGGCACTAAACAGGATGAAAAAGGTCACCGATGTATTACAGTTATTGAATCAAGCACGCGCGAGTTGTCTTTTAGTAGAAAATAAATAAAAACAAACACAATAGAAACACTGAACGGGTATTTTTACACATGCAATATAAAATATTAAGTATAAAGAAACCAAAGCAAAAACTTAAAATAGTCACAAAAAACAGGATAATTATTTGTGTTTGTGAGAACATATTGTGTCATTATATTTATTTATTTATTGTGAAATAAAAACAGTCTTCCAATAGGAAGTATGTTTAGTGTCTGCAGGACACATGTTGTCAAGATGCTTTAGTATCACCATGGCAACCAAGAAAACAGAGCTTTAACATGAGTAGTAAGCGCTGTACTTTTTCCTAAACATAACCAAGTCTTCAAAATCTTCTTTTTTCCCCACAGAAAACGTAGCATTATGAAGATGTTTAGTAATTTTAGCATTTTAACTTGGGAACTTCAAGTAGAAATGTAAAAACCTCTGACATAAATGACGCAAACTCCGGTCTTTGGTGTGAACCGTGTGAACACTTCACCACCCAATCCCCCCAACTTCCTGTTTCTCCTTTTAATTGTAGAAAATATTCATTTTGTAAACATATATCAGTACATATGAGACTGTGCAGCTGAAAAATTGTGCTCAGTCAGAAAAATAAGGAGTGGAAATTCATGTGCAGGCATAAAAGATTAAAAAAAAAACAAAACCAGGAGGACAATTTGTATTGAGAAACATGAATCAGTAGATTAGAAGTCACAAGTGTTTTGCAACCTGCTGGGTTGTATCGGCCAAGACAGCTATGAGTCACACCAGCCAATAAAACAGCATATTAAAATGTTCTATCATACCAAGAAAGCTTGTTGTTTTCTTTAGTAACATGTGTCATCGGTGACCTTTTATTTATTTATTTGGTGTCCGTCAGTCTCGGGACATTTTCTTGACCCCAAAGAGCTGCCTTGGTGCTTCTCATCAGCTGGAGAATCGGCAGAAAACTCTCCCCCTGTGTTTCTCTGCATCGGTAAACACAGAGCTGTTTTACTGCAACTTGAGACATCACGGCTGGGGAAGAGGGGGGGACTGGGGTTAGTGGGGCAGACGGTGACGAGCCTGCTGTATCCCACTGCTTGGGAAAGTTTAAAAGAAGGCAGAGTCTGTGCACTCCACTCAGCTCATCACTGGATTAAAGAAAGAGAAAGACTCAGTGCCACGCTTGACTTCCTTGTGAATGTGCTGTGTTGCATGTGTATTATTGAAGCACCAGGAGGGGGCTACTAAAGGCCAACTCTTTTCATGTCCCCTCGTCATCAGCATTGGACAAAAAGCAGCCGGTGGCAGAGATGCTCTCAGAAAACAGAGTCATGTGATGAGCTGCACGGCTGCAGAGACACGCACACACACACTGATTCGTTACTGTTGGCGTACCGTGCTCTGCTATATAAGGAGCTGTTTTTTTGGGTCAGTCAGCTCGATGGAGAGTGCACACAGAAGCTCTGGGCTTTCTGGAAACCAGTGTGAAACTGGGTGGCAGGTTTACATGTGAGCCACAAAGTTTCCATTATTTCACCCAGATTTCCCCTGAACACATTCAAAGTTAAGATTTTTTCCAGTGTTGCTGTTCATCTCGAGCAAAACATTTAAAAACGTGATTCTGGATCTCGTTCATTAGTATTAAACTAATACTCCTCTAATTTTGATGTATTTCTGATCATGTGTGAGCTTTAAGATCTTAAGTAGGTTTACTTAATCATGTCTAATGAATAAACATAAACCACTAAACCAGTGTCAAGAGCCATCCTTAACCCTCAAGCGACCAGGCTTCAGTGGCTAAAAATATCCAGATGGGATCACTTGTGACTTATCAGGAATTCAGTTGTTCGTGTACCAAACAAGGAACAAATTAACAAAAAAAGACAAATTTGCAAGGAAAAAGTAACAAATTCTCAAATTTAAAAAAAAAGAAAAGTGTTTTGTTTGTTTGGTTTTTTTAACTGAGAAATTGCAACATTTTGCTGGAAAGAAAAAAAGAAAAATGCCAGAAATTCTCAAGGTAAAAGCCACAGACTTACGAGGAAAGAAATCACAGGTTTCTTCTTTTGTTTTAAAATTTGTGAGAAAGAAGTAACAAATTTTATAAGGAAAAAGTGACAAATTCAAAATGAACCCTTTAAAGCAAATCGTGTTCGGGGTTTTCTTTTTTTCCACTGAAAAACCAAAATAAATTCCACAATATATTTTGTAATTATTAACTTACAAAAAATGCCCGCTGTAGTAAATATGATACAAATGAACACTCATATATGCAAATTAGTATTTAATTTATTTTAAAGACCAATCGGAAGGTTCAATAAACACTCAGTTCTCAAAAAATGTTTCTTTTTGCAATTATTTCGTGGTTAAGACTTTAAAAAGTTTTTCAAATTTTACATCATATTTTGTACAGGAATACTTTCTTGTTAATATGAAATCAAAGCCGTTAATATCAAAACAAAGGAACCGCATATTTCCACAGTTTCTCTACATGAAACGAATGTAAAAGTTGTGAAATTATTCTTCGGACACATTTTTACCATAAGAAATTGTCATAACAGCACATGTCAACAGACGACTGTGATGGTAAATTAACCCACATTAATATAAAGGAGATTATATGGATTAAGTTTTTTTTTTAAAAAGCTTTCCCATATGGAAAAGATATACATAAATCTTATAAAGTTTGTATCTGTCTTGTGTGAAACAAGAGTGAAAACAGATATAAGATCCCTTGAAAAATTATATAATGAAACTTGTATGTTTTGGATCCTTACTAAAACAATATATGAAAGTAATGAGAAAGTGGCCACTTTCATGAGTAAATCATATAAGTTTTTACTATTTCTTTTCCATATGGGTTGTTTAGTGTCAGAATGTTTAAAATAGTCTCAAATCCAACATGACAGGAATTGTTAGCAGTGCTAATGGACGTTAGACACTTACATCAGGGACATGTTAACAGGGACATGTTTGCAAGACCAAAATAAATAAATTAATGGTGCTTTTGTCCCTTACTCATATATATATACTCATTACTTACCCTTACTGATATATTTCATTTTTCTAGATTTATACTAAATATGGTCTCCAAAAAACCCCGGGAACAATGTGCTGCTACAGTCATATACAAAAGATGATTAAACAACAACAACCATCCAAACATTAAAGACAGCTGCTAATTTTGCAAGCTTTGCAGATTTCTTTCTTTTTTTTTTTAAATTTGACTACTGGTGTCACTGTTGAGTCGGTGATGGTAACAAATGGGGTGCTGAAAATATAAAACGAACAGATTTTATTTTATTTTATTTGTTTAGGAAACTTCTACACTCACTTATATTCGGTTGCTTTTTAATTTGCGTGACCCAACTGCCCTGCTGGGATTGTCCGTCAGCAGATCCTCTACTTTAGCCAAAAAGAAGCACAGCGAGGAGAGGTTCCTGCCGAGGAAATGAGCAGCCACAAAGCTGGATTATTGATCCTAGCAACATGGGCTTAGCAACCGCAGCTTGTTTGGCAGATCCACTTGCAGGCGACGGCGCTGCAGGACAGCCGTCTGACTCCAAGATGCCGCAAAGTTGACGCTCTGCTCTGCTTCTGCGGAGAGCGGTGTCACGTTGATGCTACTCTGGCTCTGTGTGGTTTGAAGGAATGATGGCACTACGCACACGTCTCATCTTCTGTTTGGTTTTAGGTTTCATATGTAGACTTTACATCCTGCAGGCCTCTCAGAGCCACTCTGAATCTTGGCAGCAGTTTTTCTTAGTGGAAATCTTAAATGTTTGCTTTAATATTCACAGTTATTGCATTGATTTAATTTATTTTCACTGCCTTTTGATGTGTATTACCAATGACATAATAGGGCCAAAAAAAAGGGAGGAAGCTCCCGGGAGACAGAAATGTCACAAATTTATGAGGAAAAGAAACTCACATATTTGAACTTTTAAAAATGAGTTAATAAATAAACCAAAGATGGACAAGAAAAATTCCCAGACTGCAAATTTATCATTATTAAGACATAAATTGACAATTTAAAAAAACTAAAAAACCCTCAAACTTTAGAAGAGAAAGAAGTCAAGTGAAGCATAAAAAAGTAACAAGTTATTGAGGAAGAAAGTCACGATTTTGTGACGGGAAAGAAGTCACACATTTTGGGGGGAAAAAAATCTGTTATAGCTGAAAAGTTTTATAAAAACCTTTTTTAATAAGTCCCTGCAGACTTGTAGTCTGAATCGCAGTCTTTTAGGTTAAATATGGCCATAAATATGGAGAATAAAAGCAAGAACCTGCCTTCATATTCATTAAATTCTCTGTCTTAAAGCATTTTATTTAACATAACATAAACATAAATAAGACAAATTGAGACTTGTCGGCTCACAGAACATATGTGAATGTGTTGAAATCCAGTGATGTAATCTTCATGTGTGGTAGCTTTGTTTCCCGACATCACTTGTAAGTGCATCCTCGGCGTTGCGGGCCTCTGGTTTGATTTTCACGTGTAGTAAACTTGACAGTGAGTTTATGTTCAGATGAAAAAACGGCTCATTAGAGGCTTGAGTGACAGACGTCTGCTCCCTGCAGCTGCTGACATATATCCCCATCGTCTTTTTTAACAACGCCGCTGTTTGCCCAGATGATGCAGGAGCGAGATTCCTGCTGAATGTCAGGTCAGCGGGGATCCGCGTGAAAGGTTGTGTGCTGGATTCGCGCCAAGCTGCTGTTCAGATAAAGCTAGGCGCGGCCGCATTTAGCCCTACATTTGTTGTGAAACTTAGTCGTCTCGTTTCCGCTGTTGGGTCAGCTCCGATCATCACATTCACCACCTGTGACTGATGCTCAGTCGCTTTGCTGTTACATAATCCTCTTTAACAGGTTTGTGCAACATTTAGCAACAGCACGTTTATGTGGTTTCTTTCCTGGAAAGGAGGAAGAATTCCTTTAGTGTCAGATTGTAGACAGGGAGATGAAAATAGAGACTGCTTGTTCTGGGCGTTCGTGAACCTTTTGTTTTCTCTTTGCAGCTCGGTGCAGAACAGCGAGCGAGGGAAGAAGATCGGAAACGCCATGATGACAACCAGTCGCAGTGTAGTCCAGACTGGGAAGGCAGTCGGTAAGGCAGCTGCTCAGTTAAACCAGTCAACATTAAAGTGCAAACTTTGAGCTTTAATTCAGCTTTCAGTATGAACCTCAAAGAGATGACAGTACAAGTGAAGTAGGCCATCATAAGGCTGAAAAATAAATCTATTAGAGATCCAACAATGTGGCACATTCCTAAAAAGCAGACGGGCTGGCTCAGCAACACCAAAAGGCCTGGAAAACCACTGAAGTGGATGATCACAGAATTCCATGGTTAAGAAAAACCTTTTACAAAATACAACCAAATGAAGCACTTTTGAGGAGGTATGCGTATCATTGTCAAAGGCAAATATAAATACAGAAAGTTGACAACAAGGGGCAAAAACCACCAGTTACACTCAAAAACAGGAACGCCACATAAGACTTGAAAGACTTATGGCACGAGTGGGGAGCTCCAGGCTTTCAAGGGCCAGTGTTCTTTAGATATCGCCCCAGGTCAACACACCTGAATCAAATGATTAGTTCATCAACAGGCCTCTGGAGAGCTTCACGACATGTTATGGAGGTAATTTAGCCATTTAAATCAGCTGTGTTGGATCAAACACATCTAAAACCTGCGGCCCTTGAGGCCTGGAGTTCCCCCACCCCTGACTTATGGGATGGAACCAGGAAATGGAAGCTTCACTTCAATTTCAGCTTGCTTTTATTTATGTACTGCCAAATTACCACAAGAGTAGCTCTCAAGGGAATTTATATTGTAAGGTAAACACCAAGCAGTAAAGTACAAAGTGATAATGAACCAAAGCAAACCGCAAAAGCAACCCAAGAGTTTCTAAAGGGTAAAGAAATTGAGTATTCTTCAGAGACTTAGTTACCTGATCTCTGTGAAACACAGCATGCTTTTAAGTGTTTAAATACCAAACTGAATGAAGTTTTATAAAAAACTGTAGAAACAGACCTATTGTAACCATGACTTTGCCCTTATTAAGTAATCAAATGTCTACTGTAAGAATTCGTTCTGGTGTCATTGTAGGAAAAACTAAAAAGTAAAGTGAAATTCTCTATTTTCCACTCTCAGGTCAGTCAGTGGGAGGAGCCTTGACCAGCGCCAAGACGGCCATGTCCACCTGGTTCTCCACATTGGCTCAGCCGGCACCAGCATCCACCCCAACCTGTCCTGAACCTGCCACTGCAGTCAAACCGTGACAACTGACACCCCCGGAAATCCTCATTGACTCTGTTTCTGTTTCATCCTCTGATTGTGAAGCTTGGGGGCCGACAGAGTGAGCGCTAGTTTCATGAAGGATAGTAAATCTCTATTCAAAATCAAATGAGAGCCATCTGAAATATACAGCCATAAGTTGGTGTTTCTGGCACTTTTTTCCAGCATCATATTTGCGGGGCGCATCCCACACAAGGAGGAAGACACTGCCTTTGTGTTACCTGTACAGTCCATAACCACTGTGAGGCAGAGACTGCCACTGCTTTTGATCAAAGCCAGAAAATTCAGCAGGTTGCATTATTATGTCTGACCGCCTCTTTCTCACTGCTGCCATTTGTATTGCTGGATGCTTTCCTGTGAGACACTAGAGATGCTGTTTTGGGGTTTGCAGTGTTCACTCTGTGCTGCATATTTATACAGTTTGTCTAAAAAGGTGACTATTTTGCTGAGAAATGACATTAAGTAAAATATATATAGAAAACATAAGTCACAGCATTGAATGGAAAAGCATGATCTGTGGTCCCTTGAAAGTTTTAATGGTACACATTTTAAATGCAGTCTGGATCCCGTTTACCAGTCCCCTGTGGTAACATTGTGGTTAATGCAGTAACAGCGTGAAATATAACGTATCACTTACAAGAGCAAATCAAGTGGTAATGAATCCAAATTATCGTTTTTAATTTAACAGGACTGATTTTAAATGAAAAAATCAAAACAAAAACTTCTTTATAATAGTCGCTAACATCATCAAATTTAGCAAGCTAATGCTACTTTTTAGCTAGCTTGAGAAAAAGAATATTATAAGCAACATTATTGATTGCTTGATTTTTTTTTTTTTAAACAAATAACAAACAAACATAGCCAGGGAAAAGTAAGTTAAAATTTCTGTATTATTTAAAAATTTTGATTTACTTTTAAGTTGAAATTACAAGATACCCAACTTAAAATGTCGACTCCTCTCTAGAAGCTAACCTGAAATTTTAATTTATGGATAGTAAAAAAGTCAGAAACAAGCTTTCCTAGAAAACATGGAGTTATAATGATTGACATTTTTTTGAATATTGTTTTTAAAAAGAGAAGAATTTAATAAGATGAGTCTAACATTTTTTTAAAGCAAAAGTTGAAAATTGGCTAATTTTACTTTACTTTTCAACTAGCTTACAAGTAAAAAATGTAATTGTAAATGTAAAATTACATTTCAGATTTCTTTCCTTTCAGATGGAACTTCAGACTTCCAAGTTGTTGTGATAACAACATTGTGTTTATGACAGTTTATGGACCTTTAAATCTTTAAAATCTTTGCAAATCTAGGAATTAATATGTGAACACGATTAACATGACCATAAGACACTAATGTTACAAAGAGAAATGTTGGTTTGATGTGACCATTTAAATGAAGTTAAGCAGTTAACTTTGTTTGAATTATTTTGCTGCTGTTACCAGAAAAACAGAAAAATCTTTTAATCGCAAATGTTAGCTTTAGCTAGGTAACAGCTAAAGAAAAAGGTGGTGCAAAAAAACCCACCAATGTTACTTAAACTGGCTTAACTTGGCTGTTCCAGGATATTTTGGTGAGGAGAAATAAAATAATTAGTTATTTTATTTTAGACAATAACGGGAAGGAGTCAAAAAGGAGAAAATGGGAAGCATTTTTTTTAAACTAACTTGTAGCTTAAGTTACTGAGTCCACTGTATTGTTTAGTATCAATTATTTTTACATGTAAATGTTTTTATTTGATTTACATTTTGTCTGTTTTGTGGAAATATGTAATTATAAACGGTATCAAATTGAATAATTATTTTCAGTTGACATTACTTGATTAGTCATAGCTCTAGATTTGATTCACTCCTATGTAAACATTACAATTCCAAATTTCAAAACCCGAACACACTGTTATGATAACACCACAATGTTATTACAGAAATCCTTGTGAACCTAATGTCTGATTGTGATGAAACCCAGCTGTGTTTGACAGGGTATTGTAATCCCTTACCTAAGCCTTTTTGTACTTTACTGTCAGTATACATGCATAAATTTATTTTAAAAAGTATATTTGAAGATGGTAAAGCAGACAACTTATTTATTTCTTGTGTAACTTGTTGTCCCATGACTATCCATGTTTTGTTGTAACAACACTGGAAAAAGTCCCAGTCTGTGGACCACTGTGTATTTGCACAAAGCAGCTGTTATATCTTCTTTTTATGGATCTTTACCTTGTATAACTGTAATTTTGAGGTGCTTGAAGGATCTTTTCCCTCCATGCTACAAATACTCAACAACTGTTGGATTAAAAGTGGTCCAGTGAGCATGCTCTGTCCAGTCCAGTTTTACAGTTTTTGTTTTCTTCTTCACACTTCTTTGGACATTGACTCATTTTCTGGTGTTTTGATTTAGAATTAAGTATGTTAAATTGCTAACTGTAAAGAAAAGCTGCTTTTTTAAATCCTCTAATGATATATTTTCATTTTGTATTTAAGTATATATATATATGAATGTATTATGAATTCAGATTATTTTCTTGACAGATGCTTTTAATGTATTTGAGAAGGAAGTCAGGTTAGCTATATTGCTGTATTAAACAATCAAAACAAAAACCCACCAGACTTTTATTTTTAGCATACACGGGAGCATTTATTTTCCTTTATCCCCCTGGGTTTTTGTCTGGGAACAAATGTAGGTTAGGTCCCCCCCCCACCTTCACAAAAGAAAAGCGCTGGTGTTTGTGTGAGTGAGAGGGGGGGGGGGCTGTTGTTGTGGTGGCAGCACCACATGGCTCGACAAAAACACAGCACAGTGTTGTCTGACAACTGCACGCTGGCATAACAGGAACTCGTGAACCCGACGACCTTGCAGGTGGCTTTACCCAGAGACAATCAGAAATTCACACCCACCGAATCCCTCCTTCAGGGGAACTGATTTATGTTTTTAAATGATGCCTAATGATTAGCAGAAATCTAAAGAGAAAACCCTTAGTTCCGTTTCTGGTACATAAACATCGATGTTTGTGTTTTCAGTTCAGTTATTACCCAACTATTTCACAAATGACAGCATGTTTCCACTTTCAAAACCTTTCTCCAGACTCATTTCTCACCATCCTCAGTGGTGGTTGTGCATTAGAATCTTTCTAATGCGACATATTGGGTTCAGATAATTTCAAAAAGTAAACTAAATGACAAATTTGTCCAAATTTAGAGCTGTTGGGTAAGTCCTAAACTCCTGAATGTAAGCCTCAACATTACTGTTTTGACCATTTTTGGAGCGTTAAGGCATCAAAAGGACAAACGAGGAGAATTCCAGCTTATTCACTCAAGTTCACTGAGGTGAAGCCTAGCAGACATCACTTGACCAGCTTCACTTTTCAAATTAGCCGCACCCGACCCCAGCATCCACATGGATTAGATTTACAGTTGTAATGAAGCTGAAAAGGTTTCCCATATCCTATATCTATAATCATGTGTTGCAACTACTGTCTGCAACACATCTCTGTGGAATAGGGGACTTGACTCAGCTAGTTGTACTCCTATATAAAAGCAAGGTTGCTGATGAGCTGTGTGATTTTGCAGGTAAACCGCTGTTCTGCAGCAACTGTGTCACTATTTGTGGAAGAACTTCTTTCAGATCTCTAATTTTTGGCTTTACTCTATGTAAGTTGAAATAGATGGCAAGAGATTTGAAATTAATTTATCACAACCACTGTATAATCTCAAAGAGACTGCATTCAGTTGCAGACTGATAGCAGACTGACTCAGTCTCGTTGCTATTTTATCACCACTTCAAAGCACCAAAACTGCTTCGGAGGCAGCAACTGACTAGTTGCAGATCTGGTCCCAGTCTTTGAAGCAACAACTGAAGTTGCAACATTTTGCTTTTGGTCTCCATCCCATTTTTCTACTGACTAACGTTAACGGGAAAATAAATCTGAGGAGCAATTTGACAGAAACTATTTTTTTCTCGATTTCGTGTCTGCAGCCTGGTGTTGTTTCCATTTAATGGTATTGATGGCTTCACCAATATAATATACAAACACATGTTGCATGCACATTTATGCCAGCCTTCACACCTATACAGGATAAAAGAATGTGATCAATTCTACCTTTTGGAGCTGTATGTGTGGAACATCCTTCAAAACAAATGCTACACAGTTGAGTGGAGAATTTGATTAAATCCATCAAACCACCATCCATTACTGTAAAGTTTACACAGTTTGACCTCCAGTCAGCTGTTTAGCATTTGTTTTAAAGGAAGTTGCACATGTACAGTTCCAAACAGCACTCGCTTGTTTTTCTCCTGTCCACCCCAACACGACCGACTTTACTAACGTCTGTCACATGAACCAGAATAAACAGTATGTAGGGTGTAAGCAAGACACTTTGACTTCTTGAGCAAGTATTTCAGCAATGCCAGGCATGAAAGATAAACTTGCTTGACAGCATTTTGCATTATTTTACATTAAATGCCTCATTGTTTGAAGGTGCTGAAACCCCCCAGAAAAGAATTTCAAAAACGTGCATTATTTTTGCATTTCTTCATCTAGCACCTATTTTTTTTAAAATTGTATAACAAATAAATAAACAAACAGGGAGTCTACTTTCAGGAACGTTTTTGGTATGTTTTTTAATAAATTAACGTTCATTCAAAATACAGTGCCAAAGGAATATGATGCAGCCAAACATGCTAGTAAGGTTCGTCATGAAGCACCTGTGCTCATGTTTTAAAAAAATAAAAAATAAAAATAAAAGTAAAAAAAAAAAAAAAAAAAAAAAAAAAAAAGTAGGAGGAAGACCCCTTCCCTCCTCTAACCCCGCCCCTCTCCACTTCTGCTAGTGGTTGGCGGGACAGTTTCCTTAGCAAAAGTCCCAAGGCCAGCCCGCTCCTCTCACAACCAATCAGCAGCAAGATTCCTCGATATTCACTTCGGAAAATGTAATTCAATAGGGGAAAAGAAAAAAAAAAAAAAAAAAATACCCACAATCACACTACAGTAATGTCTGATATTAATTTAAAAGAAAAAAAAAACCTAATACAAAATAGACCTGGTTATTTCCCCACACTAGAACAGTTTTCTTTTAAACATATGAAAAATAGATATTCTATTATACATTTTATATATTTCAGCAGCTTGGAAATAAGAAACAAAAACTTAAAAAGATCATGAGCCAGAAACCTGTTTGTACTGTGAATGGAGTTGTGTGTTGGAGAAAAACAAAGTGTCACGATCGTGTCACGGCAGATCGAGTGAGGCGTTGACTGCTGGCTGTGTGGAAGACCGGTGTGCAAACCAACTCGAGGAACAGGCAGCGGCGGCGTGAGGGCAGAGGACAGAGAGGTGAGGGAGGAGAGGCGACGGGTGGCTGAACCTGCAGTCACCCTCTCTCTCGCTTTTAAAAACAGCCTCTCTGGCCTTTCCCAAAAACCGCAGCCTCTGCTTCCCTCGTCTGCAGGCCTTTTGAGGAAATAAGTGATCCTGTTTTTTGAAGAAGGAAAACTCTGCTGGAAATTAAACTTCACCTGCTTTTTGACTGCAAGAGAGAAAAAAGTAAACCAATGTTACTGAAATTTGAAGATGTAAGCTTAAACTCTTAGATTAGGAACTATTTCATTACCTCTGCAAAGAAAAGCAGCAAATCTTATAAAAGCTGAAAGCAGAGAATGACGCAGTTAAAATCTAATACAACTCTTTTAAAAGTAAGAGTCAAACATTTTCTGTTTTAAGAATCAAATGGGGAGAACTGCTGCTTTTCTACACTTTTGCACTCTACACTCACTTTTGACTGACTTTAACTATGTTAACTTAACGTCTGAAATCAGCTTCTTTTGCAGAGCAAAAGAAAAATGTTAAAGTGGATCAAACTGAGGTTCTCATGCTGTAAAGCCAGATTTTCTGCAGAGTATTCCTTCATCAGTAATGAGAGAAGAGGGGGAAAAGAAGAGGAGTGGAGAGGGGAGAGAGGGGGAAGCAACAATCTAATAAGGGGCTTTGGGGGGTAATTTTGGTACAGTTGCCATTGACATTTATGAGTAGATTTACAAGTTAAGTGCATCATTATCCTCATCATCAGCTGATGTTTAGATTATCATATTGTAGGAACTAGAGCCTGAACGACGCTGGATTTTTTGGTGTGGATGCCTTGTTTTTTTTAATTAAAAATTCAGTATATTGGTGTATATACACACACATTAATCAGCCACAACATTAGAACCACCTGCCTGAAGATCAAACAGCTTTGACACCACTGCATTGTACTGCAAAGAGAACTATGATCATGATTTTAGGATAAGTTATAACACCAAAGCTAAAGTGATGTGATGCGTGTCTGCTACCAGTAAGTGGCAGTAATGGCCTTAGAGGCTGCTGCGCACAACGAAGCACGAAAAGCCAGTGGTGACTTAACGGCTGTCAACGTAAACGAAAATGAGATTTGACACAAACTCCGCCAGGTGAAACTAACAAACTGTGCCACAACTGTTGAGTAATTCCCAGTGAAAATAAGAGTGCATCGTGCCTTGAAACGACCAGAAACCTCCAAAGAGTAAACGAAAATGAGGTGCAGAGCAAACTTCGCCAAATGAAACTAAAACAAAACAAACTGCGTTACAACTGTTATGAACAGTGATATAATACTGAATAGTTCCCGGTGAATATCAGTGTGTACAGTGGCTTGAAATAACCATCATTGGAACGAAAAATAAATAAAAGATCAGCTTTAACGTTGTGGCTGATCGGTGGAAATACAAACCTAGAGCATTTCAGATTGTTCTCATTATTTATCATGGTTAAAATTACTTTTGGAGGCAGATCGCCGATTGCCTGACCATGTTTCAAAGCTGCGATTCCTACTCTGCTACATGTGCTGCTGACAGTGCTGAGTGTAATGTAAACCACGAGTCCAGTGTTTCTCACGCAGACATGGGCAAAATAACTTCCTCAAATTTAAATGCTCTTCTTCTCCCTTCCCACGCCATGTTTCCCTACTGGCTGGCTCACTGTTGTGGTGGTCCTTGCCTCTCCAGCCTTTTCCCCTGTGGTAGATTTGGACACCTGCTGGCACTGGTCAGCAGGTGTCCAAACCGAGTGATGAGACTCACCGGAGAGGCAGCTGAATATATTGCACTGTCATTTATCACAGAGACCACAGCAATTGAAAACTGCAGATGAGCACCTTATAAAACAGTAATATTTATTTGACTCATTTCAGAACGTGACCACCACAAACAGAAACTAAATCTGCAGGAAACACTGGAGTCTGAGTTGCTTGGACGCCTGAATGACCTCAAACTTTTTTCTGTTACGTTCATAGAAAAATATCGGACAAGACACCAGCTGATATCGGTCGGGCTCTAGTTGGAACAGTATGACAAATGTAGGAAAATCTAAACACATTTTACTGGCAAAAAAAGAAAAATAAGAAACCAATGAACGCAGGGAAAACATTTTTTTTAAAGATTACTAGTAATTTTGAGGGGGCGTTTTTTTTTTTTTTTTGCTCCAAACTTGTTTTGGGCTGGGCTGCTCATCAGCAACAGCCTCTGAAGTCCAGAGCTCCCTCTACAATACAGAAAGTCAAACCCTTTTGTTTTCTAGAGTTCCAATGAGCCCCCTCCCCTTGTTTGTTCCTTGGTAATATAGTCTCCTGCTTTAGACGGAGAGATAGGGGAGGGGGGCTTATGAGCTATACGTTAGGGAGGGCCACCAGCTCACCGTCCACCTCGAACTCCTCTGCGCCATCGGGGGAGAAGAGGTATGTTGGGGGTTTCCAGGGGGATTCCTCCAAACAGGAGGGATACAGCTTCCCCACCGCACAGCGGAAGTCCTTGCCCAGATCCCAGAGCACACGTTCCGACACGGGCTGCCGCAGGAACCAACGGTCGAGCTCCACGTCATACTGATAGATGGCGTACTTGGCACGCTCGTTCATGTGGGTTTCACGCATAAAAATGCAGAGCGAGTTGAGCAGCACCACGGCCCGCACGCACGGGTCGGAGTAGCGCTTGGCAGGGATATTCGCCGCCAGACGCCACTCATTCTTCTTGACGTCGTAAATCTCCACAGTAACCGAGGAGCCGTCAATGGTGCTCGTTGGCAGACGGATGCCGGAGTTGCTGACGACGTGGAGCCCGCCGATGTAGAAAATGAGGTCGCCGAAGGCGGCCGCAGATGCGAAACAGCGACTCGTCTTGCGCATGGCCATCTCCATCCAGGTGTCGGCTCGCGGCAGGTAGCAGTACATCAAATCGTGGGTCATGACGTATATGCAGTTATGCGCCACCACCGAGGTGCTCCAGTTCCAGGCGAAGGGTAGGGGGCTCATCATGGTCCACTCGTCCTTCTCGCAGTCGTAGCGCTCCACTGTGCGTTTATTCAGCTCGCCTCCGACATTATCCCCTCCGATTGCATAGATGAAGCCGTCGCAGTAGACCAGCGTGGGTTTGATTCGAGCGCACAGCATGGGGGTCTTGGGCACCCAGGAGTTTTGCTGGGCATCAAACCAGAAGAAACTATCGACTGAGCGGAACACCGCCTGCAACTTGCCACTCTTGCCATGGTTGGAGATTGAGTTTTTGAGAGGGATCTGCCCACCAGCGATGAACACGTCATTATCAGGAGTCACAAGCGTGCCCACCTTCTGCAGGTCTCCCGGGGGATTGCACAGCTTGTACACCTTCTCCGCCTGTGGGCTGTAACACACTACTGTAGTAGGCACGTTCGAGGAAAATACATAACCGTCACTGTGGGTTTCTGACATGGCCTCCATGAAGATCAGCATCTCCTCCTTAGTCATGCCTAACCGTGGCTTGAAGAACTTGGGCATGGATTTGTAGAGGCCCTGAACCACCACAGACTTGTCGTTCGGTGGCAGACCCTGGAACCAGGCGCGCTGGGTCACCTCAGACAGAGCATCTATGCGAATCTGACTCAGAACCGAGGACAGGTGCTGTGACCGTGCCTCCATATTATACTCCAACCACAGCATGGCAGCCTCGCGCACGGTCTCCTCTTTTTCGACGTTGAGGTTGTCACTGCTCAGGATGTCTATGAGCAGCTCGTGGGACAGCTGCAGGAAGGTCTCCTGTCGGTACACTTTGGGGAACTTGTGCTCCACCATGCGCTTGGCGCTCTGCTTCAGCTCACTACAGCTGTAGAGGTCACCGATGCTCAGCATGCGGACGCAATTCTCAGCGTTGATCTTCTTCACCAGGTAGTCTCTGCACTGCAGCAAGACATCCTCAACCTAAATAGGAGAATAAAGGATGTGTCTTTAGTTTTAGTCTTCTTCATATTCTTATCTTTAAAGATACAAAATAAGGATGGGATTTATCGAGGCCACTACCACAGCACTACTTTCAGTGGCGGATTGATACAAATTTAGATCAACAACAGAGCTCTTTGGCACAGAGAAATAGCACAGGTTGTTCCTTTTCTTTGTCCTTCGCTGCACTGACCTGCAGGAAGCAGGCGGTCTCGTAGAGTGGCTCTACTGTGCTGTCGCTGATGGCCAGGTTGCCCGTATAGGCGTACGTGATGATGATCTGCAGGGTGGCCGCGTCCACGTTCCTCAAGTGGACGTGGGTTTGCGTGCTCTCGCTGAGGCCGCTCATGAACATTGCCCTGCGAGTGAAAGACCGGAACAACAGTGAGACGACAGTCAACGCAGCAGCCGATGTAAGAGGAAGTGAAACAGCTAGATCGCAACTGAGGTTCACGAAGATATGAAATTTTAATCATATGCATCACCCAATTAAAAAAAAAAAAAAAAAAAAAAAAAAAAAAAAAATGAACAGAAAACATTTTCCACACCATCTTCTTAATCATAACTCAGAGCAAGATAACAGATACAATGAGCTCTGATGGAGAGGAGCTTTATCCAGTTTGTACTTTCCTCTCTTTCTACAGGTAACTCTGGCATTATAGCTGCCAGTTATCCATCTAACATACTACTATGACACCAGTTTATTAATACTTCTTAATATCTGTATAAAATGTCAGAACTAAGTTCAGCATTTCCCACACAAAGGCTTCACTTTAAAGTAAGTTTGTCGCCTCATTTTAACATTTGTTCAAATCATGTCAGACTGAAACACAGGACTGATAATTCTTTATCCATCTGTCAGGTTCTAATCGCGAGTCATTAATATGAAAACAATTATTAATCCAAAACTGATCCTGTTTAACGGGCCAAACATCCGGAGACACAAAAATCGGTGAAACAAACCATTTCTTACACCAGTAACCGCACATGCATGCTGGGTAACACTAACTAACATCTGCTTGTGTTATGTCATGCATCTTTATATTACAAAATTATATGAAGACCAACTTATCCAAAAGTCACATTAAAGATACCATGACCTACAAGAACATCAATGATAGGATTTCAGGTCAGCTGATTTCCTCCAGCTTCATCACCTTGGGCTGCCTCTGCTCTGGAGCATCACTCCAACCTACTTCATGTATTTTTACATGAAGTCACCAAGGCTGGAGAGCAGACTTAAGTTATTTTCACCAAGTACCTTTGACAAAACAGCTCCAATTCTTTGTATTGGAGTTCACAATCTGTGGTAAACACTGCAGCATCACTGGTTTACCTGGAACAGATGTTACTGCTGTCTTGTTGAACACTAATAAGCTTGTTTCACTAATACCAGATGACAAAAGGCGACAAGCAACACCCAGCACCTGGCTGGTAGTCTCCAACCCCCACATTGCATCAGCAGCCTCGGTGGGATGCCCACGCTGCCATGTTGTCATTCATCAGCAGCTGGTGTGAATCAGAGCCTCCTTTACTGCATCAGTTCATTCAGATTTACAAATCTGAGGAACAGTTAGTGGCTTGAGATGGTGATTTACATTTATTTGGATTCTGTGCTAGATACAGAGTGTTCAGAGGTACTGTGTACTACTGCACAACTACTATTTTGGGAAGGCCGAAAGCACCAACACTTTCCTTACAGATTTTTAGTTTAGGGGGGGGAGAACAAACATGGACCCTTTCGTAATCTGCTATGCCCACTTAAAATCCGGAGAATCCCCTGCTCTAAAAAACATCTGGAAGATAATTCGCAGTCACTGGTTGGAGGATTTGAAGCCCTTTCTCCTTGAATATATCAGCTTTTTGACATTCTGGTGAGCACTGTTGAATGTTTTCTGACATGTTCAAGGGTGATAAACAGCTGACTACAACATGCTGCTCTAATTTTTATTTTTCAAAGCAATCACTGTATGAAAAAGAAAGAACAGCTCTGTCCACCTGAAGACTGGCTTTTGGGGGCTGTGTGTCTGTGTGCTGATCACAACAGCGACCAAACCTGCCAGCCTGTATTACGCAATCCTGCAGGCATACCCCTGCACACCCCCACCTCCCTTGTTTCCCCACTTTTTGCTCTCCATCTCTCACCAGGACCTACGTGACCAGACTTTCCCCCTATAAACACAAGCGCTCTGCACAGCCGCCCTCCATTCCTTGAAGAGAGGCATGCGTGGAGAGAAAGAGGAGGAATAGGCTCCACTTTAAAGAGAAAGTGCTGCGACACCTCTACACCCCGAAGGGGAAACATTTCCCATGTTCACACCAGATAACGACTGCATGGGAAACGGTTGCGAGAGGTCTGAATTGATGGGAGGTTTTTCTTGGAGTGCATGCAATGAGACAGGAAGGAGGTAGATGGTGTGTTCAAATGCTGCAGGAGCTCCCATCATGCACAGAATCTTATTCGCTACACTGCACACCCTTTATCATGCAATGTGGTGTGGACAAATGAGGCCTCGGGGGGGCTTTGAGTGATATGTTTGCTTCATTTTTTTCCCCATGCATAAATATTTCAGTGCCCGTACTACAAAGCAGGTTCAAAACCAGCATCTACCTACCTTATCACTGAACTTAGCTTAACATCAACAATCAGGCAAAAGCTCAATTTCTATTTCTGCACCAAATCCATGTAGAGTTATTGATGCAACTTCTGTAAATGGCCAACACTCCTCTAAAAATTCACCACTCAAACCCTGGTTCACGGTGGAGTTTCTCTTTAAATTCATTCTCTTCCAGTTGATTTGAAAAATGACAAGAGAAGAAGAAAAAGCAGGAAATGGTTTATCAAATTAAACAATTTTGATCACTACAGGCACTATGTGTGATAACAACCATGTATGTGCCAGTAATAATTCTCAGTTACTGCGATTCCTAGTAGCAATAGGAAATCTGAACAACGTGATAAACATGCACATAACACTTCCACTGCAGGTTAAACACATAATGAGGGGGTATCCAACACCACCTAGCAAGTTTTGTTTGTCCAACATCCAAGTAGAATCCATGGCTAAAGACATCCGCATACTTGCAGGATACGTCTCGACAATCATCACTTCTTGCAGCTTTATTTTAACCTGTTCTTACTTCTGCAGGTTTGTCACCGTGTGAGAAATTGAAGACATGCATCTCCTAATGTTTGAGTTAGCTGAGCAGGTGGTTTGATTTATGGGGTCTTGCGAACTTTAACCTTCCAATGTTGACTTTAAATACAGTCATGAGCACTGCTACTGTCAAATCTAGAAATTGTCTAGATTGTCTCCATCTCTGCTGACAGCTACATCATCTTTACTGGTTCATCAGCATCAACTCTCTGCCTCCATCTGTGTCTGTCCCGGGCTACATGTTGGCTCCTTCCCTTTTAGTTCAGCTGTGGTACATAATGCAGACCAGAGCAGTTCAGTCCCTTAGTTTGGGCTGAAGCAGACCATCTTTTACACCCGTCTTCCTGGTGAAGGCTTTAATCAGAAATTGCTGCCCAAAAAAAAACGTTTTTGTTGATAAAACAGACTACTTCTGTCGAACAGGCGGACACTAAAATACATTTAACAGTCAATACTCACCTATTTTTAAAATGCATGCTGTCTAGTCCTGATGACAGCATGCACTTTGCCTTCCTTCATATTTTTAATACCACCACGATGAGCCTCTTTATTTTAATTACCACACTTTCGTTAATCAGAATCATCTTTTTTTTGGCCACGTTCGTTCACACAAACAAGGAATTTGACTTCCTTCAGCTTGTGCTTGCTTGACAAACTTTTTTCCTGGTTATATCAAACCCTCAACTGGTGTAGAGGACATTCCAGCACTCAAGGAAATCCCATCCACTTGTTTTATATAGAGCAGGTAACACTTGCTCTACTACAAGATGCATTATTCATTAAAACTGAGGGAGGTGAGCACCCACAGACCTCGCCAGGCTACATAAAGACAGCACGCATACATCTCTTCGCATTCAGAGTCACAAGCAGCCCGAGGCTGTTAAAAGCAGACGCGCACAACGTGAGTTATTCCATCCCCGTGAGGCGCACTCACCTGAAATAGGAGCTACACGTGGCCAGGACCATCTTGTGACACGGGAACTCCGTGTCCTCCACCAGCAGCACAACGTCAGTCAGTAACTTCTGTTCATAGAAGAACTTGAGCTGCTCCAGCAGGGAGACAGCATAGTCCGTGTTGACCGGCCTGCGCTCACTGAGATCCGACATGGTCGCATCCCATGAATCCCGCCCCAGTTTTGAAAAGTAACGCAGCCGGCAGAACCGGACTCCAGCCAACCAGGAGAAAAAGTTACAATCTTAAAGATTCAAGAGGATAAATGGGGAAGGGGGGGTGGGCAGGGGCCAACTCTTTAATGACTCCCCAAGCCCAAGTGGAGGCGTACAGCACCTATGTCGAAAAATATCTGTTGCTCCTTCTGCTAGAGATGTGCCAAAAGCTGAGCATCACCACGAGGCGTCCAGAGGAAGGGGGTCCGGGTTGAGGAACGGGCTGTTTCCCCCTTGTGGGCTTCCTATTTGTTGTCTGAGGTCATGCAGTGAGGCACTGGGGAGCGGAGGTAGAGAGAGAGCGAGCTGCTACATCAGTGCTTGTCTGTAAAAAAAAGAAAAAAAGGAAGCGTGAGTCTCACATGCAGAGAAACCAGCAGTAGAGGAAAAATAAGAAATCTACAAATTCTTTACATTCCTCTGAATTTCTTTAGGTTGTCTGAGCATTGAACACCCTGAAAAATTGCATTTCCTGTCTTAGCACTCACTTCACCCTCTCGTCCAGAAGCTGCACTGGCAGCTGGTCAGCGAGTACAGCCGTTTTCCCACATGCACTGCAGCCTTGAATTCTGAGGAGCTCTTCAGCGAGAGCGCAAATAACGCTGACATTAGTTTGTCTTTAACCTGCGCAGTCTGTGTGATCTCACACTAAAGAGTATTATCAGTTGAAGCACACCATTTCCTGCTGGGTGGGAAAGGTTAACACTGGAAAATATCCCCACCCGAGAAACATATAGGTTTCAATATCTGTAATGGTTTTTATTTTTTGTGCAAAGGCACCGTTTCCCAGACTAAAATTCTGTTGTATGAAGTGATTTGGTGACATGATGATGGTGAAGATGGTAAATAATTACACCCCAAAATTCACAAAAATATGCAATCACTGTTTAGTGACTTGGGCGATGAAACAACAAGAGATGCATGATCTAATATTTGTATTGAATATTGGTCTGACTCGAAAGATTGGGCTGGATAGAAAGGTTATATTACAAAACTAGAGAGAGTGCAATTGAACCGAGTCTGATATTAGCTTACAAAAAGATTCTCAGTCACTCAATTTAATTTAACACTGGTATCGAATTGCTACTCAACATCGACAAATGCCCAAAGCAAAGCATCTGTATCGGGCTGGAACTGGAAAGAGTAGGAAAAAGTCAGAAAACAGCCTGGCTAGAAACTACCCAAAACCCTTCTAAGAAACAAGACAGCATCTGAATTACATGGATTCACAGGTTTTTTTTTTTTTTGTAAAATTGTTATTAAAAGGCTACAATGTGTCCATTTTTAATAGTCCCTTTGTTGTCCAGGTGTAGCAGTCACAAAAGACATGTTTTGTTGTTTGCTGGTGTACAGCATGGCTTCTCCCTTGGCGCAAGGGGTTACCACAGGCTCCTAATGTTTATGTAGCAGAGTTTTTACACCGAACGCCCTTCCTAACACAATCCTAAAGTAAACCACCTTCACAGGAAACCCAGGTTTAACTCTGATGTTACCTGGATAAGATCAACTGGTTTACGGTACAGACCTCAGGGGTCACCGAATAGTTAGGTGAGTGCGTTAAAGTCTTCACCAGTCACCAGATCCTAACTCTACCTAATACCTTGAAGAGATTCTGGATTTTAAAGCACTCTCAATAATCATCAAACCATTTTGCCTGATCTGATCTCATTTCACCTTTGTTCACAGCTGTCAATTAAACAAAAAATGAGTGAAAATCCTCAGGAAATAACAATGTTTTAAAAAAAATGTTATATATGCAGTTACATCACCAGCAGAAGTGCCAAGAAGCAAGGAAGATGGGTCACCACATTTTGCCAGAAAAAAAAAGTCTTACTAAGCCACACTGAAGCAGGGGTTTTCCAGCTCCAATTAGTCACCTGTCTTGAACCTCAACCTCACCCAGGTCTATGAAAATCGACCTTGGAGTATAAGCCGCAAAGGTGATGTTATTAAGAAAAAAAACCCCCGCTAATAATCTTTACCTAACATGTGTTACATCAGTCTGCAGGCTAACGGATTCGAGGTTATGCATCGGTGCAATTTACTAGCACGTTCCACGCACCGCGGAAAATCACTCTGCTGATGCAGGATCTAAGATCATCTATCTATCTTTATTAACAGCTGTCAACTGTCAAGATTGATACAACTTCATCCACATTTATGCGTCTACAGGGTTTCTTCCACTTAATGCGGGCCCAATCTGCCAGTAACACCTTGGAAAACGTGCTTTTTACGCAGCCAGTCAGCCACCGAGGACGCAGTCAGCCTCACAGCCTGCTAACAGGTTATCCTGCAAATAAATGCTGAGATTTTTTCAGTCCGGCCAAACATTTTTCGGACCACACTGAAACTGGACTGTTAGCTTCGTTAGCACGTTCCACCACGTCCAAAACAAACCCCGGTGCTGTCTAAAACATGGAACCGTTAGCCAGATGTTGAAATTGGCAAACACCATGGGGCTATGTTTCTTACGTGTACCTCCACAGAGGTGGTCCCCCATCTGTTGATTACGGTACCTAGACATCTAGCCTCTATGTAACGTTATATCACTGGCTCAAGTAGTCACCCGCGGCAAGTTAGCAACTATAGCTTCCCCATTAGCTTTGTAGTTCCGGTGTACCTTACCAGTTAGCTAGCGAGAAGGATGAGCCGGCAGTTATAGTTAGAAAATCACGGATATAATATCATCAACTCAGCAAAGAAGCTGCTATGAAAAAAGGGCGTTATAGCAGTAGCTAACGAGAGTGGTCATGTTGCTAACACGCACACAAACACAAACTGCTAGGCTAGCTGCTAAAAGAGCTAAATAAGCTGAGCCATTTCTCGCGCAGAACGCCTAAAAAACAACACAAATTTAGCTTACTGTAAACCTTAGCAGGATCCACACTCTAAACCGTCACGGGATCTCTTCCCAGCAACAGAAAGCGTGCAGTGATCTCCCTGTGCCGAGCTGAGACGCTGAGTAGCTGTGTGGAAGGTCCGAGCAGCGGACAACCTTTTAACGCATCATAAGCGCCTCCAAGACAAGAGGCCAACAGAGGATACTGCGCCTGCGCCGGAATCAAGCGAACCGCGTCCTCTGGTGAAGAGACAAACAGCGACCCCTGCAGGACTGAGACAGACACTGCACTTGAGAAAAACAATTATGGACATTTATTTTAGAACCACCGACAAGAGTCAAGTCCCCTGCATTCTTATTTATTGAAACATTTATTTATTAACACTTAACAATAAAACCCTAATATTTTACTGATATTTACAATAATAGATAATATAATTTTCATTAATCTTACGGATCTAAATATATAGGCAAATAATTATGTGACATTAGAATTAAGCTTTTAATCAAAGATTTGGCTCTACAAAGAAACAATCAAATAAGCAAATAAATACACAGAATCAAAAAAAAAAAAAAAAACGTTTTTAAAGGATATCATATTAACCATATTTATTTGTGAGTTTTAGTATTCATTAGCCATGATCTCTTTGTACTATTCTGAGCCCTTTTTAAAATCGATATTTTCCTTAACTGACTTTGTTCGATTTTTGTTTAATTATGTCTCTCTTCGGCTAATAAAATAAAATAAAATAAAATAAAATAAAATAAAATAAAATAAAATAAAACAAAATAAAATAAAATAAAATAAAATAAAATAAAATAAAATATAAAACTGTCATGTCGATGTCGAGTGTTGGTCTGAATTTGGCATGTTCAGACATAACTGTCCGGCGTAACATAATTTAACTGACTTATTCACTGATGCCGACTCTTTATTTTGTGTGTCGGTTTTAGGTTGTAACCCCCTGGAATAAATCCTAACTATTTATTTATTTATTTATTCGGGTTACTTTAACCCGATCAGGTCGCGATGCTGATTTCTCCGTTTGCACTTGAAGCAGGCAGCCCTGCAGGAGCTGCAGCTGTTTCCTATATGACTGATTAACGGAGATGGTTCAGCTTTGGTTTATGGTCGCGTCATGTGGACCTGAGTGGGAAACGTCTTTACCTTTGTTTGTTTAGAGGAACTTTAACTATAGAAGGAGAAAAAAAGCAAACAAACGAACGAGTTTCATTTCCAGAAGCTTGGGGATGTTTATGTGGCTGTTTTAATCCCTCTGGAGGTTTTATTTCTGACAGGCTGAGCAAGAAGGAGAAAGAAAATGGACGGTAAAGGCAGCCTTAAATATCTCATCTCATGTCATGCTGATTAAACCTTTAATTTAATAATAGATTATTTACTTATTGCTTGTTAATAATCTTAAAACACATTTTTGTAGATGCAAGCAAACAGCCACAATCATTTGGGAGTGGACAACAGAGAAATCACCATCCCAGACCTTTTTTCTATGTCCAGCCACCATCTCAGCCCTGCTACCTCTATCCACAGTGGCAGCTCAACAACCCATACAGTCACTTTGGTCTGCCTGGAGGTATGTACACTCATCCACTGTTGCATTAAACCTGCAGATGGTGCGTGCAGCTTCATTGCCATTCATTCCCTTTATCTTCTCACCATCCTCCCAGCTTTTAACTTTGGCCGCCCCTGCATGCACCCTTACCAGTACATGCAATACCCTGGCTTTGTTTTACCACATGCTCCTATTTACCCGATGGATTACAGGCGAATGTTTGAGCCTCGCTTCCACGCTCCTGTCTGGGGCGACGTACCTCGCCAGCAGCAGCAGCATCACTACCATCCACAGCCTCATGGCCGTCGGGAAACGGCCTGCTCGGAGGCCCAAACTGACCCCAGCGACGCTATAACCAAGCTCATAGAGTGCCTGGATAAAATTCGAGCCAATGAACTGCAGGGCGCCGAACGAGAACTCGACTCCGGAATTGCGTCCCAGTCCTCAGGAATGTTTTCTCCAGAAGAAGAAAAGAAGAATGAAGCGCAGGCTCACATGTTGCATTCAGAGTCCACCACTGTGACCTTCGGCGAATCCACTGCAGCCGATGAGTCCAGCCAAATGATCTTAGGCACCCTGAGCGCTCAGGGATGTTGGGCAGGAAGACTGGAAGAGGAACTGCCCCTCGATAGCTCCTCTGTCCATGAGGAGTGTCCTGAGGGCAAGCGGTCAGCAGTAAATGAAGGCTTCCTCCATCTTGGGAAAGAAGAGGTCATGGATATCCAGTCAGATGTCTCAGTGACTGATCAATGTGTTCCCAGATGTGATGCCGAGGAGCCGCGTAACTCCACTCCAGCTTCACTCGCCATTTCCTCCATTCAGCCATCGGTACAGGAGTCTAAAAACAGAGACCACGTCTCAACGGTGGAACATCCAGCAGTGTCTTTGGATGAAGCCAAAGCTGATCGGAGCTACCGGATCCTCAAGCTGCCGTTCGATGATGTTTTAACACCTGGGTCTGCTGGACCTGGCCACCTCTGCTCCCCGACTGCTCCTTACTACTACAACTACCAACTGCAGCCAACACACGAACGCATGAGCGTCCTTAGTCCATCTCTGGATGAACTCTCCTCCAGAGATGAAATGTTCTCCACGGATCTGGACGACGTGGACCTCTTTCCCCAGCACCACATGTACGCAGGAAGGCGGCTCACCGAGGTGATTGGTGGATCCCCCCGTGCTGCTGAGGACGTAGAGGAAGTGTGGCGGCCAGGTACGAAGAGGTATGTGTGCGCGTGTTGTGGGAAGAGCCTCGCTAAAGGGACGGGCAGGAGCAAAGTTCACAGCTCAAAGATGTACATGGACGACGCTGGAGATTCGGAGGATGAGGGCAGATATGGACGAGGGTGCGAGCAGCCCATCAGGGTGGTTGTGAGGAAGCATTCTTCACCGAGGAAGACTCACCCTTTACCACAAAGGCACGCAGCCAAGTCTTTGTATAAGAGAGGCCTGTACAAAGAGCCCACGGATGCAGTGGACCAGGACGAAGAGAGAGATGGTTGCAAGCAAGAGGCAGGTGAAGGTGAGGCTGGCGAGATGGACAGCGGCGAGCTGCAGTGTAGGACATGTCAAGGTAAGTCTGAGCCTGACGCCTCCTTCTGTGATATTTTCAGATAATTTCTGTTCATTATAGTGACTCTGAACCGTCTCTCACAGAGAGGCTCTGCAGAGAAGATCTGACTGAAGGCGATGTGATTCCCAGGAGGAGACAAGGTGTGCAACTCGAAATGTTGTCCTTTCAAGTTTTATTGTTGCTCGGTTTTTAAATTCTGCTCACCAGCATCAGCTGAGTGGTTCAGGTTTCATAGTTTGTTTCTTATGATGTGAGCAGTGTTTGTCATATTTTAAAATAATACAATTTAAAAAATGCAAATGCAAAATAAACCATAAACTCTTTAGTCTAATTGACTAAATAAGGTGTGGTTTTACTGTGGCATAGTTTCAGTTTTCATACATTTCTACTGTGTGCATGTTGTTTTACTAAACTTTCATTCACTGTTGTGTCTCCTGCTTGCACGGGTTGAATAGAAACGAGTGCTCAGTGGAAAGTGATGTACCACAGGCCCAGAGATGAGGCCCGTGACGACGACGAGCTGCCACCACACTGGAACAGAGGTTAATGTGTTTTTCTTCAGTAGTTCTTTTTTTTATTTCCTGTGTGAATATTTAACAGAATCTACCATGTTGTTTATTCAGGCTCTACAGTGAGAGGGGAACCGAGATGTTAATGTCCCTCGACCGACTTTTGAACAAAGTTTGTGGATCTGTAGGTGAAATTCAGGAAAATGCTTGATGTGATGGGGTATTTTTCTCTGTACTGATGTGGGGGGTCTAATATATTTATAGTGACTGACAACTGATTATATAATTTATTAAAGTGTGTTAATTTTGTTTTTCTTTTCTCCCTCAGGTCCCCCCAAAGGGTGTAAATGTTCAAGGGTGTGTTTGGAGATATTTGGAGCACTAGGTGAAATGCACTGCACAGGAGGCCTATTTATGTTTGGTGAAAAAAGTAAAAAAAAAGAAGTAAACCTCAGTGACACTGTCTTGCACTATTGATGATTAACAGATTTCACAGAGGTTGTAACACCCGGGGGTGTGCCATTGTTTGGGGCCAGTCCAATAAAATGTCATTATTTAATCTTTGTGGTGACTCTTTTGTTTTTAACATTTTGAATACAGGTAGGAACGATTTACCCAGAGTAATGTTTCCTCCATGCAAAACAAAGTTTAAACAAAGCTGGCTGTATTATGTTGGCATGGAAAATATTTTCTCTTCACTGATGGCTGATGTTCTGCTCCCCTCAGTCTGTTTCTGAGGTTTCTCAAAAGGGATTGTTGGATTTTCTCAGTATTGTCCTGAAGACTATTAATATCAACCTGGTATTATCGAATGCCAAATTGTATTTGCAGACCCTTGAAATCACTGAAGAACAGTTTTGATTAACCTCTCAAAGGATGCTCTCCTGACCTGGGGAGGCGGTGGGGTAGTCCAATGTTTTCTAGCTGAGCATCATGGATTGTGCTCTGGGCTTCTCTCATCCACTAGTTTGTACCTCCTTGTTTCCTCTGTCCTGCCTGTGAGCCTGAAATTAATTTCTGTATTCCTTAGAACCATCAGGAGGATCTATAGTTGTGGAAGTGTTTTTACTAGTGATGGGCAGATGAAGCTTCATGAAGCACTGAAGCTTTTCATCCAATTGGTTCACCCCAGCGCAAAGCTTCTTGAAGCTTCATTTGCTCTAGTAGGACATCTACTGGACGTAAAAATATTAGTTGGCATGAATTTGAAGATTGTGGCCTTTTGCACACAGCCTGTAAATGTCAACAACAAAAGGAGTGTGTAAAACATCTATATTGTAGTGATGGCAGTATACTTTGTATATTTATGCTGGCAGTATGGAAAATGATCATTTGGAAATGCTTAAAATGGAAATGATCATTTACTGTGAGGTGAGGTGTGGTTGGGGTGTGGACAGTGGTTGTGCTTTTGTAACGTTCAGGTATGGACAGCTACACACTGAGGCTTTGAGCCTCAGTCCTGCCCACATTTTATTCTGTAAAAACTAAATTTTCACTGCTTTTATGACGTTTTTAGTGGGGAGAACATAGCTAGGATTTAATGATTTAACAAATCTTTTAAATCCTTTGTCCTCCACAATGCTAAATGGCTGGGAGTCCTCAATCACCATGCTAACCAGGTCTTCATCTATTTGAGATTGTTCTCCTGAGGAAAGACAACAAAAACAAAGCACAAATATAAATATTACACACGTCAATTATTGCATTGTATAATATTGTTATATCATTTAGTAACATTACTGCATGCTATATTATCATGGCATTTGATGGTTCACCTGGTCTTGCTCCACAATCGGTGTTCCCCCTATTCTCATGCAAAGCTCTGTAGTGCCTAAGCATGGATGAGGTGTTGTTGTTATATCCCAGCTCCCTGGCACATAGCAAACACTTCACCTTGTACAAATGTAAAGACAGCTTAACATATGTTTTATTGCACCATCAGTATTATGAAAATACATCTTCTGTAGAAATTTACATAACTTGTTGGGAGGAATAAAATCAAAATGTTCCCACACAGGGGAGGACATCCTCCTCTTCTTAGCTGGCTCCATTCTCTCCTGACTTTCTCTCCTCACTCTCATAAACCTCCAAACTCTCTCCAAACTGTCTCTAACTCTCACTAACCGCAACTCTCCATCAAACACCTACATTTTTGAATGAAGTCTGAGGGGTTCATATCGCTGTCATATCTCGCGGCAAAGTTCGAACCGCTTCATGAACCAGTCACGTGGTACAGCCGGGCAGCGAGGCTTCGGACGTCATCATTTTCAGCTCCTCCCATAAATGAAGCAAGCCTCGATACGCGCTTCGCGGAAACGTCCCCTCAATTACTCGACACACGCTTCGAAGCCTCGATACAGAACGTCACATCACTAGTTTTTACCTTCACTGGATAAAGGAGACATGGTACACAGCTGGACTATACAAGCATTAGTGGACGGAGGACCGTTTAAGCAGCTCATCTGCTCATGTTTGTTATTTAAAACACTCACCCTCCTTTCTTCCTCGTTTCTCCGTGTACATCTTGCCTTGTTGCATTAATTGAATTACAACATTAGCCCTTTTACATCTGAGATAAAGTACAGCTGTGTGAAATGTCATTTCATTTATGTCACTTTAAAATGAGACTATATACCAAGCACCTGTTGCTTTGACTCTTTTTCCTTGTATCCCTTTCTCACCTCTCCTGCTTGCACCTATGTTGGGAAGAGGAGTCAAGGACATAAAGTGATGGTTCCCCTTTGCTCTCTGTCCTTGAGTTTGACCCCCAAAATCTACCTGGTACTCTGATTGATGTTGTTGATGTTGGTTTGGAAATAATTACCTGAAGATGTGATTAAAAAAGTTCATGGTAGACACATTGCTTCATGTGTTCTTTCAAGACATGCAAGTCATATGAAAACTAAAAATACCACCTCATTATTCTGAGACAAAGGTGTAACTCCTGCCTTTATTGAGGTAATTTAACCATTAGAGCAAAGGACAGAACTAATACGTGGCTCAAGAGTTGGCAGTTTGTCTTGTAATCGGAAGGTTGCCGGTTTGAGCCCCGGCTTAGACAGTCTCGGTCGTTGTGTCCTTGGGCAAGACACTTCAACCGTTGCCTACTGGTGGCGCCAGTGTCCGCCTCTGTCAGTGCACCCCAGGGCAGCTGTGGCTACAACGTAGCTTGCCATCACCAGTGTGTGAATGACTGAATGTAGTGTGAAGCGCTTTGGGGTCCTTAAGCACTATACAAATACAGGCCATTTAATAGAAAATGAACTGTGATAAATTAATGCCTTAAATTCACTTTTGATCATCTTTTTAAAGCTAGTGAACCTTAGATTTATTTAAAACTGGTGTGTAACATAAGTACAGAGCACAGGACGTTCAAAATCAGATTTGATTAGGCCAGCATAAAGGTCAAAGTATCTAGTTCATAGTTTCATGATTTGCACTAGCGGCTTGTAAAGGGTGTACCCAGAGTCGGCTCCTTTCTCCCCAAAAGAGAGGGTTGGTGTGGTAGAGCAGGATGTTTAGGATGGGGTGAGATGGACACAGATGAGCTGGTGTGGTGACCCCTAAAGCGAACGGCTGAAGGAAGTAGTTAAGAAAACAGATGTATGATAAAGAATCTGCACAACCTTATGTTGATGGTTTGTTGCTTTGAACTGTTGGATGCTATCGCATTTTCCTTTCTTTTAGTGTATCCTCTATTAAAAGAGGTCGTCTCGTTAGCTGTTAAAGAACTCATTTATTCTCATTATGGCTGCACAGACATATTTCACTCAGAAGCTTTCCTAAAAAAAACAAAACAATTATTTGAATCCAGCTGTGGCATCGATGAGCTGGAGCACATGGAGCCTGGTGACCTCGAGAATGCCTCCCTGCTTTTTGGTGATGTTTTTTTTTTGCTGTATTGGGTTCTCCAGGCCAGGAGTGTGAACTGGAAATAATACTGTACATCTAAATTAAAATCAGCAGACTCTGCTGGGGCTTTTATTCATCTTGTGTAATACAAGATGTTCAAAGTTTCAAGGAAAACCTACAACTATTTAGCGATCCAATGCATTTAGAATTTGTCCCAGATTGGCTGGTCCTTTGAAGACTGTGTAAAAACACTAGTGTTGGTGTCTGCATTCACAACCTTTCAATACAATAAAAGAAAGTTTCTGTGAATTATCAGTTAGCTTTTCAGTCTCCACATGCGAAACAGGAAGAGAAAAAGGGTACGTTTTTTTCTTTAATGCCTTCTGGGCTTCATAGAACGCCTCTTCCAGTAGCAGTGCTGATTTAAAATCACTGCAAAGTCAACAAAACGGTCTGTTAGTTTGTTCTTCATGGATAATGCCATCTTTAAACACTGCTCAAGGCTACTTAATGAGCTCCCATCTAAACTCATAATTGGCTCTTCAGGGGTCAGATGTGAACATCACGCAGGGCTTGTGGATGCGTGCTTTGCATTTTCTGCTCAGCTCCAAGTAAAGGGGAACTTAACGAAGATGCTAAAAATGACAAGGCGAGCTGCTTTGCATCTTTTTTCAATGCTACGCTCATCAGGTAGATCACGTCAATGAGCAGCAGCTCTGTTCCATTAGAGCCAATCAGCTTCTCACCTCTCCTGTCACCTGTTTTGGGTCAGTGGGAGTCATCAGTCTTACTTTCTCCACGTCTCTGATCTATTATCTGCCTTTTTCACAGGTGAGCTGATGCAGAGTGGGAGGGGATCTTTGGAAACAAACATTTCTCATTGGCTTTTAATGCAAATTGCTTAACTTTAACTGGATAATTGTCAGCTGGCACTAAAATGCCAGCCTGGCCTTAATCGCACACCTTTGATTTCCTATTTAACCCGCAGAGGAGGTGTGTTGGCTTCTTAGTTGATAACCCTTATGCATGTAGGTACACGTCACTTTTATTCTGTCAAAGGGTATTGAGGTAACAAGGTATCAAATAATTATTTTGACTTTTTTCTCTTTGCTCAGATATGGAGGCAGCAACGTCTACCTTGCAACATTCACACAGTTTGGGCCCTCGTGGTCCAAACCCACTGAGTGCAGCCCAGCCGTCCCAGGGGCCCCAACAACCGGCTTCAGGGGCTCCACGTGCTGAGGAGCAACAACACAAACCTTTCTTCTACATACAGCCCTCGCAGCCATACATGCCCATGCAGAGTCTGCAGTGGCCTGTACCGATGCCCATGCCTGTGTCCTACAATCCATACTATGGTTACCCAGGTTTAGGTAAGCTTAACTCAACTGTTAGAGCTTTTTAATGTGACTAATGAGAGTTCTGGGTCTTCATTGTGTAGATGCTGAACATTATTCAAGCCTGTGAAACCTCTAAATGCTGTCAGGTTCTCAGAACCTGTTTAATAAATGGGTTTTCTGCTTGTTTCTGAATCTGGTGAAATTAATTAAAAATTAAATGTTAGGGAATAATTGAGGAGTGAAATCTAATCCCCTGTATCTAATTCTTTTTCTTACTTAATCCTGTAGCTGTCTGCTTAAAATCCTCATTAAATAACACTTGTTATTTCACAAAAGGTGTGTAATTATATTTTACTTTCAGAAATTTGTATCTGGTGAGCTGTCTAGACTTTATTTCACAATGTGCATTTCAGTATCTTCAAATGCTAAATCCTGCAACGTTTGTCTTTTCCTGAAGTACCAACATGAGCCTTTGTGTCAACTATGAGAGAACCCCTGCCCGCTAATCCACTCGTAGTACACCTTGCTAGTATTTGGTCACTTAAGAAAACAAACTCCCAATTCAGTGCTGCCTAAATCGCTAATGCTCCAGATTTAACACTCCTCAGAGATTTCAGCCCATTAACATGATGGCATCATACAGCTGCACATCCAGGGTAAGAATCTCCTGATCAATCACATCCCAAAGGTTCTCTGTTGGATGTGGATCTGGGGAATGTGGAGGCCATTTAAGTACACGGAGCCATGTTCAAGAATCCCATTTGAGCTGACTTGAGCTTTGATGTGGTGTTATCATTTGGACACAGCAATTAGAAGATGTGTGCAGGTGTTCTTTTCTACATAGTCAGCAACAATATTCAGGTAGACTGTGGTGTTTAAACAGAAGCTTGCTATTGGCTCATTAGATATTTGCAGTAAGAAGCAGCTGAACAGCTGTACCTGAAAGTGTTCAGTGTCCAACTGCTCAGTAGATGTGCATTAAAGGAGTCTGAAGTCTGATTGATGCAACGGTCTTGATCAGCAATGACCTTCTTTCCCACTGATGGTTAAATGTAGCTCTTTGAGACGTAGTTTTTTTTTGGTGGTAATCTTTAGTTTCAGGAAGGCTGCATCAGACTTGTCTCTTTTGAATCATATCTTTAAAAAAAGCAACAATGTTTTGCCAGCTGTGAGACTTTTTTTTTAACTTTCTTTTTATTGTTTTTCTTTAAACACTATACAACAAAACAACAACAAATAGATGGATACAACAAACCAAACAAAAAAACATGTTGGATCTTTGTTTCTACAGTTTGATCATTTCTCATTATCAATGTGTTGGTCTTTATCCTGTTGGGTTTATGTACTCAGTCCATTTCTCCCACTTTTTATGGTATTGATCTTCCTGACTCCTTATTCTGTAGGTCAATTGTTCCATGGTTTGTATTTCATCTATAATTTTGATCCATTCGTCCTGTGATGGTGGGTTGCCAGCTGTGAGACTTAATCATCGTATGATCTCCTTTGTGTGGCTTCACCTGTATATTGGTCATTTTTATGTAGAAATAGGAGACGAGGAGGGTAAATACTGTGTGGTCCCACACAAGATGACACTAGACCATCTCATTAGTTCATCAGCCCAGTATTTACTACTACACTCAAAGCCTTGTCATTAAAATTTAAGTGCCAAACTAGGAGGGTACGCATTATAAATAGCCCTACATGGCTGTAGTTCTGTTTGTATTGTATTTTTTATTAACATCTACAGCAGCAGCTGTGGTTTCTATGTTGTTGCTATGCACTAACTGGCTCCCCACGAGCTGTAGTAAACATTGTAGTGGCAGCGTTTAACAAATTAAAATCAGAGGTATTCACTTAATCCTCTTGTGTCTTGTTACAGGTTTTGGGATGCCAATGATGCCACACTATCAGCCTAATCCATACATGGAGCCACCTGGCTTTGTCGTCCCACATACCCACCTTCATCTCATGGACTACAGGCGCATGCTAAACCCCCAGTATTACCAGACCATGGCCTATCACGCCCGCAGGTTGCGCTACCAACACAACTCCCCAAGCAGAGAAATGACCAGCTCCGAGGTGCAAACTGAGCCACTCTCAGTGACGCAGAACACCAGCACCCCAAATTCCAGAGACATGGAGTCATCCAGTGTCTTCCCAACTTGTAGCAGCAGCACCACCAGTGTCTCCAACAGTCGGGTGGTCTCGTCAGCCTTGACTGTGGAGAGTTCCTCAGAGAGTAATGACATGGTGCCCTCCTCCACCATTAGGACGCCATCAAATGGCAGCTTTGTGATTCAAACTGAAGAGGTGAGGATTGAATGCTGCACCACACCTGTGGGACTACAGCTGCTGCACTCTCACGAGGCCGCAGAAGTATCCCGTAGTTTTTCCCAAGACATGGTCCAGTGTAGCTCCATTCTCCAGGGTCACGTCCTGCAGGACGAGGGACTCTGCCTCCCTGCAGACCAGTCGGAGCAGGCACTCCAGGTTTGTCCTGACATCCTGTTAGTTGGAACACCCAGCACAGGTGAGAATATCCCTGCTCTAGAAGAATCCGGGAACCAGATGGTCCCTGTCGTTTCCAGTTTGGAGTCTCAGGAGGCAGCATGTGGGGAAGCTGGGATGATGAGTGACAGAGAGCGGAGTATGACCAAGAATCCCCAACTCAAAGTCGTTCACCTGCCGTTTGATACAAGCTACCTGGATGAGCTGAGGAAGATGGAGTCTTCAGTTTGGTCAGTGGACGACACCTTGGTTCCTTCCTCAGAGTCGTTGATCCAAAATGGTCCCGCAGAGTCTCTTGAGGAAACGCTGACTACTACTGAGGTGACTTCTGCAGACATGATGCTGGAAGAGGAGGCTCCTCTGGAAGATGGCACAGCTATGACTGACATGCCGCCGTTGGAAGAGGATGACCTGGGAGTAGTCTCCACTGTGCAGGATGAGATGGTGGTTGAAGCTGATATCTGCCCTATGATGGATGCACCTGTTTTGGAAGAACCTTCTAAACCAAGTCTAATGTACACGGAGATAGCGGCTGTATCCAATGTGCAGCATTTGGAGAACTCTCCTCTTGGGGCTGATCGAAGCCAAAGCAGAACAGAAACCAGTGTCCAGGATTCTCAGGACACATCCTTCGAATCATTACCTGCCTATCTCCCCTCAACTAACTGGCTAGCTGATTTTGAGAACATCTACTACAGCAACAAGTTGCCACAAGCTCCCAAGAAGCAGACCCGACCTCAGGGTTTAGATGTTTCTGCTCGAAGGCGAAAACTAGACCTCGAATACAAAGAACTAAATATTCGCAAGCCAAAGGAGAAATACAAACCCAAAGGCAAAGCAGATCGAAGAAGCCTTTCCGACCATGAATGCTGCCTCAGCAGAAGCTTCAATGAGAACGTTTTCAGTACTCGTGTGCCAAAGAGGGAAAGACTCTGCTCCAGATGTCTGACAAAACGTAGAATCTGTATGTCTGCCAGCCCTGGACTTGACGGGCACAACTTAAAAAGAAAAGCGGTTCCCTTCCAGCAGTGGAACGACGCCCCCTTACCGACATGTGACGCATGTAAATCTCACACCAAGAGGCGGCTGATGAGGAAAAATTCTAATCCTGATCTTTGCAGTCCTCATCGGGGCCATGACACTGAGGGCGAATCCTCTTCAAACAGCTCGTGTCGCAAAGGTCAAAGGTGGAGGCCGGGTGACAATCTCAGGAAGCTCGCAGACCTTAAGAGGCCACTAGCATGTAAGCAGAACCTGGAGAAGAGTCCTGCAGCGATGTATCCAAAGCTGAGGGAGAAGAACTGCGTGTGCAATGAGCTGCAGCATCAGCCTGTTGCTTGGGAGAGGCTACACCACTGCACCCATGGGAATGCCATCCGGGAAATGGATGAGAACTGCGCTGTGCCTCTTCAGGACAACTGGAGGAATGTGGACCAGAGATACCTGATGCACAGGTGGCAAACTGGTGAGCACAGTTTATCTAGAATTCTCTCCTTACATGCTGGTCCACATTTCTAATAGCATTTTTCGTCCAACAGAGAAATCATGGATGCCTAAGAGTGACACAGATGGCTCCAAGAATGAAACCAGATCACAACACTTGAACAGACACAACAAATCACAACCACAATCACAAGGTTTGCCTCATGTTTTACTGTGCTTCAGTTTTATTTTATGATCTCAGATGTAAGAAGTGTTTGACATACCTTTATATTCAGGGTTGATTTTTAAACTAAATTCAAAACGGGGAACAGGCTGCAGTGTGACAAGATGTCGGTCGTTTTTAAATTATTTTTTTTTAAACTGTAAAGAGCAGAACGATCATCTTAAATAACTGAAGTAACCTTTACACTTAAAAGAAGAGTTTAGAGTCCGGCTGTATTCAAAGCCTGTTAACCTGAAGGTAAAGAAGTGCATACTTTACTATAGCTGCTCTTGTAGCCTTTGTCCACCTGATGCTTTGTAGGAATTGAGGCATCTTTCAGCATGGTGCACAGATTATTTCAGGGTTATAGGCAGGAAAACTGGGGATGAAGGGTCTCTCGTCCATATGTCCTCTTGGAGTTTTGCAGCTCAGACGAATGACAAGGATGATGTAACGGTGATTTATTTTGATGGGATGTCTGACAGTTGATTAGCCCTTAATTCTGGATATTTGGGTTGGTTTAAAAAAAAAGGTCTTAAGTGCTCAAAATAAGAATTTTAAATATAAACAGTGTATTATTTAGAAAAATGGTCAGATATGAACAAATGAAGTGTAAACTTTGTCCTTTTTTTGCAGGAACTCATACCAGAGACACACGATGCTGATCTGCACAACTAGCACAAATCCCACAAAGTGAAAAAGCACTTTTTAGAAATTGATGTACACTTAATTTAAATGTTTCCCACTTAATTTAATTGTCTGTATGTAATCACATTATTCACTATTTATTACTGTTGAATAAACACAGAATTAAGTTTTTGTCCTGCGCTTGCTTTGTTTTTCAAGCTGCAGTTATGAATGTGTCCACTAGATGGACCCGTTTCTATGCTAACGACACAATCCCTTCACAGTCGATCGGAAATGACACTTTTCTAAAGAGCAGCAGTTTAAAATTAAAATTTCTTGGAAAGAACTGCTCATCAGATTTAAATTATTCAACATCTTAAAAGATTTAAGGTAATTTGAATTTTTCATCTATGAAGTGGAGACTTCCTGTGTCGTGTTCAGATGAGTACTGGTTGTCTCAGCAGTCATTGGGGAATAAAACCTGCAACTTTTTGCTGAGAGGCATGCAGTCAGCATTTACAGCCCAGACTGTTAGCTTTCAATAACCGAACTTTGCAATCCTACAAAACACAAAAATTAGACTCTGATCAGCAACGCAAATTTTTATGAAGGTCTGACCTGTTTTGACAGACTTGGTGAATGAAGGGCCTTGAGCTGAACTGCAAGCAGCTGGCTCTCATTTGTTCTTTGTACTAATGCGCTATTAGCACAAAAGGTGAACTAATAACACTTTTAGCTATTATGTGGCTACTGTGACTGGCTTGGGCTATCAGGATGAATATGGAGTACTCTTAATGAAGTGAGTAGAATGGCCTGTACTAGCTGGCTTCACTTACTTGAATCAGGCCACGTGGACACATTAAGGTAATTAAACCCACAGGGTTTGTTAGACTAGCTATAAACGTGTTCATGTGAAAGAATTGGGTGCTGGCCACATCTCAGTCACAAACATTGGTAGGTTGAGGCAGCAAAGTTGAAACTAAACTATGAAGATGCTAAACAACCAGTGCAGGCTGAAAGTAACGCAGCAGCAGACAGATCAGAGAGGTGTTTGAATGTGTTTGCTCAGTAAGACTGGAAAAAAGCTGTCGATAATACCAGCTGTGTACAATGGACTTGCACTAGCTCACATCTGTCATTTAAACATGAAAAAATGTCAGATGTCATTATTCCAATTAATGAATATTTAGAATTCATTCAACAATTCTGACGGCTAAAGAACCAAATGGGACAGGCAAAAAAATAAAAAATAAAAAATTAATAAAGTGGAACCCCGACTTACGAATACCCCATAAAAGAAAGAAAAAATAATAATAATAAAAAAAAAAAATGAATATTTAGAAGTCTGTAAGACAGGGTTATTCTTTCAGCTGCAGACCTGGTTACCTGAGAGCAGGTAAAGGAAAACTCTAAAAACAGAATACATGTATTGATATGAGGTCTGCAAGTACAAACGGTTTTATGATCATTAGAATTAGAAGCCTTTAATTGTCTTTATGCAGTATACAACAAAAATGCAGAGCAGCTACACCTTCAGATGCAAAGAGAAAATGAAAACTTTTATTCACAGAGTAAAAATAAAAAGTGCTATATGTTATATTATTTAAGAGTAGGCAGTGATTACATATCTGTTCCTCTCTAATCTCAAACATAACCGACTCTGGAGCTGGATAAGTCTTCAGCACAAGTTACCATGGCGATGTACTTCAGTGAGCACATCACCACGCTTCTTGATGAGCCCCAAATCCTGCTTCATTGTTCAGGCCTGCGGTGGCGAATTTCTGTTCATTTTCATTCCCACTTTGACTTTTAACCCATGTTAGGACCATCTTGGTCTGTTTTACGCAACTGCTCGTTTCCCAGAATTCCCAGTGGAGTGGTGCAAAGCCAGCATTAACCACAGTAGCCACATTAACAGGAAATATGACAGGAAGAACTGAACTAGAGAGAAGGAAAGTAGCAGATAACTGTGAAAAGGTGTTCAAAAGTCTGGAGATACATTTAGCTCAAAGAGCAGCCAGCTTGACTGTTGATCCTGTGGATGATTATTTCAGGGAAATCATGAACACGCGGTGCAGAAGGGTTTGTTTCTGGGAAAAGCACTTGCATGCTTTGCTGAATTTGCTGTCAAAAGACAAAAATATGTCTGTGAAGCCCACTCTTGACCATTAATACACAATGTCACTCCCCAAGAGGAATAATACTCAAACGGACTGAATAAGTAATGAATCATGTTGGAAACAGAACATTAGCATTTATGCAGTGTTCAGTGGGCCTTTGAAACCAGTCTTACTGACATGTAATGTGCCATAATAATAGCTTTCCTTGCTGGAGGGGAGGTAAGCACTGAAATGCAGAGCGCATGTTTTTGTGAGCCACTTTATATAAAAGAATTGTGGGAATCCACGTGTGTTTGTGACTTTCAGGGTCCTGCAACAGGCCAGTGACTGCTTTCCTTTCTTCTGCTCGTCCTCCGTGGAGAGATGCGCACAGAAAGCCCACACAATGCCGTCTTCAAAGGCAGAGAAAGGCCCGCTTTTGTGCATTGTTTCAGAGATGGTTGAAAGCTTTTGCAATTTAAAACAACCCTCTTAAGTGATTTCTGGCTAACGGGGAGCAGAGGCTCTTTGAAGCTAACAGTGTGGTGAGGGAGGCCAGATGGGATGAGGAAAGATGCAGTAAGTGGAACGCAACTCGTGATTTCCCCCCTGATTCGTCAGTTTCAGGGCGGGGACGGACAGCTCGGCCCGGCTGGTCTCAGAGCTCATATCTTGGAGACTCCTGCTTTGTACCATCGTTCCATCTTCATGACACCTGCATTATGGGTAAATGTGAAAGGCTTAGACGTGACTGTCTCCCAGAGGTACTTCCATGATGAGGTGGTGGTGGCAGGGTGTCTGATATCAAGGCACGTAAATGTTTGGGGTCTCTGCGGGTAAAACGTTATGCAGGGATGATTTCCCTTCACAGGCCGGGTGTGAGCTGATGTATTCCAGTACACAAAGTGCACTGAAATGCCCTCTTAAGGACAGAACGATGAAGAAAACCTCTGATGTGAGAGCATACTTGCAGCAAAACAGTCATTTATGAGCTTAAGAACCTGAAAATAAAGGATAAACTTTCTTTATCTAAGAATTTAAAGCTGGTGGTGTTTTATTTTTAAAAGAAACCCTTTGTCAGAGTCGTGGGGTAGTACATAAAACTATTTAGGTCCATTGTGTTCACTTAGCAACAGAAACCAAAGGCACATAAAACCTACCAGCCCATCCAGCTTTGTTTTGCTTATTTTAACGCTGGTTCACGTTTTTATTGCTTCTATTCATAATTTAAGGATTTCTGCATGTTTTACTCTCTCTTACTTCTCTGTGTTGCAGTTTGCAACTCTGATCTTCTAAGTACATGTGAACAAAGTATTATTATAATTAACATCTTTGTTTACGAGGTCGCTTAATACTTTCTTATCATTGAGGAAAAGTAAGGTGATGATCAGAAACAAGCTGCTGAGTGTGATGGTGGCAGATAGGAAGGCTTGTGAAATGTGAAATAAGAATAGACTCCCTTAAAGGATTAGTTCAACAGTTTATTAAAAGATTGTCACACAAAAATTCTAAAAATTATAATAATTATACTCCTGTTCTTCTCTCTCAGATATCTCTTACTGCCTTCCAGTTTTCATGCTTTTAGCTTTAGGCCAGCTTTGTACTAATGCAAAACTTGGTGTCTCAGAAACCTTTATTGAACCCTTTGCACCTTATCTGCTGATACATCCATCCAATTTGGGGTTCAGTAGGGCAAAAGATTCAGGAACTGAACCCCTGACTTTCAGATCAGTAGATGAGTGTGCTACCTTCTGAACCACAGCTGCTCCTAACTCATGTTGAAGCCTGGGGATAACTTAGGTTTCTGTTAGAGCAGTGGTTCTTAACCTTGTTGGAGGTACCGAACCCCAACAGTTTCATATGTGCAGTCACTGAACCCCTCTTTAGTGAAAAATAAAATATGATGTTTTTCAAATTCAAGACATAGATATGTTTTTTACTGGTGCACAAAAGGAGCCGTGCCTCACTGAACCCCTAGGGTTTGATCGAACCCAGGTTAAGAACCACTGTGTTAGAGTCTAATATCCAGGCAAGAAAGCTCCGTTAAAGGACTATTTCAGCAGTGAGAAACAGTCACATCTCCCAACTCCCCCTTTAACCCTACCATAGAACCAAGTCCGCCAGAGCTTATATTATATTTTTACATGCTGTGGAGCCATTTTTGGGAGCATTTCAAGTTGCTATACATCAATACAACCATTACAGCCTAGATTTTAATAATATGTATGCATTAAGTGCATAGTGATTACATAAATTGCAAAAAAGTGCAATAAACTACAAAAAAATTGAAAATCGTTTTTGTTTTTTTAACATATATTTCTAGTTAGAGAAATTTAAGAGGCTTATCCCTCAAAACTGTAAATACAAAAAAGTTGCACAAAATAGTTTCCCACCACAGGAAATTTATTTTGAGTGTCTTCATAGTTTTATTTTTGAAATACACCAATTTCTATACACTGCAGGGAAAACGAAAATAAATATTATAATGCAAATTTGCAAAAAAGCAGCATATGCATCAAAATAAACTATTTCCAGGAGTGCGATATGAGTCCTAAGCATCCCAGAAACCACACAGAAAGTCATGAAGTCAAACATAACTTTTAAAAACACCAGTATAGGCTCATTGAGGCCCGGACGATAAAAAACTACATTTCTGCAAAATGACGTCACTTCCGGTTTCGGGCAGGTCATGGCGGACATGCGATAGTTCGCGCTGACGTCTAATCCAATGTAGGAAGTGTTATGAACAGCTGATCGGATTGGCAAAGCGTGTTTCTGGAATATTATGTTTTTGTTGCTGCAAGCGCTTTTTATGCAGTTTTTGCAAAGCTGTATGTGGAAGGAAACCGTGACCGAGGACAAGCTGATGGCATAAGATGTAAGTACAACTCCTCAGGTTTCACATGCAAAAGAAATTATTGCGCTAGCTTACGTGGTTGCAGAGCTACCGGGATTTAAAAATAGTTACGCAAAACAGAGCGTGCCCGCTCCTACCGGTTTTAAAGGGTTAAAATGTCAGTTTCCAGTCATATTCAGGAAAATTCGCAACATTTACAATAAGCTAGTCTAACCATGTCTTTGCATTACTGCATAGAACTGAGAATTAATTGTCTGAATGCTCCTTTAGACGCCTCCTTCTTGAGGGGTCTCGGAGTGAAGTCACTTGTCTGTCTGCACTTGCATCTGTGATTTGGTGCTGTATAAACTGAACTGAATTGAATTCAACTGCATGTCGAAAGGATCTAGTTGTGGAAGTTTGCTTAGGATTTTTCCTGGGCGCCTCACTTTCCAAGCACTTCTAACTGGTTGGAGACCCCAGAACTCGCTGAGAGATTTTGTATATCTCATCCACCCTGGGATCACCTTGGAATCTCCCAGGAGGAAGTGGAAAGTGTGGCTGGCATGAAGGATCCTTAGTCTGCTGCCCCTGTGGCCTGACTGGATGGATACATGTTCCTCGAAGTGTCTAAATTAGGTTTACGAGACATGAAAAAGGCAGAGGATTTTTCTCTCTGTTTAGGGACTTTCGCAGCAAGTGTGAAGTTAAGCTTTCCCCGGTGGTACTCACATTGGTTACCATTAAATTTTCTTCCCTCCAGTAACAGGTAACAGGACAATGGAAATCCATCTGATGCCCTGAATGAAGTTGCAGTAAAACCCACAGTGAAATTTGGCTCCCTGTTCTCTTAGCCCACAACTTTTTCCTTCCCTGTCTCTGTCTAAGAGTGAAGTTGAATCATACACTTCCACTTGCCCTCAAACGGCATCACTAAGCCGAGCCCTTGATTTTTGACTGTCGGCAGTGTCAGGAGAATCCCAGCTCATGGATTTTCACAATTGCATAGGCTTTCTATGTAATTGCCATACAGCAGCATTAGGGGTGTGACCAGGAATAATAATTTTGACTGACTGAAATATGAAAATATTATCTAAAATACCCCTACACTGCTTCCATTAATGTGCCAACCACCAAATCATCAGTCGAGAGCCAAGAATGAGAGAGTATTTAAAGTTTTTTGACTATTGGGGATCGAATATGATGGTGTATTATGTTTTTGGCTCTTGTGTATGCATGTATGGCACAATACAAATGTTTTAGGCTGCAACAGGAAAGGTAAAATATAAGTATTCTTGTATCTAAACTGTGATTGAACCATGTTCTTTTATCATGTGTGCATACCTCCCTCCACACTGTCTCTGACTGTGTTCGAGCAGCCTGCTTTAATGTCAGTGCCTCTGTGTGCGTAGCCGCTTTAGATTCCTATAAAAGCTGTAGGAGGTTAAGAGCATCCATCCAGCCTCCTTAACGGTTTGGAGCGATTCTGTCAAGCTGTCGAGGTGGTTTTTCCCCGAGAACGGCGGAGAACGTGTCACACGGTTCAAGTGTTTTGAAATGTTCATCATCAGCCGACGGCTCTGAGATGACTAAGTGGTATCAGAGCACGAGATTACTTTGAGGAGAGTTTCCTCAAGTGCTCCCTGCTCCATTTACAGAGAAATATAAAATTAGACCTGCAGTGAATTACAGTGAGCGATTTATACATCGGTAAATAGAAGCACAGCCTGAAGACTGTCAGTGCTGACAGTTTTTTTTTAAATGCAGCAGACAGGATTTATCATCTGAAAACAATTCTTTATTTCTGAGGCTAAAAGATGAAAAAGCTTAAATATTATTAATATTGAATCAAACAGCTCAAGTGTTAATATTAAAGAGGAACTTTGAACTGACAAATAAAAGAGAATCAATTTAATTCCATTCAATTCAATTTTATTTATATAGCGCCAAATCACAACAAATGTCGCCTCAAGGCGCTTAAATCAAAAAGAGGTGATTTAAATCTTCTTTTCCTTTTTACAATAATATCGGTTTAATCGCACTATTCTTGACAGTAACACGAGAGACCTGGATGACCACGAATAAAAGATGAATGCAGCTTAAAGTGAGAGCCATTAACCTGCATTCTTTCTTATGTCCAGCAGGGGGCGACTCCTCTGATCGTAAAAAAAGATGGTATTAAAGTCTTCAGGAAAACAAACATACTTCTCACTTCACTTAACGAGGTGTCAGTCACAAGATGTTAGTCATACTGTTACACACTGAAGGACGACAGGGTTCATTCAGGTGCACATGAAGATTTATTGCGCTGAAAAAAAGCAAAACAATTCAGTGTTACTGGCGGCTTCCATTGTAATAACTGGCCTGCGTTACTTTTGTAGCATTACGTGTAATGGCCCTGTATTAATCAGCCTTTAACACACAGAGAAAATGACCAGTAAACAATAGACAACATAACATGTACTCTATTTCCTATAACTTTAACTGAAACCAGCTAGCAGTTTCCTTTCACATTACTGATGGAACAACAGGGTTACAGAGATTAATGCAGGAGGCTAACATGACTTAGCTAGCGCACAAACGTTACTAGCATTACCCACAGATAACGTGAAACAACTCCCTTATTCGCTCACATTAAACACCATATAAACAAGAATTACACTCCAAACATGTTAAATAAGCATCAACTTTACATAAATGTATGTAGTGCTTGTATATTGCTCTCACCTGAAACAAAGCAAAACAATTCAGTGTTACTGGCGGCTTCCATTGTAATTGACTATGTGCACATTAGCATATGCTACTTCCGGTGCGGAAACTCCTGTGGGGAGCTTTGTTTCCGGTGTCCTATTCGCGCCCTGTTTACGGTCCAAAACAAGTTAAGCAAATGAATGAATCAAGTGGCGATTTACATTTCTATAGATGTCTCGGGCATTTACCCGATATATCTGTAAATGATGTTCATCGACTTGTCGATATTTTTCCCCCGCGCCTCAGAGCAAAAGAGAAAAGGGATTCAAATGTTATATTTCTCAGCTGTCCCTCGTTTATCGCGGGTGTTATGTTCTAAAAATAACCAGCGATCGGTGAAATCAAGTAGCCAATTTTATTTTTTGACGTTGCAAAACATTTCGTGGACATACAGTACTGCACTTCAGAGTAACACTGCTAACGATCGATGCAGCGATTCTGTACTGTACAGGAGAGACGTCACGTAGGAGATCGTCTGCAGCGATCAGGACGCAGGACACAAGGTGACATAAAAAAAAATAAGCATGCAAACTTGCACTAAAAAATCTGCGAAACAGCGAGGTGAAAGGTGAACCACATTATAGCGAGGGACCGCTGTAATTTTGAAGGTAAGTCACAACATACCCTTCCTAAATACTAATGTATAGAAACCGTTACCAGCAATCATTAATTTTTTGTGTGGCTTTTTTCACAGGTTTGTTAACATGCTGTGTAGGTGTGTACTTGACTATACAGAGATGTGCTTCTGAATGTGGACGATGTGTCTTCTGCATGCAGTAATGCAGTTCTGCTTGTGTTGAGTGATGTAAACAACTGATCGATCTAAACTCTTTAAACGTCAAAATTGATCATTAGATTTTTTGTGACACAACAGTGGTGAGTGTTCCCACCTTCTGCTCTTTGTAACTTAACGCAATCTTTCCGTTTTCGAGTTGTGGACATGATTTTGGAGTATATCTTTGCAGTAGCGATTGACCGCAAAGTAAAGCTACCGGAAATGTACAACCCCACATCCGGTCTCAAACCAGGATGTTAGCATTTTCTCGTGCACAGGGTCAATAACTGGCCTGCGTTACTTTTGTGAAAGATTATTTTGCCAGTTACCCGTTTGGCTGATCCGCCACTGCCACCTACTGGCGAAACTAAATATTGCCCTAACATCACATCAGGAGGGAGCAAATGAGCTTTTCGCTGTGTTATGATGCAAACTATTGTCACAACAAATAGCAAAAAAAGATGATGGGGGGTGGGCACGAACACATAAGGAACACATCCGAGACTTGTTCTGAATGCTCAAAATACTCAGGGTGCCACAATACCCAGTTTCAAAACAGCCCGTTGGTGAAAGCGGCCATCACGAGGCTTCGTAACGCTACTTTACTAGCGGCTTGGTGACATCACAGTGGTCACGTTTATATTGAAGAGCTTTACACAAAAGCGTGTGAATATTTCGTGTTTTAAAAATATTTTTTAATGTATCCGTTCACACCAACCGCAGAATTTCACAAGACGATTTATTTGTGTTTTATAACAAAGCTCAATTTTTCAGATCCGAATAAACATTTCTGACCAATCAGATCAGTGCATTTGGCACACTCTTAGATCAAAATGTGCACAGGTGAATAATATACAAATTACCTCTACATAACTAAACGCTGCTCTGTTCAGTCCGCTCTCTAAAATCAATTCTCGGCCTCCTCAGATGTGGTTTCAACTCTGCCAACAGGAGCTCAAACTGCCCCACTGACATCCACAAATATGTATAAAAGGTGTCGTGATGCAGTTTCAACTCCTGGATCAAACCATGAAGTGCTCCCTGCTGCTGCCTTCTCATTAGAACGTTTTCCTTTTTTTTCCTTTTAGAAACATCAGGACCAAATCATTGCTTTCATTTTTTTCACATTTTTTAGGATGACTTGTATTTTATGTTGCTTTTTCACAGCTCACTCGTTGTGTAACGACGTGATATTGTCTGTGACTTTTATTGTGTGGGAGACTTAAAAAGACTAAAATGGCTCAATGGGCTCCGTCAAAGGCGAGTACAAGATAAGTAAAGATGTTTTTAAAACCTCTGGATCATGCTCATTTTGTAACCTGTAAGCTATAAAGCATAATAGGTCTCCTTCAAGAACCCTTTACAAATAGATATCTACTTCCAATATGCTCATTGCCTGCCTTATGTTGCATGCCAAGGCTTAAATGAAGCAGGTCTCTGTGAAAGTCTCACCTATGCTGGCAATACACATGTGAAGATCTCTGTCTTTAAAACTTGTACATCATCAGGTCATCACTCCTTCCTCGGTTGAAGAGAAACACTCGACCGGTGTCCTGCCGTCTGGTCTCTGCAGCTCCTGAAGGACATGATGGATGCCCATTTGAAGGATCCCTTCTGTCATCCAGACGCCCATTTAGGGGCCTGGCTACGCCTGGCCACTCTGGGCCGAGTATAGGAGGGCAGCATCAGTCACTCAGCAGACCACACCGACTTTTTTGGCAGCTTAGTGCATTGGTCACCTGACACAGCAACAAAAGCAGCTCTGTACATGCTGTAGTTCTCTCCCTAATGTGAAACTTTAGCAGACAGCACATCCACTCTGCAGTATTGTGATGAGGAATGGAAGACGGCAAATAAATGCATTTCTCTCGTGGTCACTTTCTGCAGGTCGCGTGTTTCTTGGTGGTACTAACATAGGCAGCGTTGGGGGCGATTTCCTCCGGGGCGTCCCACACTCAGGTGTATGCACTTAATTAAGCAATAACACAGTCAAGGTCACGCTGCATAGTGTTATTGGCAACAGTGAGCTGCAGCTGGAGGAAATGTAGATCAGCCAGCAGCCACAGTGAAACATGACCTTGACTGTTATTGCTTTTACACAACACTGCCTGCGTTCACACAGGAGCTCGAAAAGTGATGCCTGATTAACTTTTTTTTATGGGTGGGGACTTGATTTCTGCTGCCCTGGACTCAACGTCTGTGCAGCCAGTTTGGGGGGCAGTTTATTTACTTTCAGCAGAATGAATTTCACTTGAGAGCAGCACTGCTGCCACCACCTTTTCTACTGTGACTACTTTGCACAAACGTTATAGTCTTGAACTGCAATAGAATAGCTTAGCATGTGTCACAGTTCAAAATAATAGTTATTTATCTCATACAGGACCTTACAGACCAGTTCACCCTCTGTCTGAAAAAACCCACATTAGCTCGCCCCCCCCTTTAAGTCAGTTTTGATCTCTTTTTTCTGATTGGCTGCCCCTTACAAACAGAAGGTTTGGCCAGCAGGTGGGTGGAGCTTCCATACACACAGCCAAATCTGTGTGGCAGACATGACATTATAAGGGATATCCCCTTTCTGTGACATCATACAGACCCAATAAAAGAAATACCCACGTCCCAGGAATGACTTACACATAAGCTGATCTCACTATTTAATTCTTTCTAATACTATAAAATATGACAGAAAATAACCTTACCACCCTAAAAGACTGTTCTGGTCGTTCACGCTCTATAATCTTCTTGATCAGGCTTTCCACATTTTATTAGATCAGCTTTATTTGGCTCTGTGTGAGCCCGTCAAGTTCTTCCACATCAGTAGAAAACCATGTGATTTGGTATCTTAGACTATTTATTGTGGTTAACAAGCTGCAAAATACTAGAATTTCACCTAAACTGGAGCAGAAACTTCCATCCGCCCATCTTCCTCTTATCCAGAATCAGGTGACAGGGGCAGTTGGTTAAGAAATTCCAGATGTTTCTTTCCTTAGCAAGTCTCATTAAGGCATTTCCGTGCCAGATGAGATGTAGCTCTTCCTGGAGCCTCCTCCCAGTTGGGCTAACTTGAAAAAACCTCCTCCGAGCTCCCTCTGAATGTCTGCATGTCGAGAAATGCCAGGTTTTTGGATAATAGCTCATTGGGAATCACTTTGCTGGTGCAAAAATGCAATTTTAGACCCCCCAAGCTAACATATTGTAAAGCAAAGGGAACAAATATGTGTTTTATTTATTGAAATGCTCATTTTCCTAATTAAATTTGGAGTCCAATCACAACTCCTTTTGTTTGGTTCATTCAGTGCCGGGCAGGTGAAACGTCGTCTCCTCAGCGACACAAACGCTGCCAATCGATGTATTTCCAGTACTGTTGTGGGCATTTAATTTAGCTCCTTGTCTGTGCTCCAGCAAACTCTGCAGGACCACACATGTAAACAAACAGGTGCGGGGGCACATGAAGATGCCGGTGAATGGGTCTCCCCTGGTTTAAACTATACAGACCTTAATTTAGCTGCCTGCTAACCATCATTTGCAGCTGTGAGTTTCATGGCTGGAAGGCAGTGTGAATAAAGAGCAAATCAAGGAGACTTCTGAGGTTACTTAATTTGCCACATTTGCAGTTTTTCAAATGAGCTTTTTCCACAAGTGGAGTGGATTTTTAGCAAAAAACAAGCCTGAATATGATTATTTCTCCAGCTGTGATATCTGAAGGACACAAAGGGGCTCGTATGAATGGCACACTTTCATCAACAGAAAGCCTTTATGTTAATCTCGTACTGTACACTGCAACCATTGCATCAGATTCCTTTTTCTCTGGAGGAGTTCGCGTCTTCACAGTGTGAAACTGGAGGGAAATGAGGATTAGAAAACCACTCCTTGTTTTAGACGATGAAGTGTTTGTTGAGAAGGTCAGATTGAAAAGCAGGTGATGCTCGGCTGCTCTCGTAAATGTCAAGAGTTCCTATTTTTCCCACCCCCTGCTCTTTGGGATATTGCTGCTCGTAGCTTAAGGAGCTGTGACCCTCAGAGCAGCAGAGAGCATCAGAACAGCAGTGAAAAATCCCTCGTGCCACTTCTCTGCAGCATAAACGACAATGGAGTGCGGCCTTGCCGGATATTGGCTTCTGCGATAAGGAGTGTGGTTTACAATATTGGCTGAGCCCAAAGGGAAGCAGAAGCTGCAAAGTTCAGCATGTCCACTTGTTAACCGCACAGGTCCTGAGAGCGAGCCCAGGCGCCCCGTCGCTGCAGGCTCAGCATTTCTCCACCGACATGACGGCAGATAGATCAGCCAATGCTCGGCGGTCTTAATACCCCAGGCTTTTACACTTAATGTCTTTCAACTGACGAACGACCCATGTTTACAAAATGCACCTCGTGGAGCAGCCAGTGGCAGTGAACCCCCACAACGATCCAGGTTTTACAGGAAGTGAGAGGATCATTTAATGGAGCAGGGCGATATTGATGGTGTCACGACAAAGCGAGACGGTCAAAGTGCAACTGATTACCTCTGTCGTTTCTAAAGCTTGTTACGCGATAATGCAAACTGCTGAAAGTGTGATTACATCATCTTCTGGGTGCAGACTGGACTTAAAAGATCATATTTCCCATTAATGTGGCCATTGTGGCTCCTTTGCACTCCTCGCTCATGTCAGATTAAAGGCTCAGAAGACTGAAAGCTCATTCTCGGCCTCTTTGGAAAAGTAGCTGATGAAACAGTCTTGCTGCGAGGTGCACGGGGAGCATTTCATTCATCCATATTTATTGTGTGCACCCCTGAGGTCTAATGAATGTGTGTTTTATTCCTCTTGTAGTAGAGCAAGACTTTTTAAACCTTAAAATAAAGACTGTCTTTAAAAGATGAAAGTAACCACTATGACACTACCCAGTGGTAAATGCTGGCTGTTTGTATCCGATCAATCGCACTACTATCGCATTGGAGAAACAGAAGAGTGTTAAAAATAAGTGAACAAATACATTTTTCAGTGGTTTAAACAAGTTTCCACAGACCTGTGGCTCTGACCTCTATACAGCTGGAGTTTTCTGGGAATTCAGGGGAGAAATCCCAGCTGGTTTAATTGGACCTGGAAGTTATATCCATATTTAAATACATTTTAAACTCACAAAAATACACCGAATTCAAACAAATCTGCAGTCCTGAGTTTGAAGCGACAGCAAACCTGATGAGACGTCAATTTGTCATGATCTGGGTGATTGGCTGGAAATTTCCACCAGGTTCCCGAGTGTCCTTGGTGTTCGCTCCTAGACATAGCTGCCATGTCTGCGACAGCCTCACTCACCTGGAGCTAATTGAAGCAATCAAGCTGGGGAGATTTAAGCCCTACGCTGGTGTTTTATCTCCGCCTGTTCGTCAGCTGCTCCATTGGCTTCTGGAACCTCTTAACACCCCCTCAATAACGTACCTTCTCTTTGGGAATCTCTCTGTTCCTCACCTGTCTCCCCTCCTGCCATCACACTCCTTAGGAACCAACAGAACTCAGGTTAGCCATCTCACACCATCTAACTCACCCGGACTCACGCCGCCTCCCCCTCAGTGCTTCCTTCACGCCTCCTGCAAGTAAGATGGAAATACAGCCATACTCACCTTCTCCAAAGCTCACCTATGACTTCTGTTCTAATCCCGTTTCCCCAGTGGGACCATTAACATACCAGTCACGGTCCAGTTGCTCCTCCTAGTCCTGTTTCCCCTATTTTGCCCACGCCCACGTTATCACGCCACACACACCAGGCCACTGTGTATTCTTTGCCTAGTTGTTTAGCCACTGCCAAGTATTACCTTGTGATAGTTCAATAAACATTGGTCAAACTTTCTTGCTGCCTCTGCTCAGGGTTACTGCGCTTGGTTTCAGTTCTGGTACTGGTCTTCGGCCCCTTGTGACAGCAGTAGGTTAAAGAGTTCCCTTTTTTCTGGCACTAGAATCAGAATTATGATGTAAATATGCTGCAAAATGTGGGAATCTGTAGAATAAAATGTGTACACATACAAGGATCTCGACTTCAGCTATTTCTTTGCTCTCAGTGCACGTAACAGAGTAGACAACAGAAAATACTGACAACATGACACACAAAACAACACGTCCTGCATATTTATGAGTGCAAAGATGCTGGAATAAATAAGGGATGGATAACTAGTTTCTACATACACAGTATATACTTGAGGTCTTCAAGTGCAAAGCTTTTATTTGGTGGCTCAGGAGGTAGAGCAAGTCATCTACTGATCGGCAGGTGGGTGGTTTGATCCCTGGCTCCCCCTAGTCTGCATGCCAAATATCCTTGGGCAGGATATTAACCCCAAGTTGCTCTCCAATGCATCCATCGGAGTGTAAATGGTAGTTCGTAAGTGCAAAGAAGACAGTGAATGTGATGAATGTGGCATGCTGTGTAGCTGTATAGAGCGCTTTGAGCACTCTGGGATAGTAGAAAAGTGCTATATAAGAATCAGTCCATTTATCATTTATTTGAAAACAAGTACGTGGTTAGAGGTGAAAATTTACTGAACATTAATTTATTTATTGTCATGGTTTAGGGAGGGTCAAGGTTTTTTCCCCCTTCTTTGATGGTCGGCAGGTTCTTGAGCCACCTGGTTTCCCTTCTTCTACCAATGCATCTATTCCTTATCTTATCATCTCTCACCACTACTTAAGGATCAGCCTGAGTCATCATTCTCTGCCAGGGTGGTAAGCTGAGAGCAAGGAGATGAAAAGTAGTCAATAAAATCAATTCTAAAGCATACTGGGAGCCAGAGTTAAACCACTAAAACTGTGCTGTGGTCCCATCTTTACTCTGGTTAGAAGCATAGAAGCCTTGATTACTTAAAAGACTGTAAAAAATTCAGGTTCTTATCTCAAAACTTTTTAGAAATTAACTTAAAAATGAGTGTTAGGGTGATCCTCAGTGAGTAAATTAAAATAGGAGGTTTGAGGCAAAATTTGTCAAACAGGGGTTACAAACTAAACTAATAACTCTTTTGGCTAAACTATAATCTGGGAGTCCAAATTAGGGATGTACCGATACCATTTTTTTGGAAACGAGTATGAGTATGAGTACTTGCATTTCAGTACTCGCCGATACCGAGTACTTAATAAAAACATGATTCAAATTTGCAGGTAACAGCTTTAGTCCTATAATTTAACAAAAACTCGGTGCCTGTGATTAACCCCTTACATGCCACTCAAACATAGACAGGTCTCAGACCGTGGTATCGGTCCCCGGTATCGGGGGACTTTTAACGAGTACGAGTACTTTAGAAAATGTGGTATCGAGGCAACACGTTCTCACTCCCAAAGCGTCACATTTTAGGCTAGGTGACAAATAGTCAACATATTACGTTTTCGGCTACCCACCACGTTCCTAAATGACGACCTCAGAAAAATGAGGAAATATGAGAACCGTATGGACTCAATCTACACGTTCGCTCTTTTTCTTCAAATCATTTAGAAACACGCTATTTAACATAATTAAAGTCATGGTTAAGGTCAGGAAAAAGGTTATGGTTAGGGCTAGGGATAAGGTTAGGTTTAGGGCTGGAATACAGGGCTGGAACGTCTATTACCGCGGGAGCGTCATTGCACTGGATTTCGGCCATAACCTGCCACGTACCATAAGAACGCCGAAGGTCTCCTTTCGCGTTCCTCAGGAACGCCGCGGGACGTGACAAAACGTCGGCATGTTACACCTCGGGAGTGAGAACGGGCTGATCGAGGCCGATACCCGATATCGGTATCGGTGCATCCCTAGTCCAAATGTTAACCTTTTAGGGTGTATAATGGTTCTCCAACCCAGTAGGATACACACTGGACAAATGTTAAAGTAAAATTTTCTTAACCAAGCTCGTCATACCAATAAAGATTTCTTTTCCAGACAGACGTTCACATGAAAAAATAAAATCATGTAAAATAGTCTGTTTCTCTAAATATTAAATGGATCTTATTTTTGAAACATTTCTAAGATGAGCTATGACACCTTCAGACTTTAATGAAGAGAGTCATAACGGCATTTGTTGTACTGGGCAGCAGATTCCTCCATTTTCAAATCGTTCTTTAACTGACACAGTTGCTTCATGACAGTCCAGAACGTTTAATTACTCCAGTTTAAGAGATGATTATGTTTGTTAAAATGAATTAAAACACTGCAGACAGATTTGCAGGAGAACAGGTGTGACTTGGCCCGACTTTGAAGTGATTTGAAGTGTTGGAGTAGATCCAGATCCAGGAATTGCTTTAATGTTGCTAAATAGGCCAAAAATAAATGTTAGGTGTCATATCTTCAAAAAGAGATATTAGATCTAAACAAGAAAGTTCTTAGGCATTATGATGACGTTCTCAAGAAAATACCACAAACCTATCTGGACATCATCTGTATGCAGAGTCTCAATTCATGCACGCTGTGCAGGGGCTACTCTTGTTTCCACAATCAGTATTCCTCCTCGTAAATCATTAAAGTTACTTCTTAATATTTAAAATCTTCCACTGTTTCCTATCTTGCAAACGACACATTGCTGGATTCTTTTTTTGTGAGTTGCCAGAGCTGCTAGATCAGTGAAATAACAGAAACCATTGCACCAGTGTTGCCAAGTGTCACACTTTCATAGTTTGGCTTATTCGCAACCAGCCTAATTATTCATGCTTTTTACTCTGATAATGTATTTCTGAAAACTCAACTAGGATCTGCTTTTAATGACCCATTCACATATCTGTCATTGTTCCAAATTAAAACTTTACTACAGTGCTTTATGGTTTGTTTTGCAATGAAACCTTTTGCTGTTTTCAAGCTCTTCGTGGCCTGCTTGATGAGATACATACTGCTGGGGGAATGACTTTACTGAGATACAGATGCTGGAACTATGAGGCAAAATAAACAAAACAAGGACTTATTCATAAAAAAATGTTTGAATTTTTTTGATCAAATCACATGATTTTAGAGTAAAAATCTAAAGAGGATTATTTATTAAATTATTTTTTTCCTCGTAATTAAGAAAAACTATTACCATCAATTGCTGGAGATAAGAAATCATATTTATAGGATAATAATGATGATGAAGTGGACACACACACACACACACACACAGAGAACAGGACATTCATCTTGTGAAGTAATTATCAGCAGTAAATACTGCTGATTATACTCAGTTCAAGGCATGAAATGAATATTAAGTAGACGTAAATTATCGGCTCGTGGATAAAGAGACATAATCAGCTGCTGAACAGGCATTCAGCAGCCCTGGATTTATGATATACATGACTTAAAGTGGACCTGTTGTGCCTATTTTCTGTCACATATTTGCACTACTTTCAAATAATGAGGTCAGTGTATGTGCAAGTAATCCCCGTGAGGCAAAAATCAGGGTTCGTGCTGCTCTAAACACTCAGTTTCAGTTTTTTTTCTACTACTCAATCTTTATGATGTCAGACAGTGGTGATGTCCCAAATATTGTCATCTAAGCACACAGTCACCTGCTGAACAGGGTAGTCAGGGCTGCCGTGGGAAGGCCTGGGAATGTCTTGGTGTCCCACCAGATGAACTGGGGGATGCTGTGATGAGGGTAGTCTGGGCATCCTCCAGATATGATATGAAAATCTTAGGAGAAATTTTCTTTCATGCTCCTTAATCATTTCTTGGATGTCCATACCCTACATGCAGACTGTTCATGCCCGACCACTCTGAGTACAACTGGCTTGCAGGGAGAGGAGCTTAAACAGCTTCTTTTTAGACAGAAGATGAACAGAAGGGCCGCGCCAAAGTCCAGTATAAGATAAATAAGGATTATTATAAGCTGTGACTCATGCAAAGCTACTGTGGTGTAGTCCAAGAGTTGAAATGTGCATAACAGGTCCACTTTAAGATCACAGTATGACTTATTGAACACTTGAGCTCAGCTTCAAAGACTATAAATAGCTGAGCATGGACTTGTTTTCCTGAGTTGAGCATTGGCAGCACTGCTACCCCACCCGGAGGTAATCAGCTTGGCATCTGGGGCTTTTCAGGCCTGGGCGCAGGGCATTTTACCCAAACAAACACAGCGGGACTGCCAATGACGAGCAAATTCATGACGACGGAGATTGCAAACACGTGTAGCTGGGGCCCTCGAAGAGCTCGGAGGAATGTTGTTTTCCCCGTTAATTTGCAGTAACACGCAGCAGATGTGGCTATCAGAAGCTGAGCGCTCATTTGCAGGAAAGGATTACAGAAGAGGTTAGGAATAGCAAACAATAGCGAGCAGGATGGAGGAATGAGATAATCCTGATTATGTAATGTGGTGGGGAAGTGAGGTGGGGCACTGCGGAGAAACAACACACACACACACACACACACCTGTGAAGCTGCAGCTGCCTCTTTTAGCATTTCATCTGAAAGTTTAGCAGCTGATTACACTGTGACACAGCACGATTTGAGTCAGGAAAAACAGAATTTTCTGGAGCCTATTTTATCTCTTGTTTTCTTTGATGTGTATATTCTGGTGCACTTTGGGTGCTCTTCTGCTGAAAAACAAACAAACACCTGATTTAAGGTAAAATGTCAAGAAAACAACCCTCCAAAGAGCAAGATGTAATATTTGTAATATTTCTTAATGGCACCAGTGAAGACAATGTGCCTGGTTTAAATTTTTTTCCATGTTTGGCATGGTCGAACACTTTAGTGGCGGATATTAGACAACAGGCCACTGCACACGGACTTGTAAAACACCCCCCATCGCTCCTACATGAGCTTGTTTTTCCCTGCAGGAAGCGGCAGGCAGGAAATGAAGGACCTGAAGGACTTTGCTTTTAGTGCCATTTACAGAGGGGATAAAAAAGATTTCTGAGAAACTGTTAGGCAGAGCTTAACACTGATTGGTTCACCATTAAGCAAGCACCGTTGATCAACAATGTATGATTAACACAGCGAACAGCAATGTAAAAGCCATCAAGTTTCCCTCCATAGAAAGGTGGAGGAATGACAGCTTGTTCAGTTATCTTTTAATGAATTCAAAGAAATGTCTAAACATCACCCAAAGACATTTTCACATTTTGTCCTACAAAATAAAACATGTAAATGTCTCACTGGTGAATTTTGAAGCCCGATTGTTAAGATGTAGCTGAGGTGTGTAACTGCAAACCCCTTTGTAACCCTACGGTATGTCATAACATGATGTCCACGTCCCATGAAATGTACACATATGTCATGTTTATGCAGCCTGCAACTGTTGTGATTGGCCTGCTCAGTACTATTCAGTCCTCCTGTTTATTTTTTGCTACTTTTTGCAGTTTTTGCAAGAATAAGTGAGAGAAAAATAATCACAGGGTCAAAAAGGACCCCACAGATGTCAGCAAATTCCTGCAGGGACATTGCCCAAAGTGGAGAATATACACAGTGGCAGAACTTGAAGGGCAGATATGGTTTACCTCCAAGAATACAGAATGGAGATCCAGGAGGGGAAAATATTCCAGGATTTTACATATTTCTGTTGTGCATGGAGCCGCTTATATAACACTGGGACAAGGTAAGACTGAATGCTTTACGTACAAGCTCGAATGCTGGCAGCGTCGTAGGCTTTACAAAGATTTACTGCAGAAATCTAAACCAACAGTCAGTCACACAAGACTAGAGAATGGTTGGTAATCCTATCCCAACCTCCAGTTGCTAGGGGAAAATGTGTATGTACCATTTAGCAAGTGGTTACTGACAATTTCTTGTTCAAGGGTAAATTAGTCACAAAGAGGGTGCCGCACCTGAAACTTGCTTGCCAACTACTTGCAGAATGGTAGTGACACGACTACGTTTCATTGCAAAAACTGTATGGAAAATCCCATTTTTGTCAAGGAATCAGGGTAATGCTTGAAACTGAAGCGCTCCCAAAAAATTACATCAGTTTGTGAGACACAGGGGCTCAGAGGCCTGACTAGGGGGATGTTCAAGTTTCTGCTAACTCAGTGTTGTAGTGGAAAGGAGCCAGCAGAAGCAAGACATCAAACACACAACAAACACATCAGTGTTTCCAGCATCTCTAAAGTTATTTTTCTGTTTGTGTTGGTTTGGTATCAGGTTCTGGTTCATGCTTGGTGGATTTTTCCCCCCATTCTCTCCTTCCACTTAAAATTAGAGGCAGCTTTGCATCTCATTCCAATCACACTCTCGCACTTCAAACCATTGTTCATCTGTAGGATGTTGGGACCAGCTGTGGCTGCAAATCTCCACCAGATCGTTACTTTCACTATGTTGGCAAATAGTCTCTTTCCTTTTCTCTTTTCCTTTTCCTTGCTATAACTCTGTTCCTGGAAAATTGTAACTCACCTAAAAGACTTTCCTGCCTTGCCTCTTGGACAACCCTTCAAATCACCAAAGCCTCGAACTCCACAAAGTCCTGCTCGCTCAGGAAAAGCACCTGCGTGCTGACTCTCCACTGTTCATTTCAGCCAACTCTGGAACGCAGCACGTCCTCTGACATACTCCATTGCCACCATGACCTTCTCGACAGAAGAACTCGGGTGGAGTTAACTCCCCACTGCCTACCAGTATTAACTGTGTCTCTCCCTTTCTGCAGACCCTTCCTGACCATCAGAGTAACTGGTACTTTCTTCCTGCTCAGTTCCTAGACTCAATTCCTTCTTCTTATATCCGGTAACAGTGAAATCGTGACAACACAGAAAGACCGAGCCGATTAGGAACTGAGAATTATCAGCAGACTTTGCTATTTCAATAAGATGCAATATCACAAGCTGTTAAGTGTATCTAGTAGTGTCCAAATATAAAAATAAGAACTTGGAAATGAACTGAATAGATCCCCTTTAATAAATGTCCTGTAATTTAATATCGTCATCCCTAAGCAAACATATGGCAGTAACTGTAAAGATAAGCTGCTGCGTGAACCAAACCTGTCACTCGCTTTTCTCCAACACTTCAGCTCAGACTCACAAAACAGTGGGAGCCTCGCACACTAAGATCTGCAGCCTTTATACTGTCAGACACCATAATGTGCTCTTTCAGCTGAGCCCTCTTTGTGCGTCTCCTGCGATAAGCGCCGCTACATTTTCACCAAAGACGATGAGACTGAAGCACAGATGGCGCGAAAGCCTTGACCATGCTGTCTGCTAAGAGAAAAGAAACTTCTACTGTACTCTCCTTTGCCGTTTTTGAACGATTCACGCTGTGCCGGTGCTTCCGCAACAACGCACACTCACTTTTCACAACCTAATTAAATCTGTGATGCTCAAACCCTGACTCATTTATCTCACAGATGCTTCTCTCAGCTGATGTTCTGATGTGAAGCTAAAATGAATGGTATCGTCACTAGATTTAACGCTTTCCCTGTAAAATTAGCTTATCTTGCAAGTGTGATGAATGAACCTCGAGAGCGAGCAAAAACTTGATCCCCTGCCTGCTTGTTGGAGCCTGTTAACACAAGATATGGAGTTTTCCCCCCCTTTCTTCTCCTGCTTTCCTGCGGCAGGCTGATATAATCCCTCGTGGATAGGAAACAGCTGACCCGGTCACTGATTTCTGGAGACCCTGCTGCGTGTCTATCATGGATTAGTGGAGTTGAATTTGAATCAGAGGTGGGGAGGAGATGCAGCCGATGGGCAGAGGCGCCGTCCAGGTGTGAAAGTGCACACATTTACCGTCATGGTTTGGTTCATCTCAAAATGCATGAAATTTCCTCCCTGGAGATCGTTCCATAACGAGGTCATTAGACCCCTGGACACAGCGGGAGGGAAAAACTCTGCAGTGGTGGATGCGGTTTGCTGGGCTGTTTCTATACACAGTGCATAATGTATTCAGCCATTTCTGCCGGTATTAAAGCTGAAGGTCAGTTTTGTGAAATAAGAAGCAGTCGTCCTCAAAACTCAATTTCTGATTCATTTCAAGGCTGCGACAGGGGTGTTAATACAGCCTCCCAGATATTCAGAGGCCAGTTCATTTAGTACACTGCACAAGTACGCCTCTAACATTTAGCATCTCCTGGTAGGGATTTTCAGTCTCCTTGCAGCTCTGTTGAATAGTTATTTGTCTCCTTGTAACTATTTAGAATCTTTATGAATATTTTGGGCCTTGCTTTGCACGTCTTTGTAGTCATTCTGCTTCTGTTTGTGCACATTGCTGCTTGTAATGATCATTTGTGGTGACTGTGTGTCGTTTTGCAGTTCTTATACTGTGTTTTTGCCTTTCTGTCAATTTTTTTTTATGTCTTGTTAGTTATTCTGTATGTTTTTGAGTCTCTGAGATTGTTTTCCATCTCTATTTAGCGATTTCATTTTTTATTTTTTATTTATTTTTTTATTTATTCATTTATTTTTTGTGTCCCGTTTGGATCTTTAGCCATCAGAATTGTTGTCTCAAGGCCAAGAAAGATGCCAAGCGGATTTATTTTACCAAGTGGATCATCATGGCCTTACCATATTGGTCCATTTGATTGACCTTTATTATAATTATGAATTTATTTTATTTTCGGATGCTACAAACGGGACAGACATGACTGGGGGATAGGACAGGGAGAAAGAATGAAAGAAAGAGAGGGAGAGAAAGAAAAACCGAGGGGAGAAGAGACGGTGAGAAAGGGGGGAAGAAAGAAAGAAAAACAAACAAAACACCTGGATCACCTGTATGGAGAAAAAAAACAGAAGAGAAAGCAAACGAAAAAAGAGCAACATAATAAATACAGCACCATCAAAATAAACTAGCTAGCAGTAGATAACAGTAGATACTAAATATTAAACGATATTGTGCAGCACGCAAGATAGACAGCGCACAATGTGCTTTGAGGTAGCAGCCAAGAAAGGTGTAGTCCGCGTCTTTGTACACCTGTGTGCACACCTGTGTGGATCAGCATGCTTGTATTCCAAAGGTTTCTCCATGTAACGATCTGCTAGGGAGTGTGGGGAGCCATAGCCCCGTCCCCCAGGGCATGAAGCAGGTATGGAGGAGATCCAGGCCCCAGATATCCAGAGGCCCCAGAGTAAGCGATTTCATTTTTTAATAGTTGTTTTTTATTGTTATTCTACAATTGCAATGAATTTCAAATTTTATTCATAAAACAGGACGTAGAAGCTGCACAATTTTAAGAAAAAAACATCGTCTGGTTTTGAATTTGATGACTACAATTTCAAAAAAGCTGGGATAAGGCCATGTTGACCGTGTGGCCTCCTCTCTACTTTTTTAAAGTTATTTTTTAATTTTTAAAAATACTGTATTTGAATTAAATTGTTAAAATGTATTTAGTCTCTATTCTTTTAACAACAGTCTACAAACACAGGGAGATGAAGACACCAGTTGCTGGACTCCTGGGAGAGGAATGTTGACCCATTCTTGGCTGAGATAGGAGTTGCTCCACAGACCTGGGTCTTCTTTGTTGTATTTTTTAGTTTCATGGTGCTCCAAATGTTTACAGCTGAGCTGCAGGCAGGCGAGTTCTACGAAGCCATGCTGTTATAATAGATGCGTCCTCCTCCTCTCTGCAGCATGCATGTCATTTTTTGTGTTTTCACTGTTATTTTGCATGTCTTCAAAATGTGATTTTGCATATCATTGCAGCCTTTTTTGTGTTTTTGTAAGTTATTGTGATCGTTTTTCTTGTTTTCCTAGTGTCTCTCTTATTGTGTTGAATCATTTTGTGTCCTTTTTTAGTCATTTTGCATCTTAGTGGTTACTTTGCGTATTTGTTTTTCTTGTGTCTTTGTAATAATATTGCTCTAATATAGCATCTCTTTCTAGTTATATAAAAAATTACAGTATAATAAGTTTAAAGCTAATAATACATTTTCACTTGCCATCAATTAACATTAAAACTGAAGCTCCTCTATCTTGTATCTGTTGTTGCTCTGTAGTATTTTTTGTGCCTTTTTGTGTGTTTTCAGTCTCATTGGTCTGGTTTAAAATCCTTTTCTGTCTTTTATAATGAGGTCCCTTGACATATAAAAACCTCTGCATGATACGAGCTGTTTGGTGGGCTGGTTCTCTGTACACAGTGTATAATATATTCATCCATCTCCACTTAGCATTAGAACTGAAGGTCAGTTTTCTGACATAAGAAGCAGTGGGCCTCAAAATTCAATTTCTGCTTCATTTCCAGGCTGAGATGTTAATACAGCCTCCGATATATTCAGAGGCCGGTTCACTTTATACTTTGCACACAGCCGCCTGCTGACATGTACTGTACCCACCAGCAGCTCTGCCAGATAGCGCTCGACTTGTACTGTATGTGCTGCCAAGTAAATTAGTGAGAGGTCATTGATCACCCACAGCCTGAGATATATGAGAGAATTAATTAGACACAGAGATCTGAAAGTGAGACAGACAGACAGGAGGACAGGAAAGAGGAAATTTGGGTGAGAAAGTAGAGCGACACCGTGAGATTAACAGTGTCTGCAGAGTGAGATGCAGCGAAAAACACAAACCGAGTGGATTTACAGCTTTTTTTTTTCTTCTTTGAAGACATCCACAGCCAGACTCTTGGTGTTGTCCATCAAGCTGAGACAGTCGTCCCCTCGAGTCTCTCCATGTAGCTCCTCGGGCACTCTATTATCTGAAGATAGTCCCACTATCACAATCAGGGCATCCTGTCTTACAAAGCTCAATCTGCATGACATGTAAAGGACAGCATGCTGCAGATACTGTCAGCATTGTGTCTTAATCCTGATCTGTGTGGGATTTATTCCCCTGAGACAGGTGGGGTGGTTTTTAGATTACATGCCCTTGTCACTGTCCTTCTTTTCTTCCTCTCCCTTCATCCTTAACTCTTGTTTCTGGTGTAAATGTGTGAGTTTTGGTGGGATCAGAGATCTTCCACAGACCTATCTTCCAACACGTATGTCTGATACACTCATCATCGTCCTCCACATGAAAGGATAGGCTTTTCCACGAATCGTTAGGGCTCTGTTGTGTTTCAGTCGTCACCGTCCCGGCAGGCCTGAGTTTGTTTTCCTTCCTTTCTCCCTCTCCCTCTTTATCACCTCTCAGGCGTAGCAGGGGGCTGGTTCTGCAGATTTTTCTCCAGCTTTTCGTACCTCCAGCCGTCCCACCTGGTTGTTATTAGCTCATCAAGCCTGCAGTATTTAAAGACCATCTCAAGCCTCCACATTCTGCTCGATTGTTGCCTCCTCAGTTGTGACCTTGCTCTTTATTTTTTCCCTGGTGCTCTTATCCTCTGTGTTAAGCACATTAAGTTTACCTTTAATGAAACGTGTTGTACTGTATAAATAAAATTGCCATTGCCACAAACAGCTGGAAACTGCTCTATGAATTTTGTTCCTCAGTGAAGGGTTTTTGGATAACTTCTGCAAACTTGACTCACCTGCTCTCACAAGCTGGTCTAATCCTGCTGGGGGAGAAATACCTACCCATTACTCACCTGTTTGCCCACTCCCCCCTCACCTTTGGACTCCTCTGGCCTGCCTCCTTCCATCCTCACAATCTGCTAAAAAAATCCCAGGTCCTGTCCTTTTGAATCAAGACTGTAAATAAACAGTTTTTCTAGTTTGTGGAGTTGTGCTTTAGGATCCATATTTACAGGCATCATGACATCAGTATTTCTGCCTGTCTGGAAACCATCTTTGGAATCATACTCGCAGAAGGAAAAAGAAAGCAACCTTGCCCAAAACCTCACCTCAGTAAAATGAAATGCTCCAGTAACGTCCTCCCTCATTTAAGTCATCCTGTTAAATATGACAGCCCTGGTCAGTGAATTAAGTGTGTATAGCTTTCACCTCCTCACTGATAATAACTCTGATAAAATGAGTCGCCTGTACTTAGTCCCAGAATATAATGTCCAAGCTGCTGGTGTATGACCAAGATGTCATTTTCTAGCTGTATGTGATGCATACCGGCATCATTTTAACACTCTTTTAAAACCTGATCATGATCATTATGACCTGTTTAGTGCCTAAACATAACCTAATACCAAGAAAACAGATATATTCCACCTTAATCTTTGCTACTTTCAGCTCAGTTTCAGTACTGAGAAATGCTGAGAGGGCCAGATGTGGTCAGGAGCTGGGCTTGAGATGGGTTGGGACCACTTATTTTGGCCAGATGTGGCCTAAATCCCACAACACATCTGACATCTGGCTCATATAAAGTGGACCAGTGTGCAAGCTGAGACAACCAAACTCAGCCCAGAGTCAAAGTTTTTAGTTAAAGGCAAAAGTGGCCCTAAGAAAATGACTAATGATTACTAATGAGGTTTTTAGTCCCTAAATCTACAGCAAGCAAATGTGCAATCAGTCTCTGGCTGATACTTTCTATTAATATGCACCTTCAAGTTCCATAAAACCAAGGCGGATGGCTCTCATGGGTATTGTTATTGCTACAACTGGTGCGTCACAGATGCCAAAGGACACATAGTGTGTAATGCTGAGATGGTGAGATGCAGGCAATGATAAAATAACATTACGTGACACGCTGGGATGAGAACATGCTCAAATAACATCCTGTTTTTCAATCAACTCCTCCAATAACTCGAGTCTTTCTGGGGGAAGATGTTCTTTTTCTGTTTGCTTTTTTCTTTTCTGAAATTTAGTTTTGTGCGAATAGGCAGGAAGTCGAAAATGTTTCTGCCAGTCTTATGGACGCCAACAGATACTTGGAAACCAATGCTTGTGCTGGCCAATGAATGAACAAACAAGCAGTTTCCACTTGTCTTTGTTGGTGGCTCAAACTGAGTTTACTCTGGCATAAACAGCCCTCAGGAAGTTGGCATATTCTCACACTCACAAACTTTTACCTTACATGTGTATTTACATACTTCCTGTAAGGTTTGGAAGCCTTTCCATTATCTCTTCATCCAAAACACTTAACGTTCACAATGATCCATCCTAAACCCAACAGTGCAGCAGAGAGCTTTATTCCAATAATTGTATTATTTACAATAAAACGTGCCTCGAGGTACGGAGCCCCGCAGGGGACATGGGAGAAAAAAAAATTAAGACGGACTTTTGCGAGATCTCGCAAAAGTTTTAGCCGCATTCTTCTTCCAGCTCGAAGCCGACCGGGAGGTCGAGGCACGATGTGCCGGGAAAGCGGTGTTCTTCCCGGCTGTAGTAGGTCTCGACCTCCCGTTAGCTTCGAGCTAGTGGGTGTCAGATCTCCGAAAACGTCGGAGCACTTTTGCAAATATGTGATGTCTTGTAAACCGAGCAGGTATCTGATGTTTACACAACTACATTCACGCCTCAAAATATCTTAAAAGTGTATTTTGTGACCCAGAAAGAGTAATATTACAACTAAGTAGCTGCCGCCATTGTTGGAATTCAACTTTTGCCAGATCTCGCAAAAGTTTTGTGAGATCCCAAGTTTGTTTTGCGAGATCTCACAAAAGTCCGTCTTAATTTTTTTTTCTCCCATGTCCCCTGCGGGGCTCCGTATCGAGGTGACTGTTGTTATGACTTGGTGCTATATAAAAAAACTGAATTAAATTCAATCTTCAGAAGTGGATGTCCATACACTCTTGATAAGCTTTTATTTTGGCTATGTCTCTTAAATGAAATCCATGGATTGCTGAACTCACACCAACAGTTCGAAGAACTCTTTTGACAACGTGATAAATGGAGGGTATTTATATAATGTTCTAGTCTAACTGAGCACTCAAAGCACTTTTTAAAACAAAGTTCATTTAGCCAATCACAAACGCATTCATAGGGCTGGATTGGTAATCTGCCAGACCACACATTTACTCACTGGACCACCAATTCAAATCTCTTAATGCACCCAGCCCCTCTTTTACCTTTGCTGTGCAGTCGTGCATCTTGCAGAACAAAGTTAAGTGTGGACATAACTAAGAAGGAGGGATATAATTAAGAAACGGGCAATTCAAGGATTCGAGCAAATTGAATAGCTACTTCGACCATGAGCCACTGCTAATATCTATCTTTTAATTGTCACATGCTGCACTGCAACTAAGAAGTCCCAACGCAGCAACAACTGTGCCAGCCAGATTAAATAGGAAGACGTGAAGTTTGGCGGTAGGAACGTCATATTGTGGGGCTGTTTTTCAGTATATAGCCCTGGCACACTTCATGTAATTGAAGGAAGGATGAATGGAAAAATGTACAGAGACATTCTTCATACAAATCTTCTGCCATTTACCAGGATGGTGAAGATGAAACGAGGGCGAGTGTTTCAGCAGGACAGTAATCCCAAAAATACAGCAAAGGAAACTTGCAATTGGATTCAGAGAAAGAAAATAAAGCCGCTATATTGGCCGAGCCAATCACCTGACCAGAATCCAATTTAAAATCCTTGGCTAGAACTAAAGCTCAGAGTTTATAGAAGAGGCCCACAGAACCTTCGGGATTTAAAGACTCTGTGTGTGGAAGAATGGGTCGAAATCACATCTGAGCAGTGCATGGACTCGTTTCTCCATACAGGCCGTGTATTAAGTACATGTCAGTAAGCCTGGTCAATACTTTTTCCCTGTTCTCATTATTACACAGAACTTAATTTATGGACATCTATGCTTTGATTTTTTTTGCATGTGTGGATTGGATGGATTATTCTCAAAATTGTCAAAGGAGCTTGCAAAGAAAAGCGTCTGGACTTCTTTAAGTTACTTGAAGACGTTTCACCTCTCATCCGAGAAGCTTCTTCAGTTCTAAGGTCAAATGGTGGGGAGTCCCAGATATAAACCTAAGGATGTGAGTGGGCGTTAAGGCGCTTAACGCCCACTCCGCTTTTCTTTGCAAGCTCCTTTGACTACAATGACCTGGATGAACCTTCAGAGACATATTGTCAAAATCCTGTGAGAATTTCATGTCCATAGCACCTTTAGAAATCTTCAGGTATGTATATAATATAAATATAAATCAGGGTCCAGTGTCTTCCACTTCATATGAAGCTGCATTTTAATGTCATTATATTTGGTTATAATGATTTTAAAACTTGGGAAATCAATCCAGTAGTTAATTTTGATGTAAATAAGCTAGCTCCTAAGATGGACATCTTGCAACAGCCTGAATTCACCTATCTATCTATCTAGCTATCTATATATATATATATATACACACATATATTTATTTATTTTTTGGATGCCACCAACCACTCCTATAAGCACCAACAGCACCTGTTAGATGCCATGAGATGAAAATTGCATTGTTTTCCTTAATTCTAACAAACAAACAGGATAACCTGCCAAACCTTTGACATCTTAAATGTCAGGAAAGAATTCCGACATGCCACGCTATTAGTAAATGAATCACAAACACAAACTGTCACAATCTTGGAAGAAGATCTTGGAAGATCTTCTGCTGCACCACAAACATGTTGGTTTGGGAAGAACAGGAGCACAGAGAGGGAGAAAATCAACCTATCAAGTCCTGAGCGTTTGCGTAAACTCCTTCAGGTGATGACTTCAAGAAGCTGTTTGAGAAAAATGAAGAGTTTGCAAAGCAGGAGTCTGCTTTGAAGAATCTAAGACTGAAATATATTTTGCTTTGCTATACTTTTTTCTTGCTTCCCACACAAACCAAAATGTGTTGTTTCATCAATTTTGGTGGATTCCAGTAAACTTCTGTGTGAGGGTTGACACTGCACAAAAAAACTACAAACTGATAATGCGTGAAATCTCTTTTATTCACCTTTTATCTTAATGTGGAAGAAGCTACATTTTCCAGCTTTTCCAGTGCTAATTTGCACCTCAGATTTACTTGGGCGGTGTTTGATCAGACCTTTACTGCAATAATCCCTGAAATTCATCTCAGCTTGGCTTCAAAGGCAGAAATGCTACAGGCTATTCTGCTGATTTAAACTGCATCAGAGAGCCTGTATCCGAGAGGCAACACCAGCGTGGAATCTACAAGGACACAATTAAAGGCTTCATTTTAAATGCTTAAGAATAACGAGGCAAAGACTGGTTACTTTCATCTGTAATTCCCCTTAATTGAAGAGATTGGAAGCACAAGCTGATTCCCCACATCATACTCAGGTACAGTAATTTATCTTTGTTTGTTAACTAAGGCAACGTTCACACTGCAGGTCTTAATGCTCAACTCCGGTTTTTTGATCAAATCCGATTTTTTTGTCTGCTTGTTCACACTACAAATAAAATGCGACAGCAAACGCGCTCTAGTGTGAACCCTCAAAGCGGCCTGCATGCGCAAAAGAAGACGTCACACACAACGCGCTCTGTTTAGACCCAGAGCAAACAGTATTGTTTGACTGATGGTCCTTAATATAAAGACTTCGGACTTTACGTTTCCCAATTTTTGCTTTAAGTTATTTTGTTATTTACATAATAATGTAGATAACCTAATAATGATCCTTATTGCTGTTTTAGAGGAGCGGTGCTTCAAACGATAGTTGCAGATTTCTGTCAGAATCTGCAGATTATACAGTACAAATAAAATGTTCACGTTTCTTCCCAACAGTTTCACTGTCATCTACACCGTTTGGCCAGGAAGTGTTCGCGATGTTTTCTCGGGCGCTTCTCCGGAGCTGATAATTGGCGTCTGTCTTGTGTCAGTGACGTAAAAGACGGATTTAATGCGACATGACCGTTCAAACAGCAGTCGCTTTCTGAAACATCGGATATGTATCGGATTCAGTACCACATATGAAAGTGAGCCAGATCGGATTTGAAAATATCGGATTTGTGCCGTTCACACTGTCATACCATGATCGGATATGGGTCGCATAGGGTCAAAAAATTGGATTTGATGCGCTTTCGCCTGCAGTGTGAACGTAGCCAAAGAGGCAACAGAGTGTTCTGATGAGAAAGTAAATAAATAAAATAGAAACATCTAGAATACAACATAAAATATAAAGTTATTTATGACTTGAGAAAATAATTGAAAACATGTAATATTTGCAGTTTAACAGCCTATAATGCTCTGTGATTTGGTTCAGGCTCAGGCAGGGACAGCCATGTGTGTCACTCTTATGTTACAGTAAAATTTGAGTGTCCACTCTGAGTCAAAGCACGACAGAGACTGTGATGTAGAAGTTCACCCAACAAGGAAAAGACAATCCTCTGTGATTTTAAATTGGTGTAAAGTAGTGTTTTATTAGCAGCACTGTTGCTGTTACACGTGTCTTTCTGTGAACTATGTGAATTTAAAATAAAAAAAAATCATTGTTACATAAGATAATTACCTTAGTTACAGTCTTAGTTACAGTGCCTTAAAGTAAGAAGCTGTTTGCTGTCCAACAGTCCAAGCAGCTCTATCATTACATAAAGAAATTAAACAAACTGTCACATCAGAGCACGTGGGAAAAAGTGATAATGTCCATTTAAGCTTATAAATGTGAATGATGACAAAATCATGCAGCTCAGGACACAAAATTAATTTGGGTTCTAATCCAATCAGACAAAAATAAAAATATTTTTAAATACAAATTTGTGCAAATATATAAACTAAAAATAATCCACATTGTTAAAAAACCATCCAACTTAGCCTGGCTCTGTCATAAAGTCATTCAGTAACCTTAGTGATAGCCATTATCGACAAATAGAGAAAACTTGGAACAGTGGTCAACCTCCCCAAGAGTGCCCGGCCAACCAACATTACTCCATGAGCGTATCAGCTGCATGTCAGGGGGGCAGAAAAGAACACAGACCAATATCTTAAGCACTGCAGGCCTCACTTGCCTCAGTTAAGGTCAGGATTCCTGATTCGACAATGGCAAAAACAACATCTATGGGAGAGATTCAAGGTGAAAACCAATGCCGACCAAAAAGAACACAAACACTCGCCTCGCGTTTGCCAACAAACATCCTGATGATCCACAACACATTTGCAAAAATATTCTGTGGACTGACAAGACAAAAGTTGAACTTTTTGGAAGGTTTAATAGCTTCCCCCCTCTAATAAATTAAATAATCATTTATAAGCTTATAAATAATTTGATCAATTTGAAACATTTAAGTGTGACAAATATGTAAAAAACAAAAAAACAAAGTAGGAAATTAGCAAGGGGGCAAACAGGACTATATACCACATGATTTCAACACTTCTGAATTTTTAAAATTCATCTCAACAAAGATAACAAGGATGTATTACCTTGAATAATTACCTAATGTCAATGTGGCACCAAAATACGAAAGTTAAGGCTTAAAAATGGGGAGATGTGACATCACATGCTGTGAACCAGTATCAGTAAGGTCAGGGATGATCAAAGTCAGCAGGGTTTGTATGGTCCTCATAATAATTCATTGTAATCCATCCAGTTACTGATAGGGTATCAGTGACCGGATGAAGACTTACACTCTAAAAAATATTGTGTTGCCTCAACTTAAAAAATTAAGGCAACGATTTCCACTCAGCTTTTTAAGTTACAAATTTTGCATATTATTAAGTAAATTCAGCAATTTTTACGTTTGGCTAACTCAACTTGTTTAACAAACCAACATGATTTACCTTGACCTCCAAAAGCATAATTAAGTTTATGCAACCTAATATTAATTTAAAATTTCTGGTAAAATTAAGTTGAGAAATTACATTAGTTGATTTAAACCAACTAACTTTTTTACATACATCCTACTCACAATTATCCATGCCAATTAGTTTAGGTTTCCATAGTAACTTTTCTAAAATCACACAAAGCCATTTCACTTATTCCAATTGATTATTTTATTACAAAACATTTTCAAAGTAATACACTTCTGTGTCAATACAACATAAATGAAGCATTACAGCAGCCCTTTAATTATAAATGACTAAGCAAAAAAAAAAAAAAATCTTCATGTACATTAACCCTTTAAAGCCGTACTTACATCTTATGCCATCAGCTTGTCCTAGGTCACGGTTTTCTTCCGCATATAGCTTTGCAAAAACTGCTGAAAAAGCGCTTGCAGCAACACAAACATAATATTCCAGAAACACGCTCCGATCAGCTGTTTGTAACACTTCCTACGGTGGAATAGACGTCAGCGCCCGAAACCGGAAGTGATGTCATTTTCGCGGAAATGTAGTTGTTTTACCATCAGGGCCTCATGATCTATACTGGTGTTTTTAAAAGTTATCTTTGACTTTATGACTTTCTGTGTCGTTTCTGGGATGCTTAGGACTCATATTGCACTAAATAGTATAGTAATAGGAAATAGTTTATTTTGATGCATATGCTGTTATTTTGCAAATTTGCATTATAATATTTATTTTCGTTTTTCCTGTAGTATATGAAAATTGGTGTATTTCAAAAATAAAACTATGAAGACACTCAAAATAAATTTCCTGTGGTGGGAAACTATTTTGTGCAACTTTTTTGTATTTACAGTTTTGAGGGATAAGCCTCTTAAATTTCTCTAACTAGAAATATATGTTAAAAAACAAAAACGGTTTAATTTTTTTGTAGTTTATTGCACTTTTTTGCAATTTATGTAATTACTATGCACTTAATGCATACATATTATTAAAATCTGGGCTATAATGGTTGTATTGATGTATAGCAACTTGAAATGCTCCCAAAAATGGCTCTACAGCATGTAAAAATATAATATAAGCTCTGGCGGACTTTGTTCTATGGTAGGTCTTAAAGGGTTAACATTAACTTAAATTGGTATCAACTTGTTCAGCTTGTTGCATGATCAAGGAAATGACAAAAGATTTTAATGTTCAACAACGGAACAATCCAAAGCTAAGATTATGTGTATTACAAACTTTTCTCAAAACTACACTCATCTAGGACTGCATACAAAAACACAAGAGGCACATCGGTCCAATTCACATTTGTTTCACGACAGAAGTTTGCACTTAAGAGACATTACCCGTGGACTGGCTTTAAGCCCATCAAGTTCCAGAAATACCTTCTGGAATACCTCCAGAGTGTTCTTTACTTGTTTTGGGTAGCTCAGATTGAGAGCGTATATAAGCCCCATCATTAAGGCACATGCTCTGGGCACATCAAGGTCTTCCAGGACTGCTGTTCCTTCAATCACAATTTTAGCGACAGCTGGGAGAGACACTGCTGCACGTCTGCTGACTACAATCTTTACCACTTCTTCTGGGAACTGTTGTTCACCATCCTGGCAAGTAGGTAGTTTAAATAGAAACATGTCAGCATTTTATGTGCCATTTAAAAATAAAACAAAAGAATGCGAGATTCACCTACCAGCCGTTCTCTGAAAAGATCCTCTTCCTTCTCTTTCAGATACACCTTCAGGCGACGGATTGCGACCTCTCTCTTCATTTCCACCGAACTCTGGAGAATAAAAAAAAGCAAAACAAAACTAAAAGTCAAAACTGTTACGTTTATGTGACTTGCGTTGTGCCAAATATTGATTTTAAATATGTTTTTAAAAGAATTAAAGATTTAATCTTTGTAACTTCAATTTAAACTGTTACACACTGGCCTGCTTTAAATTCCCACTTTGCTAGCAGTAGGATGAGGTGAGTAAAAGTAAATGTAACCTAAATTTCATCAACAGCACAATTGCGCTTTTGATGAATAGGACCTGAAGCAGAGGGAGAAATGAATTGTAACTGTAACAACTAATTCATCAATACACCTGCGAGGTACATTATATATCCTTTCCAGTTTTAGTAGGTGGGCTAAATGTTTCTCAATTAAATTAGGCAATTCACCAATTTCTTCATCCTCTGCATTTACTACATCTTCACATGATGGATTTTCATTATGTTCCTCAAGAGGATCATCTCCTGCAGTCAAACGACTGACACACCTCTGTATCAGCTCAGGCTTGAAGTCATCCAATGAGTGAGGAGCGTGTTTTCGGTTCCTATGAGAAGCACATGTTCAACACGTTCCATGAACATTTAAATGAGCAGTAACAATCCCAGTACAGGCAGGGCATAAACAGTCCACCATGGCTATGTCTAAGCCTGTAATGCTTTCAGAGCTCATTCCTTCTTGATGTTTCAAATTTGCAAATTTTGCAAGTCCAATGCATTTTGAAATTTATTGCAACTTTTTGTAATGCAACGAATTATTGAAGCTTTTGAGTTAACAAGCTATTTTAAGTATAAAACCTTCTCTAAAACACTACAATGCAACACTGAAAAGATGAATCACAAAGACTGAACAAAATCGAATTTTAAAATTTACATTTACAGACTGCAGCTTAAACTTGTAATAATGTGCCAAATCCAAATGTGTAAGAGAAATTTCTTGTAAACTATTTATATACTACTGTGGAAGTTTGTTGAAACTCATTTGTACATGTTACACAAACTTAATATTTTCTGTTGTTGATTGATGACAAAAGTATTTTATTCAATATACTCAAACATTTAAGTTAAGGAGCTGTTTTTTAATTTTTGTGTTGCACTGACTTTTAACATTGATTAGTCAACTTACTGAAAATGAACATGTAGACAACTTACTTTTTTTTTTTTTTTTAGCAGAAAAATGCTTTTTTGTTAAGTTCTACCGACAAAAACAACAAATATTTTTTAGAGTGTACCAATGGCCAAATGCTTTGCAGCAAACTAAAGTTGACCTCTGGTGCATTTTTTTCTCTCGCCAAGCATAAACTGATTGTTGTTTCAGAGGCTCAAGGAGCAGCGGCCCCATCTCATCCTCTGTAAAGTGATTACTCTCATTCACAAACATCCATCCCTGCGCAAACACTCTGGGAAAGCAGGTCAGTGGGGGCCTTTTTTTACCTGGGATAAACTCAATCTCATGTCAGAGTATCCAATTATACAGCCTTGCCAGCCTCTTTCAGAACGAGGTCACCTTAACTCCTATCTCTTCCTCATCGAGTTGAGATTGAAAGAGGGGATTTGATTGGATGATAGCAGCCGAAGCAGAAGGTGGTGGCGGTGGGGTATATTGGTAAATTATCATCAACATATCCCGTCTATCTTTTTTAGAAGGATATGCTTAGGGGAAGGTAAGGCCAAGGGAGTAAAGCCAGCTGGAGTGTGAAGCAAAATGGAGCAGTCAGGTGGTCAGTCGAGGGGTGAGTCAGCAGATGTCTTATCGCTTTTCAGCCTGTTTTGTGCAGTTGAGGGTTTGCTTGCTGGAAGGTTTGTGTGAATAAAGATAATACGTAAAGGCTTCAAACGTGTTGTGCCAGTAGTTTAAAAAAAATTATTATTTTCATTCTATTTTTATAATAAACAAATTTTAATTCGAAGCACTAAATGCATAGAAAGTGTAACACTTGCAGCCAGAAGATGATCTGTGGCAGTGTCTCATAAAGGATCAAAGCGTTGCGTTTTTAAAGTTACGATTTAGTATGACGATGCTCTTTATCCTCATAACCATTTCTCATCTTCAGCTTAACCTCCTGACTACCAGCAATGCAAATTTGTCCTCTGTAGAGCACCTTTCTAAACCTGAATATCTCCTATGCACTGCATACTACAGAATTGCCTCCTTTTGGTATCTACAGAGGACATTTAGGGCTTTCCAATGATACCAAATGTGAAGAGGTGGAGCTTTGGGAACTTTAGTTTTTTCATTAAGGAACATGGTGGCCATCGCTGCAAGCACATTTTATGGGAAGAAGAAAAGTAAGTGCATAAAACTTCTCACTGCATACTACAGTATGCAAAAGTTTTGCGAGATCTCGCAAAACTAACTCGGGATCTCACAAAAGTTTTGCGAGATCTCGCAAAACAAACTCGGGATCTCGCAAAAGTTTTGCGAGATCTCGCAAACGTTTTAGCCGCATTCTTCGGACGCTGGCTCGAAGCCGACCGGGAGGTCGAGGCACGATATGCCGGGAAAGCGGTGTTCCTCCCGGCTGTAGTAGGTCTCGACCTCCCGATAGCTCGAAGCTAACAGGAGGTCTCGACCTCCCGTTAGCTTCAAGCTAATGGGAAGAATGCGGCTAAAACTTTTGCGAGATCTCGCAAAACTTTTGCGAGATCCCGAGTTTGTTTTGCGAGATCTCGCAAAACTTTTGCGAGATCCCGAGTTTGTTTTGCGAGATCTCGCAAAAGTTTTGCGAGATCCCGAGTTAGTTTTGCGAGATCTCGCAAAAGTCCGTCTTAATTTTTTTTTTCTCCCATGTCCCCTGCGGGGCTCCGTACATTTCCTCCATTTTGTTCTGTTTTTTTAAATGACCAGAAAAGGAGTCCTTTTTAGAAGCAGAAAGAAATTTATTGCAGTTTGATGAGGGAAACCCAGATCTTGAGTTGTCTGATGGAGAAGATCATAGGGAATAAGCCCTTGAAGAAGAAAGAAGGAGGAGCATCAGGGATGGTACTCAGACCTGAACTTGCTGTCATTAAGTGGTTGGACAGTTGTCATGGCATCCTCTGCCTATGGCAATCAACCTCAGGACAGACGCACAAGATAGTCTAAGAAAAACAAAAGGTTTGTCCATGTGCCAAGTCCACTGGCAATTGCTGAGTACACTACCAACATAGGTGACGTGAACCTTGTTGCCGAATGTTGAGTTTCTACAGGATGGTCTCTCACACTCAGAAATTGACAGTATGTGCAGTTTTCTAATTTTGATCTGGCAATCACCAACTCGTGGCTTCAGTATAGCAGTGACTTGCAGTTTTGGGGGAAGAAACCACTACAGTTCCTTGAGTTCAAACTTCTCCTTGGTGAAGAGTTGAAGCAAATATTTGCCATCAAAGTTCATTTTTACATGTTTGGCCTTCCAATGTCCTCTGCAGTGGACATGTGATATCTAAAAAATGTAAACTTTTTTTTCCCAAAAAATTATTTCAGTCTTTGTGTTTGATATGTTTATTGATTAGCATTCAAATATCTCAGTGAAGACAGAACAAAGATTTACCACAAAGCAAGAAAGCATGAGACAAGGCTAATCAAAAGGTATTGGCTGAAGCATTTGCTTATTACGCCAACCCTTTTAACAAAAGATCTTTTAGCATGCAGCTCCTGTACACAGGGCTCGAAGCAAATAATAAAATTCAATTCAATTCAATTTCATTTATATAGCGCCAAATCACAACAAATGTCGCCTCAAGGCGCTTCATAGATACAGAGAGAAAAGCCCAACAATCATATGACCCCCTATGAGCAAGCACTTTGGCGACAGTGGGAAGGAAGAACTCCCTTTTAACAGGAAGAAACCTCCGGCAGAACCCGGCTCAGGGAGGGGCGGCCATCTGCTGCAACCGGTTGGGGTGAGAGAAGGCAAACAAAGCAAAAACAAAACAAACAAACAAACAAACAAGAAAAAACACCACCACCTTAGTAAGTAACTACATCAAAGCAAAAGAATCAAGAGGTTTTCTGTTTTTTTTTTTGTTTTTTTTTTTTGCTCTTTTCATTCTTGATATATATATTTTTCTAATACTCTATTTTTAAACATATTTTTAAACAAGGAAAATGAACTACACCTTTTTAAATCACTGTCATAACTATTCCACAGGTTAACTCCTCTAACAGAAACACATCTCTGCTTTATATTTGTCCTTATCTTGTTTTTTTTAAAGAAATCTGTTCCCCTTAAGTCATATTGACTCTCTCTGACTTTGAACAGCTTCTGAGTACTGGGGTAAAGCAAGTTATTTTGTGCTTTATACATTATCTGTGCCATTTTATATTCAACTAAATCATAAAATTTCAGGGTATTCAGATTAATAAACAAAATGTTAGTTGGTTCTATATAGTTTGATTGGTTTATAATTCTTATAGCTCTTTTTTGCAACTTGAAAATAGGAAGAGTGTTCGTTTTATATGCATTACCCCATATCTCCAGACAGTAAGTCATATATGGAAGCAACAGAGTACAATAGAGTGTGTATAATGATTTTTTGTTCAGGACATGCTTTGTTTTATAGAGAATAGCAATGGTTTTTGACATTTTTGTTTTCACATGGTTTATATGAGACTTCCAACTCAGCTTATCATCAATTATCACTCCAAGAAATTTATTTTCGTACACTCTTTCAATTTCAATTCCATTAACCCTGATTTTAGATACATTTTTCATTTGTCTAGTGCCAAAAATAATCAATTTTGTTTTCTTTATATTTAATGATAACTTATTTACATCAAACCAGTTTTTTAATATATTTAACTCCTTTTCCGCTGTAGTCAGAAGCTATTCTAGGTTTTTACCTGAGCAATACAGAGTGGTATCATCAGCAAACAATACACATTTTAACAGTTTGGAAATGCTACATATGTCATTTATGTATAATATAAATAATTTAGGGCCCAGCACAGAGCCCTGAGGAACACCACAAGTTACCTTCAACTGCTTAGATTTTACATTATTGAATTCGACATATTGATATCTGTCATCCAGGTAACTTTTCATCCACTTGTATGCTAACCCTCTTATGCCATATCTCTCTAGTTTATTCATTAATATAGAATGATCAATCGTATCAAACGCCTTTTTTAAGTCTATAAAAACACCAACAGTATATTCCTTATTATCTATAGCATTAGATATCCCTTCTACAAGTTCCATCACTGCCATCGAAGTGGACCTTTTCACTCTAAAGCCATATTGGTTATCACTTAGGAGATTATGCTTCTCAATATATTTATCAAGTCTATTAACAAATAACTTTTCTAAAATTTTTGAGAACTGTGGGAGCAGTGATATTGGCCTATAATTGGTAAACTGACTTCTCTCTCCGTTTTTATGGATTGGAATAACTTTTGCTATTTTCATTTGTGAGGGAAATACACCAGTTTGAAAGGACAGATTACAAATGTATGCGAAAGGTTGCACTATATATTCTATAATACTTTTAACTAATATCATGTCAATACCAAAACAGTCAGTGGACTTTTTATTTTTAAATGTCTTCACAATGTTAATTATTTCTCTATGAGTTACAGCACCAATAAACATCTTCTAATTACCTTACAAACATTGGGGGATTTAATTTTTTTTTTGATTGATTTTTTTTCCTGGTAGTCAGGAGATTAAGGTGAATGATGCAGTGGACAGTATAGTTGGGACGTTTGAAGTTTACATGCATCGCCTCCAACTGGTGCAGAACGCTGCTGCTCGCATGCTGACCAGTTCCAAAAAGAGAGACCACATTACTCCGGTCCTCTGCTCTCTCCACTGGCTCCCAGTTGCTTTTAGGATTGATTTTAAAATTTTACTGCTGGTTTTTAAGGTTCTTAACGGTACTGCACCTCCTTACCTGGCAGAACTTCTTAGCATTTACCGCCCCAGGAGATCTTTGAGGTCAGCAGACCTGATGCTTTTAGATGTTCCCAGGTACAGATTAAAGACTAGGGGAGAGAGGGCTTTTGCTGTGGCTGCACCCAGACTGTGGAACAGTTTACCTCCTCACATCAGATTCTCCACAAGCCTAGGAACTTTTAAAACTGCTCTTAAAACTCACCTCTTCTCATTGGCTTTTAGCAAGGTTTAACTTACTGTATTAACTTATTGTTTTATCAGTGAGGTGTTTTATGTACTTGTGTTTTATTGTATTTTATATTTGTATTTTATTGTACAGCACTTTGGTCAGCCTTGGTTGTTTTTAAATGTGCTTTATAAATAAACTTGACTTGACTTGACATGGATGTCATGGGGATTTGGGGCTTTTAAGGATTTCTTTGAATTGTTCTTTTTGCAGGCTGGAACGATTTCACAGCATACATATTAAATGAGTTTAAAAAACAAGAATTGGGTGCATGAGTTTGAATTTATCTTGGATTTTCTCTATTTATACATTTAACTGTACACAGTAGGTTAAATGTATAAACACAGGGTTAGTCACACTTCCATCAGATAATTTTGGTAGCCATCAACAAGCTTCATCCGTCCGTCCATCCATCCATTCATCCATCCATCCAGTCAGTAGCCTAAGCAGAGAAGCTCAGACCTCCCACTCCCTGACCACCTCCTTGAACTTGTCTGAGGGACAATCATGGCATTCCCATTCCAAAACCAGTTCTGATATGTGTTTCGGATCATTGTCCTGTTGGAATACCCGACTGTGTTCAAGTTTCAACCAGCCGGCACCACTGAGTGGAAAACAGCCTCAGAGCATAATGCTACCACCACTCTCCGTGACAGCTGGTGTCAAGAGATTTATTCTAAAGACACTTCTTTAACTAAGAATCAAAAGGTAGAAACACACAGACGCTGCAGCTTTTACTTGCAAGGGCGATCACAGAACGCTCACACCAGAGTGGTGGCCCTGTGACGTGCGCCCTGTTACCGCTCTGGTCTTTATTTATATACAAAAGTAATACAATAGTGAGTAGACAAAGGAATGTTGGTGCGTATGTAGAAGGGAGTGAAGATAAGAGTGGTTCAGGTGTATGTGTGTGTGTTGTGGGATACAGAAGGACGCGGCCCCTCTTCTTGTTAGTGAGCACAGATAAAAGTGTCCAGCTTTCCTCTTGCTGGCAGGAGTGAAACTGCTTGTTCAGCTATTATCGCTGTGAGAAAGAATTTATAAAACAGAAACAAGTCTTGTAGTGGACAACAGTCTAAGTCTTCAAAAGGTCAACATGCATTTTCTATCATATGCAAACTTATATCATTAAAAGCTTATACTGACTACTAAATACAATTTTCCATTGATGCTCTTAACCAACACAGACCATTTTCAGTCCCAGCAGCTTCTCTGGGCAGGTCTGCGGCTACACGAAGACTCTCATCAGTAACATCAAACTATGTGATAAGAATCTTATTTTTGACCAGCACTGTATTATTTTATTATCATTATATTTAATTCAGCTGCTTTTGTGTAACAACATTTGGGATACATGTATATATATTTTATATTTTAAATGTAATTCTTCGGTTTTGAATTTTGAATTTCTCAAAGGTCATTCAATGTTGTTTCTTTCATCTTAAGCGATGTTTAAAAGTCAGCTTTTGAAACATTGCAAACTGTAATTTTCAGCCCGTAACTTGAACTGTTAGCACACACTTTTTTATACTGTATTGATCATTATAACTCACTTTTCACATCAGTGTCTCAGTCCTCACTGGCTCCAGCTAGTTCAGAACACAGTTGTCATGCATAGACCCAAAGAAGTCTTGGTGAAGCTTAAAACAGCGCAAATAATGTATAAAGTAAGAAATAAATTGCTTCCAAAGGAAATCTGTAAATTGTTCATAGAAAGAGAAGGTGGGTATAACTTAAGAGGGAATTTAAAAATACAAAGTGCTAGAACAACTTTAAGAACTATGTCTATCTCAATTGCAGGAGTTAAATTATGGAACAGAAGAAATAAAAGAAAGTAAAAACATTATACCGTTTAAAGTAAAATATAAAAATCTAATTTTAAATAAGTATAAGAATGAAGAAAACGGGGCTAACCCAGGACGGTAATGTTGCTGGTAATGGTGTTGTGGTTCTTTTTGGGTTTTTTTGTTTTGGTTTGTTTGTTTTTCCATAACTTGTGTATCTGCAAATATACACCTTCTGTATTTTTCATATGAAAGAAACTATACTGTGGTGGGGCTTGCTAATTTCTTGTTTTTGATTTATGTATGTTTTGTTTTGTTTTGCTTTACTTTTGTTTCATATGTTGTTTGTTTAATTTAAGACTAAAAAAAAAAATTTAATGAATGAGAGGTAAAACTTGAGGGGGTAGGGACCAGGGTTTTAATAGTTTTGCAATTTTCATTAGTTTTTATTTTTATTTAGTTTTGACTTCAGATTTTCAATTTTATATCAGTTTTAATTAGTTTTTACCAATTGTTTGCTAGTTTAGTTTTTATTTTTTTGAAAATCCTTAGTTTCAGTTTAGTTTTAGTTGTGTTTGCAATAATTAAGTGTAACAAAATCCCAGTTTCATCATATCAGTCATTCTCTTCTGCTTATCCTTCCAGCTACCATACTGCACCCTGGACAGGTCGCCTGTCTGTCGCAGGGCTAACACGCAGAGACAGTCAACTCACATTCCCACCTATGGGTTCTTTAAATAAATAAATAAAGGCAGATGAACAACCATTGATACCAGGCAACTATAAAATGTATATCTTGGCCCCAATGAGACTATTAACTCTTGCAGCACCGGGTGTTCGTAATTTTGGTTCAAGTGAATTGATAAACTTTTTGAAGGTAATTGACTCACACAGTTGTGTAGATATCCCCGTCCTGTTGTCTCGGGATGCATCACGCTGCCTTGCCTGGGGTTAGCTTCTGTTTTCTGGGGATGAGGGTTGAGTGTGCTCCCTTACCTTCTCAAGCTAAGCTAGGTTAGCCTTCTTGTGTGAGCTTTTCAAGTGCACTTTAAGGTTTGTGGGATTTTTTTCCCTTTAGAAATGTCCCTCATAATTTGTCTGTTTCCACTACAAGACACTTGCTTTATCCAAAACACAGTCATATTCAAAGTAATCCCAAACTGGATTCTGGCTCCCGACTTTTCCTGACATGATTCTGCGCGTGGACGGAGCAGCAACACAGACGACTCGACTAACGTGCTGCCACCTGCTGACATAATTAGACACAGCAAGAAATCTGTAAACTAAACTTCATTTTCACCCTTGACTATTGTATGACACGCACACATCAATGAAAACTAAACACATTTTTGCTATAAATTCAGTTAATTTTAGTTAGTTTTGTGAACACTCATTACAGTTTTAGTTAGTTTTCCTTTTTTTGTTTTTATTTTTATCTCCGTTAACAAAAATGTTTTTTCACTTCTAGTTTTCGTTAACAATAATAACCTTGGTAGGGACAAAGTAGTAAATACTTCTGCCTACTCCTTTTCAAACAAATAATGGGATGATATTTTGTAATGATTGTGAAGGCGCATGTTTGAAATGTTTGAAATAAAAATGAACTGAACTGAAGATTACACTCATACATACAACTGATAGCTGTTTGAAAAGGTTTATTTGTAAAGGTGGAATGAGTAATCAGAGAGCCAGTATTTGACTCTAGAGTATTCACAGCTGGAGTTTCTGCTGAACAGGAGAGTAGATGTTAACAGTGGGCAACTGGTATCATCTTGCATATTAATATGATTCTGATGCCTTACTTGCTGTTTTCTTGAATAGGTGATTCAGAGGGGCAGCAGGCAGGCAGACAAGGGGAATTCCAGTCAGGAAATAAGAGATTCAATAGAGAGCAGGCAGGCAGGTGAGCTGCAGGTAAGTCCTTGGTTTTGTAGCTGCAGCGGCTGTTTGGCTCAAACTGGCTGTGCTCATTAAACTTCTTGAAGTTATGCAGGTCAGTGAACTTGGAAGCATAACGCAGGCTTCGGGCAGACAACTGGAGAACAAATGAGAGCAGAGAATTACTGGATGAAACATATGAGAGGAGGCCTATTTACCACCGTGATGGTGGAGCGTAGCAGCACCAGCTGGTTTTTAAATACCATGAGCTGATTAGTCAATGAACTACAGGTGTGGGAGGAAAAAACACAGGAAAAGACAATTCCACCTGCAGGCTGACCTGCGAGGAAGCAGTGGCCCACATCTTCACCTGAGAGCAGGAAGTGACAAGATGGAAGAAAGCATGAGAGAGAAGACAGGGAAGAAAAAAAAGCAAGCCTGCCCGCATCTAAGCTGGTGCTTGCACGTCACTGCTGTTCTGAATGATTATTTTAAAGTCTTTGAGCCTTAAAACAGCTGCTTTTGTGATTTGGTGCTTCATAAATTAAACTGAATTAAGTTCTAAGATTTTATTAATCTGTTTTATTAATTTTATTATCATCTGATCGGTGTATTCTGACTGTTCCATGCTCTTCTTTTAAATCCAGAGACTTCCTCGGCTCATCAGTTTGACTGAATCTATGGTTTAAAACAAACCACAGCTGGTTTTCTATTGTTTTTGGCTTCACTGCATCTGGATCTGTACGCCTCTTTGTAACTGTGTGCTGCACAGGTTAAGCTTTTATTATACAGTTATTATTAACTCACCCATCTAATGGGGGAGTGCATTAGTCAGAGCTCAGCCACACATGTCAGTAAGTGCTCAGTTTTCAAGGCTGTTTAGCTCCTTTGTGAACGTTGTCTGATGATGTTATGAGAAAACTACGGCTCCGCCGCTGATAACAACATGAATGTGCACACACCGCCACAGCTTAGATCATAAAACAAGGAGCACCAGTGATTCACACAAGGTCAGCCTCGGCCCGTGGGCCCTGCTAACTGTAAATCACTCTTGATACCAGCAGCAGCCAAATGCTTAATATGTAAATGTCCTCATCACGGTGGCTGAACCTGGTGCCAAGCTCGCGGGGTGCTATCAGCCGAGGAAGCCCTGCGGTGGTTGGCAGGGAGCAGATGGGGGACGGAGCAGATCCCTCTGATGAGAGAAGTTCACTGATTACACTAATTTAACAGGATGAGCTTCATTTCAGTCTGCTGGATTGGTGGATGTCATACAAGCCCCTCTTTTCTTTTCTTTTTTCTCTGGCTTTGCCTGTCGTGCTGCTGACTTTCATGCTCTTTGATGTTACCAGCAGAACCTGAAATATGAGAGTCTCTGAGTGTATGGATGGACACAGGTGCAGGATATCTATTTCTGCCCTCATGGGAACAATCTGCAAAAATGTACACCTCAGGACTAATTATTTTTTATCTTTGAGGGCCAAAAACCTACACGTGTATCCGATCAGGGTCAAAGTGGAGCCAACCTTCAGCCCAGAAGTCCACTTTTAATATAAATGAAGCCACAAATATAGTACGTAATCTACATTAAACAGTGTGGTAATATGCTGCATCTACTTTTAAATGAGCCCATTAGACCTTGCTACATGTCCCATATTCCATCATTTAATATTTATGAACAAACACATGATGGGGAAAGGGTGAGAAAAAGTGTAATGAGGAATGAAATCATGAAAAATAATTGATGTACAATATAAATACCATTTTGGAAATAGCTAGTGTATTTCTCCAGAGAGAAAAGCTGAAAAATGGAAAATATGTTTTAAAATAATGGCTGGATTTTTATTGGTCTGTCACCTGAGCAGGTGTAAAACTAAGATGTTAAGTTAAAACAATTACCACAATAAAAGCTTCCAAAATATGTAAACAACAATAGAAAATGAGCACCAAAACTGCGCACTGAATAAAACAAGCATAAATATTAAAAGAACCCAACAACATTAATAATAATTTAACATGTTTTCATCTGTGAGATCATTTTGGGAGGGTAATGGCTTGAAGTTCTTAATTGAAAAGGATAATTTAAGTGGAGCACCCTACTGCAAATAACAGCACAGACTCATCACAGTCAAATGCATTGAAGGTCATTAATGTTAATGTGCACTGATGAGACGATCCAGTTGTGTCAATAATCTGCTGGGAAAATGCATCATTTTTGTAGTTTAAATCAAACGATCAAGGTGTGATTGAAACACATACTTCCACCTTAAACTTAAGAGGTTTTACTGTCATTTTATAAATGAGGTAAAATCAAAATTAAACTTTGAGAGCAAAAAGTCAGCAAATCAAAAATCTGGTAAATTCTTAAGAAGAAGGAATGCTCTGATCTGCTCAGCAACACCAAAAGACCTGATAGACCAAAGAAGACAACACAAGTGCATGATGATAGAATTATTTCCATGGTTAAGAAAACCTCCTCCACAGCATCTAATAAAGTCAAGAACAGCTTCAAGGATGTAGGCGTCCCACTGTGAAAGTCTACATCTGTCACGTCCGGTTGTGGCAGACGTGTGGAGTTGTAGAAAGGACCCAAAAGGTGGCAGCTCTGGTGCAGGTGAGTATTTATTTACAGGAGTGGGTACAAACAGCAATGGTGGGTGAACATGAAACTGGAAAACCTAAACTGGGTAAAACTAACAAAACAAACCAGAAACGAAGATGCAGGGAGGTCCGGGGAAATACAAACGGAGAGACGCAGGGAGACCGAGGGGAAACAACACAGACGAACCAGCAACGACTAAGACAGAAGACATGACTTAAAAACACTCAGATGCTGTGTCCCAATTCAGGGTCTGCACGCTTGAAGTACGCATTTCAAGTGTGATTACATCACCGCCACGCGACGACGGCTGTCCCAATTCGAAGTGTACTTGAAATGCATACTCCAAATGCGCCGTCGATTTCCCCAAATATCAAGCGTGGGATATGGACAATTCATAGCGCGGCGGTGGGTGTGGATAATTTTGCCGCAAAATACGGCAGAAGGGAGCGGCCGAAAAGTGAACTGTCAAAAGTAAGTACTGAATATGACGTCACTTATTCATGTGCGAATGTTTAATAATGAAGAACATTAAAACATTGCTGTTGGCCACATGTCGGCAAAGTTATGTGACACTAGTGATGTTTGTACTTTCAGCATTAACTTGGTTTTAAAGCCTCTACTTCTATATGTATATATAGTCGACCTTAATCTTACAGAGAATCTGATGATTTTATGGATAATTAAAGTCAGTCATATATCCACAAACACAACAAGCTGAAAGTCAGTGATATAGATATATATATATATATATCATAATAATCTGACAATACTATAATATTGGCCATATTATATTTACATTACCATAGTGAGATGACTTTAGTCTTATGAACAACATTAACTAATTATTATTTACTAGCTAATCTTAAATGACTGTTCAGTACAGAAATGAAGCCCTTGAATCATGTTTTACAGTCCTGTGGTCTCAGCCTCAGATACTCAACTAATCAAAGTGATGTCATGACAAAAATGAATGACCAACAAAACAATTTTCTCCTTCATTTCTGTCACACAAAGCTGTATGTAACGTGTCTCGCGGTTAGTATCATGGTTGCTAGGCAACCTGAACAGCGCGATGAAGCATATACCGTCCCATTTCACAAGCCTCTCACTTCCGCACTTCTCGTACTTATAGTACGCACCGTACGTAGTACGCGTAGTGCGCGTACTTCAAGCGTGCAGACCCTGAAATGGGATACAGCCAGGGAAACACAGGGAGATTACACACAGGTGGGGGACACAGCTGGGAGTGATTAACGTGACGAGACTAGGGAGGCGAACTGAAAACACTCACATAAGACGCAGACCTTCACAATAAAACAGGAACTTACACATGCAAGGACACAGACTAAGAAATGCGGACTTGATACAGGAACACACGGGCAGAACAGAGTAAACACTAAACAGAGGAAGAACAGAACCAACAATCACACTAATGGAAAACACAAAACGCTGGGTCAAAAGGACCCAGGACCATGACAACATCTACAATCAAGAGATGCCTTCATGAATAGAAACACACTCAACAACAGAAAGGTCAGATTAGACTTCATCAAAACACAGCGATAAGAGCTGGCACATAAATAACAATATTTGAACAGATGAAACTGATGAACTTGATCCAGAACAATGGGAAGAGAAAAGCATGAAGAAGATGAGAAACAGCTCATGATATGATGAATTCTGCATCATCTGTCAGACATGACGTTGCATGACGTGCATATATGGCTGCCAGTGGGTCATTAGTGATAAACAGATTGCTGGGGTTTATTAAAAACTGCTGATAGAAGTAGAAGAAAGAACTGTGAAGTGTGTAGCGGTATACTCTCTGCTCAGACTCACAGAAAAGCTGCAAAACTGATCCTACAGTGCTTCACGTCACCAAAGGTTAATGGCCGAAAACAAACTGCAGAAAAGTCTTTTAAATGAAACAAATGAGATATTTTTCAACGGTCAAGTCAGTCAACTGATCTCAGCCTAATGAAGAAGGTTTTCAGTTACTGAAGACCAGAGATGGGCGCGTTACTGTAATCTGATTACTTTTTTCAGGTAACGAGTAAAGTAAGGGATTACTATTGCAAAAACGGTAATTAGATTACCGTTACTTTCCCGTAGGAACGCTGCGTTACTGCGTTACTAAAACCGTGATTTTTTTTGCGAGAATGTCTCATGACAGTGACGTAAGCGAGTGTGACGTTCGTAACAACAGCTGTGTGCAGATCAACAATGGATCATAAACCGAGTGCGGGGAGAGTATGAGCGTGCAGCGTTTAAAGCGTGGAAGTACTGACCTTACTTTAAGTTTGATTCCATAAAAAGTGACAAAAACATTAGTGTCCATTGTGCGTGGGAAGAAAACCCCTTAACTTCCAAGCAAGCACCGAGTAGCTACTGTGCTAGAATGTGCAGAAAATAAGTTTAAATGTTAAACAAATTTCTTCCAGTCAGTGAATGTTGCATATGATTAAATTTTTGCTTGATGCATAAAATTAAAAGATTAAAAACTAAAAACAAGTTTTAAAAAGAGAGTTTTCCATTTGATTACATTTTGTATGATGGATTATGCAGAAAAAGTAGAACTGGGCTGAAAGATCTATCGCTTTATCAACTATACAGGTTGTAAATCGTGTTTTTAAAAAGTAACTAAGTAACTAAGTAATTAACTACTTTTGAAAATAAGTAATCAGTAAAGTAACGGGATTACTTTGGGGAAGTAATCGGTAATTAGTTACTGATTACTTTTTTCAAGTAACTTGACCAACACTGCTGAAGACAATAGTGAAGCCAAACAGACCCACAAACAACCAGCAGCTGCAGTAAAGGCCTAGAAGACAATCTGAAGGGAGGAAAGTCAGTATTTTGTTTTGTTCACAGGCTCCAGATTCCAGGCGGTCATTGACTTGCAAATCATTTTCATCCAAGCATTAAAAACAATCGTTATATTTAAAATTATGCCAGCTTTTCAAATTACATTTGAGCCTCTGAAAATGAGAGACTGTGTGCAGAAGTGGCTGAAATTCCTAAACACTTTTTTGGGATTAAAGCTGAAAGTCTGCACTTCAGTCACATGTTGATTGTTTGATTTAAAATCCAACAGTGATGTACCGAAGCAATACTAGAAAATCTGTCAACAACGATTTTTTTTTACAAAGTCTAAGAATCAGAGTTACAAGTGGATGCCAATGCAAGTGGCAATGTGCTGCACTAAATATCTCAGTCATGTTTTCTACCACTTCTACGTTTTTGGAATTGAGTTAATTGAGTTAATTGAGTTAATTGGGTTAATTGGGTTATTTGACTAATAATACGACTTGCTTTGTGGTGCAGATGATCCAAGATATCTGATGAGCCAAGAAAACAACATTATGGTGGCTTGAAAATGCAGCTACATCCACCTTTTATAGAGTCCGCCATTAAATCCAGATGTTCTTTCCAGCAGAAAGCCAATTTCCCAAATATAAAAATGTTACTTTACTTTTAAAGGATGGGATCTGTGAAGTATTATACTTGGTTTGCTGTGGAAATCATTTCTAGGCTGCTAAACTATCAGAGTGGAAATGATTGTACATTGGCATTCAAAAATGCTGCTTCTGTCTCCTCGTCCTTCGTTCCCAGACTTTCCATCTGAACGCCTCGCAGCTTGTGACTCTGAACAAACTTCTTTGGACGGGCAAAGAGAGCAGCTGACGAACTGGTTGTCCTGGGAACGCCGCGTGCATGCTCACTTTCCACTCGACATACATTACACTTCCACTTGACATGTACATTACATTACAAGAGACACACGGCGGGGAGGGGGAGAGACAAGGACCAGGAGTTACTTTTCTGAGGATGAGGCTTGTCACAGCACATCACAGAGACAGCCGAGCTGCGAGCACAATAGGCAATTAGAAGCTCCCATGGAAGCGGAGGAGACATGATGTAGCTAATAAGGGAAAATAGAGGAAGGACTGGGTGTAGAAGAGAAGGGGGTGGTTGTTGTTGTTTGGATGTTGCATCCTTTGAAGAGTTTGATCCCGCCAGGAGGAGATTCACCTTAATTTACTTGCAGGAAACATCGGGAGCTTGAAGGGTTTGTGTTTGGGAAGTACACAGCAGCCACGCGCTCTGCTGTGATATCGCAAATTTCTCACAAACACGGCATTAGCCTGCATGCTTCCCTAAATTACTCCATTTATAGCCTGAAGTGGCAGCAGGTGTTTGATTCTTTGTGGTGTAAAAGTCGACAGGAGCGGTGAAAATCTCCGCCGAAGCTTTCCGCCTTTCATCTCAGCCGCCGTCCCGTTTAGAGATGGCAGCAGCTGACCTAATTTTCCAGGAATGTGGATGCTCTGTTTTTAAGCCCATCGATACCCTTTCAATTGGCTGGATGCACGCTGACATATCTGTGTTGTCACATTTGTACCTTGCTGTGGGAAACGCCTTATCCATCATGCAACAGCACTGGGGAGAGGTCTGACCCGCTTCCAAATTCATTTTGCAGGCGTACAAACATAAAGAGCTGCAACAGTTCAACAAGCACAGGTCCTCTGGAAGAACTGAAAGTAATTTATTTTATTGAAGTAACCCTGACCAGAGAGCCAGATTGACGTAGATAAAATAAGTGACGTACCATATATTGAACAGCCAAACAGAAACATGACGCACAAAGTTTTGAAATGTGTTAAAATCCATAAACTCTGATCAATTGATCAATGATCAATTAGATTAATAGGAGATGGCAGTCATGCACTGGGGCTGGAAACAGAAGAAGTTAAAGTTTTCTTCTTCAAACTTTTCCTGCATCTCCCTCTGTGGAGTCTGGGGATCTCTGAGCTGCTACACTGATGTGTGTCACAGCGTGGGAACAGCAGGCCAAACATGGTAAATGGCCTGTATTTGTATAGCGCTTTTACTAGTCCCCCAAAGCGCTTTACACACCCAGTCATCCACCCATTCACTCTCACATTCACACACTGGTGGAGGCAAGCTACAGTTGTAGCCACAGCTGCCCTGGGGCAGACTGACAGAAGCGAGGCTGTCATATCGCGCCATCGGCCCCTCTGGCCAACACCAGTAGGCGGTAGGTGAAGTGTCTCGCCCAAGGACACAACGACCAGGACTGTCCGAGCCGGGGCTCGAACCGGCAACTTTCCGATTACAAGGCGAAATCCCAACTCTTGAGCCACGATCGCCCGAATGCACAAAAACAGCCAATCAAGAACAACCAGACTGGCTGGTATTTCTACTGTTTGTTAGCTTAATACTGAACTTTTTGCATTTCTCAAAGCTTAGTCAGTTTGTCAGTTGTCGTCGCATAAACTGCGAATGCACTGTGCAACTTTGTGCTCCAAATTCTCAGCATTGCTCTGGGCTTTTAGTGATGCTGGTGACTTCACCAATGCACACTCCGTCTTTCACCACAATCCAGATGGAGTAGTGCAGATTGTGATCGATCTGCAGTTTCTTCAAAACCTAGTGGAGCTTTTACTTTGAAGTTAGAAGTATTTACCTATTTGCATTGTTACCAAACCACAATTAGTCAAAGACACAGTTTGACATCTTTACGGTAACAAAGACAGTTAAGGCCTTTTCACACCAAGTGCTTTTGCGACAAAATTAGACGAAATTCAGATGCAAGCTTGTCGTGTATCATCCACAAACACACCAAAAATGTGCTGCTTTTTCAAAAACTTTGTCGTTAAAAAACTGAATTTCAAAATTTGTAATTGATAACTGTTAGAGTCAAATTGCTCAATGTTGCCATTACTGTACTTCAATAAGTCTTAGTTCAAACTATGTGATCAAAGACATTCCTTTGTTTCTGACCCCCAGCCTGTTGAATGGTGAGGCGAGCTGTAGTGTAACTGTAGGCACATCTTATGTGAGGGTTCTGCTTTCTTATTTATTTAGATGCGCTCACCTGTGCTTGTGTATGGTGAGACCGTTAGAGGGGTTAAGCCATATACAGGGTGGGGGAGATGACCCTTTTGTGATCAGCAGGAATGCACCCTCCACATTCTCATACACACACACTCACGTGCACATACACACACACACACACACTCACACACACATGCATACATATACACTCAATGCCTTAGGGGTTATGATGCACCATAGGAGTTTTTTTTACAATGGGTGTTGGTGTAAACTGTGTGTCACAGAAATAAAAGGCTGCTGTTGGGTGATGCTTCTTCAAAGTGGTCTGACACCGAGGGCAGAAGGGCTGCTCTGAGATCCTTCCCTTGCTAGCATGTGAAAACCGGTTGAGCTGTTCTGTCTTGCTTTGTTAACGGGAATAAGTCTGAACGAGCGGGCCACTAGCGGGCCTGTGGAAGCGCAGACCCAACAATAACAAACAATGATGAGCTGGTCACTGTGTTTCTAAACAGTAACTGAGATTCTGGGTTCATCCAGTTCTCACCAGACGCCAGCAGCAGGGAGAATTTCACGGTTTCATCCAGGAGTTGAAGCTGTATCACGATCGCTTTCATGCATATTTCAGGATGTCAGAGGGACAGCTTGAGCTCTTGTCTGCAGAGTTGGGACCACATCTGAGGACTCAGAGAAACTGATTGACCCGAAGCAGCGTCCAGCTGTGTGTCGGAAATAAAATAGTATTTTTTCACTATTTCCATATCGTTGTACATTCAGTACTGATGTGTGTTTTGATCTACGAGCATGCTTGTTGCCAGATCCAGTGGTCTGATTGGTCCGATTGCATGCAAAAAATAGGAAAAATCAAAACAAATCAAGCTAGGTTTGAAAGATCAAAATGCCACAAATTTGTCCTGCAAAATTATGCGATCGGTGTGAACAGTGAACAGTGAATACTTTTAATGCATAATATATTTGCACATTTTACACATCCGGTGTTTAAAGGTCTTTAGTCTGGAAATGTTTTGGAAACAGAGTAAAAAGGTTTTTTTTAAAAGACACCAAAACACCACATGCCAGCCGTTGTGCATCACTTTTGGCTTCATGCTGCTGTTTGACGAAGATGAGCATAAATTCAGTGTAATAAACATTCAAGACTGTTACTCTGTCATAAGTGGTCTCCATCCCTCCAGTTGCTAAGTTTAAGTTATTTATGTTGGACCCCTCCTGGGGTGAAAGAGAGAAAATATAGAACAACAGCACAGGAAGTAAACACACTCACACGCAAATAAATAAATCTATAAACAAACTCTCCACATCCAAATATAAATATAAGTTCATTTGAAAATGTTACGAGTGCTGTATTGTAATATCTTTAGCACATATACAGGCAGATATTTCTGTCTTTGCTACTTAAAATCGTTGTTATGTGTCTGCAGGCTGATGTCAATCTGGGGCCGTCCAACTAATTAGAGGAGGGAGACCCTGATTGGACAATCCAGGAGTGCACACCTTGATAAGGAGACTCACCTGTGGCTGGGCGTGGCTCTCTTCCCTCCTTTGAATTGTTTGGTACATGCGTGAAGTTTCTCTGCTGGCCTTCTTTTGTTTGATAATTGTGGTGGGAGTAAAGTGGACTAGGTAAGTTTGGGGACCCCATACACTTACTCACGTAGAGTCTTTTTGTTAGAAACACTAGGTAAGTAGGTTGGTGCCACCCATGTAATTTTGAGCTTGTTTTGAGTTGAGGTTTAGGGTTTTTCCCTCTTGTTTTTGCTTTTCTAGGATAATAGCTCAGCTAAGTTTTGCATTTGTCGTTTTGGTGTTTTTTGTTTTGTTTTTTGGCACAACCTAACTGTCCCTTTCTCCCCCACATTTGTTGTTTGAATTGGGGTTATTTATTTTGTGAGAGCGCTGCCATTAAACATTTTTAATAACACCTGTACCGAGTTTCCGGAGTTGTTGTGTTATCCCCTCCTGCCCTCGAGGAGACGTAACAATCGTCCAAAAGCTTTCTCAATCTACAGAGTGCACAATACCTGCCACGTCCAATACCACGAAACCATCGAAACCTCATAAATTAACACCCAAAAGAAACATCTAGACTTCACAGGAACACCTGGTTAAATATTCTATCATTTATACAGAAGCTGTTGTTAAAAATCACAGATTTCTAACTTTGCCTCAGGATATCACATCTCCTCATCTCAGCTGCAGCTTTGCTGTACCTGCCATTCACTGCACATAAATAAGTCAATCATGCATAATCAAGTATTTGTTTTAGCTTTGCCATCAATTTAAAAACACTCTTCTCCTGGTTATTCTTCAAGCATCTAGACTTAGGGAAGGGGCATCATTGTGATTTTGAATCCACCGGTTGGCTGAGTGCCGTTTGTGTGGAGTTTGCATGTTCTTCTGGTGTGTTAAGAGTGGGCGAGAACAACCCACAGAATAAAAAATATAACCTTAAAGCACAGGAGGGGAAAAAACATGGGATGATAAACAGACAGGTGACTTTATATATCCAGACACAATGAGGAGAAACAGCTGAAACTACAAGAGCAGGAAAGCAAGACACAGGCTGTATCCCAATTCAGGGTCTGCAGCCTTAAAGTACACAGCCTTAACGGTCCACAAGGGCTGTGTACTCAAAGACCGCTAAGGCCGGAAGTGCGAGGCTTGTGAAATGGGACGGTCTAGCCTCCGTTGCGCTGCCCAGGTTGCCTAGCAACCATGATACTAACAGCTGGAAACGTTTCATACAGCTTTGTTTAACAGAAATGAAGGAAGAAAATCTTTTGTTCATTTGTTTGTTTCTACATGAGCTTTGATCATTCTCTGTAAGATTAAGCTCAGCTATTGAACGGCGTATATTTTAAAGTAAAGGCTTTAAAACCAAGTTAGTACAAACGTCACTAATGTCACATAACTTTGTCGACATGTGGCCAACAGTAATGTTTTAATGTTCTTCGTTATTAAACATTTGCACATAAATAAGTGACATCATATTCAGTACTTACTTAAAGTTTACTCTTCAGGTGCCCCTCATCTGCCGTTTTTTTCGGCAAAATTATCCACACCCACCACTGTGCTATGCATTCTGGGATATGTTGGGCCACGAAGTCTACACCGCCACAGCCTTAAAATTCAGAGAAATGAAGGACGCATTTGAGGGCCGCATTTCCAGCAGCCTTCGAATTGGGACAGCCTTCGTCGCGTCGCGGTGACGTAATCGGCCTTAAAATGCGGCCTTTAAGGCTGCAGACCCTGAATTGGGATACAGCCTAAATATAGGACAAAAGAAACAAAGACTATCAAAATAAAACAGAAAGTAACTAAACAGGGAAGCATCTAAGAGAGACAGGAGGGAAAACCTGAGGTAACAATAACTAGAACTAAGAATCTAACATTATAAGACCAATAGTTAAACTAAGGATCGAACAGAGAATATTAATATTTAATATAGTAATATTTAAAATTTCAAAGTTTAAAAAAGTAAAAAAGAGAACAAACAAAAACAAACCCAGTCTGCGTCTCAGAAGGAGGAAGATGACACTGTTTTCTTCAGGTACTTTGGCTTCCTCCCACAGCTTGTTACGTTAATTGCAAACCTTTCATAGCTCTTATAAAAAAAATAAATATACTATATAACAATACAAATAAGTTGTTTGGCTTTTCTCTTTTATTGAGTTCTCACTCTGGTAATTAAGATATTACCGTTGTCCATTATTATTGTTATATGTGTGTATCTATAACTATGGCCTGTATAAAGTTTAGTTTGTAATTTAGTTTTTTTGATACCAACCTCGCTGATGTATCTTGGTTTTCCACTTTTATCTTTTCGTTTATTTGTTGGAAATAAACAAATCCATCTGAATGGCAGTCTAAAAGAAGCAGGAAAAGCTCGAAGAACGAGAGGTACACAAACAGAAATTAGAGACAGCAGCAGCAATGAACACAACACAGACAATAACAAAAGAGGGAACAGAACAAAAGCAGCCGGTAAAACCACAACGAGAAACGAGAGACAGAAGTAAAAGCAACAGAGGTGGTCGCTGACATTTTTCAGCTATAATTGGTTTTAAGACTTAAAGGCAAAAAAGCAGATCTAACACAGCTGATGATGTTGATGTGAGTCAGACAGCGATAAAACCAACCAACATAGCATAATGTGGAATACTTATGCACAATAATTTGACTACTATAGCACCTAAGCAAATACTAACAATAGGTGTGTTTCCCCTGAACAAATAGTCTGAGCAGAAGAGCAGAATAGCTCTGCTTTCTTTCTCCTCCTACACTGATGCTACACCTTTTGTCAGCAATAACGCAGCAGCTTCCCCATCAACAATGAACACTGACAGTCTGCCCAGGCACCCTGCAAAATGTATAGACTTAGACTGTAAAGACTGTAAAGAATTATTTGACCTGTCCTTAAGTTTTTGGTATTCATGGACAGTGTTGGGAAGGTTACTTTTAAAATGTATTCCATTACAGAATACAGAATACATGCCCCAAAATGTATTCTGTAACGTATTCCATTACGTTACTCAATGAGAGTAACGTATTCTGAATACTTTGGATTACTTAATATATTATCATGCTGTTTACAACTACGTGAATGTACTATTGCTGTGATTTATTACTGTTACTGAAGGTCCGCGGCTCCGAACCGTAGTAAAGGGACCTCTGGCTAATACGGTGGGTTCTGTGTCGGGCTTGTAGCTGAAAACTAGCTTTACTTTGTTGTCTGGGTCAACTTTGCTAGCAGAGACAGAGAGAGGAGTTGAAAGGCTGCTCCAACAGAACTTAGTGTTTTTGGAGGAAAACACGAACACGGTGTACAGTCGAGTCTTAATAGCTTACTTACAACTGGGCTCGTCAGGCACTCTTCTTGGCTGCAGTGGTTATTATTATATTTACATGCTTCCAGCTCCCGTTTTTGCTCGATGACAGCTCATACTTTTCCTTTTTCTCCCTCCCTCGCTCACAGACACATAACGTGTATGGCAGTCCATTCTCCCTGCAGCACGGACTACACTGCCTATGATGCTACATTCTTTAGAGCTATACCTGTAGCATTCTGCCTATTAGCTTAGCACAACAACAACAGGCACTCTCTCACCCAGGAAACACGCAGAGAGAGAACGTCACCCTGTAACCATGGCAACCGTAACGCTGCCACCTGGAACAACAGAACGTAGCTGTCAAACAAAACCCAAACAGTCCTGACCCGCCACAATATGAAACAGGGAAGTACCGCCGTGTAATCCATTTATTTCAACAAAGTAACTGTATTCTAAATACCACCTTTTTAAACGGTAACTGTAACGGAATACAGTTACTCATATTTTGTATTTTAAATACGTAACGGCGGTACATGTATTCCGTTACTCCCCAACACTGTACATGGATGATGCCTAAGAAACACTGGGAGACACAAAATGCACATTTGAATGGAGGAATCAGGAAGAAGCTGAGAATTCAAGCTTTTGAAGCCCGATAAATAAGACAGTTACAATCCTGCTGACACAGATGATGCTGATAATTTGTGTAGCATTATGAGTCCTCAGGAGAGGCTCTTGATGAGGCTGCAGCATTTCAGCACTGGAAAGGATATTCAGAGAAGGCCTGACGGTTGGAGAAATGTTCACAATAGATAATAATTCTTAAGATAAATACCGAATTGATCCTGCCCTGCTCTATCCAACCTTAATTACCACACCAGATTGCTAGTTCTGGACAATTTAGCAGCAGCTTCGATAACACACAATTGCAATATTATTGCTCTTTCCATCAATATTGGAAGGGTTCAGCAGGAATCCCAGCCATCTGATTTTTTCTGCACATCCAAGAAGGAAATGTCAGATATTTCGAGCTATGCAAGGTGCAGCTGTTCTTATCTTATAGTGGCGAGGTCCCCAAAACAGCGCTGTGTAGGGTGACCAGATGTCCCTCCTTATGTAGGACTGCGCAATATTTTTAGCCCTTGTCCTCCTGGCCCACATATTAAGACAATGCCCCACATTTTGATTGTCTCTGCTTTTCTAAAGTCAATACTGTAGGACAAGACAGTTTTCTAAGATCTGGCTTAAAAAGAAATCCAGCTGCAAAAAAGAGGAAATTTCCAATGTGTGTGTGAAACAGGTTGAAGGTGATTATTATTATCTGAATAATTATTTCCTGCTCAAAATAATAAATATCAGCTGAAATACCAATAAACAGCAGTTTGGGCTCTACTGATTCAGACTGGACTACAGTCAGGGTATAGTGTGGTATGACCTACAGTCCCAAATCCAAAATGATTCAATTTTAGATGATGCAGAGAAAAGCGTTCACAAAGAAGTGGCAGAATCCAGACGATGTTTAACACTGATGTAATGCTTTCAGAGAGAGGAGGAGCCATACCAGAGGCAGGGAGAGTAAAATCCAAATATTTATTCCAGGCTTAAGAGCAGATAAAAGATACAGAATGACTGGAAACCAGAGGATTGTGCTATAAAGCAGAATTTTGGGTTAACTTTTAGGATGAACTGTTACAATGATGGTTCACTTACTGGTGTAAGTTATGCGACAGATCTGGTTCAGAGCAGGTTGTTTTTGAGATAAGAAATGTGCAAGGACAAACCAACCGCCTACTGGCCTATTAATACTCTGGAAAATAGCATCACGAGGCCTGGAAGATGCTCAGATATCAGTGTGTTGACAATAAGAGGCTCTTTGTCTTTCTCTAATGAGCATCAGTAACAAATATGATTCTTAGATGAATCTGTTTTCTTGCCTCATATCAAAGTTGCATGTAGTCCCACATGGTCAGCCTCCTGCCTTTAGCAAACATGCTGAGGGCCTCTTAACTGCTCCTATAAAACCAAAGGTGATCCCAGGCTTTTAAGTTGTGGCTGCTAAACTTTGGAAGCGTCAGTGCGTCGGGTAGGCTAACCTACCCGACGCACTGACGAAGCACTTTGTGACTGTATGTTTTAAAAAGTGCTCTACAAATAAAAGTATTATTATTGCCAGATTACGTCTATGTTTGAATTCTATTTCTAGATTAATTCTTGCTTTCAGGCCATTAAACACCTTTGCTGAAAGAGTAAGAGCTAAACCGGCCCTGTGTCCATCTAAATATTACATTATAGAAATAATAATTACAGTATGACATTTATTCAGTGCACTCTCACATATACTCTCACGTACACATGTGCTGCTTTCAGCCTATATTGTGGCTTCAACCGTATTTTTCTAATATCATATTTTTATGTTTCTTATGTGAATCAGCTGCTCTGCTGCTGTCCATGGACATGCTGATATATCTGATTGGATAAGGAAATGATAATTTGGGTGAGGTGAATTGCTTCATAGTGCAGGAATGCATGAGAAAATAAACTAATAATAAACAGAAAAAAATGGAAACTGAAAGCTGGAACGGTCAACTTGACAAAGTGCAAAGATAATCTGGCAAGTGGGAGGTGGACAACTGGTGTATGCACGAAGAAGGTGGTGCAGACACTGAACAAAGAGCAGAAAAACTGTCTGAAACTGAAGTACAAGTGGCAGAAATGAAAAACTATTGCCAAAAATAACTTGAACAAAGACAATAAGAGACTAAACTTTAAAAAATGCCTTACAGGAGTGATATAAATTGTTTAAATTACATTTTATGCAAACATAATTAAGAAAGAAGTGCATGGTGGCACGGTGGTTAGCACTGTTGCCGCACAGCAAGAAGGTCCTGAGTTCAATTCCACCATCAGGCCGGGGTCTTTCTGTGTGGAGTTTGCATGTTCTCCCCGTGTTTGCGTGGGTTCCCTCCGGGTACTCCGGCTTCCTCCCACCGTCCAAAGGCATGCAGCTTGTGGGGATAGGTTAATTGGATAATCCAAATTGTCACTAGGTGTGAATGTGCGAATGAATGTGAGTGTGAATGGTTGTCTGTCCCTGTGTGTTGGCCCTGCGACAGACTGGTGACCTGTCCAGGGTGTACCCCGCCTCTCACCCTATGACAGCTGGGATAGGCTCCAGCGCCCCCCGCGACCCTGAAAAAGGAGAAGCGGAAGCGAATGGTTGGATGGATAATTAAGAAATGTTGTTAATGTTTTCCAAATATGGTCATTCAATATGTTCAGGGAAGACACGAGCATCCAAGCTTGTAATATCCACTACACTACACTTTTGGTTGTTTGCTTTTACGGGTCCACAGTACATCATTTATCTGCATCTCACCCTGTTCCTACCATCCTCACTTAGCACACCAACCCCCTACCCTACATCTTGCTTCACTTCACTACATCCATGAATGTTCTGTGGTCTTCCTCTTATTTTCTTGTCTGGCAGCACAATATTTACCACTCAGTCCAATATATGCACTCTTCCTTCTCTGCATGTCCAAGCACTAGCACTTTTTGGTTCTGATAGAACCAAGTTAGAAAAAGGCAATTAGCTGCTTTTATTAAAGAAAAATCAGAGTTTGAAAATAGACCTCTTTTCCTTGACCAAAATGTTCTTTTTGTTTGTTTTTTTAAGCCACTAGAGTTTGTGGTGTGAGAGTCGAGTGCTTTGTACACCCACTATCCACCCCCACCTCCTCCTTCTGACACTGATGTAGTTTGTAAATGCTTCTCCTCATTTATTTTAAATCAAAGCTGCTTCTGGATGTGATCCAGAAGGAATTATATGTCAGCTAAACTGGGAAAATAATTTATCTGCAATGAAATATTAGAGCCAGGACAAGTTAAGAAAAGGAAGAAAAACTAATCCATGCGTTGACCATAAGCAGATATGATCAAGGGCAACAACAATCATTGCTAAATCTAGGACGTAAAGAATAGTTCGTCAGAATTTTGTGATGAAAACTTCTTAAAGTGCTCTTTCCCCACCTAGCATAGTAAAGGGCAAGACGTTGTTTGACATTTTTTCTGTTGTACATTTACAAACTTGTTTTTGATCACTGTTGATTCCTTATGATCAAGTCTTGAAAGACTGAGCCTTGTATGATGGATATTATAAGCCTCAGCCACACGGGCCTAGAACCCGCTGCAACCTCCTGTTATAGGGAAAAAAATGTATATTTCCTGACCAGTTGGCAAGTGGTTGCTAGCAGTCACAAGGTGGATGTAGCTCCAGAGGTAGAGCAGGCCATCTACTAATTGGAAGGTTGGTGGTTTGATCCCTTGCTGATCCAGTCTGCATGGACATAGTCTTGGGAAAGATACTTACCCCAAGTTGCTTTCTAATCCATTTAGTGTGAATGTTAGAGAGCACATACACAGAAAAAGCGCTTTTACGAATGAAGCAAGTTGTATAAAGCACTTTCAGTGCTCAGAGGAGAAAAGTGCTATGTAAGAACCAGATCACATGTAGTTGGCACCAAAGATGCTGATGTTTCTGCAAAAGTTGAGAAAAGAGCACAGCAGAAATGGAAAAGGTTCTCTTTCAAAGTAAAAACTGTACCTCACAACTGCAACCAACATCTTTCAAAATGCACAGTTTGCTCTATTTCCTGTTTATCTTGCACTTTGCACAGTAGAGTAGAATAGTTGGCGAGTGTTCGCTAACAACTTGATGTCTTCCATGCAAATGTGTGCAAATGACCAAAACAATGAAAGGAGGCTCTTGGTCCTGCACTGTATGCCTCTTTGTGACCTAGCGACACCAACAACCTCCATCGACCATTAATACTTTGTGTTGATCATACACCAGCCTCTAGATCTTTGTGACTGGGATCTGATGTGTCATCTGTTAGTCAAGTCAAGTCACGTCAGTCTTATCTTATCAGTCAAACTGGGCAGTTTAACCTCACGGACAGTGTCCAGGAACCTTAAGAGCTTTTTCTCTTTGCTTGTTAAGTGAAGATGTGTTGAATGTGTTTCTGTCCATGTGTCTCCTGCACTGGCTGAGGCTCTCAACTTTTAAACCTGATCCAGTGATTTGATTTCCTTTTCTGAATAGACAAGAACTCCCAAAACTTTTCAGTTGGCCTCTCCAGCTTTATTTGTACTATTCATGTGCAGTTTTTCCTCTAAGCCAAGTTTACAGGTTAAGAAATCCTCCCGCAGCGGTTGCTCGCGTGTCCGGTGAGCTGCTGCAGGGCTATCGATCAAGAGAGATGAAGACTGAAGGTTGCATCCTGCCTGTCTGTGTGTTTATTTAGCCTACAGTAAGGAGGGGAGCGTGTCTACCGAATGCCAATTAAGCCAGTGATGGTCAGATCATTGTCACGCTGCGCTGATGACTGGCAGGTCTGACAAGCTGGCTGAGCCGTGCATGTGGTTCCTTTAATTAACTGCATGTGGGCGGACAGAGCGAATGTGCATGTCAATGGAGAGCAAGCTTCGTATCTTTTTTGTAGAACAAAGGATAAGAAATTGGGGCAGCGTAAAGCTTCACTGCTCTCTGACAGAGTAAAGTGAACGCTCTTCTATAAGTTGGTCTCCTGAGGACAATTTTTTGGTTTCTGCCAAGCATTTTGTTTGTAAGTGCAAAGCAGAATGGACAGCATTTAAGTGAGGGTAAGCTAATGCTTAGCTTTGCTCTCCCGTGACAAGTGCACGTCTCTATCACAGGCTCACTCATGTATTTGAACCAGTGAGTCCCATGGGCTGCAGCCAGATTTAGGCACCAAAAAGTCAGCATTAGCATTTCAGATGTCCTATCTGTTTTCATTAACTCAATCTTGCATGAGACTTCCCAAACTTCCCTGGAGCCCGAAGCTCTGTCAGACATTTGTGGACTCCAGGGGGAGGTTGCCATTTCAGAGTCTTGATGCATCACAGATTCAAACTCCTTATCCTCCATAATTAAAGCAAATGTGTTAAAGGCTGCAGCAATACAATCATTGAACTCTAGCGGGACCGAGGCTCAGGTCTGCATTACAGGTGGCTTCAAAGAAACTTAAGCACACACATTCACACATACAGTATATCTAAGATCTTTTTCAATGCATCCCAAGGCCCCCTTTTAATAATTTAACTGAGAGACTTCCCTGCATCTACATCAGCTGTCTGCTTATGAGCTGCATTTGCCATTACTTTTAATTACTCATCACATTTAATCCTAATGTTCAATCTGGTGCTGGTGAAATCACTTTTGAAGCAAATCAAAGCTCCTTCACTGACAGAAAGTGGTTATAATACACCCATAATACTCTCAGAGGATCAGACTTTAACAATTATGGTAGTTTTTGAATTTCCTATGAGGGAATATGGCAATATTCTCATCTTCTGCAATCTATTATATTAAATAGAAACTTCTTTTACTCTCTTAGAGTGCCTGGTGTTGTGATTAAAGAAAGTTTTTACTGCATCTTTGCTTTTATTTGACTGAGTAACAATTGGTTCGAATAAGGCAACTTTAGTGAGCAGAACCACCTACTGCAAAATTATATATATACAACAGCATATATATATGTGTGTGTGTAAACAACAGCAACAGTTAGGCTGTTTAGGTTAGCCTCAGGGTCGTTTAGCAACAATAGAGGTGTTTGGTGACCAGTGGGCCCCCACCTACTGCTTAATCTATCAGGCTCATGCTAACAGGCCAGTTGTTTTCATTTCCATTTGAATGGCTACTAAAATGTACTCCTTTGCCTATTTATAGGTCATTTGCATTCTCATCAGTATTAAATGGGGATAACAAAGGATTTTATAGGACATGTCGTGTAGATGGGGGTGTAATTACAGGTACAGTAAAATCATCATTGGAGAAAGAAAGCAATGAAATTTGAGCTTATCCAAACCATAATCATAGTTTTACTGCATAAAATTAAGCAAACAGTGACAGAAAATAAAAGTGGGAAGGCAAAACTACAACTTAAGTGTAAACCTGGACTGAGACTCAAACATTCTGGGTGAAAAGTCTGAGTTGAGCCTCTGTTTATACTCTGAGTGGATTACAAACAAGTAGAACAGGCCATCGTATCACTAACAGTCCATCCGGGGTGGCTGTAGCTCAGGTCATCTACTGATCGGAAGGTTGGTGGTTCGATTCCTGGCTTCCCCTAGTCTGCATGCCAAATATCCTTGGGCAAGATACTAACCCCAAATTGCTCTCCGATGCATCCATCGGAGTTTGAATGTGTGTGAATGTTATCTAGAAAGCACCTAGAGAAATGTGCTTGTGCGAATGGGTGTGAATGGGTGAATGCACAAGTTGTGTAAAGCGCTTTGAGTGCTCAGAAGAGTAGAAAAGCGCTATATAAGAACCAGTCCATTTACCATTTACCATTTACCATGTCCACAACAAAGTCCGCTGCCTGGAATGCATGTTGGTGCACTGTAATGTTATTGGACAAATCTTTACAGTCACAGAAGCCTAGCAGGCATATGGACATCCCCACGAGCCTCGTGCTCACCGTCTAATGACGAAATTGACATCACTTGAAAGTAAACTCAAAGCCAAATTCCACTGCCTTCCCTCCAGTTATTTAAAAGAGACTTTTGTTATTCTTTTAAACTGCAACACACTGATCAGCCACAATATTAAAAGCACCCACCCAAAGCTATGATTATTACAGATCTATTGGTTATTGCTTGTGCATAACCATAACCATTCAATGCTCGCACTTTAGGCATGCTTGACTCGCTGCAGCCTTGTGTGGAGGTGTCACAACAGGAAACAAAGCAATTCTGAATGTTTCTTCATGGCTTTCTGCAGAATGTTTCATCTTTCCCAATTAGAAAAGAAAACGATCTCCCTCAGCACGATCTGGGAATCCTTATGCTCCCGCAGAGACCAACTTTCTTACAGGCTCTTGCCTCCAGCTTGCTTGCTCCAGTAGACATGGCATCAGAAGGACAGGCAGTGAACATATCCTGCCTATAATATGACAAGGCAGCCAATCCTTTGGGTCCTTGAGTTGTGGGGCTTCCAGGCTGGCATATACCATGATGTGGTGGTGTAGAGTGTAGAGGACCCAATCTACAGAATCCTAGATTAAACCCACAAAGAAGAAGAAGAAGAAGTGGCAAAAAACAAACAAACAAGGAGCACAGGCTGGTAAAATAACAGACAATGCACTAAAGATGGAGGCAGGGCTGTATTAATACATCTATATTGTTAGATTGGAAGCAGTAGCTGAATGAAACACAAGTAAAAGTGATGAAGATATTCAGACAGAGAGAAGTTAAATCTCAAAGCAAGGAGACACTAAAACAAAATGTAATTACAAACAAATACGATGATTTGCAAATCTCATAAACACATTTGATTAATTTTTCTGAAAATACATTTTCAGAAAATTGTACATGTCAATTGTACAGTTTTCTGAAAAACAGAAGGTCATTTTGAACAGCTGCTAGACGTAAATGGTCTTTGGCGCAGAGAACACGGCAGTGTTTGTTAGCATCCAATATTGATTTTCAGCCTTGTCCCTTACACACAGAGATTTCTTCATATTCTCTCTGGATGACTGTGACAAAGTGGAGGAGCAGTTGTAATGCTCTCCATTTGTCCCATATGTGTTTACCTTTTCTTTGCACATTATACACATTATTCTGTTTCTATGTATTTGCTATGATTTGCTATTTGTCATGTAACATTGCTTCACTCACTATCCCGGGTTTGTTTGTGTAAGCGTTCTGTTGCCGGCAAATCAAACATTCTGCAAATTAAGCTAAATACTCAGTTATGTTTCTTTATATTTTATTATGTTACAGATTAAGTCATTTGTTCATACTTTGTCTTTTCAGTCCTCATAAGGGTCAGGTGTGGGGAAACGCCCACCGGCATTTCCTTATTTTAAAGTCCTGATGATGTCATATATGACATCAGTAGGTCAAACCAAGTGGAGGGGTTTCTTTGTCCATAGAAATGCTTCCTTTTGTTTGTGTTAAGGTTTAAAGGGATTTTTTGAATGTTTTTCCTTTCGTTAATACTGCCATTTAGTTGTGTAAATGTGCATGTTAGAAGTGTGTAGAGGTTTTGTGTTTTTGGATAATCTGTGTAGAGTTTTAGATCCCTCAGTTTGAGTGAGTGGTACTAGCTGGGCAATTGGAGGGAAATTGATGGCCCTATTTAAAGCCAGTCTCTACCAGATGCAGGAGAGAGGAGAGGTGAGCTGTGTCACCAGATCCATGTTTTGTTAATAGAGTTTATTTGGGGGGAAGTTTTGTTAAGTTACATTAAATTAAGTTCACTGTAAATAAATTGCTCACCCTGGAACCCTGAAATGTCTGCATAGTCTGCTCCCCTACCACCTTCCTTGACGTTCGAGTCTGACTACTTCACAATGACATTCAAAGTCTTGATTCAACAATTTGTAGATGGAGTTTTGCTGATTTTGTAAACCTCTGCCCATCTCTACTTCTGAGAAACTCTGCCTCTCAAAGATGCTCTTTTTAGACTCCATCTGTAACTGACCACTTCCCATTTAACCTAATTAGTTGCAAAATATTCCTCCAGCTGTTTATTTTAGTACCACTTACATTTCCAACCCTTTGCTTCCCCTGCTACAACATTAATGAGTTCTGATACCGCCATGAAATTCAAAACGAGCTAATATTTTAATGTATCAGTTTAAACATTTCATATGTTCTCTATGTTGTATTTTGTGAATAAAATAGGGGTTTATGATATTTGCAAACTGTTCCTGTTTTTGAACTAAAGCAGGACATGGAAAGAAACTAAACTTTCAAAGTGAAGCAGGAAGAAAGTAAAAGAGAAATACTGATCACACAGACAAGATGATTCAGGCGGGGAAACACTGAGGGAACTAAAAATACCACTTTGACCAAGACCTACAGTGCATGAAGAGAATTATCATGAAAAGGAATCAAGAATAAGAAAAAATCATAATGACAAACAAGAATCTGAACCACAAAACCCTGGGATCATGGATGCTCAGTCAAAACAGCCCTGGTGTTTAGGTGGGTGGTAGATCCATAGTTTGTAGTTGAATGTCAGCCACTACAGCTGGCAGTGTTTTTATAGTTGAGGTTCACTGGCTTATGACATTTCACAGCCGCCCTTATATGGCGTGACAACGACCGGAGCTTCGTTGTTGTTGGAGGAGGCCGCCTGCTGGAGCTATACATGGAAATGGCATGCAAGTGGGAACAGCCTTTAGGAAGAAATGGATATAGGAGGAGATTTAGCTTAAAATTGCCTAACTTAACTTAGCTTGCCTCCACCAGTGTGTGAATGGGTGGATGACTGGGTGTGTAAAGCACTTTGGGGTCCCTAGTAAAAGCGCTATACAAATACAGACCATTTACCATTTAAATTTAATGACTGCGTGAATGGGCAGGCACTTAAAATGTAAAATGGAGGCCACTTAAAAAGTAGGACAACCAAGTTAAAGGATCTTGGGTAACCACGGGGGTTGTTAGGGCTTAAAAGGGGGCACAAATAAATCTATGTGACTGGACTGGACGGGAGACCAGAGGTGAAACTGGGTCAAACATCGTGGGCTTTTGTGTATCTAGGGTTCGGATTAATTGATATAATAAGGCGTGAAAGGAGGTGGGGGTGGTTGCGTGGGGTGTAGACATGCCCCAGCTTTTCTGAATGGCACTTGTCAAAAAGGACAGACTGTACCCCTCCTCCTCCTCCGGGCATCTGTTTCCACTTTAAAACCGCACATGCCTTTTGCAGAGCAGTTAGAGCCCCAGAGGAGCTCGGGAGTGCAGCAGGACCCGCATCACATCGCAGCGCAGCCTGTTTTACTCTGATACCTGCAGCCTGTGATGTATTTATTTATACACATTATTTTGTCTTCCCCTGACAGTGAGAGGGCGTATCCGCTTTGAGAAGGAGGCTGAGCGAGTACAGCGTGAGTGCAAGGAGTGGGAGGGCTGGTTGGAAACACGGGATGAAAACAGTGGAGAGCCACGCCGCCCACTAAACAAGCCGAAGCGCGTACCAACAATTTCGCAACCACCTCTTCTGCTGCTGCTGCTGCTGCCCTGCTTAAATCTACAGAGGAGCGGTGGAGAGCAGACATCCGCCGTCATACATCAGGCAGACAGAGGAACTAACAAAAGGTAAGCGCCGTGTCTCTCTTTCTCTTATCTCTTAAAATGGTGATTTGGTGAGTGAAGCCTGGTCTAAGGGGTTCGAAACACAGAAGAAACAAGTTATCATGAGGGAGAGGATTGCTTTGTTTTGTCGTGCAAAGGTAGGAGCAGCATCCCCGTTGTTTGGCTTTGTCTGCTCACTTTTGCGTGCGCATTGTGCTCGGTGATTCGCGCAACACGGAATGCATGATAGTGACTTTATTTAGGTACTTATTTTAGGAAAATGAGTATTTTAGCAGTGTGCACTTCTGCAAAAGCACAAGAAGTTCCTGTACGAGCGGATTTACCTTCCTCTTTGTTTCTTTATCGCACTTCCTTTGTGTTGTTATCAGGATCCCTGCGCCTTCATCAAACTGCCCTTACCAGTATGCACTTCGGTAATTGGGTCTGCTCAGCTTTATCTGCCCGCTGTGTTTACTGAGACTGCGAGCATTCCTGTTTAAACGCCAATGTCCTCAAACACTGCCTGAATTTTATTCTGTAAATGGTTTTTAACAACCGACAATAAGTGAAGCGCCCCAGCTGTGCCACAGGCCATCCATGTTGTGCTTTACGCAGCGCTTGTTGTGCCTTTTCAGCAAGAAGACACAGGGTCATTTCACGAAACTGTGCACTCTGATTACCACTAATCTAAATGTAAAAGTTGATCTAACCCAGTCTTAATCTTCCCTATGACATTGTCATTTATTTATTTATTTTTTCAGCTGCCAGACTTCATGCAGCGTTTAGGATGTTTGCGCTCCTACCTAATTTTGGGCTTTAGCTTAATTATCTGGAACTATTATCACAGTTTTATTTCCCTGTTGCGCAAATAATTAAACGTTTACTGGTTTATAACCTGTACTCCCCCCCCCCCTTTTTTTTTTAACAAAAAAAAAAAAAAATACACGCAGTTCAGTGTAATCAGTGTGTCAGACACTTTCAGCAGGCGACAGTCTGTCAGCTCTTCCAAATGTGAGAATTTGGCTGCTAAATTTAATTATTTGAAAAATACCAAGAAGTTTGAATGCCAGTAAGGCAGTGAAGGATCCATTTCAAAGGGCCACAGGGTTGACAGTGAACTGTAGCCTTTTATATAAAGTTAAATTTAAAAAAAGGTGTGAAAAGAATCTGCATTGTCTAATAACCAGCAGGGTGTGACTCCTCTGGTTTCTAATCCATTGTTGAAATCTATGGGAAAACAGCCCCAGGCCTCTTGAGCCTGACTAACCACTTTCCTTTATGGGATTTACGTATTATTTAATATGATATGATGATTATTTTGTAATTCTTGGTCACAAATTAGAGTAAAAAATCAGAAGAACAGAGGGTATGCTTAAGAAGAGGGTTACTTTGTCATTGACAGGTAAGTGAGCGTAGCTACTGTTTCTTGTCCTGCACTCGTCAACCTGGTTTCAAATTGCTAGGATAAATGCAAAAAAGCTTTGTAAACATGACTCAATAAACCAGTGCTCCAGGTCTGTTTGCAGTGTTGCTTACTATTCTTACCACTATTAGCTTGTGACACATGTCAGTTGGTTGAGTTAGCACACTTTTAAATAAGTCTTATGTTTGCAGGCTAGCATTAGATTTATCAGAGTGTTGAGTTGGCTCACTCCAAACAAGTTGCATATTAGTTACTATAATAGCAAGTTGCTAACCTAAGTTAGCCACTTGAACTAGCTTTATCTTAAAAGATCAGATATTAGCACTTAAATGTTAGCTTTGTCAGTGGTTTGCTATATAGGAGATATATATATATATATATATATATATAGATATAGATATATATATATATATATATATATATATATATCTATATATATATCTATATATATATATATAGATATATATATATATATATCTATATATATAGATATATATATATATATCTATATATATATCTATATATATCTATATATATAGATATATATATATATATCTATATATATCTATATAGATATATATATATATATATATATATATATATATATATACACATATACACAGTGGGGCAAAAAAGTATTTAGTCAGCCACCGATTGTGCAAGTTCCCCCACTTAAAATGATGACAGAGGTCAGTAATTTGCACCAGAGGTACACTTCAACTGTGAGAGACAGAATGTGAAAAAAAAATCCATGAATTCACATGGTAGGATTTGTAAAGAATTTATTCGTAAATCAGGGTGGAAAATAAGTATTTGGTCACCTCAAACAAGGAAAATCCCTGGCTCTCACAGACCTGTAACGTCTTCTGTAAGAAGCTTTTCTGTCCCCCACTCGTTACCTGTATGAATGGCACCTGTTTGACCTCATCATCTGTATAAAAGACACCTGTCCACAGCCTCAACCAGTCAGACTCCAAACTCCGCCATGGCCAAGACCAAAGAGCTTTCGAAGGACACCAGGAAAAGAATTGTAGACCTGCACCAGACTGGGAAGAGTGAATCTACAATAGGCAAGCAGCTTGGTGTGAAAAAATCAACTGTGGGAGCAATCATCAGAAAATGGAAGACATACAAGACCACTGATAATCTCCCTCGATCTGGGGCTCCACGCAAGATCTCATCCCGTGGGGTCAAAATGATCATGAGAACGGTGAGCAAAGATCCCAGAACCACACGGGGGGACCTGGTGAATGACCTGCAGAGAGCTGGGACCAAAGTAACAAAGGTCACCATCAGTAACACACTACAACGGCAGGGAATCAAATCCCGCAGTGCCAGACGTGTTCCGCTGCTGAAGCCAGTGCATGTCCAGGTCCGTCTGAAGTTTGCCAGAGAGCACATGGATGATACAGCAGAGGATTGGGAGAATGTCATGTGGTCAGATGAAACCAAAGTAGAACTTTTTGGTATAAACTCAACTCGTCGTGTTTGGAGGAAGAAGAATACTGAGTTGCATCCCAAGAACACCATACCTACTGTGAAGCATAGGGGTGGAAACATCATGCTATGGGGCTGTTTTTCTGCCAAGGGGACAGGACGACTGATCCGTGTTAAGGACAGAATGAATGGGGCCAAGTATCGTGAGATTTTGAGCCAAAACCTCCTTCCATCAGTGAGAACTTTGAAGATGAAACGAGGCTGGGTCTTCCAACATGACAATGATCCAAAACACACCGCCCGGGCAACAAAGGAGTGGCTCCGTAAGAAGCATTTGAAAGTCCTGGAGTGGCCTAGCCAGTCTCCAGACCTCAACCCCATAGAAAATCTGTGGCGGGAGTTGAAAGTCCGTGTTGCTCGGCGACAGCCCCAAAACATCACTGCTCTTGAGAAGATCTGCATGGAGGAATGGGCCAAAATACCAGCTACTGTGTGTGCAAACCTGGTAAAGACCTATAGTAAATGTTTGACCTCTGTTATTGCCAACAAAGGTTATGTTACAAAGTATTGAGTTGTATTTTTGTTATTGACCAAATACTTATTTTCCACCCTGATTTACGAATAAATTCTTTACAAATCCTACCATGTGAATTCATGGATTTTTTTTTTCACATTCTGTCTCTCACAGTTGAAGTGTACCTCTGGTGCAAATTACTGGCCTCTGTCATCATTTTAAGTGGGGGAACTTGCACAATCGGTGGCTGACTAAATACTTTTTTGCCCCACTATGTGTGTATGTATGTATGTATGTATGTATGTATGTATATATATATATATATATAAGTTTTATTAGCTATATAGGCCACGTGTTAGCTAATTTTAGGTTGTTGAGTTAATGCTAATGCTAATTTGATTAAATATTAATGAAATAACAGTAGTTTTGGTAGATTGTTGGGTTGGTTCACGTTTATTAGATAACAGCTAGCATTAACTGATTCAGTTAAGCACATTTTTACCTGGTAGTTTCTACGTAAATTGTTGGAGTGGTTTAATTTTGTGTGCAAAAGTTCTCTTAATTCAGGCTTATTAAACAGTTGGTGCAGCTAGGTCCAGGGCCTTTTGCCTGGTTATACCTGCCAAACTGGCAGGATTTAATGTTAATGACATTAATTGAAATTAATTAACAGTGTTTATCAAAGGCTGTTTAAACGAACAGGGTTCGGCGTTGGTGACTCATCAGGAGATGTTGCAGAAATAAGTGCAAGCAAGTAGGCATGGTACAGAAAAAACAGAATATCAGACTGAGTGCAGCAGGAGAAATGTTTAACTTTAAGAGTTCCTTCAGTGCAGTCATCCTGCTACAACCTTACACTTATATTATTAAAAGACAAAATATCTCCCCAAGTTACACAGTTTTCATCCATTGGCTCAAACTAGCTTTATATTGCTGCAGTTTTGTTTCTTCTTTGCCAACACCATCTAATTAGAAGTTGTTCCTCCAAACAAAAGCCACATGTATTCATAAGTTGCTTGTTTGCTGGGAAGAGTTGTGGTAACCCGTCAACCTGCCTGAAAAGAAAGTTTGGCAGTGAGAGTCAAAACAAATCTGATTGTACTCTGTACTTGAAATGTGATGGATTTGACAAGCTTGGTCAAACAAACCAAACAAAAACAAACCAAAAAAATGTACATGTTCTCCTCTCACAGATTTGGGCTTGCAGTAATTTAAAAGCTGCTGAGGTATTTCACAGAGACATTGCGGTCTTTGTTTTAGGCAAAAAGAACAAAAGTCTGGAGCTGCAGTTTAGGTGTATCACTTAATTCAAGGAAGCAGACGTGCAAACATTTTATAGTGCTTTGTATGTGAGAAATAAACACACGGAGTGAAAATCTCATAAATCTTAGGAAGTAATGCAAATGGAATGTTTTTTTTCCTCCTCCGGATATGTGGTCATACTAGATGGTCAAAAGTATATGGACAGGTTTTACGTATACTAGTTTGGACTAGAGGGAAGCCTTAAAGATGACTTGCTTTGCTCATTTACAGCTGTGCATTTTCATCCTTGTTTCGAGTGAATTTTCATGCACACAGTTGAAATTAATCTATATTTGTCTTCCTCTGGTCCTTGTCGCAGCCCCCTTTTAAGCCAACGTTCTTTTAGTAACAAATCACAGCGATTTTAACAGACTTTCAAGGGAACAATGTAACATCTCTGCCCTACATTTGCATGCAGTCCTTGTTAGAAGTCCAGGTTATGCAGAGTCGCAGACTTCAGCACCAGTGCGACTAAATCTCTGGGGGAGTATGTCGCCTTATATCACCAACACTTACCAATATTTACTTGGCTTCATTCAGCAGCTGCCTGCCTTCTGCGAGCAGTCAGAGGGAATGAAGGTAAACACTGCCTTTAAGTTTGCTGAGGCAAGGATCCTTAGAAACATGCACAGCTTTCAGACTGTCCTCTGGAGAGCCTAACTCGTCCTGGCATCTTATTCCAGCTGCTTGTCTCTTTCTCTGCTCTCGGGTAGACGTTTGATATTTAACATCATGAAATGTTGCACGTTCGTTCAGTGTCAGTTGAAACGGGGAGATTATTTTCAACCCTGCAGGTTAAGGTTTTTGTAACAGCTTGCTGGTGCTGGGTTTTTGACTTCAGAATTATTTACGGCATAGATTTACCAATGCTCACTGAAAGATTCCTCACAGGTTTTTTATTCATATTTGTAGAATAGAACAGTTGCTACACATCCGTGATGTGATATTCCCATTCCACCACATCCCAAAGATGCTCTTTTGGATTGAGGTCATGAGTGACCGTGGAGGTCACTGGAGGTCAAGTGAGGGTCGTCATACAGTGAACTCATTATCATGTCATGATGCTCAGCTTGTGCGGAGTCCAGAGCGTGCCTAGAGAATAGGGCTGCCACAAACGATTATTTTGATAGTCGACTAGTCACCGATTATTTTTGCGATTAGTCGACTAATCAGATCATGCATCCATTGGACGTAAAACGTACAGCTTATTGCACCAGCAGCATCTGCTGCTCTTATATAACTATCATTAGCTTACAGCTTTAAGTGTTTAAGGTATGTGCTAACTAAAAATAAAGACAAGATGATAGTTTATTAAATTTTAATGAAATTTGCAGATTGTTTCGGTGAAGTTTAATAAACTCCTTGCTATCTAAAATGTAACAGGACACCGGAGTATATTCTCGAGCATCTCACACTTCTGATAATCAGTTGTCTGCTTGACGTTTATTCAGCTGTGTAAAAACTATAACTTTAATCTCAGCCAAACCGATTTACTCAGGAACAAATAAAATACTAAAAAAGCCAAACAATAACATTCTTAAGTTATCTAAGTGACTTATATATATTTAACCTGAGTAGCGAAAGACGGCGGTGGGTTTGAAAATGATTTGTCGGGAGTCCGGTGTTCTCACGGCTCTAGTTAGCCTAGCCCCCGGTTAGCTATCGAGCTAGTGGGTAACAGACGTCTCCGAAAACGTCGGAGCGCTTTTGAAAATATGTGGTGTCTTGATAAACTGAACAGATATTTGAGGTTTACACAGCTACATTCTCGCCTGAAAATATGTTAAACGTTTATTTTGTGACCCAGAAAGAATAATAAGAGTAATATTAAAACTAACTAGCTGCCGCCATTGTTGGAAACTGAGCTGGGCTGCGCTATGAATTCTGGGACACAGCTTCTTCTTCTTCGGGGTTTAACGGCAGCTGGCATCCTTGTACATGCAGTGCTGCCATCTTCTGTTTTAGTCCGTTATTACACTCTTAAATCCTACTACTTATTCCTGCGTCTTTTGGGATCTTACAAAGCTTCAAACGACGCGTCGACTATTAAATCAGTCGACGTAATCGTGACTAGTCGACTAATTGTGGCAGCCCTACTAGAGAATATCCTCCATGATCAGACTGAACCACTCATACAAGGAAGGATGGATCCACGTTTTCATGTCATTTATATGAAATTCTGAACCTACAATCTGAATGTTGGAGCAGAAATCAAGACTCATCACACCAGGCAATGTTTATTTCAATTTTCTATTCTCCAACTTTGGTGAACTTGTGTGAACAGCCGCCTCAGATGCTTCTTAGCTGACAGGAGTGGTCTTCTGCTGCTGTAGCCCATCTGCTTCAAGGTTTGAGGTGCACTCAGAGATGCTCTTCTGCAGGCTGTGGTCATAATGAGGTGTTATTTGAGTTACCATTGCTTTCTGTTATGTTCAGAGCTCTAGCATGAGTAAGGTATTTTCATCCGATGAACTGTCACTCACTGGATATTTTATCTTTTTCAAATCGGTCTCTGTAAACTCTAGAGATGGTTTTGTGTGAACGTCCCTGTGCATCAGCAGAACCATGCAACATTCAAAGTCACATATATCAGTTTTCTTCCCCATTCTGCTGTTCAATTTGCTCTCCGACAGGTTATTTTGACCATGCTTTGAATTGCTGCCACATGATTGGTTGATTAGACATTTGCACTAACAAACAGTTGAAGAGGTGTGCATTCACAAAAATTCAACAAATTGCCTACGCATCAAACCACGAGCAAAGGCATGAGCATAACAACTGATCTTTGATCCTGTATAGCTCACAGCCCTGCCTTCTCGTGTAAATTTTAACACGCATAAATCACAAACTTACTTTGCATTTATTTTCTGCACCTACACTGATTGGTGAGCCACAGTTGGAGTTTGCAAAGATTCATTTTGAGTTGGTTAAATATGACAGGTAGGTCAAATTTGAGGCATTTGATATATCAACCTGATGCTAATGCAATATTAATAAACATCCTCCTTAACCAGATATTTTTCCCCCCTTGTTTCTGTTAGCTCTCTGGGGATCTTCAGTCCAGCTCTCTGTGCTCCCTCCATACATCATTTCTCTCTTTTTTTCTCTTTCCATTTTCCAAAAGCGCACTTCCGCTGTCTCCTCCATTAATTTCTCCTCTCCCAGGACGTTGGCAGGTCCGCTTCCACCTTTCCCTCTGCTTCATTTGCATCTTGGCTCCACACGGCTGCCCAAGTGTTTTCTGGGAGTCAGGTGGCTAATTGGTTCCCATCTGTTGGGAGAAGGCGGCCTTTACGGGATGGTGGGTAATTTGTGTCAGGAGTTTTACCATATTGATTGAGTTCTTTCCTTTTGTTTCCTTTATGCTGCCTGAGCTCTGTTTTCTGCTGCTCTGCCTTTCATAGAAGTGAAGACTGTTCTCCTGCAAGCTTTATTTTCACTTGTTTCTGAGGAGAAGTACATCAAGGCTTGTGCTTCAATGTTTGGCTGCTTCTGTGTGTTAATAGTTTCACAATCCTTATCTGCAGCATGAGTTTCTCTCTGTGTAAAGATAACTCTGAGAGGAGGAAGTGGTTGGATCTAGCATGGGCCCAGCAAACCAAAACAGGAAGTGGCAGGAAACACTGAAACGCTTGTTGAGACACACGTGAGAGCCATGAAAAGGACATTTTGTTTACTTTGGAGCTACCTGAAGTCGGGGACATAATTTCACACAGCAGCCCAGGAGACTGCTGGCTCTCTTCCATACAGCACTTTACTGCAGCAGTTTAACATTCAGTATTAACAGAGATGACTGTGTTTAGCCTCAGGGGGCTGCAAAGAACCAGCATGGTGAGGGGTGAGGGCGGGGGGAGGGGTGGCGGTGTCTGGGCTGAGCCAGTGTGGGCAAACGACAGACTGACTGCAGTGTTAAGTTGGAGCGTTGCAGATTCTGTGATAACTTACCAAATGATGGGGTGCCTGGCAAGGACGAGATGCTCTCTGGTTGTACCCTAAAGCTGTTGATTTGGTGGATTCATGACTATTGGCATATTCTACCTTAGTGGTGCAACGGATCAAAAATCTCACAGTTCGGATCGGATCACGGTTTTAAGTCACGTATCGGATCAATTTTCGGATCAGCAAAAAAATGAAAAAAGACAAAAATTTAACATTTACTTTTTTACTTATTGAAGTATTTTTTTTGCCTGTTAAAAACATTCAACTCAAGACTCATTCCACCCAATTATTTAAAAAAAAAAAAAAAAGGTATAATATAGGGCTTTGTATCTACCACTCAATTCAATTCAATTTTATTTATAAAGCACCAAATCACAACAACAGCCGCCTCGAGGCGCTTTATATTGTAAGGTCGACCCTACAATAATACATACCGCTCATTATATTGCACTCCGCTGTGATCGGATTGATCAGATCGGATTACGGATCAACCGTGATCCGTTGCACCACTATTCTCCCTCACTATCATCGCCTCTCGGCTGTATTAACTTTGCTAACTTTGCATTTGATATGTGTTTTTAGTTTTCATTCAAAGGATTTATTGCAGACAAGTTGCAACATCTGGGCCACTTGATGCTGTGTTTGTAAGAATATCAAGCATGTCTGTCGTATTCTATCTTTTGAAGTGTTTTTATTGCAATTATGTAACCAGTAATATAGTTTGCCATGTGGTGCAGTTAGTCTGCAAATTCCAAGCCTCCCCCCCCCCCCAAAAAAAAGCGGTCATTATGTAAGTGCAAAAAACTGTAGTTCCTTTAGTGGCCACTGGAGTCACTCCCATTTATAAGAAAGTGGTTAAAGCTTAAAAATGAATGTGATTGATGCTTTGATTTAGGGCATGGGCAGCTGTAGCCAACCAGTGTGTTTGGCTGATGGAGTGTTTTTAAGAGTTGTAATATAATTTTCTGTGAGGTACAGAACATCCAATAAGTTTGTGGTTCAGTTTTAGTGAGTAAATTTCTAGTATTTTATTTATATCCTACTAATCTGCGTCTCTGTGTGTTACAACTATAAGTTGATAAATGCAGGTTGGCTGCGTTTGCTGATAACTTGGCGCTCCTCTTGTCCAAATATGGGCACATCTAGCTCCCAAAAACCCACATAGCAGCAGCCATGATGCAAACATTTAAGTACAACAAACAAAGTTTGTTGAGTAACTGGTTTCCTGTTCAGTATTCTGGAGTCATATGACTGCTAACCACATGATGTTGACTAACTTTAAGTTCCCAAACTATAATAAATATGACGTGTCTGGGAAGTATTGACAGGTGTCTCAATCTGGTAGATAAATATAAAAAAAAGAGACCGCAAACTGAAAAATGCCACCAGCTACAGGTTGAGACGGCAGTCGGTTTGTATTCTTCTGATACATCAGTCGCCTTCCTTCTCCACTTGTGAACATTTGTGCATCACATCCTGTATCTGTAAACCTGCTAGAGTGAAGTTTTATGACATTTTATTAAAATTACAAAGGCTCAATGATGAAATCCATGTTTTGCCCCCTGAATGTGTTGTTGTATAAAGACCTTTTTCACACTGCACATTCTGCGTCTTCATGTTATTAATGTAATGACTGAAAAAGCATTTGTATGTTTGTGTTATTATTAAAAAAAACTGAACAAGATTAAGTGTTTTCAGGAGACATTTGCATAACAAGAAGAGGGAAATAAACCCCTGCCACAAATGAGCTTCATTTAATGTGGATCTGAGCACCAAACAAGCGTTTAGGGAGAACTTTAAGGTTATAGAAAGATTTTAAGCGCCCACTCATTAAATATTCCTTGATTAAATACCTTTTACTGTCTGTTTTTAATGGACCTAATTTGCAACTAAATAAACATTTGTGTCAGGTAATTTTCTTTTAGTCTCTTAGCTGATTGCTTTGAACGTATTTGGCACTTTTTTTTATATGATTTTGTTTTTATTCTCTGACAGAAAAATTAAAACATTTTCTCCTTCATTTCTTATTTTGAAGTGTTTCTTTTCAGATTTCAGCAGTACTTTATGATCTACATTACCTTCATATAATGCTTAAGTATTATATTACTGTATGTTTTCATCTCCTGCCGTTACCTCTGACTGTTCAGGACAAGCTCTCAATCATCTGTGTGTTTCTACTCATAAAGTTCATCACACCATCCCCTCTGAGAGAGCCGCCGGTGATGAATCAATTTCAAGCTTTTCTTGAGAGCTCCCCGACACTCGGTGGGGTGCCAGTGTTGACCTTGTGTAATGAGGGAAGGTTTCCATATCTGCAAGTTATAAAATAAAAAAAGTGAATAGCATGAGGAGATGGTGAATGGTGCACTGCTTGGGTAAATTTAATTTGGCATAAAAGAAAAAGGAAAGAGGAGAGAAATGATGAGCTGGCGTGTGGCAGTTGAGGGAAGATGAGAGAAGTAAGTGACATTGTTAGAGCACCACAAATTGAGACGCTTTCAGAGAATTGCACACATCAGTATGTTTTAATGCCGTTATCGTTTTTACTTTCCTGATATCAAGGATTTGATTGCTTGCACCAGGCTTGTGAGCTGATACCGCCGTGTTTCTCCTTCCCGCGGCCTGACAGTCGATTTGTTTAGCTGCTGTAATCTAAAATGACTTGCATGCATGCATAGAGACTCGTACATCCATCCTTAATGACACCATTTAATGCTTTTTTTTTTCCCCTTTGGAGGAGTGCTGTGTACCTGTGGCCACGGATTCCTGAAAAGGATCCAATTTGATTCAATCACACTCTGTCCTGGTGTTCCTGTTGTTTGGTGGGTGTCTCCGCCAATGATGGATTCAGTTATTTCCATTCGCGGGATGCATTGTAAACGGTGACGAATGGTGCAGGCTAATGCATCATGTGTTGTCAAGGAGAATCATTTACCTTGCCTTCACAATCCATTAAGCCGATGAGAAGAAGAAAAGTTGGATGTGCAGCTGTGGTTTCTCTCTGACACTGACAGAAGATGGACTGAACGGGATCTGTGGATTCTGCAGTTTATATGTAATGCGCGTGCCATTGTGAACATTAAGTTCAGTGTATGAAATGCAGTTTGATGGCTGACGGTTCTTTACATTTAGTCTTTGCTGAAAATTGGCTCCAAAACAAATGTGCTGACGCTACTTCAACATCTGATCAGCTCGACTGTTGTGTGGATTTCCGTCTTGGACTCTAGCAAGGAAAAATATGTACAAAGTATCTGATATCAAAATCTCGCTTGTTGAGATTTGAGCCTGTACAAACCTGAGCTGGAGACCATAACTTATGCTATTGTTCCTGTTGGTAAGGTGAAGAGTGTGACAGGTACAGTACTGTGCAAAAATCTTAACCTGGACTTTGTCTGCTTTTTCACATATTGTAAGTCCAGGCCTTGAACTTGACCTTTTTCTGATGATTCTTTTTAAACCAACATTGAATTCTTTGAGCAAAGGGTTTACTAGATATCATACTGCTGTATTATCCATCCATCTAGAAGCTTTAAAAAAATCAATAAATTTTTTTTATACAACAGAAAAGAAATGAACATTGTGCTTATTCTTTTGTAATGGAAATGAAAGTGAAAGAAGAGCCCATTCTCACTCCCGGGGCGTAGCATAGCGACGTTTTGTCACGTCCCGTGGCGTTCCCGAGGAATGCAAAAGGTGACCTTCCGCGTTGTTATGGTCTACACGGGGTTATGGCTGAATTCCAGTGGAATGACGGTCCCGCGGTAATAGACGTTCCAGCCGTAACCTTATCCCTAACTAGGGATGGGTATTGATAAGATTTTCACGATTCCGATTCCATTTTCGATTCTGTTTAACGATTCGATTCTTTATCGATTCTCTTATCGATTCTTTTTAAAAAAGGAGAACACTAAGGTCTAATAGCTTAGAACTTTGTTTTAGATCTTCTCTTTGAACAAGATAGAAATTTAGGAGTAACATGGCCTTACAAACCCAACAGTGAGATCTTAACAGATCCAACCTACGGCTCTTCAATGGGGTGTCACTGGGTCCCCAGGAAAAAAATTGTAAATGTAAAATAATAAAATAAATATTCTTCTGTAGCAATAACAAAGTATAACATAAATTATTCTGTAGCAATTACACAAGAATATCCAGTAATGTCCCTGCCTACAATTAAACACATTCACTTACCGAAAATCATCTGCTGTGGCAAATGGGTGCAAGGCTTTGACCACAAACTGAGTCACTGCTCGGTGACATTCGTCTATCCTGGCCTGAAAGGAGACGCTACGGTAGACTGCAGCGAGAACTGCCAGCATCTGAGCCAGACTCTGTCTCTCTCATCATGGTCACCTAAATGCACAGTAATGGCAGGTTTTTTAATAAGGCAGATCGCGCTAACATAATATGCACTGTTAGTTGATTATTTACCTGCAGCATTAACGGGAGAGGACGTGCAAACGTTACCGCTGCTGCTGGGTTGAGATTCATGAGTCCGGAGCGGAATTAAAAACACGACATTCATTTAAGGTCATCGTGTGTTTTGTGAGCAAATGCTTTTGCATATTCGTAGTGTTTCCTCCCTTAAATGAAATATCTACTTTTCAAGTATTGCAAGTTGCCCTGTTGTCTTCCCTTCTTGTAAAGTATAACCAAACTTTTTAGCGTTTGAGCCGCTTAGGCGCCGTGTTTCCTGCCAGGTAAATGACACTCCGCAACGTGGTGATGTCATTCGGGGCGACTGGAATCGATAAGGGAATCGTTTGCAAAAATGGCAAACAATTCCAAGGAATTGAAACAGTGGGAACCGGTTCTCCACAAGAACCGGTTTTCGATACCCATCCCTATCCCTAACCATAACCTTATTCCTAACATTAACGAGACGTTAAATGATGTAAAATAGTGTTTTCCAAAGCGATTTGAAGAAAATGAACGAACATGTGTAGATTGAGTCCAAACGGTTCTCACATGTTCTCCTTTTTCCGATGTCGTGATTTTAGGAACGTGTTGGGTACCCGAAAATGTAATATGTTGACGATTTGTCACCAGCGTAAAATGTTACGCTTTGGGAGTGAGAGCGTGTGGTGAGAGGTACAGCATTCAAATACAGCTCACTGTCACTAAGAATGAATTGTGGAGTTGTTGACTCAAGTGTTAAATGGATAACAATATATCCATTAAGACAAGTGCAGGGTGCCCTTAATTAAACAAGTCATCATCAGCTTTCTCTATTGTGTTAGCCAAGGAGAGCCACTTTGTTTAGATAATTATTAGAGAAGAGATAATTTGGCACTTGTGTTTGTGTAATGGTGGTCCGTTGACCCACAGGGCTTGATCAGGCAAGCGCTGGACGACTAAACTGTGTCGATTGGGATGACTTTTTCTACGGAGCTGCCATATTGTGACCACAGAAAGTGATTTTTATAGTGCTTGTTCACTATTTGAATACCCCCCTTGTAGTTCCTGGGGCAGGTCCACCTACTCAGCCATGCTTTTTTAATAAGTTGGTCTCCCACGGTGATTTAGCCACAGTGTCAGGCAGTAACTGAGTAAAATATTCATATCTGCTGCCCTTTCTCTGTTTACCCAGGTAGTGAGCTAGTGAGCATTTGAGATGCTTATTTGAGGAATTATGCAGCGAATGCTTCATTTATATATAATGTGAGTGGCGTTGCATGTCACAAACTTTGGTAGTCGCGGTTGCTAATTAGCTGAGAAACAGTCAAGCTGGGCTTCTTCTCACTGATTTGACAAAAGGCTCAGGTCCAAATGACCTATTACCTACTGATTATTTGGTTATAATGCAATCGACTGCTGGCATTCATGTTGCAGATTAGCAGAGATATCTCACCCATGTCTTAACAGGCCTGAGCTGTAGTAAAACCCGAACCATGTCAAAATCTTCAGGTTTAAATGTTTTAGGTGATTATTGTAAATGCATTTTAATTAGACACTATTAGGGATACTTCCAAAAAGAATTCTTTGCATAATAATCAGGCATCCAAGGGCTGATTCAAAATATGGTCTGTAATTCTGAACACGAGCTTCAGTTATTTTTAGGTCAATAGTGTCGCTTTAGTGAAAACCATATAAAAGCAACTTCATATTCCAAAAAGACGTCTATAGTAATATGACTCCTCAGTCTTGTAGTTTGATCAACTCAGCAAATATTTGCTAGTTTTCCTCAGTTTCTCGGTCAAATGATAGCGATGGAGGCAGTTTCAGGCTTCACAGCGAAACTTTGCCTGCTAACGGTGACATCACCATGTGTGATGTCACTACATCCATCTTTTATGTACAGCTGGGGCCTCAAACTCTAGTCCTCCCCTTTAGATTTACTTGAGTACAGTTAGGGGTTGCCACGTAAGCATGCAGTCAGGTTCTATAGTCTTACTAATGACCTTTTAATTTTATTCAGGTATGTTGCAACAAGGACACATGGAAATGTTTAGGACACAGCCCGGAGTTTGAGACCTCTGGTGTACAGTATGTGGTCTCACACAAGATTTAAAGCCAGCACACATAATATTAGACCACACAGTATTTTTCTGCACTTCTTTTTATATTATAGAATAGAATTAGAATAGAATTCAACTTTATTGTCATTGCACATGTCACAGGTACAGGGCAACGAAATGCAGTTTGCATCCATCCAGAAGTGCTTTAGCCAAGATATTATTGAGGTACATACCAGCCCATGAGTTTTGTGTACCGCTGTTGAATTTTATTCAAACTAGATGTCATCCATTTCAAAGTAACAGCAGCAAAAAATGCAGAACTTTTTCTTTTTTTTGGTAGTTGTTTTCTCCTTTTTGCTCTTTTGCATTTAAATGCGAAGTATCCACATGTTCTTTGCAGAGCAGTCATTGTAGTGCTAAAAAAGAGCGAAGGGCTAAAAGCAAGATACCATCGCAAGGGTTGAACTGATGGGAATAAGGTGTTAATAAATGCATAATTAAGTTTTTAAGTGTGCAAAGCTCACTTTACGGTGGTAATTGTTAATGGGCTGAATTGAGGAGCTTTAATAAAACAAGGGTGTGTTGTGCGATTTGTGAAATGATCCAGATATGATTGATGAGCTGGACTGTAAATGGTCGATTTACGGTGAAAGACGTATGTCCTGAATGCTGGGATTTGCATGATGAGATGGCGTCGGCTGGCGTCGGGGTTGGGATTTCAATGTCTGAGGCAGACGTTGGAGGATTGATGGATGTTTTGTATTGGAGACGTATGAGGCTGTGAAGCATTGTTGAGCTGTGAAAAATCTGGAGCGCACAACTCTCCACTGTGCAGCGAGTGATGTATCGAGAGCTGGCAAGACGCCTCTGGGAGTCGTTCGTCGGGCAGTTCAGGCGACGTGACTCTACGCCTCACCTTTTGACCTTTTAATGAACTGCAACCAAAGGACTCGCGAGTTTATGCCCTGCTCGGCTCAGGTGTGATCACCGCTTGTCATGTGACCTGTTTTTCATTTTTATTTAAAGCTTGACAGATTTCAACCATCCGTTCTCCGGTTGGGCTGAAGCCTCGGCTTGCTCGTCACGCAGCCGTGTGCTCAGCATCAGCTAGACACCTGACCCACTTTTCTTTTATTCCAACATCTGGGGCCGTCTGCCTCGATTTGACGCCTCGCGCATGCCTTCGTTATTCATTACGGGGATGTGACACAATCTGTGACAGCTGCTCTTCATGAAGGCATCATGAGAGAAGAAATATAAACAGCAGCAGCATATGGCGCCTTAAATGATGTTACAGATGCTCTAAAAAGATAAACCCTGTTTGTTTATTACTTATTTTTTCTCTTTATCTTTATCTCTTTGCACACACATCTTATTTGACCGGGGGACTGAATTAGAAAGCCATAACAGAAGCTAAAAATTAGGCTTCTGCAGTTGTTCTGTGTATTTCTTTTTTCATATTCTGTGCCAGGTTCTGGCAAACTGAGGCCCGGGAGGTGAGTTGTTAATGTTGTTGTTATCCCGGGAAATGTGCTTTATTTTTTTCAGGGTGACCTCTCCTTTTGAACCTTTTGGAGCTTTTTGGGGGACGTTCTGTGGAAATGGCTGCATGCTGTTTTGTGTCTGTAGGGTAGAGGAGTCACAACGCACTCCTGCCGTGATTGAGTTTTTATTTTTTTTTATTTTTTGTACGTAGGACAAAACCCCAAAAGGCATGCAGCTTGATGGTGCAAAGGGAGGAGGAAGAGAAGATCAGTGATAACGGAAAGTTTAGAAGAAGGGCACATAAAAGGTAGATGAGCAGCAGAGGCGTGCATTTGATTTTTAATTATGCTTGAGGCGTAGCTCCAAGTCCATCAGCCCAACTCTTTGGTCCTGGGTTACATAGCTTTGAACCATTCCTTATTACTAGGATACCTGGTTTTTTGGAAGTTACTTCAAAGTTAATGCTATGGTGACGAGCCTGCAGAGAAATAACCTGCTGTGTCTGTGAAGCTGGGAAAATATTCATACTAAACCTACAAAATACTTCACTTTAATAACCAGGTTTGAATTTAGTAAAATAAAAGTGTCTCGACAGCTGTCATGATCAGCAGGATGGTCCGTAACAAAGGATAAGACTGATGCTGATAAACTGTGACTTCATGTGACAGCTCACCTGTCTAACGTGAAGGAAAGTAACCTTCGCAGTCTTGTTTAATGTTAGCTCCTGAGTGATTTTGCCCTCGACGTCCTCGTTCATCAGAATGCATAAATGCACGGATCTTTCTAACTTTAGAAACTCTTGTGTCCTGCTGCTCTCTAAAAGCTGTAATGTTGATTTGTAGGCATGTTGTCAAGCCTGTATGCTAAATGTTTCGCTCTCTTTGCAGCAAGCTTACCAATGTAAGGCTTAAGAAATGTTAATAGACAAAATGCTATAGGCACAGTTTAAAAGTGATTTTTGGCATTAATTCAGATTATTTCATAAGAAAGGTAAAATTGGGCATAATAAATACAAAGGCAACTGATGTAAGACAAAGTAGGAGACACTGTCCCTATTCCTGGAGACCTTGTGCATCGAAATCTTGCACAAAAAAAAAAGTGCATATGCAAAATTACCATTGGATTTATTAAATGTGCACACTGGCCTAGGGGTGGGCAATATATCGTATCTACTAGATGTATTTGGAACTGCATGTAATTCATTCAGGGTTTTTTTTGGTCTTTTTTTTTTAATCCCACATGTTGCGAAGGCATCACTAACTCCCCCCGCCTAATCGGAAAATGTTCTGCCTGCCACACTGCGCTGAGCATGCGTGTTTACCAGATAGGGGGGAAAAAAATGGCGACAACAGCACTTTCAGATGAGCGAGGGAATGAGACTAACTGAAGAGGAGTCAGATGAGCTAGTTCCAAATAGAAACAGCACTGGATCAATGATCTGGCAGTGGTTTGGATTTCACAAGAAGAATGTTGAACAAAATGTAATAATTTTCAAGAAAGGTGGAGCACCATGAATTTATTCTACCACCTGAAAAGTCATCCACTGCAAAATGAAGAATGCTTTAAACTCCGCATATCATCATCTCCCCACACACCAAAGAAAATGTCAAATGTTTTTATTTTGAATTATTCTATTTTGTCTCCTAAATTCTTACTTGGTGTACTTTTTTGTCGCTTTAAACATTTTTTTTGTTAAATGTCTAGTGTTGACCACACAAAGAGACGCACTGTGAAAATATTGTAATTTGAGAAAAACCTCTGTGTGCAGCTGATGGTTAAAAAATGGTTAAAATAAAACATTTAAACTCATTTTGATTTTTTTTTTATTCAAAGTAGGAAAAAATATTGAATTTTGGATTTGAATGAGGATGCCAGTGCAGTTTTGGGCATTATATGGTTGAGAATAATTCAATTCAATTCAATTCAATTTTATTTATATAGCGCCAAATCACAACAAAAGTCGCCTCAAGGCGCTTCATAGATACAGAGAAAAACCCAACAATCGTATGACCCCCTATGAGCAAGCACTTTGGCCAACCAGAGCTCAGGGAGGGGCGGCCATCTGTTGCGACCGGTTGGGGCGAGACAAGAAAAACAGGATAAAGACATGCTGTGGAAGAGAGACAGAGATTAATAACAGATACGATTCAATACAGAGAGGTCTGTTAATACATAGTGAGTGAGAAAGGTGACTGGAAAGGAAAAACTCAATGCATCATGGGAATCCCCCGGCAGCCTACATCTATTGCAGCATAACTAAGGGAGGATTCAGGGTCACCTGGTCCAGCCCTAACTATATGCTTTAGCAAAAAGGAAAGTTTGAAGCCTAATCTTAAAAGTAGAGATAGTGTCTGTCTCCCGAATCCAAACTGGAAGCTGGTTCCACAGAAGAGGGGCCTGAAAACTGAAGGCTCTCCCTCCCATTCTACTTTTAAATACTCTAGGAACAACAAGTAGGCCTGCAGAGCGAGAGTGAAGTGCTCTAATAGGGTGATATGGTACTACAAGGTCATTAAGATAAGATGGGGCCTGATTATTTAAGACCTTGTATGTGAGGAGCAGGATTTTGAATTCAATTCTGGATTTAACAGGAAGCCAATGAAGGGAAGCCAAAACAGGAGAAATCTGCTCTCTCTTTCTAGTCCCTGTCAGTACTCTTGCTGCAGCATTTTGGATTAACTGAAGGCTTTTCAGTGAGTTTTTTGGACATCCTGATAATAATGAATTACAGTCGTCCAGCCTGGAAGTAATAAATAAATGAACTAGTTTTTCAGCGTCACTCTGAGACATAACATTTGTTTTTGGAGGTTATTTGAACATATCATGATATATATCGTGTATTGTGGAGAAAAAAATAGCCCGACAAGCCTACACTGGCCTATATTGCTCTTTAACCAACAGATTTCTATAATCTGCAAACACTTTTCATACCATTTATACACTGACACAACCCCATTTCCAAGCAGAGAAAGTGGTGACAGTGTTGTAAGAAAGTAGTTTGGACATCAAAGTTGATTTTAAAAAAAGACTAATAGACAACAGCAGGTATTTTACTGCCCGTGAAAACAGGAGAAAAAAATCGACAAGTCATCTAATCTACAAGAAATGGCTAAAATTGAGCTCAGCTACTGGAAGAAAGATTAACTGTACAAATACTGTGTATTTTTCTGAGCCCTTTGAAACCATCAGTCACATTCTTTAATAATCAGATCATGTTGCTAAAATGTGGTGCACTTCCTGCTGTAGTTGGCATTGCAAACACACTGTCCTAGATCAGTTTGCAGAGTGTGGCTAACGTTAGCAGTGCAGCTGTGCAGAATTGCTCCACATAGACATTGTTCCAACTGAGTGTTTAAATATCAGTAAAAATCTGATTCCATCATTTTAGTACTGCAGATCCGCGCTGGTTCATGCTTCTGCTATGTTTATTTTCCAACTCGCTGTCAACTTCCTCTCGCAGAAAGATGGAGGGGAGCTCGTTTCTGTTGGATATCCCTCTGTTAGTCGCCAGTGGCATTATAAAAACTTAGAAGCAACAGTTTACTGGTGTAAAACATCCATTAAATATGAATATCTAGCTGACTAGTATTTAGCAATATTTAATCGTCTAGTTGACTAGCGAGCTTTAAAACAAACGGCAGCCATGTTTACATGGAAACAAGTAACCAGATCAAAAGCCTGACCAAAAAAAAGCTTAATGTAAACACACTAGTTGGTAGATTCTGACCTGATCAGACTCGTTTGGAACAAAATTTCTGTCTGATTAAGACAGGTGGTTTATACAAATCATTAATTAGATTGGCTGTAAAGACGCCTTTGTATGTTTGATGTGAAATTATTGTGGTTTTTCTGGCAAGTTAGACATTTGTATTGTACAATCACACGTAATTATATTGTATTGTAACTATTTGATGTATCTTCTGGGTCTAAAAGGTTAGGGCAATCCAGAAGAGCCATAAATCTGCTTTCTTTCTAATGACTAGCAGGTACAGCCACTGCAAAAGGTTATTTTGGTTTACAGAAATCTTGGGAAAAATGGTCCTTGGGCTCCACTGATCCCTGGTCTCAGTAAACGCCAAAGCAATGTGTCTAGTGTCCTTGGTTTCTCAGTCAGATCTATCAAACATGTTCAGATTGACGCTTTACAGCTGGATTTGCCAAGTGATGTGTGATATTGGGATAAAATAAGATTTCATGTTAAAATTTGTTTTCATTGGAGTTTTTTTTTTTAAATCCACCATGTATGAGTGACTGAGCTTTGTGCCAGATGATGCCAGTCAGCCTTTCCTTCCGTCCTTCATCATTAGTCCACTGCTCCACATTTTGAGTCAGGTCTTTCTGTGCTGCAGCTATTTAACGGTAATAAAGATGTACTGTCTTTGGATTCCCCAGTGCTCACTCTGTTCAGCTCTGCCAGCGAACCTGTCCTCGTAGCCAGATTTATATGCTTGGCAGCCATTCCTCGGATCATTGTTGGACATAAAACAAGCCATGGGTGGAGGGGTTGGAGGTGGAGAGGATGCTCAAATGAATAACTTTCATTTCTTTTCTTTCATTCTCACCCAGAAAGGAGTCATTCCTGAGATTAGATGTCACAAATGTGATTGGTTTTGGTATTAATAGACTAGTCTGTCATATATGCTGATATTATGTACTGCTTCCTACACCGTCCATCTACCTGGACTCTAATGTGTCTTTACTGCTGCCAGGAAGCACTACAGTGACTTTAATCCCTCTTTTTCCTTTTTTCCCTCTACCTGTTTTTAAGTCTGAGTCAGCGCTCAAACAGAATGACAAACTGGGCCCAGCCGCCTTCCCTTCTGCTGCATTAGACGTCTGAGTGGCTGTGGATCACCATGGTGGGTGGCGAGGCTTTGCCCAGCACCTTGCCGATGGGGAGGTTGATGGTTGCATGTGGAGCAGCGTGAAATGACCCTTTTGATGCACACACTTTAAACACACATAAACATAGAGCTTAGTGTGGCTGTGGGTCAAGATGTTATATTTTTCTTGTTTTAAACATTTAAATATGCAGGTTTTAGTTGATTAAAAGCAAAATCCTGAAACGTTGTTTTGATTCAAAGATTTTTGCAAATGTGTACAGAATACGTTCATTTTTATGAACATGTTAAGATCGCACTCAATTAAATAGACAAGTATGCATTTTTGCAAGTCTTTAACGTTGACTCCGTAAGGTGGTAGAAAAGGTCCTTTTAAGGGTTTTGGTGGCTATTGTAGGGCTGTGCGATATGACAAAAATCCCGTATACCAATATAAGACATATACATAGCCCGTCCTTTAGGAATAAGGTCCTCGATTTGTTTTGACTGGTCTTTCTGTCTCAACAGGGTCTTCAGCTTTATTGTGAAAGGTTTATGTGGAAAATAAATAAGCGGACGGCAGAGCCACACGCTGGGTTTAACTTCATTGTTGCTAACGACAAAGCGTAAAAACAGCCGTTTGTCCGCCCGTAGTGTGGTTATTTTAAATATAAGGGAAAGGGGAAACTTTAAGAAATTAACATAGCTACTACAGTGACTAGAGGTGGGAATCACCATACATCCCACGATATGATATTATCACAATACTTAACGCACGATACGATATTATTGCAATTTTTAAAAATATTTTGCGATATTCAGATTCTGTACATAAAGGTAAACTTTATCAATATTCATTTTATCTAATATCAAAGTTTCACACTCAGTCTTTCTCTCATTTCAGTTTTATTGTTGACAAACTGAACAGTTTGTATTACAGTCTAGTCCAACTTAACTGAATCAACCATCTGGTACAATTATAGCTATTCTGAACTATGCAGTTTATGAAAACTATGCAGCCCCTTCAGCAACTGAAGAATTTGAAAGTAAATTAAAACAAAATATAATTTTGCATTAAATAAAAAAAGTTTTACACTTAATTCAAATAAAACATGTCTTAAATTAAAATAAGTAAACTGTCATGTTTATTGCTGCCATAAAAAAGTTAAACACATTTGGACAGTGAAGGAATGTCAGGATTCTTGCTCAGAAAAAGGATCAACATGCTCTGAAGTCAGAGCACAAAAACGTTTTTGTAACAAAATATCGATTTCTGCTGATACATTAATAGCAAACAAAATATCACGATACTACACAGTATAGATTTTTTTCCCCACCCCTAACGGTGACCGTCAAAGCGATGAAAAATTATAGCTGTAAACAGTTTATTTTGCGACACCATGAAACAAACAATAGCGTAAAATGAAACGGTCAACGTCTTTATATTCGTCCGATATATATCGTTATATCGAACAGCTCTGGGCTATTGGTAAAAAAAAATAATGGAAGTTGCATGTTGTTTTTTTGTTTTGTTTTTTAACATATGAATGCTATGCTTGTAGGTTTTTCTTCAAAGATAATTTTCTGTTTTGTAAATCTATATACACTCACCAACCACCTCATTAGCTGCATCTTGCTAGTACCTTGTTGGACTTCCCTTTTGCCTTGAGTGCTGCCTTAAATCTTCACAGGATAGATTCAACAAGTTGCTGGAAACGTTCCTTGGAGGTTTTGATACATGATAGCGTCACACAGTCACGCATGATGATGATCTCCCATTGCACCACATTCCATCTGGTAACTGTGGAGGCCATTTGAGAACAGTGTTGTCATGTTCAAGAAACCAGTTTAAGATGATCTGCTCATAAATCACTGAGTTATCTATGTTGGTGTTATTTTGAGCTTAATAAGGACACATCAGCTGGAAGTGGTATATTATTTATTTAGGTTCCCATCAAGGAAAAACTCTGCCAGCGTGAAACGACTTAATCAAAGGTTCGTTAATGAATTTCCCTGAATCTTTCTAAAGGTCATGCTGGTGATCTGCAGCTGTGTGTGGCTCAACAGTAGGTTTGAAAGACAGGATGACAAGTCATTTAAAGAGCAGGAAAGAGTGGCTAAAGATGATCGACCAGCTGCTTTCAAGGCAGTGGATCTATATTGTAGTCTTTTTTTTTTTTTTTTTGTGCAGCTTTTAAGCATTCAGACAGTGTTGCTCTTGCTGCTGTGAGAGATGTGTATCATTTGCGCTTTCTGGGAAACATCGTGGTTTATTTGCTGCAAGTCTTTGATGAGCTGTAATAAATTATTATTTTTTTAACAGACAAATTGAACACTGTGTTTGGAGCGCACTTCAAATCCAGATCAAATCCAACTGGAGCCCATCAGTGGCTTTTAGGTAAAAAGGAAAAAAGTACTCCTACTATGCATATATTATTTTAAAAGCCTGTTGTATTGGAAGTAAACCAAACAATGAAAGCAGGCATGTCAAGCGCATCAGGTGTCTCTTCTCTTTCGGCTCCAAACCCTCATTTGTCTTTGCCTTAATGGGACAGCCGATTGTTTTCCTCCTTGTGAGCATGTTTCCACACAATTTGAATTAATTGGATTGTAAATTGATCCTACTTTGGAGCCAAAACCCTGGAAGCCATAGCTTTGGCTGCGTACAACGGTTTAATCTGAATACTAAATGTTATTAAAAGCCTCCCCTGCTTCGCCCGTGTAGGACAGTGTGTACCTGGTAATGAGAAAAAAGCCCAGAGGGCTTATTGCATTCATTGTGCAACAGCATGGTATAATTCAGTAATTAATTGCCTTAGTGCCTGCATGTTGCTGTAATGTTTTCAAGATAAACACTATGACGTAGTTCCAGTTAAATGGCTCTTGTGGCTCATGCTAACTTTGCATTTACCACCTCTGCTTGGAAGTATCCCCAGATGGTGACCTCATATGCAGGCAGCAAAATGGCCATCCCAGGCAGCTAATATATGTATTTACCTTGGATCTGTCAGAATGGCAAATATACACATGTAAAAACCAGCTTTCTAGAAAGAGTTTTTGGAACCTTTTTGTGACAACCACTTCAGAGGCATGTGGTACCGTTTACAGAAAGGCAATGAGAGCTCAGAAACACAGATAACCTTTATTTAAAAAGGAAAGAAAAACAACCATGTTAAGTTAAACTTTGTACATTTTGGCCAACCAAGTGGTTTCACAGCTGCTAATCAAACAATTATATCAAGTTATTAAGTTGGTTACGTCATACAAGTTGGCCGAGGTGTTCAGTGAGAGAATGCTCATTTGTTACAACGATAAATGAAAGCATTTGTTTACTTGCCAATGCTAGCTTTGTTTCACACAAAGCACAGAAGGTAACTGATCTGAGAGCAGTGAAAGCAGAGCCAGCAGTGGCTTAGCTAGCATGCTAATCTCCGACAGTCTTCCATCACAGAGCAGAGGTTTATCCACACTTCACATGTGCAATCAAGCTTTATTAATAGGAGATGGAGACAGAAGTCCATGAGATTTTAGTAGTTCTGTAATCAAGTTTGCTTCCAGAAACAATATCCAACTGCAATCACAAGATGGCAGAGATCTAAAGGATGGATGCAATGAGAGGATGAGAGAAGCTTTATGACAGAGTACTGTTTGAGATGAAAGATTTCTTTCACTTAATTTAGGCCTATTTATTTAGAGTCCACTGCACAAGCACTTCCTGCCTTGCTTGCTCTGATAGAATGTCAGCGTTCAAATCTTTATAACACAGGTGGAGTTTGCAAAGTTAGCATAATCAGTGAAGTTATAATCGCACAGTATTGAAAAATCTCGGTTGAAATAAAGTTGCAATATACTTAAAACAGAGAATTTGGTGCTTTACTTTCTTTTTTATTGGTTGAATCAGCATTGTGTAAAACAGACTGTGTAATATATGGATGTCCACACCTCTACACCACACATCAGTTAAACATGTTTTGCAGTTTCACTGCTGCCATGTACATATGTCCCAGTTAGCTAAGCAACAGATGCATAAAATACTAGAATTCCAGCCAAAAACGGCCTCCAGTGGAATCACAGGTAGTATAAAAAGAGGGATGTTACCACTTTTTGATGAGAGGTGATTAGATAAGGAGTATATCCTGGTGACTGACACCATGGACTAATAAGGAAAGAGTTTACTGACCTCACAACATCTCACAAACATCTATAGGGCCGAAGTCCTTTTGCAACCACAGTTATTGGCCCCTGGTAGCTTCACTTTAAAGACCTTTATACTATCTGTGGTCGGGAGACTAGTCATTGAAAGCAGCCAAGCAACAACTCCAGTATTGGAATGGATAAGCTATTAAAAACAAACCAAAAAACAACAACTCTATAGAGTTGTCCTAAAAAGAGAAGATAAAATAAGAGAGATTTATAGTGTTTTTCACTGTATCAATCTCTGTATTTACGACGATGTTTGTGCAAGTTTTCCCATGAATTAAGGAGGACATAAGGTACAGACACACAAATATTCATACATACATATACTACAATGATGATATGATGTGATTAAATGGGGTTGTAGACTAACTCGTCTACTAATCGGAAGGTTATTTGTTCGATCTCCCTCCAGTCTCCATGCCAATAGGTGATGGAGATTACCGAATTTCCCAGAGGAACCCACCCGAGGGATTAATAAAGTTTTATCTTATCTTATCTCAATAATTCTTGGGCAACAAATCAACCCCAAGCTGAATGTTTGTAAAAGTTAGATAAAAAGAACTTGAACATAGAAAAAAGTGCTTGGATGAATGGATGAATGTGGCATGTTGTACAAAGTTCTTTGAGTGCTCAGGTAGAGTTGAAAAGCGCTACATAACAACATGTCCACTTAACCTTTATAGTAGGATGTACTGTTTTTAACGTTGGGCAGTCACCTGAGACTATTATGAAGGTGCCACATGTTTTATTATCTTAACATCCCTTAAAGACCTTATTATCCTTGGTGAGCAGGTTTTTCCTGTGTACACTATACATGCACTTATTAATATTCTGCTCCCAGTAGTAAGAGCTCAGTGTGATGTTTGCATTATACGAGGAGCTCATTGACCTTAATTTGCATGCATCCATGATTGATGGTATTTACCTGCCTTTTTATGAATGGCCTTTTTATAGCTGGTGCTCTCCACGAGAGCATGGATGAAGTGTGGCCTGAAAGATGAAAGATTTTTTCCCCTCCTTTCTGTCTTGCACTTTTATTAAGATCACATTTAGCTGTTTAAGAAAGAACAATGAGAAAAAAGACTTTAATGTGTCTGGTCTGTTTTAGCTCATTTTCTATTCTTCTAAATTCTCTCTAAACCTTGTGTTTGTTTACTTTTGAAAGCTCTCTTTCCAAGAGAGAAGTTCTTCTATCAAAAACACATTTCATTTCATTTTAAACCCCTCCCCTCACAGACACACACGCGGCATCTTATTTTGCTCCACCGGTGGCAGAATTTTAATTCTCTCCTTGCAAAACCTCATCGCCTATTGTGCTTCACTATTCAGAGTACAGCGCTGCTTCTTCTCATCTCGCCAGCTCTGCTTACACAGCCAAAGCTCGAAGGAGCGAAAGACGCTCCCCACAATGTAGATGACAGGATAAAGGGAGAAGGAGACGGAGAATGAATGGGGAAGGGGAGCGAAAAGAATGGAGAGAGTGATAGAACGAGAAGCGAAAAGGCCAGGGAGGGAGGAGAAGCCATGTCTCCTTTGTCTTGACATTTCTCTGCGTCTCTCCTCTGGGAATGAACACCTCGATATAAATGTTCCACACATAAGATTGAGTGGGATAGGAGGAAGAGGAGGAGGGCTTGTTTGATGTGCATTAGTTATTACAGAGTCTGCGTATAATTTGGTTTGGGGTTGATGTAATTAAAGGGTTCGGGCCTCAGCAGTTTTCCTCAGACTAATTTGTTTAGGAAGTGCTGATTCCCCCACCGGCCGCCGGTGACGATAGAGCGACTCTGCTGCAGCTGTTGCTGGTGGTCATGGCAACAGGAGGGCCCACAGGTGTCCATATTGATATCTCTGTCGAGCTAGCTGCCTCCTCAGCGGGACTGCATTCACATTCAGCACTTTGCAGCTGGTGCTGTTAATCCACACAGTGGCTGGAAAGGACATCCACATGCTAAATTCTCTAAGAGATGAGGTGGTATTTAGAGGGCGGTACTCATTTACACCTGGGAAAAGGTTGTATCCCACTAATAAAATTATATTAACTGCTTATAAAAACTGAAAGGAAATCATGCTAATTAGTGAGCCTTAATCCAGCACACTTGTCTGAATTGCTTTCCAGACGGTTAGCTGTGTAGCTCCTGAACAAGCAGCAGCAATTAGACATGAACCTACCAGAAACTGCAGTTCCACTAGTGGCCACTTGAGGCTGGCCCCAAAAGTGAGTCAATCCCCAGAGACATTTAGACAAAGCATGTTACAAAAAAACAGTTTTTCGATAGTTTCCCTCTTCATGATCACTCTGATCTTGATGCTGGAGGTATGGACGTGGTGTATTTGACTGACAACTGGTATCTGCTCACTAATCTGTGGACCTCTTTTAATGGATTATCTGACTGATTTTGTGGTTGGTTTGTGTGATACACGCCATCCTAAATGTTTGTGCTTCAGTTTTGATGTGTGAAATTCTCATGTTTTATTGGTCTGTTACTAATTTGCAGGTGTCCCTGTCTGTTCTTTGTACCTGTGCAATTCATAGTAGTTTACCTTCTCACACAAAGGGTGACAGCCTGGTGGCTATGTTGTCTTATATACAGTCTATGCTCCTGAAGCAGATTATATAAAAAAAATGACACTAAGATTAAATTTTTTGTTTCTTTGTTTTTCAGAAAGAATAAACACAGGAGTCCGACGACGCTGGTGAGTGAAGTTTATTTAAGTAGAATTGTTTTTAACTTTTAGTAATTGTTAATGAACATTTTGCATTTCAGATGTGAACTTATGATGTGTGAAATGGAGCATGCTAAAAAAAACATTTGAGAAACAGGGATGATTTCTGCTTATTTCATAGTAACCTTTAGGTTCTATTAATTTCACTGGACTACACAGCAAATCCAGCATGTCCAAATTAACACTGTCAGATTTGATTTCAACACTTTTAAAGTGTCTATATGGGTCCACACCAGAGAGTGTTAATTTAACTCTTTTTGGAGAGTTGGTATGTTAACTCTGATTTAGTGTTAAACACCAAATCTCTCTGGAGTTGATAATTTAACACTTGGTGTTAAGAGTTTATATATTAACTCTCAAAGAGTATTTTAGTTTAACTACGTAAGAGTTATCTTCTAATTAATTCTAAAAAGCGGGAATTTTACTGTTCTGAACTTCTAGAAATTTCTTTTGGAAATAAACATTTACTAAAAAGACGCAATGGTTTTTGAAAAACATTTATTCTGAACTGTGCACCACAATTTCAAAACATTTTCTGAAAGATGTAACAGTGTACATGTTCTCACTTTCATTAGAATTTCGTTTATCAAAAGGTCTGACATAGGTGAGCTGGTAAATGCAAATAACAGCATTCTCATCACTTATTTCAATAAATACAAAATACAATATGCATGTCCTTCATTCATCACTTTGTGGAACTTCAACGCACTTCTGCTCTCCCCCATATTCCATCTTCACAAGCATATCCTATGTGGAGATTGAATAAAAATTAGTTGACACTAATTAATGGCACAAATCAATTGCAGCACAGTAAAAAAAAAAAGGAATCCTTTTTGAGCGATTACTTGTGTAAAGTATTTTCCCAAAAGACAAGGACACAGACAACAGGTAATACTGAACTAAATGTAAAACCTCAACCTTTTTCATTTTTACCTAAACCGTGTGCACAAAACTCTGGAGGGATCTAAGTGCTAACGTAGAACCCAGTCAGGACGTCTGCTAATGCTGTTTGCTCGTTTTTTATGGGAGATCGTTTTCAGGCTTCAAGTAGCACCATTATATCAACATTTCACATTCTAGACATTGTTTTAAGTGTATTTGACCAAAAAATTTGACTGAAAATTCACATGCAAGCTTTTTTTCAAGGCTGTGCTATTTGCCGAAAACAATACCTTTCAGCTAGCTAAAACAGAATATTATGCTATCACCGAGCAACATGGCTAATGCCTTTCACACAGCTTTGTCTCAACTCCAAAGAGCCACAGAAGTAAAAGCTAATAATAACAATAATTGAAACAATCTTTGAAAACATGACTTACCAAGCATGGCAAACAACTCAAATATGTAGAGCAAAATGTTCTGAAACGGCTTCACTTCAGCTTCGATTGGAGCCGTGCTGGGGGCGGAGTCTGTGAATTTACTCTATTGGTGTCATAGCCCCTGTAGGAGTTCAGAGTTAAGAGGTCAAGAGTTAATGTTTCCATTGGAACACCTCCAGATTTGAAATAGAAACACTCATTTTTAACACTCGATTTTAACTACTATCATTTTACACCTCAGAGTTACATTAAAAGAATGTGACTCTACTTAGAGTAAAATTAACTCTAAGACTACTAACACCAAAACATTTAACACTTTTGAATTTGCTGTGTACTTTTTATATTAAAGTATTTTATTTTATTCCTAATTCTTTCATTGACTTTCAGTGATGGTTCCCATTAGTTTGTACCTTTGGTTTTCATTATTATCTTTTTCTTGATGCACGCTCAATCATCCAGGTAAGTAAATCCTAAAACGTTGATTTTGTTCATCTGGACGTTTTCAGTGGAAGAAACGTTTCGTCGCTCATCCAAGCGACTTCTTCAGTCTCAGCTGACTGCAGGTTTCCCCAACCTTATAAACAGTACATTTGCAGAATGACTGAAACCAGCCCAATTAAAGAACAAAGGGCTGTGAGGTCAGTTTTTTTGATCATTAATATGGAAATTGTCCACTCCGCAGTCAAATGAAAGACTTAAAATTGCACATGAATGGACAGGTATGTGTGACGTCAGAGAGGAATGTTGCTTCTTTTAAGTTTGAAATGGGAACCGTTTTGAAATGATAAAAATGGCACATCTGAAAAGATCATTGCATTAGTTTAGTGTCTGAGATAGGAAAAGTTTGATTTCAGGTGTCAAAGCCAAGTCAGACTGGCAGATACTGCCAATGTGTTAATTCTCAAAAACCACAAATTGCACTCCCGATGAACTTGTCTAGCTATCTGAAAAAATTTACATTGCAGCTGGTCTTTAAGGGAAGTTAAAGACCAGCTGGTCCTCACTGGCCATGAGGACCATTCACAGAGAGTTGGGGAATTTGTGATGGCGATACTCAAAATAAACAAATAATAAATAAAATAAAAACATTTATTCACTGCGAAAAAGGATAAAAAAAAATCTCTCAATTTTGGTTTCATTATTACACTTCAGCTGTCACATGACAGCTGGGATAGGCTCCAGCGCCCCCCGCGACCCTGAAAAGGATAAGCGGAAGCGAATGGATGGATGGATGGATATTACACTTTAAGTTTAATAAACAGGCAAGTTGTACTGAGATGATGCAACGCTTGCACAGCACATGGACATTGCATAGACTTGTCTGAATAACAAGTGCTGAATTTTGTAATATAATCTGCTGTGCTACAAGCATGTCACATCCACAGAGTAAAGGCAGGAGAGCCACCCCAAAGTAGATTTCCAAAGAGTCTGAGGGAGGGAGATTTGAAGAAACAGGAAAACGGCTCGTTTCTGACAGAAGATGAGATGATGAGCTGCACAAAGAGCTAAAAGTTGCATGCATTTTCAGTTGTCTGACAACAGAAACATAAATAAGAACAGCTTTTTTGGGAATTCAGCTGTATTGAAATACATTGTATGGGGGGCCTGGATCTCCTCCATGCCTGCTTCATGCCCTGGGGGACGGGGCTATGGCTCTCTACATCCTCTAGCAGACCATTACATGGGGAAACCATTTGAATACAAGCGCGCCGATCCACACAGGTGTGCACACGGGTGTTCACTGTTCGTAGACTTAAATCACACCTTTCTTGGCTGCTACTTCAAAGCACATTGTGCGCTGTCTGTCCTGCGTGCTGCACAACAACATTCAATATTTAGTATTTACTGCTGTTTACACTTAGCTAGATTAATGCGATGGTGTTGTGTATAGTATGTTGCATTGTTTTGTTTTTTTTGCTTGTTTTCTATTCTTTTTCTCTCAACAGGTGATCCCGGAGATATTTTTTCTTCCCCCCTTTCTCACTGTCCCTCTCCCCTTCTGTTTTTCTTTTCCTTCCTCTTTCTTTCTCCCTTTCCTATCCCTCACTCATGTCTGTCCCGTCTGTAACAACTGAAAATAAAATAAATAATAAAAACAAAGGTCGATCAAATGGACCAATACGGCAATGCCATGATGATCCATTTGGCAAAATAAATCCATTGGGTATCCTTGTTGGTCTTCAGACAACAATTCGGACGGCTAAAGAACCAAATGGGACAGGCAGAAAAAAAAAAAAAAAAAAAGAGCTAAAAGTTCACTTTCAAAAAGAGTTCTCATCCAATATTGTGTCATGTACAAACTGCATGCTGGTACCTGATATGATTGCAAAAATGACTGATTGCACAAAAAGTTAATTTGCCTTTTTATGTTGTTTTTCTGTGGAAAAATCTAACGAGCTAATCAGCCTTAATCACAAAATGAGGCTGATGAGATGTGTCATTCATTTTTTAACTACAACAACATGGGTTCCCTCCAAATAAAAATCTGCCGCGTGTTACAGTACAAACACATCCTCGCTCGCATGAAAGGATGAGTTGGATTTGAGAAGTTGTGAGTGCTGGCAGGGTTTTGGGTTTGTGCGAGTGTGATGCTTGTGGTTTTCTTTGATTTAAAGCCTCGCAGTCTGGCGGGGACAGCTAGAGTAAGCGTGCTGTGTTCACGTGCACTTGATGTCACCTTGCAGGATTTCTCTGGGCATTAAAGTTGACTCATACTGGAGTCGGGAGCTGCGGGAATGTGAAGTTCAGCTACAGAGATGATGATGAGTCTCAATTCAGCCTGAAATGAAAATGCAACGTTTTGAGACGTGAACTCAGTTTCTCTGTGAAAGCATCTTCATACTCATGCAACTACATGATTCTTACTAGACACTGTGGTTATATCTTAAAATTGCTGCCATTATTTCTTATAATTTTACCATTTTGCACTAATACGTTCTTCAGTTCTGCTATGGCAGACTGCAGCTTTTGGGATTGGTTTTCTCTGCGAGGTATTTGATGAAAGCAAAGCTTTGCCTACATCTCGAGGCCTAAACTCGGCAGGTTGAGAACCGATCCCGCTGCTCTGCTTCCTGCCGATGATAATCTGTCCACTCCTCGGGTGGCCTGAATGAAAGCAGGAGCTGGCTGACAGATCAAACAAACCACCTCCTTGCTTTCCTGCTTGATTTTTCTGGGAAAATAAATAGTTTTCGGCTTTGCTGACAAAGAAAATCACAGGTGGAAAACAGTTGCTAACTATGTGCAGGTGGAGGTTTCATTTTGTGAGCTGCAGGTCTGATAATCACTCAATCTGTAAGTGGTACTGATAAATTCTCAAGTCCTCTCAGGAAAAATTTAGACAGACTTGCTGTTTTTGAAATCCCGGAGGCATCCACGATGTCCATACGTCGCCTCCCCTGACTGTTTACTTCGTGCTGGACCAGGCAGGTGTTTCATGTATAAATTATGCCCATTAGCTCTAACTAAATCGAACACTGGAAGCAAAGAATAAAAGATGTTTCCAGCCTTCTCTAATTCAAATGGCTTTGTAGATTTACTCTGTTCAGTCATGCATTTAGTGAATCTCCTCTCAGTGCAGAGAAAGCTGGCTCACCCATAATAATCTTTTGTTGGCCAACTGTGTTTTTAAGGCCACCAAGCTGCTAACCATGAGTGCACCATTAGTACTCATGGTTAATTCTCTTTTAATGCCATCTGGAGCAACCAGTTAAACTGAATGAGCTGAAATCTGTGTGAGTTTCACAATTAAAGTATGGAAACACCAGGTGATAGAAAAACATCATTAATAATCCACAAGGATCCACTCCAGGAGAGTGGGGTTTAACTCCCAATGCTTATGCTTTTGTCTAATTTGTTGTTAGATTATTTTTGTGGTAAAGTGGACTTTGTTACAATGTTAATCACATTAAAAGCTCTATTTTCTGAGATACCAGCTGACGAGTCCAAACTTATAGAATATAGTGCGCGCCTGCAACCCTGAAAAGAAATGCAGTGTTTCCCGCACAAAGATTTTTTCAAATTTAAATGTAGCAATGATAAGTTGTGATAATCCTAAAAACTAACTACACCCCAACAGCTGTTAGAACTACCTTCAACAGCTCTCTTAAGATCTTGCCACATCATTTAAACGAGCTTAATATCTGGCTTTGACGGGATCATTCCTTCTCTCACCCCAACCGGTCGCAGCAGATGGCCGCCCCTCCCTGAGCCTGGTTCTGCCGGAGGTTTCTTCCTGTTAAAAGGGAGTTTTTCCCTCCCACTGTCGCCAAAGTGCTTGCTCATAGGGGGTCATATGATTGTTGGGCTTTTCTCTGTATCTATGAAGCGCCTTGAGGCGACATTTGTTGTGATTTGGCGCTATATAAATAAAATTGAATTGAATTGAATTGAATTGCAACACCTCAATTCTTGGTTGACTCAGTCACTGCAAAGTGTCCGGGTCCTGTGGTTGCAAAACGGGCCCAAATCATCACCCCTCAGCCACAGCGCTGACAGTTGGTGTGCGGTGTTTCAACTGACAGGATGTGGTTGGTGATGCTGTCCACTATCAGCCAACATCTTCACTCTGGTCTTGCCTGTCCAAAGGACATTGTTGAAGAAGTCTTTCTTTCTTACATGTCTGTATTTTTGGCTGTGTGAAAAGAAATGCAGTGTTTCCTACACAGATTTTACATGGTATGACTCCACAGGTATATTTGGTGATGCATTTTAGGTTTAGTTTAGTAAGGGGTGGCTGTAGCTCAGGTGGCAGAGCAGGTCAGGCTGCATGCCAAATATCCTTGGGCAAGATACTAACCCCATGTTTGCCTACTGGTGGTGGTCAGAGGGCCCGGTGGCGCCAGTGTCCGGCAGCCTCGCCTCTGTCAGTGCGCCCCAGTGTGGCTACAATGTAGCTTGCCTGTGTGTGTGAATGGGTGAATGACTGAATGTAGTGTGAAGCGCTTTGGGGTCCTTAGGGACTAGAAAAGCGCTATACAAATGCAGGCCAATTACCATTTAGTTTAAAAGGTTTAGTTGCTGCTAACCAGCAAGCCTTTGCTGTTCGTCTATTTTGCTACTGTAAGGAGGACACACTGGAGATGCCATCAGCTGGCTCTCCAGTGAGTCTCGTGTCACATGGCTTGAGCCTTCACGGCCTGCTGAAACATGGTTGAAGTTTCAAATAATGAGGTACGCCTATGTAGATGTAATCCCTAAAGCTTTGGCTTCACACATTTTTTTTTTTTTTTTTTTTTTTTTACATTTCTTTATGATGTCAAGGACGGAATAGGATTTCTTTGGACTGTAAAGCATGCAAAGCTACTCTATAGTCCAAGACGAATGAAAAATGAGCATAATAGGCCCCCATTTAAAACTTTTTTATGAATATAATTGCGTTGAAGTAGCTTCTTCACTCTAATCCTCTAATTAAACTGTATTAAAATGGCTTCACATATCTCTGTCCATGTAGTGACACTTAAATGCTCTTTAATATTACAGCACTTAAACTTACAGTATAACATTTATGCTATCTTGTATCATACTGCCATAAAAGTTGCTTTCAGATCATTGTTGTAGTGGAGTTCATATGAAGGGAATACAAAAGAATTCATGAGACAGCTGTGTGCGTGACAGCAAGCTAACATGGCTACGAATACGAGCTCCAGAAATATATATGACCCATATTCATGTCTCGTGGGACTGACTTCACTCAGTTCATCCTCTGGTGATGTCTTCAAGCTTGATGTATGTCTTTCTTGCTGGCGTCTCATATCTCATTTGTGCTTGTTGTACTCTTTTTTTTTTTTTTTTTATTCCCCGCCCCCCTCACCACATGCTGTCAGTGTGTCCCTTGGCCTGTTGATTGAAACATGCCCGCAGTCTGTCTGACGACATTCAATGCCAAGCGGCTGATTTATTTGCTCTGTAACACACCGATCCTCCTGCTGTGAAACCCCCCTCCACTCTGCTTCCATTTGAGGAATCTTGGAGTGGATGTGGTGCATTTCATCAGACGTTGACGCTGTAAAACAGCTTTCCTCCTTCTCGCTTCTGGCTGCTGAGCTGTCACTTGCTGAGATGGCATTGTGCTCTTCATTGACTGCACCTTTGTGTGTTTGTCTGGTCCTTTACAACCGTCTCATCGGATGTCATGGCCATTGATTAACTCGACAGGCCTCGTCAGAGCTTGTTATCCCGTCCATTTTCTTGCCAACTGCTCGAGTCATTAACATTTAGGTTACTGCGCAGAATGCCTCAGCAGGTGTTAATGTAGCTCATTTTCCTCAACAGCGTCCATCCACACCTGTGCTGCTGTCCGAGAACAGCGTGTGCTGTGCAAGTGTGATAAAGAAAAGCAGCACATCACAAACACTCTGAAGTCTGTGCATCTTACAAAAGACGAAATTAATGATTGAGTCACTTTCTGATGCTTTGTTAATCAGCTGATTGCATTTGGGTTGCCAGGTTGTCGCAGATCCTCTTCAGTCAACTCTTAAAATAAACTGAATGACCAGCTGAAATCTGTCCATTCGTATGTCCATCCACTCAATCGTCCATCCATCCATCCATCCACTCACTCATCCTCCCACTCACCCATTCATCCACAAATCCATCTGTCCATCCATCCATCCGTCCGTCCATCCACTCACCCATCTACCCACTCACCCATCCATCCATTCATCCACAAATCCATCTGTCCATCCATCCATCCGTCCGTCCATCCACTCACCCATCTACCCACTCACCCACCCATCCATTTATTCATCCATCCACAAATCCGTCCGTTCATCCACTCACCCATCCATTCATCCATCCACCCATCCATCCATCCGTCCATCCACTCACCCATCTACCCACTCACCCACCCATCCACCAATCCATCCGTCCATCCACTCACCCATCTACCCACTCACCCACCCACCCATCCATTCGTTCATCCATCCACCAATCTGTCCGTTCATCCACTCACCCATCCGTTCATCCATCCACCCATCCATCCATCCGTCCATCTACCCACTCACCCACCCATCCACCAATCCATCCACCAATCCATCCGTCCATCCACTCACCCATCTACCCACTCACCCACCCATCCATTTATTCATCCATCCACCAATCCGTCCGTTCATCCATTCATCCATCCACCCATCCGTCCATCCACTCACCCATCTACCCACTCACCCACCCATCCACCAATCCATCCGTCCATCCACTCACCCATCTACCCACTCACCCACCCATCCACCAATCCATCCGTCCATCCACTCACCCATCTACCCACTCACCCACCCATCCATTCATTCATCCATCCACCAATCCGTCCGTTCATCCACTCACCCATCCATTCATCCATCCATCTAGTACTGATTTTCTGGGTTGTGGTCATGGCGGCAGTAGCTGGCAGAAAACTCCAGACCTCCCTCTCACCAAAAGCCGCCTCCAGCTCGTCTATGGGACAAACGTAATCTTTCTGGTTTGCCCTGGGTCTACCTCACAGCCTCTTCTCGCTACGATACGCCAGGGAATACACTGCTCATCCATCCATCACTACCCTATGACCACATAGATCGGCCGGTAAATTGTCAGCAGCTCTCTTTACCACCGTTCCTGTAAACCATCCGTTTGTCAATCACCCACTCATGAACAAGACCCCGAGATACTTAAACTCCTCCACTTCTATTAGAACTACATTATCTACTAATGTATTCAGACAAGGTCACGTCTGTTTTATACAGTTATTATATACTACACTGGGCTACAATTAAAATGACAAAATGCACTTTAAATTTTAAACTGGGTCAAATTTTTCTGCATCCCCCCCCAAAAAAGAGAATATGTAGGACAAATTAGAGGATCTCATCCAGGCTGGTTTGTGATGGTTTCTTTTTTTGGTGCGAGCCACTGCAATGATGTCACAGTGTGTAGGAGGAAGTGGTGCACTCAAACACAGGGACATCTTTGTACGTAATATTCACATATCACCTGACGTCTGCAGGTCAAAGGACTGTCCTCCTGGTTTCTCTTACCATGGAGGTGTTTCTTTAATACAAGCTACATGTTGTTGACCACTACAGCCACAGCTCTCTCTGTCAGCTGCAGGTCTTTCCGGAAACCAATTGTTTCCCCAGGTTGTCCACTGCCAAGCCCGAGAATTGGCTTTACAAAAGGAGCTCTGTGAGGCTGAACCAATTTCATCAGAGGCACCTTGAAAGCATGTGTGCACAGGTACCCTTTCACATGTTTGGCCTCAGGAGACACCACTGAAGGTCAAGCGTGTCAGCTGTGAATGTGCAATATGTGTGTTTGTGTGTGTCTGTGTGTTTTGTGTTTGACATTTGCCTTTTTTTTCCTTTTTTTTTTTTTTAATAGTAGCTCACTCAGCTGCGGGGCTCTTGTGTGTTGCACTGCTTTAAAGAGAGGGGTGATCTACAGGAGAGAGTGGTGTTGGAGGTGGAGGTAATCAGGGGTTTGTCAGCGGTCGTATCTGTGTGATGTCTGTACAGGTCAAAGGTGCATCATTCAGCTCATGTGGATGTAGAGACAATGACACGAGCCTCTCTGCCTCTAGTTTTGTTCTTTGTCTTTCCCACTAACTACCCCCCACTCTCTGTTACATTGCAAAGGGTCGTAATACAAGATGGATTAACCTCCCGTTAGGCCAGAATAAAACAAGCAGCTGAGACTATCAGAGATTTTTTTTTACTGCAGTAGAGGCTTTCATTATTTCTGTTTATCTCCTGAACAGTCATTCGCTTAAGAGTCCACATCTGAGTTTCTCCTATAATGGATGAAATTGCCATTTATTAAACGTGCCACAGTGCTTCGTCTGTCAGCTCCTAAAAACAATACAGTCATCAATCTCAGACGTGCTCTTGGCAGAAGTTTGGTCCATTTTCAGCATCCTCTCCTACCATACGATGATACTTGAACTTTGCTGATATTTGAAAGATTAGCATCTTTCCTGTGCTAATATTTCATAGACTGGTACATGTGTAGTGCTTTCCCACAATATCTGATTACTTCAAGTGCTTTTAACCAACTATTTATACACTCACACATCAGGGGCAATTCAGGGTTCAGTATCTTCCCCCAAGGAAACTTTAACATACAGCAGTGCTCTGTGTTTGCAACATCATGACATATAATCTTTAGCTAGTTAGCTAACTGTTGTTGTTAGAAGAGTCTTTGTATTACTGCTGTATTTCTGAAGCTTGCATTTGCACTAAATTATGTTTACACACCTCTGCCAACTGTATCCTGACAATCGGTCATTAGTCACTCTGACATGTTCATGCGTTTCTTTCTGGTAGTTATTGTGCAAATTAAGTGGTACTTAAATGAATCACAGGCAGCCACAGACCTGATCTGATCTAAAACGCGTTCTTTAAGTCTTTTACCACCAAGAAATGGTCAAAATCTCCCTTTTTGATAACTGGCATGAATAAAAAAAACAACAACGCAGCCTTTGTTGGGTCCGTCCATGCCTTGTGCCAGGGTGCAGGATTAAACCACGACTTCAGATGACCTCGACATGCTCACAGATCAACACCACGATTCCCCGACATGCTCGGGTGTAACGAGCAACACCTGACACCACGACAACAACACGCCGTCAGGCTTTAATCCTGTCAAATTGCCACCACTGGTCTGTTTTCTAAAGCCCTTTATCTGCCTCGCCTGCCCATTCACTAACATGCATAAGCTCCCAGAGTCACTGTGCATCCTATATCCTCCCCACCAGGGCCCATTATCTTAAGTGAGTGCTGATAGGATGCGAGGGGTAATCCAAACGAGCAGCAAAAGTGTGTTTGAGATCTGACTCGTAATCTAGCTTGTATAAAAATTGCGTGAGTAATATGTTCTAAATTTCCCTCTATGTGTTCATATAAACCAAACCTGTATATGTGAGAGCTGCGGGGCTTTGATGTTGCTACTCAGCTGTCCGACACATCAACTCCATGCTCTTTTTAAACACAGCAAACACAGCGAGCTTGCCAGTGAGGGATAAGGCATGTAGGAATATCAAAGCCTTTTTATTTGGCAACATCTGGGGACATTTTCTGGAGGCTGACTGCAACAGAAACTAATGAAAGCTGCCCTTAAAGTGGGAATTATGCACGTCAAGGTTCCTCTGGAGAGGAGTCTCTTTAGCGCTGGCAAGCTGTTTTACAATCCCCATACTGAGGACTGCTTCTTATTTCAAAACCAGCCCCGTGTTTTCACTTCTACAGAAAAAGGAGAGGCTTCGAGGCTGAGCCGTTTTTTTTTTCTTTTCATTTCGTTTTCTTGATGTGTGTTGATGTGCAAATAGTTGTCAAAGCCGTAGTTCCCTGTCTGAGGTCGGAAACACCAAGACTATATATTTCCTTTCTGGTTGGCACAGGTTGCCGATTTAATGGGATCATAACAGATTCTCAAGTCTTGTTATCTCAGCCAGACATGTTCTAATATTTCATATATGTAAAGGTAATAACCTTGCGTTCATTTCGCAACTCGCTTTTACAGAAATGTGATACAATGTATGCCTTAGTCTATTAAATAAACTGCGAGGGTGCCAGAGTTCATCCCTGACAGTATCTGATAGTGTTTTTTCTTTTAGATACTTCTTCTTATCAGTTGCACCAAAAACACGATTCAGGACTTTCTGTGTAGGCTTCACAGCAACATCAAGGATCACTTGATGCTGCTGGAAAGTAGATGAGTGGAAAGAACAGCTTTCAGTTCTTCCCACTCATTGAGATCAGCTGCAATCTTGTCATGGTCTCAGGGATTGTGAATATTTTTTTTCTTTGCTTCCCTCGGTCTTTTCTATGTCTGTGCCTTTGCCTTTCTCTTTACGCAGTTACTTTTCTGTCTGTGTCTCTTTTACTTCCTGTCTCTGTCTTCCCTCTGGTTAACTGTTCTCCCATGCTGTTATTTCTTTCCTTGCACCGGTATATGTCTTGTTCTCTAATTAGTGCACTTTGTAAACACAGTAACTGTCCGCTTTGTTTGTTACACCTTGGTAGTACCAATTATGATCTCTTTTTGCTTTCTTAAGTCTTCATCACATAGATTCAACAAGCTGTTGTATGTATTCCTCCAAGATTTTGGTCCATATTGACACGATACTCTCACAGATTTGCAGATTTATTAGCAGCACATCTGTGATGAAAATATCTCATTCCACCACATCTCAAAGGTGCTACATTGGATTGAGATCTAGTGATTATGGAGGCCATTTGTGTATGTTGAATTCTTTGTAATGTTCTAGAAACCAGCTGCGTGACATGGTGTGTTATCCTGCTATGAGCAGCTATCAGCTGAAAGATGCTCAGTTGGTACCCGGGGACCTAAAGTGTCAAGAAAACACACTGCTGCTCCACCAACACCAGCCTGAAGTGTTGATACAAGGCGGAATGGATCTATACTTCCATGTTGTTCATCCAACACGTTCTCACTCCCGAGGCGTAACATTTCACGCTGGTGACAAATCGTCAACATATTACGTTTTCGGCTACCCACCACGTTCCTAAATGACGACCTCGGAAAAAATGAGGAAATATGAGAACCGTATGGACTCAATCTACACATGTTCGCTCTTTTTCTTCAAATCGCTTAGAAACACGCTATTTAACATCATTAAAGTCCTGGTTAAGCTCAGGAAAAAGGTTATGGTTAGGGCTAGGGATAAGGTTAGGTTTAGGGCTGGAATACAGGGCTGGAACGTCTATTACCGCGGGAGCGTCATTGCACTGGATTTCGGCCATAACCCGCCGCGTACCATAAGAACGCTGAAGGTCTCCTTTCAAGTTCCTCAGGAACGCCGCAGGACGTGACAAAACGTCGGCATGTTACGCCTCGGGAGTGAGAACGGGCTGTGTTTATCCTAAAAATGACCCTACCATCCAGGTGTTGCAGCAAAAATCGAGATTCATTAGACTAGGCAATATTTGTCTAGTCTTCTGCTGTCCAGTTTTGAATTGTAGCCTCTGTGTCCTGTTCTTCCCAAGAGGAGAGGCACCCAACAGGAAACAGACTGTGGTCCTCTAGTGTAATGGCAAAAGAGGACCACATTGTGCTAAAAATGTGCTTCAAGGTTTGACATGTTGTGCATTCAGAGATGCTCTTCTGCATACCTTTGTTCAAATTAATGGTTATTTAAGTTACTGTTGCAGTCCTCTTAGCTTGACCCAGTCTGGTCACTTCCCTTTGACATCTGGCATCAACAGGGTACCTCAGATGGATTCTCATCTTTTGTTATGTCGTCTGCCGGTGTCTTATATTTGGGTCCTTTCTCTCAGTACAATGATATATTTACAATCAGATGTCTTAGGTTGCACGGTGGCACGGTGGTTAGCACTGTTGCCGCACAGCAAGAAGGTCCTGAGTTCAATTCCAACATCAGGCCGGGGTCTTTCTGTGTGGAGTTTGCATGTTCTCCCCGTGTTTGCGTGGGTTCTCTCCGGGTACTCCGGCTTCCTCCCACCGTCCAAAGACATGCAGCTTGTGGGGATAGGTTAATTGGATAATCCAAATTGCCATTAGGTGTGAATGTGCGAGTGAATGTGAGCGCGAATGGTTGTCTGTCCCTGTGTGTTGGCCCTGCGACAGACTGGCGACCTGTCCAGGGTGTACCCCGCCTCTCGCCCTATGACAGCTGGGATAGGCTCCAGCGCCCCCCGCGACCCTGAAAAGGATAAGCGGAAGCGAATGGATGGATGGATGTCTTAGGTTGGAGCCATTACTTCCAGTAACAATACTTTGTAAAGATATATGCACTGATCATTTTCTCTTATTCTAAATGGCCATAAAATCTAAACTTTAACTAAACAGCCCCCAACAAAGCTATTAGAGGACAAAGGGAAATCGGGGCTGCAAGGAAGATGAATTTAGAGAAATCAAAACAAGTTTTGGTGAATTAAACAGTACAAATGTGTAAAATTGACTTTTTATTAATAAAAATGAGTCTAAAAGGCCATAATGTCACCTTTTCCTAACAGAACTGAATGTTACCATTGATTAAAGGTGACACAGTATCTTTCCATTTATTTGTTGATAAGTCTTGTTAAGAGATCAAGAGGTTACTGTATCGGTTTGCACTGCGTCCTGATGGATTTATTAGTAGTTGTCCTGACCTGTGACTCAGGAGCTACCTGCCAATCAGGGTATTGACTCGCTTTGTGTTTTCACCAGCTGAAGGTGTCCACGCTGACATCGGTCTCTGTGGAATATTTCTATCCTAGGCTGAGTGCCAAACATGTCCTCAGCCTCAACACAGTCTGTCTCACTAAAAGAGATGAACGGGGAGGGAGAGAGGCAACATCCCGGCCATTCCTCAAAGTCTAAACTGTGTTAGCAGGTGGCGAACTTATGAAATACTGTTTAACTCGCTTTTCCCATTTTTATCTATAAACTGGCCACATAGTCCTTCAAAACAATAGCCTTTACTTTCCCTAATGTAGAATGTGTTTGAGGAGTTTTGTTTCATTTGCAGTTTTACAACACAGGCAGCTTTCCTTTGTCCTTCCAGAGACACCACAGCTGCTACTTAAAGATTTCTGCTCTCTGTTCTGGTGTTTCTTCTTTTCCTTGTTTTTAAGATTTCAATTTTCACTTGAAACAGAAGGATTAAATAGTCTTAATTGGTTTATACTCAAAGGATTTAGGATTATAATATAGAGTTACGTCATCTTGCCTGAAAGTCAATGTTATTGGGGGTGAAAACAGAGCTTTCTAAGACTGGTGCTTATTGAAAAATATCTTCAAGCACACAGAAACAAAAAGACAGGTTTACCCTGACGTATCTGGAGCCTACTTGCTACGAAGAACAATATTGAGTCGTAATTAAGGTTCAGAATGTGGAACGAAGGCCTTTGGTTCTTCTTTGATGATTAGAGATGGCAAAAAACTTTTCCTCTTGAAGATTTTCTCTTGAGGTAAGTGATGCCAGTGCACATCATTTGAGGTTGGAGTCTTAAGATAAGATAAGAGTTGATGGGCTGTCAGTTTAAGAGCTTTGATAAGCCAGTTATGTTATGTGTGCTACCAAAAGTGACATTGTTGCTCACAGTGTCTAACTTTGCATTTTATAATCTGAGTTTATTCACTTTCTGGCTGAAAGTTTGGGAGACTAGAGCACAACAAACTAATGGCTTAGTCATACAGGCCTAGGCAGTGACCCCCTGGCAACCTCTGGGGGCGAGGAAAAAATGTGCATTCCCATTTCCAACCAATTTCCAAGTGGTTGCTAACCTTGGCACAGTTGCTTTAGACAGTTTCAGTTAGGCTTGGTTGTTAATAGTTTGCATGGTACACACTGATTTGTCTGCAAACACTCACAAGCTACCCACTGTTTCCAATTTCCGGTTTGGATTGCACTTTTCAGATTCACTCCAGCCCGTTAGCCTTCAAAGTAAAAGCTTTGCCTTATTGTGGTAACTAACCCCTTTCAAAAGGTGTAAACAATATAAAGCAAACTTGCAAAAGGAATAAAACTATTCCAAGAGCCTTCCTCAAAACTTTCTCAAAAAGATGGAAAAATAAAAGGAACTTAAGGAAACAATAAAAAGATGCAAAACAAGAACATGTTACAAAGAAAATCATGAATCACTGACTATAAAGATGCAATCCAGCCCTGAAGAGATGCAGAACAAAAATAATGAAAAATAATGAGATACAAAAAGACCTCACTTCAAGACTGAGTAGAAAGAGATAAAAAAAGACTAAGATATCATAATTAGAAACAAAATGGGCAATGGAAGAGCGGGGGGGTCCTTTACATATCAGTACTCATGGTTCGCTCATCTCAGTAGATACGATTTTGCAGTACTTTTTTTTTTTTTTTTTTTGCAGTACCTTAAAACACTGGAATTAAAGGTGATATTTACCACCATCCTCTCAGCACTTTACAGCTGGATTCAGAGCAGAGTTTCCTGTTTTTATTTCCCTCCATCCCACTCGACACATGCTGAATTTTACTGAGGGGAAAGCGAGAGAGGAAAGTGAGCCGAACTGGAAATCGCATTACACGTTTCCGCGAGGACTTGGAGGGAAAACAACCTGTTGTTGTTGCCAATGCCAGACAGAAAAACCCTCGAGCAAGTGTCAAAGTGGCACACGGTTCTTTTTCATCCTGTGTCAGAAAATATTCCAACTTGTTCACACGTGTAACCCCAACCTGCCAGCGTTTTCAGAAGTAAGATTGGCAGGAAGTTATTTTTTTTTATGAAACGTGTATAAATGTTGTGTTGACAGTAAAAGCATGAAAAGACAAAAACTGGGATGTTTTCCACATTTCCCCAAACCATCAGATATACTTTAATGCCTGTTTACAATACGGCTTACTGAGCTGTCATTGGTACAGGACGCAGTTCATTTCTGACATCTGTCTTTGGACCAATTGCTTGGCAACAGCACATACTCCATCATCCTACGACTTCGTCATCTCAGGCCACTCAATCCTCCTCGAGGCTTTTCATGTTATTCACAACGATGCTCCTGTGTTTCATTGGCATGTTAAGTCTCGATTTCATTAAATGGAAACTGGCTATTATGCATTTGCTTTAATGGCGGTTTGACACGATTGCAGCTAATGGGACGGGCGTTACTCTGAAAAGGAAAATAATCCATCATTTAAATACAGCTTATAGGGAGGAAATTAATGCATGGAGGTTGAACTTGCTGTTGGATAACACCGGATCTGTGGAGTGCCTCTTAGTAAAGAGTCGGCGGCATTACACAGCCGATAATGGCATGTCTGAGTGCTAATAATGAATGTAAAGATGAGTTTCACAAGTAGACATTTTCTTATCCGACACCTGTGATCTAATATATTCTTATTTTACTGTAAAGATGAGATTTGTGTTTGTGAAGTTGAGTTTGAAACATGATTTTGTTTTTATGTTAGCATAGCAGGGCAGGGATAGCTCAGTAGGTAGAGTGGTTGCCCCATGATCGGAAGGTCGGGGGTTCGACTCCCCTGAACGGCTACACCTGAGCAAGGTACCGTCCCTACACACTGCTCCCCGGGCGCTGCATTGGTGGCTGCCCACTGCTTCACTGGGTGAATGGGTTAAATGCAGAGGAGCAATTTCTCTATGGGGACTAACACATACACATTATTATTATTATTATTATAATTAATGCTAAGCTGTACCCATCCATGATTAAACTTTTTTTAACATTGTGGATTGCTCCCTTTTTCAAAAAAAGTTTAAATGTCTCTAGATCTTGATCAAGAGTGATTGGATAGCAAATCCATATTCAAACACTCAGCTGTGGTGTTGAGCTTTAGTTGGAGACCAAAACAATAGTTTGTTTAGTGTGGCTGGGTTCAGCCCAGATTGAGGAGTTTGTGGTCTAGATTTGGTGATCTGGTCAGGATCCGTTGGTCATCTGAGCATGTCGGGGGGGAGGGGGCACCAGGGTTGGAACCAGTGATGTTATTAAGCCATAAATAGACAAGTTATTTTTGGCAGTTCTTCAGCGATCAGAGGCCGATCCCCTCAAACTGTAGGTGTGCCTGACCTGAGATTCTTTAGCAAAATATGAAATAAGTGGATCATCAGTTCACTCCAGAAATACAGGTTTTAACCCCTAAACTTCCTCAGGCCTCCATAGAGGCAGCTCTTAAATCAGGGCCAGTACTGACAGTTTGTCTTTTGTCCTTTTCTCCTAACAGCGATCCTTTTGCCCCTGATTCATTTGTGATTTGGGCACCACGACTGATCGGAATAAGTTGGAATCCGCTTCTGTCTGGGTGAGTTTGTACTGCCTGTCGAGAGACCCTAAAGACACTCGTTAGACTCTGGTTTGCCTTTATTTTCTCCGCATTTGGTCATGTCACACATAAGTTACATACTTGAAATCACTAATTTTATGCTCTGCTCTTTACTATATTTAGTCTTTTGTTTATCTTGCATGACAGTCACCAACATGGCAGTCCTGCCCCTTTTAGCTCCAGAAATGATAGCCGATGTGTTTGAGAGTGAATTTGACATTTCAGACATATACAGACTATATTTGACCTGACCATAAAACTTGCTGTCCTACAGAAATTGTGTAGTATTTAGAAGGAAGTGCTGCATTTAATGAGAACAAGCATTAAAGTCAAACTATAGTTCATGAATTAAAGATATAACAACGCCGTACTTACCGGCTTTAAGAAGCTTGTACCTGTAAGCATTAATTGGTGAACTATGGTTACCTGTAGTTTGTCTTGTTTGTCTGTAAAATCTCATTAAGTACCAGCTGAGTGGTCGTAAAATTTGGAAAACGAAAAACCAAAAGAGTGCAACACAAACAGGAAATGATGGTTCATCTCCAAAGTAAAAGTTGCTCCCTCTAAAACATGTTGGCACGCCTTTTGCTTTCATGGTGAACTTTCTTCATATGCAGTTTGCGTCGCACTTTTTCCCTACAGCTCAGAGAAGAGCAGGACAGTATTTGTAGACAACGTCACTTCCATTCAAGCTACAACTACAATTGCAACAATATGTTAGCAACCAACGCAATCACAGGGAGGCTTTTGAAAACCAGTTTGGGAATATAAATGTTTCTCTTGTGGTTTTTGGTTGCCACGGGATCACGGACTGGTCTGGTGTGACTCAGTTTTAGCAAACACTCAGAATTTTTCCCCTCACAACCGGCGGCTAACAGCTGGTTGATGACTAATCTCTGGGCCTTTATTCTCTTCTCACAGGTAATTTCATTTGGTTAGTGGTCACATGTCTGCAAAATACTTTTACCACTATTTTTTTTTTGCCACATAGATTTCAATTTAGTGTCTTTCTCTAATCAGAATCATAAGAAACCTGTCTAAACTCTGCTGGTGTCATTATTCTACCAAATGAAAATTTCCATTTCCTTCATACTGATAAGGTAAACCTTGCTTATTGCAGCAATTACTGCCGAGTAAAACAAAAAGAAAATATTTGTTTACGTCCTGTGAAATAATTAACTTGTCACAAAGCATTAAATTACACTGAAATACGCAGAATTAATCCTCAGGCCTTCTTCTGGTTTTCTTGTGCGTGTGGGAGTAGACGACGTTTGTTTGCGTTCGCCCATAATTAACGTGTCAAAGCGCCGGCGACGATATAGAGGTGTTAATGGTGACAAGGTGACATGTAAAGGTTTGAGGGCAGCTCTAAAAATATGCCGCTGTCACCTCATCAGTTCTCCCACCGCCGGTCGTTTCCCCGACGCCCTCGGAGCGAGTCTTTGACAAAACATCCACGATATGACAACCCGTGTCTCCTAACAACGTGCCACGGTTTCCAAACGCGCTTCAAACTGACTGACAGACTCTTGAAAGCGTTAGCTGGCAGCGCTGCCGTCGATGGATGTGCGAGCCAAGGTGCAGGTTGAAGAGGAGGCGATACGTGTGACGACTCTCTAATCGACTGGTTCTTTTTTTCTTCTTCTTCTTCTTTTTTTTTCCCTGAATGTTTTCCTGCCGAGCTTCTAAAAGACACTCAACTGGAGTTTTTAGAGCTTGTGCAGTGAAAATGCTGCAAATGGACGCACACATACATGAACACCTACACCAACACGCACACAAATTCCTGCTGTGCTGCTTCCTGATGTGCGAATGAGCTCATACTGAGGGATCAGGGGTCGAGGTGCATTATCTCAGGTACCAGAGAGTCTTATTTACCACTTCCTGTCAGCAGTGGCGGTCCTAGCCTGTTAGGCGCCCTGGGCGAACACCCCCTCTGGCGCCCCCCCCCCCCCCCAAACACACACACACACACATACACACATACATATGAAGAGGGAGAGAGTATGCATAGTGTGCAAACGGCTACTAAACAGACATCATACTTCGTCATACAATGAGAACAGGACAAATCAACAATTGACACTAATTAATATTATATTATTGTATATATTGTTTGGAGTTTAGTCTGTTACTGTTACTATTTTTACCATTTCATCTTGGAGGAACTGTAACCCAAATAATTTCCTTAGGGATTAAGAAAGTATTCTGATTCTTAATGTTTTAGGATACATGACCTGCCATTATCCAATGACACATCTGCTTACCTGTGTCTTTTGCTCGTTCCTCCTTGTAGGAGCCATAATTAAATGTATTGAATTTTAAGGATCACTGGGTTTTTATTTGTTTGGTTGCTATGGTGATGTGTAACGGGAGTCACGTGGGTGCTAGCGGCGACATTAAGAGGGCGTTGTTAGTCTGTCATTCACTGGTTTGATTTTGACAGAGAGGAGGACTGGGTAGCCGTAGTTTTTGTTGACCGCAGCACAACGAGTTTCCCCTTGTTGAATTAGAGCCTGTGATATTTTAAGAGTTTGAATCGCGAGCCGATCACATTGCTCTGTAAACTTTTCAAGCACTTTAATAAACAAGCAAGCAATTCCACCTCTGGCATTACTGCGTAAAGTTGACAGCGCGTCAGGCAAATAGGCAGGCTCCATCCCCGGCCTCTAGCGACTGTGGAAGTCGCTACACTCCTCTTCTTTTCTCTTTTTTTAAACTTTAAAAACGGGTTGTGTGTGAGACTTTAAATAAACAAAATATAAAATATACATTTTAAATTGTTATTGATCCCTTTACCCCGAGTCCTAAAGTGTGTATATATATATATATATATATATATATATATATATATTTTTACTCTTAAATATTTATTTTTGTTTTCTTGCACTGCTGTAACTGGAGCCTCGTCGTCTCGTCTCTCTATATACTGGACTGTATGTAGCGGAGATGACAATAAAGTTTACTTTGACTTCAGCAGCGAGCAGGCGCACCGAGGGCTCTTACGCTCACTTTTCGTGTATAGAATTTTGAAAAAACATCGGTGCAAATTATAAGTCTGTATCATGATGTCTGGTGTTTTCGTGTTTGTTTTTATTTTTGTTTTATTTCGAGAGTTGGTAATTTTTGCTGCTCCAGCCAATCCCCCGTCGCCCCGCCCTCTCCTCCCTGTGCCGCAAGCAGCAGGCGCACCTCGCAAACGGAGGGCGCCCTTACTCCCATGGGCTATAGAAAATCGATCGGTGCCTATGCCATTCCCAATATGGGCTCGCATGATGTCGGGGCAGCATGAGTACAAGCTATTTTTTTTTTTTTTTACCGATGCCCGTGATGCCGCCCCCCACCACGATGCCGCCCCGGGCAACCGCCCGTGTCGCCCGTATCTAAAACCGCTACTGCCTGTCAGGCTTAAACCCACGAATCAGGGCACAAACACACAGAGACAGAGAACAGCTCTTCTTCATACACCTGTGATTATGGTTTCTGTTTTTTTTTTTCTCTCAAATGTCTTCTCACAGCCTCACAGCCTGTCCTTAAATGCCATCACCTCGCCTGTGAACTCCGTTATTTAATAAGTGAATTGAAGTGTTTCATTCTGCAGCGAGATGTGCTCCATTTGAAGACCTGATGGTACAAAATGATTTCTGCCATGAGAGGAAAAAAGCACATTATGAGCTATGAGTCATCTGGAGACTGCATTAACCTCTGAAAGTTTTTCTTTTTTTCTTTTTTTTTTTTGAAATATTATTCAAACTTTTTTTTTCTTCCAGGAAACAACATAAAATAATAACAGCGCCATTGTCCCACAGTTGATAATTTGTGTGATCCTCATTTACATAATTTCTGTAAGCAGATTAGCTTAATTAAAACTGTCAGTGCTGTTTTTGAAGTTTAGCCAGAGCTGCTGCGCTTGCCTTTATCTCCAAGCTCCTGGATCTTTCTTTGAATCTGCAGATGTAGATCGAGCCTCCGGCTGCTGTAGTCGCAGCGATGACCTTTTTTCTGCTTTAAAAATTGCATGTTTTCTCAGGATAGAGATGCCTCTCATCAAAGAGCAGAGAGGAGCATTGATTAGTTTTCCAGAGGGAGTTTTTTGGACTTACTGTGACCTCTGTGAAAGTTGAAGGGATGCATCATGCCTATGCTGTAGTCATAGGCAGTTTAAAGGACGGACGAAGCTTCGTGGGCTGAAACGTGAAGCCAATCCTGAAAGCGACTTAAACTGGGCTTCTTCTTAATGGCCAGCAGCAGTTGAGTCCTCTGCTCAATCGATCTGTTATTTCACTAAAAAGATTTTTGAGGCTTTTACAAGGTCAGTGTGCAAGTTTATAGTCTCATACATTAAAACGTGATGCACATATTCTGTTGTTGTAGTCAGAAAAGTTAATAAACCAGGGAAAGCATCCAGTTTCATGTTGTTGACTGCAAAGATTGTCAACTCAAGTCTTCATAACCAGTCTGTGGCTTCAGTAGAAGTGTTCTTTCTGGTCTTATATTTATTGGAGAAAGCGATACATTTAAAAAAAAAAAATCAGTTTTAAGTCCAATCCAATTTTATTTATAAAGCACTTTAAAATACCCAGCACAGGAACAAAGTGCTGTACAGAAAATAAGTTAAAACAATAGAATAACAGAAAACAGCAAAATAAATAAATAAAACACATAAAACATAAAATTAAAACAGCCCTATATTAAAACAAAAACAAGATAAAACAGCATCGAATCACCTAAAAACAACTAAAATAAAAAATAAAAATAAAAATAAAAACCAACATCTCACATGGTGTCAAAGGCCAGGGTAAAGAGGTGGGTTTTCAAGAGTGACTTAAAAACAGATAAAGAACTGGCTCTGATCTCTAAAGGAAGCTCGTTCCACAGTTTTGGAGCTGCTACAGCAAAAGCACGATCACCTCTAAGTTTACGCCCAGTCCTGGGTTTATAAGTTTATAAGGTTGAATTATCCATCTGTAATATAATGGACTGTGTAAGTCACTGTAAATCATCCTGGGATGAATTGTTGTTATGCTTTATAATTAAACTACAGTTGAAGCTGAAATGCAGCTGACTTTAGTTTTGTCTAAATTCTAACTGGCTTTTATAGCTGATTTTAAGTTTTTGTACCTGGAGAGAGGTACTGGATGAAGTCGGTTCTCACCAGGTAACCTCCCAGCATTGCGGGAGTTGATGTGACGGACAGTGCTGCACAGGCAGACCTATGCTGGTGGAGGGAATCCATCCAGCAGCTCTGCCAGCTCTGACTCTCTCTGGCTTCTCAAGCTGGAAATTGCCATAATGTATCCTGCAGTGGTCGGCTGCACAGACCTCTTTCAGACGCTCCATCTGCTCTGCTGACACACATATACACAGTGCAACACTATCACATTATGTGTGATGCACAGAAAGAAACGCGCAGATACAACAGTGTCAGCTAATGTGTGCACGTAATATATGCTTAGATACGCAGAGGAAAACGGTACGATTACTAATGTGGACTCAGGTTTGGTTAAGCTGCTGTTGTAAAGAAGCATTAAGGAAGCAGCAGTTTGCACTTTGATCACAGCGAGAAGCTTAGAAACAAACTCAGCTTGGAGTCGTTCTTCCCAATTCTGGGGCAGAAATTCTTCTGTCTTCAGTAACTCGTTATCTTTGGTTCACCAAGCATCTCTACTTTCTTTTCTTCACCCTCTACTGTATCTGTCTTTACTGTTGAAAGCAGCACAGTAACCCAGCAGCTAGCTGGCATTACCCATCATGCATTGTGACAGTGCGTGTATCATTGTGTTTGGTCTGTTCAATAGGCTTAGCTGCAGATTTGTAATTCTTCTTTTGCATGAATGTTTAAGATTTATATCATTTAGTGCAGCGGTCCCCAACCCCCGGGCCTCGGATCGGTACCGGTCCGTGAGTCGTTTGGTACCGTGCCGCGAGAGTTGAGGCTCAGGTGTCAAATGTATAGTTTTCAGGGTTTTTATCGGTTTTCAGCGTTATTTTGTTATCGTTTTTATCGTTAACTCGGTTTTCCTGGGTCTTTTCACGTGTGTTATGAATAAATTTTCTTTTTTTCGGTACCAGTACTAGTTTTATTTTGTTGTATTTATCCGCGACACGTTAAAGGCCGGTCCATGAAAATATTGTCGGGCATAAACTGGTCCGTGGCGCAAAAAAGGTTGGAGACCGCTGATTTAGTGTAACAAGAAAAAAAAACCTTCCCCATGTTCTTTTCGGTGATACTAGTGACCAATAATAAAATGTGCCCGTGACATTTTAAAAGCCACAGTTTAGATCTTTTCTGTTCACCAGTACTCCAAAACCTAAAATCCCACATGTACTGATTCCAATGTTCAAGAGTAAGGCTGATGTAGAGCTGTAGCTACTACAGAGCAATAAAGCTGATGAGCCATGAAGCTATGGGAAAGAGTTGTTGAAGCTAAGTTGAGAGGAGAGGTGATGATCAGCGAGCAGCACTACTGATGTTTCCTTTGAGGGTGTTGATGGAGAAGTGTAGAGAGGTCAGAAGGAGTTTCATGGTGTTATTGTGGCTTTAGAGAAAGCATATGATAAACTACCAAGAGAGGAACTGTGGCACACCATAACGAAGCCAGGAGAGGCAGAGAGGTAAGCGAGGGTGGTGCAGGACAGTTGTGATGTTTGTGATAGGAGTGACAGATGGGTTCAAGGTGGGGGTGGGATTACATCACAGATCTGAGCACTTTTTTGTTTGCAGTGGTGGTGGACAGACTGCTAGATGAGGCTGGCCGGGAGTCTCCGTGGACTATGATGTTTACAGATAATATTGATCTGTAGTAAGGGTGGGGAGCAGGTGGAAGAGAGCCTGGAGAGTAGGGCTGGGTATCGTCACTGATTTCTAGAATCGATTCAATTCCGATTCACAAGGTCCCGAATCGATTCGATCCACAATTGATTTAATTCGATTCGATTCACTTTGATTTGAATCTGGGAAATTTTGACAGTCAGAAATATTATAATTCAGATCAGTACATTTACATATTTTTGTATCTATAAAAAGGAAGCTGACACACGCAAGACTTTATCAAAGGTGTGAGCGTCACAGCAGATGCCTTTGTGTCAAAGCAGCTGAAGATAAAACAGAAACACATGAAGGTGATTTTTCCTGGCCTGGGATTTTATAAAAATATTCTGCAGTACATCAAAAACAAAAGAAAACCATTAATCAACATATGAACATTACCTCTGAAGTTACAGCGGTTTTATTAGAGACACGGCTGAGCGTTTTGCATTTTGCATAATTCTAAAAAGTTTAAATTTGTTCAGTATTGAACGGCAGAAATTAGGTTTTCTTTTCGGAAGTATATAAAACGAAAAAAAAACCCATCGGCTGACAGCGCTGTAAACAAAGGTAGACTTGTGCGTAACAAGCAAGCGAATAATGAAGAAAACAGTACAGAGAGAGAGAGGGGGAGAGCGAGAGAGCGAGAGAGAGAGAGCTGTGCATCGTGGTTGAAGCAAAACAGTAAAAGTCAGAGTGAATACATGACGATGTTTATGTGAAGCGTAGTTTGGATCTTCTTTTGCTGCTGGTTCGGTCAATAATGTTTGGAGGGAGATAAAACTAACAGCTTTAGAATCAGCGCAAAAAGGGCGTAAACACAAAGCGCGGACCTGCCGACAGATCAGAATCAGCGAGCTGTCGGCTTTCAGCCCCGACCGTGTCTGTGCGGTCAGGTGAGAAAGGCGACATCTCTCTGATTCTGATCCGCAGTCCCCGCTGTGTGTTTACGTCTTTGTGCAGAATCCGTGTTCCTGCTCTGATTTACTGTCTTAGCTGTTTGGTGGTTGTTGAAATTTTGTGAGGTTTCACCTGAGATTCTGGCATTTCGGGCAAAATAAATTTATATTAAAAAATCGATTCAGGATTTTAATGAATCGATTTTACGTTATCCAAGCCAGAATCGATTTTAATCGATAAATCAATTATAAAAACCCACCCCTACTGGAGAGGTGGAGGTATGCTGTAGAGAGAAGAGGAATGAGTGTCAGTAGAAGCTTGAAAGAATACATGTGTATGAATGAGAGGGAGATGGGTACAAGAAGCAAATAGAGTAAGGTGGATAAAATTTGCATACAAGAAACAGTGGAGAAGAGAGGCAAAGAGCAGAGTGCCGGCAGGGTGGAGTGGGTGGAGATGAAAGAATGAAAGGGAACATTTACAAGATAAGTCCTGCAAGTAAGTCCTGCTATTATCTAAGATTCGGAGACTGTAGCATGGACAAGACAGGAGGCCAAACTGAAGATGATAAGATTTTTATTGTGGTTTCCATTGAGTGGAATGGACAGGATAAACAAGAAGCACATCAGCTCAGATTAAGCAGTTTAGAGACAAAGTTAGAGAGGAAAGAGTTTGGACAAGTGCACAAGAGGGATCGTGGATGCATTGAACAAAGGATGTTGAAAATGGAGGTTCCTGGCAGGAGTAAAAGTGGAAGACCACAGAAAAGGTTTATGGATGTAGTGAAGGAGGACATGCAGACAGTTGTTAGGACAGGTGAGATGGAGGCAGATGTGGTGACCACTAAAAGGAATAGCAAAAAGATGAATGAATTTATACCACACAGGACTGTACAGAACATCACAACTTTTTAGGTGTGTCCCCTTAACACTTGAACCTCTGCACTGTGCCCATTAGGATCAAAAACAGGTCCTCATTCTGTACTCTACTCTTGAGCCCACACGCACATATGTACTGTAAAATATAACGTCTCAAGGACAGCCTGTTCTTTGCCCTTCTCGCCTGTGCAGTTAACATGAAATGTGTATGAAAAATGGGCTGCAGTTTAACGAAATTGATGAGTTTTGGATTAAAACACACGCACATACGCGCGCGCACACACAGCTGCCTGAGCCTTAACCCCAGCAGCTCCTGCTTGATCACTTCACCTTCAGTTAAATGTACTCTGGAGGAGAAGTGTTGAGACCCATCCAGACTCGTGATGTGTGGGAGAGAAAATCGACACAGCAGCTTTATGCAAACGCTGCCTCAGCACAATGCCTGCAGTCCTGACACACAGCAGAGGAGAGCGCGTTTGATTTGGCATGTTTATTCGCACTGTAACATTTATGTCGCTGCAAAGAGCCTGCAGCTGAAAACATGAATGTTGATGGAAAGATTAAAAAAATTGGAATACATTAGTGACGATTAGCTGCAGTAAAACCAACACTTTATCCCCATTTGTCTGTCATGTCACGGAATACATTAAAGCGGTGACGTTGGCACTCTGCAGCTATGCTGGTCAGTTTATTTGACACTGAAGGCGACACAGGTGAAAAAAGCAAAGTGGGGTGGAGGTGAGCGATGAGTTCCAGCAGTGAGCTACATCAGCGTCTGTCTGTGTTATTAAAAGCAAATCTGGATGCAGTTGTGGACGAATAAGTGGGTTAACTGGATGAAACTGGTTTTTCACAGGTTGAATTGATCGTTTTTTAGCAATGGTAGCAGGGCCACAGCACAGATTTCCACACTAATTTTCACACTAATCAGTAGTAACCTATTGCAGTGACCCTGGAGGCAACACTGCCATTTCATAGATGTTTGCCGGGGAGAACGCAGGTGCTTCAGCTCTTTGATGTTGGTTTGAGTTGTTTGTTCATGATAGAGGATCAGAAGCGAATTTATTGTTAGGAAGCTGCTGCAGAAATAAGTTTTCAGTGTATTTCTGCAGCAGAAATACGCTTATTTGAAACTCTTCAAATAAGTGTCTTTTATCCTGTCTTCCTTCTCTCACCCCAACCGGTCGCAGCAGATGGCCCCGCCCCTCCCTGAGCCTGGTTCTGCCGGAGGTTTCTTCCTGTTAAAAGGGAGTTTTTCCTTCCCACTGTTGCCAAAGTGCTTGCTCATAGGGGGTCATATGATTGTTGGGTTTTTCGCCTTGAGGCGACTTTTGTTGTGATTTGGCGCTATATAAATAAAATTGAATTGAATTTTCCAGATTGTTCTGACTAAACTGTTACATTCACTGGCAACGTTATGAAGGACACCTGCACAACTCCTCATTGATGCAAATATGTGATTGGCAGCAATTTAGCATGCAGATGTGGTTGAGAAGTACTGGTGTGAGTATTTCAGCAACTGTTGATCTGCTGGGATTTTCCCACACAACTAAGGTTTTTTAAAAAATGATCCACAAAAGAGAAAATATCCAGTAGAGGTGGAAATCACCATACATCCCACGATACGATATTATCACAATACTTAACGCACGATACGATATTATTGCAATTTTTAAAAATATTTTGCGATATTCAGATTCTGTACATAAAGGTAAACTTTATCAATATTAATTTTATCTAATATCAAAGTCTCACACTCAGTCTTTCTCTCATTTCAGTTTTATTGTTGACAAACTGAACGGTTTGTATTACAGTCTAGTCCAACTTAACTGAATCAACCATCTGGTACAATTATAGCTATTCTGAACTATGCAGTTTATGAAAACTATGCAGCCCCTTCAGCAACTGAAGAATTTGAAAGTAAATTAAAACTAAATATAATTTTACATTAAATAAAAAAGTTTTAAACTTTATTGCTGCCATAAAAAAGTTAAACACATTTGGACAGTGAAGGAATGTCAGGATTCTTGCTCAGAAAAAGGATCAACATGCTCTGAAGTCAGAGCACAAAAACCTTTTTGTAACAAAATATCGATTTCTGCTGTCCCTGTATCGATACATTATTAGCAAACAAAATATCATGATACTACACAGTATCGATTTTTTCCCCCACCCCTAATATCCAGTGAGTGTTGTTTCTCTGGGTGAAAATGTGTTGTTGATGTCAGAGGTCAGCAGAGAACGGCCGGACTGCTTTGAGCGGATAGGAAGGCAACAGTAGCTCAAACAACCATTTATTACATCCAATGTATCCAGAAGAACATCAATGAATGCGCAACAAATCAAAGCTTGAAGCTACAGCAGCAGAAAACCACACTGCATGGCACTCCTGTCAGCTAAGAACAGGAAACTGAGTCTATAATTCAAACAGGCTCACCCACACGGGACAGCAGAGGATTAAAGACACGCTGTCTGGTCTGTTGAGTCTCTGCTGCAACACGGTGGTAACATGATGGTAGGCTCAGGATGTGGCTTAAGTAACATGGAAGCATGAATCCATCCTGCCTTGTTTCAACAGTTCAGGCTGCTGCTGGTGATGGTGGTGTAATGTAGTGGAGGATATTTTCAGATTGTTTAAATTCTGGCTTCTTATCAGATTTATTATCTTTATAAAGTCTGACAAATTGTCAAAGACCTGATTTGGAAGCAGTGACATGTGAGAAAATCATAAGTTATGATCAGCTGTTCTCATAAAGATTATGACGGCCAAATGCAACCATTTATGGGACACTTGTGTTCAATATGACATTAATTAGCTTAATTTTCATTTCGAGTGCTTTAATTTTCTCATTTTTAGACTTTTAGATACATGAACCCGTGTCCAGTCCTCCTGCCAGTAATGTTTGTGGTTTTATTTGTTCTCATCTTCAAAGTAAAAAGAAAAATTAAAAATAGATCAGTTTCTGATTGCGGTCTAATTTTTTCCAACCTCAATCTGGGCAAATCTGGTTGAAATCTGACAAAAACATTGAGCTGACAGCATTGATTTAATTGTTTTTTTTGTTTGTTTGTTTTTTTTAAATGTCATTTTGTTAGTGTACAAGAACACTTCAGTTCCTAAGAGATCTGGTTAGCAGTGACATAGGATCCTTTAGACACATGAACACAAAGTTTGTGTGTCAGTTTGTTAGTTGTTGGCTCTTTTGGGTCGAGGTGTTGCATTTGTTTCGACCTCACCTGAGTTTTATTGTCTGTAGTATTTTAAAAAACCAAATATGCCAAAACAAACTATCAACCCTTTCAGTAATGTCCTTTGTCTTCTGCTCTTTCGTCTCCCTCGAGCTCACACTGTACATCATCAGCTCACCGACATTTCATGGGTGCAAACCGCCGGATTAGCAAAGCTCGGATGATCTGATATCCTCGTGTTGGTGTTGTTCCCAGATCATCATGAAAATGTTGTTCCAGGTTCAACATTGCAAGTGACCAATCAGAATGTTGTGACGTTATTCTTTTGCGCACCAACCCATTCGTGCATTTATGAAATTCCAATGTTGCAAGGACAATATCAGTTCTGCTTAGCGTTTATTAAAGGGTTAGGGTTAGGGTCCGTTGATCGGTGGACAAAGGCGGTTTCTCGCAGCTTAAGTACAGTTTTTTGTTTTACGCCGTTTTTTCCCGAAGTCGCAAAAGTATGACATCACAACATTCTGATTGGTCACTTGCAATGTTGATCCTGGAACAACCTTTAGTATGATGATCTGGGAACAACACCAACACGAGGATATCAGATCGTGCAGCAAAGCTCTCCCCAACGCTGCTTCCAGCTTCTTTATTATGTCGGCCATGTGGAGCTGTGGCTGTTGTGGTTATTTTTAACTCCTGTCTGCGAGAAGGAACACTTTTTCTGTCCTCCTCCTCGTTTGTGTGCGGAGGCCCCGTGGGGAGGGGTTGTTTTCTGTTGGTCACTCCCAGAGGACCGCAGGCGCGATGGGCCTATGGAGGCTGCCGCTCGGTCACTCTGCATCGTTACTAAATCGGACATCATTCCCTCCTCCCACACTGTAAACTTTCCTTCAAACAAACCGTCTCCAGGTGCGCTTCAGTCTCAGGTTGCTGTTGTTCAACGCTGCTCCTGAAGCCTTTTGTGGAGATTTCGTTGTTGCGTATCCACAGTATGTAGGTGTGACAGTAAGTGGGTCAGCCAGGTTGTCCTGGTTACAGCTCAGTTGAATCGATAAATCATATTGTTAAGTCGCAGCCGCGTTTGGTCCTCCAGCTCCCTGCTGTTATTTCATGACCTCACAACGCTCCTCGAGAGCAGACGAGGACTTTTTTTTCCTTACAGGCTGAGAAAATGATGCCGTGTGGCTGATTTTCTATTATCATCCCTCTCCATTTTCAGGGAACAACAACAACAAAAACAACTAAAATCCAGACATGACAGATTGTGACGATGATGGTGACAGATTTTGGAAAATGATGGCGATTAATCCAAAACATAAATAATCAATGCTAATTATAGACACTGACTTTATTTAATCCCACACTGGGGAAATTCACTCATCACCGCAAGTGACAGAATAAAATTAGAGATGTATTAGAAAAATAAAAATATTAAAAAATATAAATAAGAAAAATAGAGTAGCGTACGCAAAATACTATACTATGCACAGATAGTTATAATTTACACCGTGGTGGTGGTTGTTGTGTACATAAAGTGCATTGGGAATGATAATGATACACGTGTACTTTTATCCCGTGTGGGTAATTTACGTCTCTTTCTGTTTCTCAGAACTGCAACCAAATCTCTTCTGTAATATTAAAACTAAAAAAAAGACTTTAAAGAACTTTCTTTATTCACACAAATGTTAAAAAAATACAAAGTTACATTATCCTCACTTTGAGATAAAAGTATACAAATTCATGCCTCTAAATATCTAAATGGTGCTGCAGGCAATGTAAAAGATAGACAAAGCTTTCAGGTCTGCAAAGTTAAGCTAACAGAGGAAGAATGTTAAACCTGCACTCTGTTAAAGACCACTAGGGGGCAATACTTGTGGTTGCAAAAAGGTCTGTGGGAAAAGAGCCTTCTGCTGACCTCTGTGAACACTTTAAAGAGGAGTTTGTGGGCTCTGTCTTAAACAGAGGTTGCTCTGTGCTGTATCTAATCCCGAGTGTCCCGTTCTGCCCACTCCCCGGTTGGACTACGCTCACACTCCGCTGAACGATCCGAGCTTGAGCACGCATCAGTTCGTCTCTGCTTTTTCCATGGAAACACTCACTCTTGCAGTTACAATTGCAATTTCGTTTAACCTCCTAGGACCTGGCGTCCACATATGTGGACATCACATTTTGGGTTATTTAGACCAAAATACTCAATTTAGCTCTACATGGGCCTGATATCCACTAACGAGGACATTATACTGCTACTGTTCTATCAAAATTTTAAACGAATATCCTCATATGTGGCTCTTATTTTTCTTCAAAACAAAAATAAGATACAATCATCAGGCCCCAATATGCCCAAATATCAAAGAGAAATTAAAAATCCATGTCGTGGAAGAGTTCGGGTCTTTGGAGGTTAAAGCTTTAAAGCTAGCTACACAATCTGAAGAACGACATTTTTATCACTAAAGAGAACAAAGAGAAGGGCTAAATCGCACATCCTGATTGGGCTAGACCAACGGACTTTTTTTAAAATAATTTTTATAGTTAATTCAGTTTCCCTGGGTCTTTTCCTGTGTGTTATAAATAAATCTTTTTTTGGTACTGGTTTTATTTTGTAGTATCTGTGATACCTTAAAAGCCGGTCTGTGAACATATTGTCAGGCATAAACCAATCCGTGGCGCAAAAAAGGTTGGGGACCGCTGGGCTAGACCCAAAACCATCAGGGTAGATGCCAACTGCAGTCACCCCTTAGCCCAAGTGGAGCCAATGTCCTCCTGAGTCATCTAGTTGTTGCAACCAGATGCACTTAACAGTGTTTGTACTTATGTATTAAATTAATTTTTGTTAGCCCTTCTCAGGCTTCATATCTTACACAGCTACAGAAAGAATGCTTTAATTAACATTTGAACTACACTCTGAACACAAACACACCAGAACTGCTGTAATTACTACAGCAGTTCATGGCGGTCTGTTACTGTCTAACCCTTAAAACACAAACATTGTTTATATGTGGATCTGTAACGTGGCTTCAAGGTCTAAACACAGTATAACAACACAATATATGTATAACAAGGAAATTAATGAAGCGTGGGAGTGTGTGGAAGTTTCTATAGTCAAAATATGTTATTCTAATTATTATTATATTATTAAATTAAACAAGTGTGTGAGCAAAAAGTAAAAGGCACCAGGGAAAACTAGTAAAGTTTAGTATAAATGCAATAAATAAGGCTCATTGTTTGCATTAATAGATCTAATGATTTATTGTAGATCGTATAAATGACTGCAGGAACCACCAACCACTGACCTTTCACACACTGTGGTTGGCCAGTATTGGACTCAAAAACCACAATAGTTACAGGTTGTGTCGATGCAGAATTTCCTGAGAGTTAAATTTCCAGAGGGAGTGATGTCAGGTTACATCGAAGGGTTTCGGAGTGGGTTTGTGGTTATGACTCACTCAACTGTACAGCACAGGCTATTCATTCAAACCTGCTATCGTATTAGTCTTTTTGACAATTTGATTAAACTAAAACAAAGTGCACTTTTCTTATTTTACAAGTCTATGCTGTATTTTTATATCACGTGGCTTTATTTTCATCAATGGCGTCGACAAAATGCGTAGAAAGGAAAAAGGCCAAAGGGAGGAGAGCGAAAAAGTCACTTGGAAAGTGAAAATCCTGAACTGATGTAAAGCAGAGGAGGAAAGGATTTGCAGTCAGAAGGGAAGAAAAGAGGGAGAGCGACTGGGTGTATGGGAATATTGAGCCACAAAGCATTTATGTCAGATCAAAGCTAATCCTTATCTTTGGGAGAAGGATTCAGTAATACCCTGAGCTGTCTTTCCCCCCCTCAAGGGCAGGTTTCTGTCTCCGTCTCTCTCTGCTCTTCTTGCTCACTTTTCCATGGAACTAGGGGAAATTTTCTGCACCTTTTCCCAGCTTTCACTCAGTGTGGAGAAACTGGGTCAGCTGGGGAGTGCAGAGTGAGGAGGAGGAGGAGGAGGAATTGAGGGTCTAGCCTCCAGACTCAGCTGGAGAGGGAGTTTTGCCTCAGGGGGTGCTGGTGCTGGTGCTGAAGGCAGGGGAGGGAGGCGGGGCGGCCGAGTGGAGGATGCTGACGACAGACACTAGAGATGCTCCACGACAGGACTCTCTCAAGATCTCATCATAACTTTCTGAAGGAAAGTGCAACATTGTACCAACATACTTGGACTTGCCTAATGAAGCTGCGATATTATTATTTAGTCAAATGATCATTAACACATCACCTTCTGGGTTTTAGCCTCTGAAATGCCCAGCCTGATGCTTTCACGAACTCTGCAATTAAAACATTACATGTAATATATATCACATGTTCATGTGTTAGAGTTATTGGTCTTTTTCCAGCTTGCTTTGCATCCCATTTTCTTAGTTTTGCTTTGGTTTCACTTTCTCGCTTTACAGACCAATTGGTGACCCCATGGTAACCTCCACATGCTAGGATATCAAATGCAATCCTTGACTGGTTGGTGAATGGTTGCTTGCTGCAATTAGGTGAAATCAGTAGTAAAGAGTGTGCAGCAAAAAACGTCGCTAACAGATTGCTGCAGTCACCTGTTGTTTGCATGTAAAGCTTGCCGACTAGTTTCTGAGTGGTAGTGAAGCTGAAAAGAGTGCAGAACATTCACCTTCAAAATATCTGCGCATCACGCATCTTCTATCAAATTGCTATAGTGGTGAATCCCTAAAAATTAAAGCTAAATAGAATCAGTAATCATATTCAGAAAAGAGCTTAACAGTCTTGCAAATCTGGGAAAGGTTTTGTTGCTTCTTTATTCTGGAAAGCGTTCGTTTAGGTGGCTCAGCCCTCTGATCAGGATTCCTCTTGCATGCATCCCTAAGGAGGTGTTCTGGTTAGGGCAATTTGGAGGAAACCCCAGGGCGAACCTTGAATACACTGGAGGGATTAGGCTTCCCATCTGGCTATGCAGGATCCCTCAGGAAGAGCTGCAGGATGTGATTATGCATGAGGGTGCCTAGGCTACTGCTTTCTTACAGCATATATTGATGACTCAGTCAGTGAAATTATTTAAAACAGACCAGCCTGTCCTTTTTTTCGTTGTGGTTGTTATTTAACGCCACTCAAGGTCGAATGTGATCATCTGTTTTCACTCAAGTGAACCAAACTAAAAGAAGACTGAATATAGCGCTCCAAGCACGCTTAGTGTGAACTCATTCTTATCTGTCACTGCTACATCAATGTCCCCACAGGGCCAGAGGATGAGTTTAATTGCCTAAGATCTTGTTTTTGATAACAGTGTAAGATGCGCAGTGTTGCAGGGCAATCAGTGGTCACCTTTTTCCCCATTTCTGTCAACACTTTATTTTGCCAACCACCACTCACCCTTTTCGTCCTCGACGTCGGCCCACAGTCATGCCCGGACGGACGCCGACGGCGCCGAGATGGCAGCGTAGAGAAAGATAGATGTACCCTTCCCTCCTCAGCAGTTTTCACACTTGACAATGTGAGCGAGAAAATAAAATATAAAGTCAGCAGGGCCCTGTTTGGTATTCATTGTTTCCTTGGTGCTATTTTGACAGGGTTTAATCATCTGCAAAAGCAAACTATCACAGCTTCCGCATGGATTAACACGGTAGAGACGTGATTATGCAGGAGGAGGAGGAGGAAGAAACTGTTTATGGAGTTTGCGGCCTGAAGGAGAAAAGAATTAGCTGTGGTTAACAAAGACACCGACAACGAGTCTTGTGAACTCGCCTCTTCTGCAGTCCACTGCCGGCTGATGTGTAGAGTGTCTGTTGCATATCACGACTCCTCATCCTTCATGATGCATTGTTGTATTTTGACCACTGCCCTTGTACCTTCCCTTCTTCTAGGCCTCTTATCTGTGCATATGTCACATCTGTTCCTCTTACAGACTCATGTTGCATTTAGTGATTTGACATGACTCTTACAGCATCTTTGCAAGTTCTGAAAGCTCCTCTAATACAAAGCAGCAGCCGCACAGCTTGAAGGTCCAATAAGAGCAGCAAACGATGGCATTTGGTTAATTCTCCCGGTGATTTTGTTTTTGCTGCAGTAGCAAGCAGATTGCACAAAACTACTTTGTTTTGTCAACATGAATGCAAAATCCAGAACAGGAGGTACTCATTAGCTGAACCACAATACATGCATGGTTTACAGACAATTATGAGATAGGAGGCTGTTAATTTTTAACGGCACGTGGCGCTGTCAAGCCTCCTCAAAATCAGATCCAGCAGATTAATACTTTTAAATAGATTAAACAGACATTGAACATTTAGGAAGAAGTTGGATGTTTTTTTATTTATTAGTTAAAGTTGCTTCGATATCTGAAATCATCGGAGCCAATCATATTTAAACATATTTTTAATTAATGGGACAGGAAGTTGTAAACAAGAAAAGTGAAAAGTCCAGTACAGTTCTGCATTACTTTGACTGAGAAACTGAAGAGTAAGCTGATATATAACCGCTTATTGGAGCATAATCACATTCAGCACAGGCATGTGGACGTTAAACCGCCATGAAAGATGGCTCTTAGCATTAGCAACACTAATCACATATAAAAGCAATATTTTAACTTCATCCATGAGATTATAATAAGTTTTGAGTGTCAAAAAGTCAGATTTTTGCAAAAATGCGATTTCAAACCTATAGTCCCTATGAAGGTCACATAAAACCATTCAATACAGGCACACAACAAAGCACTCATTATAAAATACATATTACTGTATTTAATACCAGCCCGTTCTCACTCCCGAGTAGTGATGGGATTTCCGGCTCTTTTTAGAGATCCAGCTCTTTCGGCTCGGCTCACTAAAAAGAGCCGGCTCTTTCGGCTCTGAACCGGCTCTTCAGGTTGTTTTGTTGCTTTAATTATTTAATCATTAACAATAATATAAAATTATGCAGAAAAGGAATTACTAATGTAAAAAAAGTGGTTTTATTTATATATGTTTATATATGGCCCCTAGAGACAAAGCACATACAAACTCTAAAGCATATACAAACTCCAAAAAGCACGTACAAACTCCAAAACACATTTCTAGCGTTTACTGAACTTCCAAAACAGAGCTACCCAGATCACTTAAATTACACAATTGAAAACATGTGTGTATTGTTTGTGTATTTATAGACAAGCACTCATATTTATTCAAATAAGTTAATTTACCTGTTACTACCACACACCAAATCCGGTTGTTGATACTTCCTGGCTTGTGTAGCCACTAGGTAACAAAAGATCAACACTGCGCCCTAGAAACCTGGAGCACTTCTGTTGTCATTTGTACGTGTTTTGGACTTTGTACGTGCTTCTGCGTTTTTACGTGTTTTGGACTTTGTACGTGCTTCTGAGTTTTTACGTGTTTTGGACTTTGTACGTGCTTCTGAGTTTTTACGTGTTTTGGAGTTTGTACGCGCTTCTGAGTTTTTACGTGTTTTGGAGTTTTTACGCGTTTTGGAGTTTGTACATGCTTAGGAGTTTGTACGTGTTTTGGAGTTTGTACGTGCTTTGTCTCTAAGGTCCACCATAAATATACTTTATTTATTCACTCCACATAAAATGTAATAAATAAATCATATAATACAAAAAACAACTATTTACATTTTAAACTTTTAACTATTTAAATTTTCAGCTTTTTCCTTTTAAACAAATTTAACGTGAAACAACACAAAACACTGCAAACCACAACACAATTAAACATAAATTAAAATATTAAAACAAAAAGAAGATGCACATTCTGTCATATGGGCCTGCATGATTTCTGAATCCTTTATCATCTGCAACTGAAAATAGCGGATGATTATTATACCTTTCTAATGTGACGTTGTTGTCCCTCGCTCTCTTTCTCTCTGGCTCTGTTCCTGTGCTACTGAGTGTAACTAACACCCCTCCCCCTCTGCCCAGCGCAAAGTACAGGCCGCGCATGCGGAGTTTAGCGGAAAAAAGGTTGAGAGAGAGGGTTAAAAAAAAAAAAAAAAAAAACCCAAAAAACCTCATGGCTCCCAATAAGGAGCCGGCTCGCGTCGTTCACTTCAAAGAGTCGGCTCTAAGAGCCATTTCGTTCGCGAACGACCCATCACTACTCCCGAGGCGTAACATGGCGACGTTTTGTCACGTCCCGCGGCGTTCCTGAGGAACGCAAAAGGAGACCTTCGGCGTTCTTATGGTACGCGGCGGGTTATGGCTGAAATCCAGTGCAATGACGCTCCCGCGGTAATAGACGTTCCAGCCCTGTATTCCAGCCCTAAACCTAACCTTTTTCCTGATGTTAACCAGGACTTTAATGATGTGAAATAGCGTGTTTCTAAGCGATTTGAAGAAAAAGAGTGAACATGTGTAGATTGAGTCCGTATGGTTCTCATATTTCCTCATTTTTCCAAGGTCGTCATTTAGGAACGTGGTGGGTAGCCGAAAACGTAATATGTTGACGATTTGTCACCTAGCGTAAAATGTTACGCTTTGGGAGTGAGAACGTGTTGTTAATACATATTAAAGTAATACATTTTAAATGCTAACATTTAGGTCATGACATGACATGATATAACTGTTTAGAAAAAAGGCCTCGTGCCTTTGCTGTTATTATATCAGGGAAAGGTTCTTGTTTTCTTGTTTTGAAGTTTGCAAAGAAAGCATTGCATCAAAAACCTCAGTGTTTGCTGTGGCTGAGTGCCAAGGTTGTTTGCAGTCTTTCATGTTTCTCCGAAAATACTAATTAAGCAAATACAGTTTTTAAGTGTGTGTTTCACTAGTGCTTAGAGTAGCTGAACAGTGTTTGTAGCCAAAAACGTGACTCAATCTTCGATTGCGGCCACACACTAGAAATCAAAGCAATCAAAACGAGGTTTTCTTTTGCCAGCCAGTTGGGAAATACATATTTTTCCTTGGTGACAGGCTGCATGCATATGGTTGTGTCCAGTCTCCAGTTCTTGGGCCTTTTTCACTTGTTCTACATTATCACGTCACACGTCCCAAATTACAGACAAATCATGTGGTTAGTGGTCACATGTCTGCAAATCCTCAATATGGTGCTACATCGGAAACCTCGTCGCAATTGCATTAGTCACTATCAGATTGCCAGTCAGTCACTGACTGGTCTGTAGGCCTGTGTGACTCTGGAACTGGTCTCTAAATTTGATGTTTAACAGGATCTCAGTTTTTCTAGTGTTGCACTTTGCAGACAGTCTCTGAACAAAAAATCTTTGCCACTTTTGCAACAACTTAACTTTTATAAATACTGGTCTCATGTGTTTATGCTCTCAGTTATTAGTTTTAAAGTGGATGATAAAGCACTACATGCTTGACTGACACGTTTCTAGAATATGAGTCTGCTGCACTCTCGCAGTCAGATCTACTCCTAACTTGTCATTAAAAAAAACTTGATGTCAAACTCCAAAATGCCAAACCTTCAGACCAATAGACACTATCAAGGTGACGTGTCCATTTTTATAAACAGCCTATGTTGCCATCACTGGTAATCACTTTCTAACTTCTGTACAGGTAAAAATAGCCAGCCTGCACACTCATATTTTACAACAATGAATTGATGTTTTATAAAAAAAAGATGGTGTCTGATGGAAATTTAGCCTACTTCCTGTGCTGATTAAAGCTTGGGAACAAGTGAGTCAGTTGACCTTTTAGTTGCTGTTTCAAAAGGTCAAACACACACCGCTCAGCTCAGCAGCACGGTTTCTAAAAGCCGCAGTAATTGCAGGCAAAAGCACCGGTGCAGTCATGAAAGGTTGGGTTTGGGCACAAAAAACAAGACGTTTCTGCATCAGAGAAATGGTAAATATTGGAGCCGATGTTTGAGTATTCAACGATGAGCAAGCTACCGAGAGATGAGTTTTTGGTGAAAAGACTTTAAGCAAACAGCAGCTGCACTGTGTCCTTTTCCTCTCCAGAGTCAGAAGTGTTGTAGTTCCTGCTGATGCTGCAGACTCTTGATATCAAATGATGAATATCAAAAAGAAGAGATCCTCAGTAGATAGTTCTGCAATGTGCGTACAAAACCTTGAATTCTTATTGATGTTGTGTTTTTCCTTTTTTTCTTTCTGTTGCAGATGAAGGGCCATGTTGCCCCCAAAGGGCCGTAATATCACTGTGAAGTCGTGAACGGAACCAGCTCTGCTTTCCCCTGCGTTTCTTCTAGAGCCGATTAAATTGTGTTTTCCCTCTTGTGAAAATACCTTTTTTCCTGGAAATGGAGACTCTTTCCCAGGATTCGATGCTCGAGTGTCAGATCTGCTTTAACTACTACAGCCCCCGACGGCGACCCAAACTCCTGGATTGCCGACACACATGCTGTTCGGTGTGTTTGACCCAAATGCGTAGCAGCCAGAAGGAGATCCGCTGCCCATGGTGTCGTGGCGTCACCAAGCTCCCCCCGGGCCTGTCAGTGTCTCACCTCCCGGATGACCCAGACATCATCACCGTCATCGCCATCCCTCACACCTCTGAGCACACGCCTGTCTTTATTCGCCTCCCCAGCAATGGCTGCTACATGCTTCCCATCGCTAAAGACCGGGCACTGGGCCTGCCAGGGGAGCTGGGATGTCGCTTCTTGCCCGGCAGCCAGCAGAAGGGGGTGACAGTGGTGACTGTGCCCGAGGAGCAGCCACTGGGTCTGGCTATGGGTCTAGACGGTGTAGGTTTGGAGGGAAGTGAGGGAGAGAGGAGGGTTACTGGTCCAGTGGGAGGAGCGGGAAAGGGCTCCACATGGTCTGGAGTGTGCACAGTGATCCTGGTGGCGTGTGTGCTGCTCTTCCTCCTGGGCATCGTGCTGCACAACATGTCCTGCATCTCCAAACGCTTCACTGTTATTTCCTGCGGCTGAGGGAGGCCGCTGCAGACCCCCCTCAGGATTCCCTCCCACCAGCCCTGCCTCTCCTCAGGGTGGGACTCTGTTAAGGAGAGGGAACTAAACTCACATCGAGGGCATTAAAGGAAACTACAGTGCAGTGTAGAGAGACAGTGATGATAAAGAAGAAGAGGGCAGGAAGGAGAGCCACAAACTGGTCTAATGTTGTGGAGTTTTTTTAATCGAAATGGAAATATGCATTTAAATCTTCACTCTCCTCTCATTGGACAGCACTCTGCTGGCGTTGAAACACCCACCTTTCTCCATTCCTTCCATTTTTCCTGAAAGAACGCTTTGGGAATCCCTACAGATACGTTTCTGGCCCGCCGATTTGTTTTTGGCTGGAAGCTGTGCTGACACTCACACTCGCTGTGGTTGGATTGCCCGTTTAGTCTGTGGTTTGTAGAAATGCATCATCATAGAGTTGTTTAGATGAACGCCCGCTCCGATGTCTCCAGCTGGTGCTGCAGTACAGGTAGTCCGGACTTGGCCGCTCACCGTTCCCTGATGTTGCAGGAATTAACTGTGCAGGATTTTCTTCTGCCTCCTCCAGCCTGAATATTCTGGGGAGCTAAAATCAATTTTCTCTTTTTTTTTTTTTTCTTTTTTTTTGGCAAAAACACAACCTGTGCAGAACAAACTGTTGCTGTGATGATAGTTCCACATAGTTAGTAAAGGCTGCGTTGTCAAAAATATGGATTGTAATGTTCATACATACCAGCTGAAATACAAACACAGGTAGTACAGAGTTGTGTTATTAGGGCTTTAAGAAATAAACAATGTTAAATGAATTGATTGTCATTGGTTCCAGCCTCTCATATATCAGGTTTTTCTGTCTTATATTACTGTACGATAAATACTCTTGTACTTTGGCCTGTTGTTTGCACACAAAAACAATCTAAAGCTGTCACTTAGGATTGCCAATTAACTCATAATTGACAGAGACTTAGTATAAGCAATTTAATGAAGAAATTAAGACCTTGAATTGGTATTAATTTAAATGAAAATGAGCATTTGGAGGAATAATTTAGCTTCACTTCAGGCAATTGGATGAGAAGTTCAGCATCACCTCCTTATCTGTCTTGTAGCTAGAGAGAAGGGATATCTTTGCAAGAAAAACACGTTGCACTAGCTTGAGAGCATCAGAACCTCTCTTTGAAGTTAGCTAGGCTAACGCTTTCCCCTTGTGTCCGTGTAACTAGCTAGCGGGTTAGCTTTCAAAATAAAGCTCTAAAAAATAAAACATTTGAACATCAAGACGTGGCAATATAGAGCTTACCTGTGAGGGTATATTTGTTAACTTTAAAGTTAACTTAATTTTAATAGTTAATGAATGTTTAAAATTTACATTTTTCCCCTCAAATTAGCTGATTGGCTAGCTTTCTACATGTCTGCCTGTTTTAAAAGAAAAATCACAACTTGATATTTTCTATTCATATTTTTACTTCTTTTTTCATTTGTTCTTCTTTAAAGAAAAATAATCAGAAAACATTTTTCTTTAATTCGAGAATTTGGATATATTAAAAAAGAAATCAAATTTTTGAACTTTAAAGCAAGCAAGGCTAGCTGGTTTCCCCGTTTGAGCTGAGCTCCAGCTGTGAATGGACAGATACAGTGATGCTGATCCTCTCATCAAATAATCTGCAAGGAAGCAAACCAGCTCATAAAAATAGGAATATTTGAGAGTTTTCAAAATTGCAGCATTCTTCTGTTTTATTATTTTCAGTTTTTATGTTTTTGATGTTTATTCATGTGATTGAATTTGTTCATTTGCTTTTTCACCCTGACCCGCCTCATACTGACTCCATCCTCTAAAGCCAGATCCTCCAGGCCTTCGCCAGCAGCCCACATGCCATCTTCCTCCACCTTCTCATCTTCCCCTTAATTCTGAAACTGCTTTGTATATGGGCTGAACTGTAAAACAATGAGTTTATGTATGTGAGTAACAAGTTAGGAGTGGGAGGCCGCTGTAAGGTTACTGTTAATGAGGGCTGTATTGATTTATCTGCTTTTGAATATTTCACTGCAGAGGTGGATGTTTCCGGACTCATTTTATTCCCACTTTTGTATGTTGAGGCAAGCATTTTGTCTGCTTACTGTAAATCAGTAGATGTACAGTACACATAAACAGGGTAAACGCTTTTGTACAGCAGTCTCATCATGTACAGAATGATTGTAATTGTCATTTTTGATCATTTCCTTTTTCTTTGACATATTTTAGCCTTTTTTGTGTGTTTGAGCTTAAATAAACATGAGTTATTCAGGGCGCTCAGATTTGTTTCACCACACCAATGACAAACATGAGAAAAATAATGTTTAATATAATACTCTAGGTTTATTTGAGACACCTAAACTATAAAATGACTTTTACCCTGACAAACAAACTAGAAGAAATATTATTTGATTTATACTCAATATTTATTGGTTTGGATTCATATCAGCGTGATTTTATCGACTGCCGCCAAAGTAAGAATTCCAAACTGTCCAAATAAATTTGGAGATTAAATCAAACGTGCTTCAGATATTTTGCCTTTCAGCTCTGCGACACTCTCCTGAAAAGGCGTTCAGGGTGCAGAGGGGGCAGCTGTTTGTTCTGCAGATGCAGGGATAGATGGAGTTAAGTTCAGCCAAAATGGTTTGTGTCGTGCTGGTTGCTATGAAACAGCGCTGAAGGCCCTTTTGAAGTTGCTCAAAGTTGAAATATTTTCCGCTCCTAGCACTCTGTGTTCTATATGCTCTAAAGAACTTTCTAATTTCTCAACACTTGGGGTTGAAGTGGTGTTTTGAGGAGAAAGCTTTCTCCAAGATTAAAAAAAAAAAAAGTTGGATTTTATTTATGCCTGTTAGTTGTAGATAATGGCTTATTATTGCTTAATAAACATTAATAAATTGTTATTCATTTCTTAAAATGTCATCATTGCCTTTAAATCATCAAAAAGATCCTCTAATGGACCTTGCAACCCAAAGCCATTATTACTGTTAACATTTAAAAACACCCATATCTCAGTGCCTAATGTAGAATCACAGCATTTCTACTGGGAACTTGAGTCAAAATGTCAGTTTAAAGCATTACAAGTATGTCATGCACAGTTTTATTACCATAATGTGGCATGACTGCTACTTTTAATCCACAAGAGCAATGCTGAAGGGGGCAAGTGGAGGATGTGCTCTTAAAGACCAGCTTAACCCATATGGCTTTATTCAGCAATGCTTCATAAGGTCAAATATATCTGCTGAAGTTTTTTTTGTATCTATGTCTCAGATATCTGTGGAGTCTTTGGGCTTAAAAGAGACAAAAACAAAAAAATATCCAACTCGGCCAACCTGTTGTCAAGTACTACACACTTAGTCCACACTAGATAGTATTTTTGTAGCTGAAAGTTTTTGCCAAACAACTTATCTTTGGCTGATGTTCCCACACAGCACAGCCATCCATTTAAATGGCAGGTTTAATACCAATATCCACCCTAAGGCCTATAAGGACTGACTTCTCACAGTGTTCACCTGTCTGAGGAGTCCTTGAAAACTAAGGTTATTTTTAATTTCTTTAGAGCCAAGAACTTAAAGGACCAACTGTCTCACTGGAACATCTTATAGGCTTTTGTCTTAAAGACTGAACAAAGGGAAAACATGGCTGCTTCTCCCATACTTGCTGTTTTTCAGTAACCTTATAGGTAACATCATTGCACTTTGAACTGTGGGTAAATTTAAGCAAGACATACGTGCAGTTTTTTCTGGTGCAGTTGGTGTAGGAACAACAACCAGTCTTCACAAGGCAAGCTAACAGAGGAGTGTTACCAACTTTTATGATGAACTTTACATCAAAGTGCACAAACTACCATGTTGCTCTGTCAGTGATGTTGTTTGGTTGACACTGTTGATGCCAGGAATGTGCGTAATGCCCCTCAATATCCATGAATCTGTGATGTGGACATTTGGATTGAGCTGTAAGTATGAGTTGGATAGGGTTGAAGAAGGTCATCAACCCAGCAGCAGGCCCAGTTTTGTGCATGGGGGCATTTTTGTTTACTCCAGGAAGTTTACTCAAGTGCACGTTTCTAACTAAACAGTCTGAAACAGACTCTGTGAGGGTGGCATGAGGACCTGACATCTTTATTGGGAGCTGTGCTCAGACCCTAGCACCGTTCACCTCAATCGTCATTCAGCTCGTTCACACTGAGCACATGTGACAAACGTGAAAGGTTGCTTTTTGTTAGCAATTAAAGTTTATTCTGAAAAACACAAAACAGACCAACTTGAATTGACAGATTGATTTATAAACAATCAATCTGAATAAATATCAAGCATCGATGATGGCATACTAAGACCTGTAGCATGGTCCAGAAGCAGTAGTAGGATTATAAATAAGATCCAGCACCGATCCATTGAGTGTTTGGTGACCATTAGCTTTTGATCTGCTACAAACCTCATAGCTCTAAATGTGATGCCTATATGTAATAGTTTCAGTATCCAGACTAAGAACATTAGTTTTAATCATAAATTATTAGTGATAAAGTGGAAGAATATAAATTTAAAACGCCAAATAAAACCAACATTAACTGTGAAAATGTGCATTTGTGGTGTGGCCAAGATCTATGTTACGGTTTACTGAGCAATGGGCCGCCATGAAGAAGACTTCAGAAGCAGAAAAAACAGGTTAATGAAAACAAGCCCATCTTTTTCTTTTATCCATCCATCATCAAGTTTTCATGTGATGTAAGCTAAAGACAGAGGATGAAATCCACCTGGAAGAAAGTCTTGTTCCTCCTATTATACTACCATTTCATCTTTTCATTCTCCCTCCACTGACTGAAAGAGAAACCAAATCACGTCGCTGAATCTCCTTCTTATTCTCTGTGTTAATTGTTTTATTTCTGTTCCAATCAAAATGTGCCCTGTACTTCCTGTTTTCTTTCTTTTTTTTAAAAAAACTAACAAAAAACAAAGCAAAAACAGAAACTTAAGGACAGAAGTGTAGAGGGAGGCTTGTCATTTCTGTGCCTGTGTGTTTGTACAATGCCGTGAAGTTCCTGTTGTAGTTTCCTGTGTGTGTCAGCTCTGATGATGGCTGACAAAGCAAGCAGCAGCTGTTTTTAGTGAAATATTAAAGCAAACACTGAATCTAAGCAAGAACTCTGACTGTCTTTAATTGAACCTCCATTGCACCTATTTTCTGCTGATATATCAACTTTTTTATTAAAAGAAATTGAGCCATGTAAAAGATTTAAAACAAAAGCATATCCCCTGTTGCTTTATGTATTGAAATCCCATACGTCATGGTTGAGTAAACTCTGTGGAGAGCAGACTCCCTTTTGTTTACCCTCTTTTCTTTTTTATTTATTGATATAGTGGCACCGTGGTAATTAAGGCTCCCCAGGGGCCAACTGCATCCAGCCTTGCTGCAGTAAAACACCTCTGTTTCTTACAGGCAGCAGCTGCTGCTAATGATGGCCACAGTTACAGAGACTTTTGTAGAGTTTAAATGGTTCTAACAGGTTACACAAACCCATGAAATTAAACAGTCCTTGGGGCTTAATTCTTGACCACTAGAGTAAATACTAATAGCATTTCATAAAGCTAGGACTGTCTCCACACCAGCTTTACACTGTTTTTGGGGATTGCTGCTAAGGTCATATTCTAGAAACCTGGCTGACCTCAACTTCTTGTACAGGGGTATTTGTGCCTCACTTTGAGTGTCACAGGTTAAATCCCAATCATTGTACATGACAACACGACTCAGGAGAGCAGTAGAAGCCAACTGCATGGATCTGACATCATTCGGACATGAGTCCTAATAGAAAGAGAAGTGAACCAGCCGGAGAGGAAGAGCTGTCTAACCCATAGGAACTAAGAGGCAGGCTAGAGGAGGTGCATGTGTTGTGGAAAATAGGGCAACTACACTTGGTGGTTGGCAGCTGTTGGCCTGAAAGTGGAGCTTGAACTTCATTCATAACTTTGGTTACAGTCAAAAGTTCCAAAACACATAATAAAAATAGACGAAGCTCAAGGATGACCTGGAAGAAGACTTTACAGCTGAAAAACATCAGCCAAAATATTTTGGATTGATTTTCTGCAGTATTAGTTCAGTTTACAATCAAGACTATATTGGTCCTCCATTGAAATGCTGGATTCAGGTAACATACAAACAGTGTTGGGGAGTAACGGAATACATGTACCGCCGTTACGTATTTAAAATACAAAATATGAGTAACTGTATTCCGTTACAGTTACCGTTTAAAAAGGTGGTATTTAGAATACAGTTACTTTGTTGAAATAAATGGATTACACGGCGGTACTTCCCTGTTTCATATTGTGGCGGGTCAGGACTGTTTGGGTTTTGTTTGACAGCTACGTTCTGTTGTTCCAGGTGGCAGCGTTACGGTTGCCATGGTTACAGGGTAACGCCCTCTCTCTGTTTCCTGGGTGAGAGAGCGCCTGTTGTTGTTGTGCTAAGCTAATAGGCAGAATGCTACCGGTATAGCTCTAAAGAATGTAGCATCATAGGCAGTGTAGTCCGTGCTGCAGGGAGAATGGACTGTCATACAAGTTATGTGTCTGTGAGCGAGGGAGGGAGAAAAAGGAAAAGTACGAGCTGTCATCGAGCAAAAACGGGAGCTGGAAGCATGTAAATATAATAATAACCACTGCAGCCAAGAAGAGAGCCTGACGAGCCCAGTTGTAAGTAAGCTATTAAGACTCGACTGTACACCGTGTTCGTGTTTTCCTCCAAAAACAATAAGTTCCTTTGGTGCAGCCTTTCAACGCCTCTCTCTGTCTCTAGCTAGCAAAGTTGACCCAAACAACAAAGTAAAGCTAGTTTTCAGCTACGAGCCCGACACAGAACCCACCGTATTAGCCAGAGGTCCCTTTACTACGGTTCGGAGCCGCGGACCTTCAGTAACAGTAATAAATCACAGCAATAGTACATTCACGTAGTTGTAAACAGCATGATAATATATTAAGTAATCCAAAGTATTTAGAATACGTTACTCTCATTGAGTAACGTAACGGAATACGTTACAGAATACATTTTGGGGCATGTATTCTGTATTCTGTAATGGAATACATTTTAAAAGTAACCTTCCCAACACTGCATACAAATGTATAGGGATTAACAAAAAATGCAATTTATTAAATCTGTCCGAGAAAGCAAAGGACACTTGTGTGCAAGTGCCATGTCATTCACATATTATGACCACCCTAATGTCTTTTGGTAAAATGAATATTATGCTACATTCGGTAAGATTTAAATTCACATAAATTTATCACGAAATTGTTTATTGAGGTTATAGGTCAAAGGAGATTATTTTCCCACTGGTTCCTGTATAATCAGACTTCGTTTTGGAACATGTCACTGGAACTGCTGGCCATTAGAAAACATGCAGGATAAAGGGACTTTCTTAATGGTTTCAGTTTTCATGCCTGTTCGCTATATTTATCTTGTACATGTGGCCTAGAAGAGCAACACAAACAGTGCTGTGAGGTGTAAGGAGTTAAAAAAATCATAATGAAGTCAGAAATGAAAACAAGCATAGAAGCATTTCAGTCAAAACAGTGTCTAGACTAAAATTAGTCATGTGCAATCAAAACTGAGCTGTAACCTGTAGATTTAAATGGTCCTGTTTATTCTCATTAGATCCCTTCTGATGTAAAAGAGAAAACATACACAGACATGGCAGGAGGTCATTTACACCCCAGAAAGAAAACAAATGAATATAATAAATTACAGACGCCCAGATGTGGATATAATTCTTTACAAAATGTTTCAGCTTTGTGTTGTTTCTTTAAATTCTACAACTTTTCTACCTTATGTATATTTCAAAGTAACAGTAACAGTACACAGGCAACTGTTTCTATCTTTGCAACTTAAAATAACTACATTCAAGCAAATGATGACACTCACCTCAAGATTTACCAAGTTAAGGAGTGTACATAAACAACCAGCACATTCAACACCTTGAAATCTGCATTGGCATTACTGGAACTCCAAAAATCAAATTTCTAAGCCTTGCCAATTACCTTCTAATGTAATCGTCTAGACTACACAGGACATTTTCCAATCTGAGTTCCTTCTTAACTATTATAATATTAGAAATAAATATCAGAGTAGAGCTACAGCTCTGACTCATGTATCAATGCTGCTAAGATCATCTGATTTTTAAAAACAAATCTAAACTAAACTAAAACTACTGTAAATGTGCTTCAACAGATAATAAAAAGTCTGTAGTTTTAGTTAAGGTACTATTAAGTGCTTTGCTAGCCTGCACCACTTTTTAATAACTTTTCGCATATAAAAACGAAATGTTTTAACGAGATAAACGCAATCTTCCACTATGATACAGAATTTCCAAATTTTTAAGAGCATTTTCACACCTGTAGTTCGTTTAGTCTGGTCCGAATCAGTTGCTGAGTCTGTAAATTTGTAGCTTTTCCATGTGGTTTATCTGGTTTTCACAGCAAAAAATCCAAGTGAACAAAAATGTGTCACTACAAACCACCTGAGAATGTTCAGTCTGCTCACTGGCCAGATCTGTTTGAGGCGGAGCAACAAAATGAGAAACTTGAGAATTTACTTTCATTTCATGGCTGGTTTTTAGGCCTTACAGACCTTTGCGCATCTATATCTGTACCTCCCCTCATTGAGAATACAAAGCATACAAGACATTTTCTGTAGCTCACACTAAAGTAAGGTAATGTACACCTTGTAGTTGGTTTGGTTCAGGGTCAGATCATTTTAACACCATAAATGAACTGCTCTGAAACCGTACTGAAACCGGCTTCTCCAAAAGGGTTGGTACGGCTGTTTTGGTCTGCACCTGAGTGTGATTTTTGCATTCACACCTGCACCAATGAACTGCACCAAGAGGGGGGGGGGACCCGAGTTAGATTTAAATGTGATTTTCATAATTCACCTCTTTCAGAAATTATAATGTTTGTATTAGTATTAATATTTGGATCTAGTTTTCAGTCAGCACTACTGCGTCTAAAGTCTTCTGAAGCTCTGTTTCTGACTCCACCAATACCACAGTGTCATCTGTGTCAGACAGTCAGATCTTATACTACAAATAGAAGTTAATTAAATTATGTACAGCAAACATGTGATCTAATGTTTAATAACCTGCCTTAAAACCTACTTGGTCATCGCCAAGGAAACCCATTTAGTTAAATAAGAAGTCAAACACTTTTTAAATATGGAAGTAAATCCTTTTCTGATACAACTAAGGAGTGTAATTACTCTTTAGTTGTCTGTACAGATGTTAACTCCTTTACCACAATATAATGGTTCGATAATTCCTATTGTCCAGTTTCTTGGTATAATCCCTGTCCTCTGCACCAGAAAAACATGCTAACATCTAATATCTCAACACTCTTAATTTAAACAGAAACATCGCCCAACTGATTAAAACATCCAGAAGTATGTTTTATACAATCTATAGGAATAGAAACATTAAGAATAGAATAAAATGTTGTCACCTTTCCATTGCTTCAAATCAAATCCGTTTCCACTCTCCTAAATCTCTAATTACATTATTCCTGAATGAATGACTTTCATGGTCGTTGTAATGTTTTCTGGAGATGCTTCTTGTTCATGTTCTCACGGTCTCAAGGTAGCATCTCAGGGTGGATTACCACAGTAGATCGATAATTTGATTATACCCATGCATACAAGTGGTCTGTAATTTAGAGGCATGCCACATAAACCCTTCCCACGCAGCAAGAAAAACAGGCAGAAGGTTGTTGCTATTCAGACTGTGAAGCCAAAATGGAAATTCAAAGATCTTTCCAGTATCTTGTTTATGTAGAAAGTTAAAGCTTCCAGCGTTCCTCATCTGCCCTTTTCAGCATGATGTAACTTTTGTAAAATATCAACTCAATATTTTTTTAAGTGTCACCATGGAGACCATTCCTGAAACGCCCTGCAGCACATCTGAAATTGCAAGCATTGTCTTGAGCGTTCAGTAGTCAGTGGTGCTTGGATTTGCACTTATAGGAATGCTGCCAAATTCAATATTTAAATAAAAAACGTTTGAGATGAATGCCCGGCAGATACGATTTATCACAACAGGAGTCTCATTTAGGGTATTACACAGTCTGTTTTGTGTAAACTTCTCCAAGATGAGTCTGTCCCTGTGTGTTGGCCCTGTGACAGACTGGCGACCTGTCCAGGGTGTACCCTGCCTCTCGCCCTATGACAGCTGGGATAGGCTCCAGCGCCCCCCGCGACCCTGAAAAGGATAAGCGGAAGCGAATGGATGGATGGATGGATAGTGAAGGAGGACAAGCGGAGGATTGTGTGACAGAGGAGGGTGATCTGCTCTGATGACCCCTAAAGAAAGCAGCCAAAAGAAGAAGAAAGATTTGGAAATGGTCTCGGGCAGACTCAGACCCAGGCCAGTGCAGGATCTTCGGTACATGAGCTGCCAGCTCAACTAGCAAGAGCCTGGGCAGCATCTTTAATGTTGAAAATCAACCAGATTGCAGGGTTTAATGTCTTTCCCTCCACATCTGCTCTGCGCAGCCTTCATAAAAATTGACCTGGAACTATTTTAAGCAAAGTGGATTATACAGCTGCTTCTATTACACAAAATACATATAAAGATACTTTATTTATGTCAAGACTTGTGAAAATCCTCACAAATATAATAAAGAAGTAGGATGCTATGTCTCTCCCTAAAGCTTATTCAGAATTATCCTCCCTTTAATTCAAACTACAATTCACAAAATGAACATTATGTTGTATTCAGTAAGAGTCAAAACTATTGACTACTTTTGAACATAAACTCAGCAGAAAAGTCTTTACTGTGGTCATGGATCAAAAGAGGAGGAAGGTCATTTCCCCACAAACTCACAAACAAAATGAAATCTGACTGTATGGATCTGTCTGAGCAAGATTACGCAGAATGAACAAGCCAAATTTCATGGCTTAGTAGAGTTGTGAAACAATGCAAAAGACGTATCCATTTAGTTTAGTTTCTGGATTGCTGTCTCTGAAATAGTAAAATAAGGGCCTGACCTCTGACCTTAGACATTCTTTCTGAGATTGTTTTATTTGGACTTTTGATGCCCAAAGTTGTCCCTGTATAATACTTTCTTTTATTTTCGCCCCTTGACCACTGTGCCTTCCTTTGAAAAGAGAAACAGGAAACACAGAAAACCAGTTACCCACCTCTCATTTTTGTCCCACTCCAGTAGTCCCAATTTGTGACCAATTAGCCCCCCCACCCCCCACCCAGCATGGTACAATACTGTATTTTAAACCAGCTTGTTTGCACTACTTTCGCTGCTCACCTCAAACCTGCACCTGGCTTTGCTGGAGGTTTCTTGCTGTTAAATTGAGGTTTTTCCTTCCCACTGTCGCTAAAATAGAATAGAATAGAATAGAATAGAATAGGACAATCCTTTAATTGTCCCACAAGTGGAAATTTGGTTACATTCTGGTTAAACTGTAGCTCATAGGGTTTCATTGATTGTTTGGGTTTTCTCTATATGGTTGTATGGTCTTTAAGTTACATTATAAAGTGTGTTGAACCAATTGTTGTGATTTGGTGTCATATAAAACTGAACTGAATTGGACTGTTAAATAGTATCTTACAAGACATCCATTGTGACAACTAAATATGTTATTTTTAAAGAGTCCAACCACCTTCCTAAACTTGTTTTTAAAAAATAAATTCTGCATTTATGTAATGGAATACATGATTTTATGCTTTTTCAGCCAAAAATAAACTTATCCTAAATGTAAACATAGAAACTGAATGCAATTTTACACAGCTATAAGCTGCATACCAGGATTAAACTAAAGATGAAATCCAAATGTAACTTGGTAAAGTTTGCTAATCCTCACCTGGATGGCTGCTCATTTACATTTTTTCTGAGTCAGAAGTGAGAAATTCTAGCTTCGTCATATCTCTGGCACACAGCGTTAAAGGTCTGTCACAGGGACTACTTTTCTGTATCACTGTATTATGTGAGCGCTCTCGAGGATGTATCATGGATTCTTGGCATAAGCTTGCGAGACTGTCATCCGTTTAAGCCTGGCAGAAGATGAGACTTCTCTTCCTCACACTGGGGAAAGAGAAAAAAAAAGTTATGGTTCCCATTTATAGGAGGCAGTGTTGGGTGACAGTGTGCAACAGAGTGAATAAAAGCAATATCAATTTTTCAGCGAACACTCTTACAGTATGTCAGGCAACTGGAAACTTAAATATTTGAAAGGATTAAGGGACAAAGTTCTGCGTTACCCAAGCAGAGGTGTACATCATGTGCATGTTTTAGGCCTGGAAGTTTGTTTTAAAAGACATGCAGAGGATAACGGGTGAACTTTTGAGTGACTGAAGTGCAAAATACAATGCATGATGGTTAGCATGCACCAGCAGCAACTCTGCTTTAAACAGTCCTAGTGAACATCTAATTAATTTTCATCATTCAAGTAAGGGATACTTTTTAATTTCATGTATATGTCACATAGATTTTAAGTGCTAAACAGCGCCTTGTTCCATGAAATTAACCTGACTGTCAGACAAAGCCTTTTGGGCGCTCTTTTAGGGTTACTTGTGACGATTTAACTGCAAATACAGTGTTGACAATACAAAGAAGGATTTGTGAGTTTTAATCCTAGGTTTTCAAGATTATGAAGGTGTTTTTGATGGGATACATTTTCATGGTAACCCCAGATAACAGATCAACAGGTACAACTTATCGATTCTTTGTAAAATAGTGTTGCCATTCCTGGAAGAAACTCCCATTTTTACTTTATTCCTTGGTTTGTTTGTACTGGCTGCAAGATAAAGAAATAGTTGTAGGCATTACTATAGTATATCATATAGTATAATATAGGCTATAATATTGATATATCCGCCTATTATTAGCCTTGCATCTATTGCGTTAATTGAGGCTGTCGTTGTTTTTACGTGATGGAAGTGTAAGGCAGTGACTGGAATAGGTCACAAGGTGTTGCTGTTGAGCTGCATATACATTGTAAATTTTAGCAATTTTGACCATTTGTCCTCTGCAGGACACCGTAGTTCAGATTTCTCGTTCGCGCGGGCGCCATCTTGGTTCAGTGTTTACTGTGATTTGCAAAGGTAAGCACTGCCAGTGGTGTACTGCATTGGTTTTTTGTTTAAAAATAAGTGTTCCACTGTGTAAAATGGCGGTTTGCTAAGCATATATTTTGTTTATTGAGAGGTTCATGTGCTGTCTGATGAGAGTATGAGCAGTTTGTGTGCATGTTCCATTTTGTAATATCTGCCGCAATTTCGGGCTACATTCCCGCTAGTTAGCAGAGCACTCATTCGGGCAAAGTAATGCAAGATGAAGCATTAGCTTTTCAGCTACAGTTTGCTGGTAGTCCAGCTATGTTAGTTTTGTGTCATACACATTCCTGAGACCGAGGAATTTTGTAAAGACATGATTATTTTTGCTTAATGTGTTTTTTATATATTTGTTGTTGTCTTTTACTATGTTGATAATCACGCAGTGTTTACTGTGATTTGCAAAGGGGCAGCAGCAGAGTTGGAGTGGTGTTTGCCCCAGCATCTGAATAAACGGCGCGATCCGAGCCACAAATTGAACGCCTGTGTCCGACTGGTCTCTCTACTGTGCACCCCAATCCAACACAAACTTACACAACGCAGAGTCCGGGGTGTAGGGAGGCCCCTGCACTGGTTGGGTTACAGAAGTTTATCTAATAGAAACAGCAGTTGGATTGGCTTGTGGTGTCCTGGACACCAAATATTGAGCCACTTCAGAAAAGGATCGTTCTCTGGTTGACTAGGATTTCAGTCACTAGGATTTCATCTTAGGATCAGGAGTTTTTCAAAGCAAGTAATCCAAACCACGCAGCAACATATTAACCTCATGTTGTTCTCTTAGTTGAGGTCATTTACATCCAAAGTCATACCAGAGCTGTACATTTCATTTTTTAGATATTAGATAAAAGATGTTAAACTTAATTGTTACATTTGGGAGAAGGTGGGCTGAGTGAAAGCCTTGCTGCTCATTTAGTCTTTTTTTTTATAATGATAAAAATCATGACCCCAAAATACTTTTACCGTTTGCAGTTTTTCCTGAGCTTGTAAGCAGTTTTCTTCTTTAGGATACACTAGAACACTTTTAAGCTGCCTGCTTTGATTGCCGCCTCGGGACATACAGTGCCTCTAATATCAAAGAAAAACAAACAGAATTTCAGAATTTTGGCATCAGATAGTTTCTGGTGCTCTGACTTCTGGGTTCTCTCACTCAGTTCAGATGAGGTTTAACTACGTTGTGGTTGGCCATCCTGTACACCACTTTTCATCTCTTTCTCATATTCGCACAATGGTGTGGAAAACTTTCTAATATTATAATTTGATCTTAATCCATGACATCAGCTGTTCTGGTGCCAATATAACCGTCCATGCTTCTGATTGGTCAGATACTGCTCAGCTCAATAGGGAAATCCTAGGTTGACTAGCTGATTTGATAACCACCTTTGCATGACCAGTTCTTAGAATAAGAATAGAATAGAATAGAAATCCTGGGTATGTTAAATATGATTTGTTCATAAAGAGGAATTTCTGCTGAATTCCTCTTTATTGGTTGCTGATAAAAGAGTCTTCTGGTGAGTTCAGATCTGATCTTTCCTTCCTTCTTTATCCGGGAGAAGCTGCAGCCGACCTGACCCGACCCAGCCGGGGACGATCAAACAAATTGAAAAATGACAGGCTCAGAAAAATGACCCTCACTTCGCTGGCAAATACAGACGAGAGAAAATCAATTCTGTTGCTGATGAGATCGTTGCTTTGGCACGCGCAGGTGTGGGTAATGACAGGTTAATTAGTCTGCTTGTGTGGGGTAGTAGCAGAAACTGATGGCTGGTGGGTTTTTCAGAGTACAATGGCCCCTCATTTGCATTTTGACAGCATCCACAATGCAGGAGAGCCTCACCAATCAATCTCATGAAATTCATCTTTTTCTGGCCAGCTGAAGGCTTGATTGAGGACTCTTAATGGAGCAGTTTTAGATTTCTTTGGGCTTTGAATTTAATAATATTTATTTTTAAAGCAAACTTTGAAGAGGCGGACCCCGAGGTCATTTTATCCTGCTGAATTTAACTCCCACCATCAGGACAGAGTTTAGTTATATGGTAATTTAAGTGGGAAGAGAAGGGGGGAAAGTAATGAACAGATTTCCTTCCAAATTCAATTAAAAATGACACCCACTCTCAGCAAATGATTGAATATCGGGCCAAAGTGTTTTTACTTGAAAGCCAGCAAAGAAATGAGTCTGCTGAAGACCTTTGCTTGCATAATTTCTCAATGATTTTAATGTTTTATATACTGACCCGTGACACCAAGGCTTTTTAAAAATCACACTGGATTTGGGGTCTGCAGATTTTTATTTTTCGGAATCACTTTAGATGACTTCATTATTCATTGGGAGCTACTTGACACTGTGATCCCTGAAAAGATGAGCTGTGTACTTGCAGAAACATTTCTGTGTCATATCTGGCTTTTAGGGTGACATTTAAAAATGCATTTTAAGATGGCACTGACAGAGCTCGCGTTCAGGGTCATTACAAAGATAAAAACTTTGTTTGATTGTAGAATGGATCGTAATCTGCAGCTAGAAAGATTGAACAAACCAGTGCCAATAAACTGTAAGATAAGGATCGTCTCTTTGCCTGTGGACAGTCATGTTTGGGGTATTAGGCTACGTTCACTCCGCAGGTCTTAACGCTCAATTCCGATTTTTTGATCAAATCCGATTTTTTTGTCTGCTCCTTCACACTACAAATAAAATGCGACAGCAAACGCGCTCTAGTGTGAATGCTCAAAGCGGCCCGCATGCGCAAAAGAAGACGTCACACACAACACGCTCTGTTTAGACCCAGAGCAAACAGTATTGTTTGACTGATGGCCTTAATATAAAGACTTCGGACTTTACGTTTCCCAATTTTTGCTTTAGGTTATTTTGTTATTTACATAATAATGTAAATAACCTAATAATGATCCTTATTGCTGTTTTAGAGAGGAGCGGTGCTTCAAAGGATAGTTGAAGATTTCTGTCAGAATCTGCAGATTATACAGTACAAATAAAATGTTCACGTTTCTCCAACGTTGTCTTCCCAACAGTTTCACCGGATGGCCAGGACGCGTTCACGATGTCTTCTCAGGGCGCTTCTCTGGCGCTGATAATTGGCGTCTGTCTTGTGTCGGTGACGATTTAATGCGACTTGACCATTCAAACAGCAATCGCTTTCTAAAACATCGGATATGTATCGGATTCAGTACCACATACGAAAGTGACCCAGATCTGATTTGAAAATATCAGATTTGTGCCGTTCACACTGTCAAACCATGATCGGATATGGGTCGCATAGGGTCAAAAAAATCGGATTTGATGCGCTTTCGCCTGCAGTGTGAACGTAGCCTTAGTCGGTTTGCTGTGGTGACTGGCTTCTTTTTTGACTTCCAAAGTCAAACTATGAAGTCAGTGAAGGGAAACGGAGACGGTGATAATAAACACAAGAGGTAATGAGGAAAGAGGAAACACAGCTGAAACTAATCAGGAAAGACCAGGTTAGGGAAGTGAACTACATGCCAAACATGCAAGATACAAGTTACCAAAATAAAACAGGAGATAACCAAACAAGAAAACATCACTGATGGAGACGTGTCACGCAAAGATGGAACTCGAGGGAAAAGATAATACACAAATCCAGGGATCAATATAAACCGAAAGAAAACCAAGAACCACAGTGAAGCTGCATTCGTTTCAGCTTTTTTGCACTTGCATTTCTCAAGTTGGTATCTCTTTGTTGTATTTTGTGCATTGAACTAAAACAGTATTACTTATGGATCTAGATAGGAACCACAATACCCCGATGTTTATCTAGTTTGATTTAGCTTCCTGTTCAGGAAATGACCATCACCGCGTCATTCCTGCTTCTTTGTTTCCTCGGAATGTTCTGGGAACGACATGTTGCGGTCTACAGCAAGTCTTTTGCTCAGACATACTCTCGCTGTGACCTTTCCCACAATCAGGGCAGATGGCCAAACACACCCTGGATTGCTTCCAATTTTCATTCTTTGAAGAGATGGCACACTCTCGGCAGCTTTGCACTTCTGCCTTGAAAAACAAGTTGAGATGATGTTATTTGGAGCTTCTGCTAACTTTAGAACAGAATTCAGAACCGTGTCTGAAAGTTTGAGGGCTAACAAAGGGCTCATTGGGGGATCATAAAAAGAAAAAAAGGGATTCAAGTTTTAATGGAAAAACCAGCTCCTGTGTGTTTGTCTCATTTTCTTCAGAGGATGCCCACGAGGTAAGGATGGGGTATGAACAGATGGTATGTTTTATCACCGGCGAGCACTCAGCTCTCATGCTTTTCTTTGAACATGAGTATTGTTCACTTCAAGTGAAGCCCAAATTGACTTCCTTCCTCCCTGAGCTCTATCCCCTCCCTGCTGCTTCGCTCCTGGAAATCCCTGTCTGACACTGACAATACCCCGATTCCCCCGAGCAATTACACTTCAAGGACTTAATCACACCGTTTCACACTCTCCTCTTTTATTGCTCCGGGATTCTTGCTCGATTCTCCTCGATTTTACTTCTCCAATTGACTTCCCAGCTTTGACTTAATTACCGGTTTGACAGACAGTGTTTCTTTTTCCTTCCTAGTCTGCCTGTGTACACATCAGCGTCTTTTTATCATTAAGAAGGGGTGTCAAGGATCGCAGAGAAGCCTGTTAAGAGACTAAAGGCTTAATTAAGGAGTTTAGACAGCCGAGAGCACTGCTTGCCTAAGTGGCCCTTTAGTTGGAAAGTTCTGTCAATCTTGGCAGCATCATTGGGGGTGAAGATGGGAAGAGAACACGATGGTTGCCATGGGTTTAAAGCTTTCACTCAGCCCACTACTTTAGCTTCTTTAAAATACTCGGATTCCTCATGCAACATTTAAAACCCCCTCTTACCACAGAACGTACGGGTTAGGTCTCAAGTAGTGCAGAAAATTATTCAACAGCGTTTTTAATATTCAATTAATGCATTTGAAAATACAAAATATTTTTAAGTTACAGCTGTGCAGCTTCTTGATATCTAATCTCTAATCATTGAAAGGCTTTAGGATCTTTCCGTGCTGCCCCTATAATGAGAGCCCATCTGAGCCCTGTAGTAGTCCACACACCCAGGATGCGATCCTCTGTACCGTATCAGTACAGAAGCTCAGAGATTCACAGATTAAACATGATGAGATGTTTCTACACTTTTAAAAACTGAAAACTGATGAAACTTCAGGACAAAAGTTTGGAAAAAGCTCTCAGATTTCTTTGCTTCTGGTTTTGACTTCTTCTCTTGGTTTTTAAGTGTATTATTATTGTTGTTGTTATTATTATTGTTGTTATTATTATTATTATTGTTATTGTTATTATCATTATTATTGTTGTTATTATTATTATTGTTGTTATTGTTATTATTATTGTTATTGTTATTGTTATTATCATTATTATTGTTGTTATTATTATTGTTGTTGTTATTGTTATTATTATTATTATTATTATTGTTGTTGTTGTTATTGTTATTATCATTATTATTATTATTATCATTATTATTATTATTATTATTATTGTTATTGTTATTATCATTATTATTATCATTATTATTATTATTATCATTATTATCATTATTATTATTATTATCATTATTATTATTATTATCATTATTATCATTATTATTATTATTATCATTATTATTATTATTATTATTATTATTATTATTATTATTATTATCATTATTATCATTATTATTATTATTATCATTATTATTATTATTATCATTATTATTATTATTATTGTTATTGTTATTATCATTATTATTATTATTATCATTATTATCATTATTATTATTATTATCATTATTATTATTATTATTATTATTATTATTATTATTATTGTTATTATCCTCCTATATAAGCACCAACGTGGAGATTTTGTCTGAGTGGAGGTACCTATTTTTTTGGAGAATACCACAGTGAGTAGCCATGCACCCAGTTAGTATATTCTGTTGGAATATGGGTTTTTGCGTGGTCTGTGAGGGGTTTCCACCAGCTGTGAACGTGCTGCCTTGCAGTACTCCAATATCTCAGTGGTGCATTGGACGCAAATGACCTATTTCCAGTGTCGGTCGAATGTTGATTGGTTGACAAGTGGGCCGAACCAGGGAAGAAAGTGAGAAGCACAAACAATATACAATAATAAGTAAATCAAAGATAAAGAAAACACAGCATGAAAGGTGCAGTG